>NC_092049.1:92582653-93187488 GCF_003086295.3 Arachis hypogaea | reverse complement strand
AGAGAAGAGAGAGAAAAAAGGAGAAGAGAAAAAAAAGAGAGAAAAAAAAAAAGAGAGAGAGGGGTGGAGAAGAAAGAGAGAGAAGAGGTGAGAGAAAAATAAGAAAAAAAGAGAGAAAAGAAAAAAAGGAGAGAGAGAAAGAGGAAGGGAGAAGGGTGGGAGAGAGAGAAACAAAAGGGAAAAGAGAGGGAAAAGAGGAAGAGAGAGAGAGAGAGAGAGAGAGAGAGAGAGAGAGAGAGAGAGATAAGGGGGAAGGGAGGGAGAGCGAGGGAGAGGGGAGAAAAAGGAAAAAGAGGGAGAGAGAGTGAGAGGAAAAGGAGAGAGAGAGGGGAGGGGGAGGAAGAGGAGAAGGAGAGAGAGAGAGAGAGAGAGAGAGAGAGGAAGAAAGAGGGGAGGGGAAGAGAGAGAGAGAAATAGGAAGGAGAGGAGAGAGAGAAAAAGGAGGGGGAGAGAGAGAAAAAGGAGGGAGAGAGAGGGAGATGGGGGAAAGAAGAGAGAGAGAGACAGAGAGAGGGAGAAAGAGAGAGAGAGAGAGAGGAAGAGAGATGGGATGAGAGAGAGAGAGAGAGAGAAAGAAAGAAAGGGGAAGAGAAAGGGAAAGAAAGGAGAGAGAGAGGAGAGGGAGAGGAAGAGAGACGGGAAAGGAGAGGGAGAAAGAGAGAGGGAAAGGAGAGAGAGAAAGAGAAAAGAGAGAAAGAAAGGGTAGAAAGAGGAGATAGAGAGAGAGAGAGAGGGGGAGAAGAAAGAGAGAGAAAGAAGAAAAGGGGAGAGAGAAAGAGAGAAAGGGAAAAAGAAGAGAGAGAAAGAGGAAGAGAGAAGGGAGGGAGAGAGAGAAACAAAAGGGGAAAGAGAGGGAAAAGAGGAAGAGAGAAAGAGAGAGAAAAGGGAGAAGGGAAGGAGAGAGATAAGGGAAAGGGAGGGAGAGCAAAGGAGATGGGAGAAAAAGAAAAGAGATGGAGAGAGAGCGAGAGAAAAAGGAGAGAGAGAGAGAGAGAGAGAGAGAGAGAGAGAGAGAGAGAGAGAGAGGAGGGGAGGAAGAGGAGAAGGAGAGAGAGAGAGGAAGAAAGAGGGGAGGGGGAGAGAGAGAAATAGGAGGGAGAAGAGAGAGAGAAAGAAAAGGGAGAGAGAGAAAAAGGAGGAGAGAGAGGGAGAGGTGGGAAAGGAGAGAGAGGGAGAAAGAGAAAGAGGGAGAGATGAAGAGAGATGGGAGGAGAAGGAGAGGAGGGAGAAAGAGAGAGAAAAAGAAAGGAGAAGAGAGAGAGAGAGAATGGAGAGAAGGAAGAAAGGGGAAAGTGAGAGAGAAGGGAGAGAGGAGGGGGAGAAAGAGGAGAGAGAAAGAGTATGTAAAAACTAATTTTGGAGTTTAAATAAAACCAGTTTTCATTTGGTTTAAAACTAAACTGAACTATAAAAACTGGTTTTTAATAAACTGGTTTTCATAAAAACTATGGTTTCAGTTCAGTTTTTTATTTAAAAAAACTGGTTTATTTAAAACAGTTTCAGTTCAGTTTCAATTCAGTTCAGTGAAACCAGTTTTTTTGCACACCCCTAAAAATAATTATAATTTGAAAAAGTACAACAAGAAAAAAGCAATTAACATATTAATAACACATACAATATCCGAGCGGCATAGGATAATTCAAACTACTCTTCTTTTCATATCACCAAAAACATAAAATAAGAAACAAAACCATACTATGCTTGAATAAAAAATTAAATAAACCAAAGTCTTTTTCTTTAAAATAACAATCACATTCAGGGGATACTACAAGTCACCATAAAGGACATAACTAAAAAATCGACTAACACAACTTCATACTAAATGGGAACTAAAATCAGAAACTCAAGTGTATTGTGCAAGTGACAAGCAGCGCATAATAACATTTTTCTTCTTTTTTGATTTTAACATTATAAGAAGCTCAAACTTTGCATAAAATTACATAATAAAAAACAAAACCAGAAAAATCAGAAAAATTACAGCTTCCACCCTGATAACAATAATAATAAAATTACATAATGAAAAAACAAAACCAGAAAAACCAAATCACAGCTTCCATCTCCTTCAATTTCAGTTCAAATTAAAAAGATTTGGTATCTTCCTAAGTTCTAACAAATAAAAATTTTAAACTCAACAGCAGATATTTAGAATCCTAATTAAAAATTAACAATATATAAACAAATATTAGGGAATAAGAAAAAACTGGTCATACCATATTTATGTTTGGAATATGTGTTGATCCATGAGCGCTATTCGCATCAATTGGAGAGTGTTGAGCATTTTGTAACAAAGCTTTAATCATGTTTCGCAATCCATGAAGGTCAGCCTCTTGGTGTTGCTGTTTGGCCTTCACGTCTCCAAGTTCAGCCTTCAAAGATGTGACTTCCTCTTGGTGAGATATTCATTAAGCTTATTTGAATGGCATTACTTAGCATTTTAAATTCAATAACCTATTGACTATTGTAGTTCAAATCAAGAACAAGCAAATGATCAAACAGTTGGAATAAAAAAATTTTAATTTGTATAGTATCCATTTCTCAAGCAATCTGATAACAGCCCAAAATTTAAATCCAAAGCATAAGTACACTACAAGAAAATAAGCTTTCTGCCACGCTTTTAAAGCGTGCCGAAAAGTGCTAAAAAGCGTGCCGATAGCTTTTCGCCACGCTTTTTGAGTTATCGGCATGCTTTTGAAAGGGTCACATCCGCCAGTGTGCCGGTTGCTCTATCGCCACGCTTTTGTGGATCTATCGGCACGCTTTCTTTTTGGCTACGCTTTCAACTCTTGCCACGCTTAAAAGCGTGGCCATAGGTGTTAATCTATCGGTACGCTTTAAAAGCGTACCAATAAGTTCACATATCGCCACGCTTTTGAAGTGTACCGATTAGGTTGGTTTTGGCTACGCTTCAAAAGCGTGCCGATAGACACATACAGCCACGCTATCGGCACGCTTTTAAAGCGTGGCTCACCAACTAAAACCTTTTGCCACACTTTTAAAGCGTGGTCTATTCCTTTGTCAAATTAAAAAAAAAAGAGGAGAAAATTAGAAGGTATAAAAGAATTGATTTTTTATTGATTTACATGAGTTATTTACATGCTATAGTTATAATTAAAA
The DNA here is from genome assembly GCF_003086295.3 of Arachis hypogaea. Taxonomy (NCBI): domain Eukaryota; kingdom Viridiplantae; phylum Streptophyta; class Magnoliopsida; order Fabales; family Fabaceae; genus Arachis; species Arachis hypogaea. The sequence continues at coordinate 93,184,374 of NC_092049.1, read as the reverse complement.
AATTACAATTCTATAACAACTAATAATTGAATTAGGACAAAATAAGTTTATCATTAGAACTTAGGAGATCACTAAAACTATCCAATTTGTGGCTAATTGATGATGAATCCCGAAAGAGAAGCTCCATTTACTTCACCTTTGGGTCTCCCCTATCCAGTCCAGAATATAAGAACAATCTTCTCACTTCAAAAAATGCCCTTCACAAGAAAGTAAATGTTAATGTTGTTCCAACAAGAAATATATTCAATATTGTGTTTGTACACACATCTTCTGCACACAATCTAAACTAGTTAAGACACAGATGTTGGCTGAGGATACAAAGAATTCTTCTATCATACCCAAGCTTTGTATTTTGTGTTGATCAAATAAGAAAGAACAGGAATCTTCACATAATTACTACCTGAAGAATGTCCAAGCATATATTACCATGAACATCTACATTTGGATGGAAGCAGGTGCTTTCAAATTTGACTTTTGGAGCCTTAAAAGAGTAATCATTGGGAAACGAAAGTGGCAACTTATACTCAGTTCCTTCAAACACAGGTCTTTACTTCCTGTTATTGTCCCTTTCCAGCATAATATGTTGTCCTCCTCAGGAAACGCAGATATACCTGAATCTCCGCTCATCTGAAATTCCCATGAACACAAAGCTTCAATAATCAGTAATCTTTTTCCAAATACAAGAGAAAGATCATATATATGTAGTGGGCATATAAGCTTCTTACCATTAGCGCCATCAGTTCAGATTGCAATCTGTTCAATAACAATGGCCACAAAACAATTAAGGAGTTAGAAAGAAACAAGTACTTTAAGATCTTTTTTTACTAGGAACACAAAAGAATCAAAACTCCATTGTGAAAACTCAACCCATAAAAAAGAACGTGCTTTCTTGCTAGAATAATGTAATAAAGATGAAACAATACATCTTTAAAGGAAAAGACAGAGAACAAGAAGGAATTCATGATTTCAAATAACATAAGTTCTCCTTTTCTAATGTTATATGGTAAGGGCTGCATCTGAAGTATGTTAGGCCGAGCAATATTGACCTGTACCTCACCCTAACTTCTATATCCAGCTGCATTAGAGAAAATATAACAAAAACATATTCCATTGATTTAAGTAAGATGTTAGACACTTCACATACAAAAATTAGCTCAACTACTAACTGAGATGTCTAAAATCAGTGCACTTGGCCCTGGTACTACTAGAGACGAAGTGCCAACACAAAATTGAACTGGTTCCAGCATCTTACTGATCACCTAATACGACAATCCTAGCAATCAGAATAAGGAGGAAAATAATATATTGTTTGTTTCAAACAGAATAGAGTTCTACATAATAGTTGAGAAGTCAATGCTCAAAGTAGTCATGTCAAAAGTGCTCAAAGTTTCACCTTAGCAAATATTACATGATTCTACATTTATGACATGTTTAAAACAAACTCTTAGAGTAGGGGAAAAAAAAGATAATAAGCTTAACTGTTTCATTTTTAGCCATTCAAAAAACCACCAATAAGAGGAACTAAAAGATCGGGGAGTACAGAAATGATGCTTGACATTCAGATGATGCCCACAGGAATTTGATATTCCCTTCTGTTGTTCACTACAAGCTTTATTTTGCATCTATCACATGTTTCATGTACAACATAAGAACATAGTTAGAGAAACTTACCATCTTCAGTTTCCTGAGTTCTCTCCTGGCCATCTTCCCCCTCTATCTGCATTGTGCGACTATTGCTCCTACCTTAAGCCTCTTGTAATATTTAGAAGCTCTGTGGAACCTATACCGAGCCTGCCATATTTGGACAGAGATTTTAAAAACTGATCGTGCTTGTGGCCGATCCTGATAGATATTACAATAGTCCAACTCAAATCATACCTGAATATATACATGTAATTTTTTAGTTCACCTGGTCCTTATTATTTTATTTCAGTTTACATATATAGCTAAGATTTTCTTCTGTTTTGAAATTATTGAAACTTATGGTTTGAGAGGTTAAATATACAAGTCAATATATTATCACAAAAGCATGCCTAGAAGATATCAATAAATTATAGAAGGTTTGAGAAGAAGATGAACAGCGCTGAGAAGAAAGGAGCAAAGGAAGAATAGGAGGAGTAGCGCCACCACAGGACAGGCAAAGCACTAGGCATTTTATCAAATTGAACTCCTCCCAAGTCAAATTGAAGTGTAGTCTTACAAATGTTTGAGAGTGGAATTACTTTCTTGACCTTCAAGCCTCTGAACAGCATGGACAAAGGAGAGATGAAGATTAGGAGTCCAACGAAGCCTTGGCATCTTTGATCTCACATATTGTCTCACACCATTCCCTCTCTTCCCTTCTCTTGATGCTGTGCTGTTGCTACTTGGGTTTGTTGAATTCCCTTCTTCATTGTTATCCTCCTCCTCCTCCTTTGCTTCATTATTATTCTCTTCTTCCAATTTCTCATCATCACTCATAGTCGTTCCTTCATTCATGTCAAATGAATTTTCCACCCTCATTATCATTACTACTCTTGCCGCCACTTCCTTCATTATAAAACATGATGGAAGAAAAAATACAATCAAATATCTCATAGTTTTTTAGTCATAGAAATGTAAGGGATAAAGCTGACCTTCCCAGGGTGATTATACAAAGACGAAAGATCAGAGAAAAGAGATGGAACTCCCTGGAGAGAATACAAAAGAAAGAAATTACAATCAACTTCGAAAAACCTGAACGAGGCATAATTTGAAGCTAAAAAGAAACTTGAATACCTTAGTTAGGAGAGGCCTAATGTAATTATCTGCTGCTGCTCTAAATTTGTCACCTTGCAAAAAATCTAGAGGTATTCTATGCCAAACGAGATTCAGCAAAGAATGAACTCAAAGAATGAGCACCACATATCAGTAGCTGAGAACTACCACAGCTGCAGCAGAACAGAACCAAATGTCAAGAAATTTAGAATAAAAAATCCTAAACCACGGATCATATTAAAACAAAAAATAGAAATTTAGAAAAATAAAAAAAAATGAAGAACCAAGAAAATCAAATTCAAAATCAAATAATCAGATCAAGGAAAAAATTGACCAAATAATTTACCACGGTATTGCGAACGTTGAACATGGCTGACGGAGGTGCGACGAGTGAGGGAGAGGGAGACGGCGGCGCGATGACTTTAGAGAAGGAAACGGCAACGTGACAGATGCTGAACCACGGAGGGAGGAACGGCGATTGAGGGTTTGCGAAATAGAGTGAGCAATGATTGAGACTCCGAATCCAAGGAGGGTTTGCGAGACAGAGACCACTGAGGGAGTAGGAGGGCACGCCGAGACAGAGACCACTGATGGTGCGTGGACGGAGCAGCACCGATGGAGGGTTCCGAATCTAACGAGGGTAGCGTCGATGGTGCGAGAGACCGTCGAGAAACAGCTGGGTGCGAGAGATCGTTGATGGTGCAAGGTTGGGTGCGACAGAGAGAGGGATGGGTGTGAGGGTTTGATGAAGGGCAGGGTGTGAGGGTTAGACGAACATGGCGGCGAGCTGTGTGGTGCGACGGTCATGGCGATGGGCAGTGATGAGTGCGACGGCTTGCTGGTTGCGAATTCTTACTTTTAGGTTATCTTCTAGGTTAAAAATGAATTTGGAAATAAAAGTGAAGTGTATGAGCAGTTATAACTTCAATAGGTTAAAATTTAACTTAGAAAAAAGTGAAGTCTGTAAAAAATAGGGTGGCACTCTATGGGTACGCTTTTGTAGGGTGCCTATCTAAACACAGTATATGGGCACGCTTTAAAAATGTGACTGTTAGGAAAAAAATTAGTCACGCTTTTTAAGCGTGCCGATTTCTCTCTATGGGTACGCTTTTCAAGCGTGGCAATAAAAAAGCGTGGCCAAATTTCAAATAAGTGGCCACCCTCGTAAAAGCGTGCCGATTTCCTCTATGGCCACGCTTTTCAAGCGTGGCAAAAAAAAGCGTGGCCAAATCACAAATCAGTGGCCACCTTCACAAAAGCGTGCCCATAGACCACTTTTGGGCACGCTTTAAAAGTGTGGCAAGAAAAAAGTGTGCCGACAGGCCTTTTTTCTTGTAGTGGTAACTGAGTAACTGAAAATAAAAGGAAGAAATCTTGCTTTTCAAAACTCAATTCAGGTCGGTAACTTATTTGGAAAGTAATAGGACATACACAAATCAAAGTGAAATGTCAGAAAAAAAAAGCTAAAAATCATAGATGCTGCTACATCACACATCTCAATTTTTTTTCATAATAATTTTATGTCCAAAAGTAACAAGAACAAAAGGAGAATTTTAAGGGGGAAATTAAATAAAATACAAAAGGAACTGCAGTAAAAAGAAGCAAATCTAAATGATAGAAAGAGTACCTAAAAAAGAAAAGGATAGAATAGAGGAAGATGTCAAGTGGAATTAAAATTGTGCCTATAAAAGCAGATTAGGAAAAGGGGTCAAATATAACTATAGAAGCAGCAAGGTAGGGGTGACTCATGGGCGTTGGAAAAGGGTCCAATTAGGGAGTCCACAAATAGCAGGGGATTGTGTGTGTAAGGCCCAAATGAAGGTGAAAAAGTAATTAATAATGGCATCTAGAGACGAGAAATTAAAGAAGGTGAAACTACTTTATGAGATATTCATTAAGCTTATTTGAATGGCATTACTTAGCATTCTAAATTCAATAACCTATTGACTATTGTAGCTCAAATCAAGAACAAGCAAATGGTCAAACAGTTGGAATAAAAAAATTTTAATTTGTATAGTATCTATTTCTCAAGCAATCTGATGACAGCCCAAAATTTAAATCCAAAGCATGAGTAACTAAGTAACTGAAAATAAAAAGAAGAAATCTTGCTTTTCAAAACTCAATTCAGGTCGGTAACTTATTTGGAAAATAATAGGACATACACAAATCAAAGTGAAATGTCAGAAAAAAAGCTAAAAATCATAGATTCTACTACATCACACATCTCAATTCTTTTTCATAATAATTTTATGTCCAAAAGCAACAAGAACAAAAGGAAAATTTTAAGGGGGAAAAATTAAATAAAATACAAAAGGAACTGCAGCAAAAGGAAGCAAATCCAAATGATAGAGAGAGCACCTAAAAAAGAAAAGGATAGAATAGAAGAAGATGTAAAGTGGAATTAAAATTATGCCTATAAAAGCAGATTAGGAAAAGGGGTCAAATATAACTATAGAAGCAGCACGGTAGGGGTGACTCATGGGCGTCGGGAAAGGGTCCAATTAGGGAGTCCACAAATGGCAGGGGATTGTGTGTGTGTAAGGCCCAAATGAAGGTGAAAAAGTAATTAATAATGGCATCCAGAGACGAGAAATTAAAGAAGGTGAAACTACTTTATGATATATTCATTAAGCTTATTTGAATGGCATCACTTAGCATTCTAAATTCAATAACCTATTGACTGTTGTAGCTCAAATCAGGAACAAGCAAATGATCAAATAGTTGGATTAAAAATATTTTAATTTGTAGAGTATCTATTTTTCAAGCAATCTGATAACAGCCCAAAATTCAAATCACGAGGAAAAAAGAAGAATCTAAAGTAGAAAAAATCAACAAGTTTTGAAGCAATGCACAAACCAAATAGAGTCCATACTCTGGTTTTTTCTTCAGAACACCAACTATAACATAGTATAATTTCTCAAGTAATAAAATATTCTAAAGAGTTGAAGTCACAATTCAGAAACAATTATATGAGATATTCATTAAGCTTATTTGAATGGCATTACTTAGCATTCTAAATTCAATAACTTATTGACTATTGTAGCTCAAATTAGGAACAAGCAAATGATCAAATAGTTGGAATAAAAAAAATTAAATTCGCATAGTATCTATACTAATTTAATCTGACAACAGCCCAAAATTTAAATCCAAACCATGAATCTCGCAAGGAAAAAAGAAGAAGAATTCAGATCAGAAAAAACCAACAAGTTTTGAAACCACCTTGGATACATCTAATCACTTCCTGAGAAGTCAACAACGCATGTTAAAAAATTCTAAACTCAATCCACCAAATTGTTCAAGAAATAGTAATTGTAGATATGGATGCAAGTTAGATTCAGAATTCAATTATGTAATCTACAAAATTTGCATGATTAAATTTTTCAGAGAAACTCTATTTCATTCTCTTCTTTTTAACTGCTTCAGCTCATCAATTTGCTTCAGCATAAAATATCTACATTCAAATATTCCATTAGAAAAAATATATAATATAAAAAATACAAAATCGGTCACCAGATGTCTGAATAAGTTCATTTGATCAAGAAAAAAAAAAAACAAAGTCGATGAATTTCAAAGTAACAACAACCCCAATCAGCAAGTAAAATAAACAAAAGGATACTAATTTCAGTTTTAATAATTTTTCAAGCCGTTAAATGATCAAAAAATGAAATGGGCGATAAAGTTGATCACAGAAAAGTATGAACTGAATCGAAATGTAGCTGAAAAAATCGCAAGCTAAGACAATAGAAGAACGGACCTAGGGTTTGTGGTGAACGAACCTACAAGAATGAATTTTCCTACGCCGCAGTTCATCAATTCATGAGTTCATAGATTATTGTACCAAACCCCTAAATTGAAACTCTAAAATCAGAACTCTACCCTCTCAAATTTCAGAAACCAAATGAAGGTGGATGCATACCTTCTCGACGACGGTGAGCAAATGAAGAGAGGCTTTCAGTTGAGCGCAGCGTCGTCCTGATGTGAGCGCACAGCCAAGTGAAGCAGCGGTATGGTGAAGACGAGTGACGATGTCGTGAGTGGTGAAGATGAGCGAATGAAGATGAGTCTTCCTGGAGTGGTGAGTGGTGACGCCGTGAGTAGTGAGTGGTGATGGTGGAGTCTTCTCTGATTTGGAGTGGTGAGTGCAGAGTCTTCTCTGTTTGGGGTGATGAGTGGTGTGAAGAAGAAGGGAAAAGCAGCTAACAAGGGTGAGGGTTACGCGTTCGTTTCATCTGATTTGGCTGTGTTTAATTTGTATATTATTATTTTTTTATGGGGTTTAATTTGTATATTATTATTTGCTGTAAAGTGAAACAAAAATTTACTAAGTTTTGGACATTTGACCTGACATACATTAGGCAACATTTTTAAAGCACACCTGAAACCTGACAAATAAGTTACCCTTCAAAAGCGTACTCTTTGATGTAAAAAATGAACCCATAGCTCTTAAGATAAGGCTACGCTTTATAAGTGATATTTATAATATCTATGGAGACACTTTTCAAGTGATGCCACAAATGTGTTTTCTATTCTCTTACAAAAAAGAAACACAGAGAAAAGCGTAGCCTATTCATAGAATAGGCTACGCTTTTCAAATATAATCTAAAAAAAGTGTGGTTGAATAGGTATTTTTCTTGTAGTGCATCCTCATCAATCTCCTTACAATAAAAGTATAATTTATGAGCACAATAATTTGTGAGCAAAACTAATGCTTTTTTTTTATTTCTATGTCTCATCTAACAATTTTAACAGATTAGCAAACATAAATAAAGTTTAGATTCTTTTTCTTTTTCTTTCTAACTCGCATTTAGAGATTCTAACTCAACCATGCACTCTTATTCCCCTTTTAGAACAAAAAAAAAAGTTCAGATTTACTACTAATACTAATGGTACCAAAGTACTAATAACAAATTCATTAGATCAACATATATTTGCCTCAGAACAATCAGAACCAGTATAAATTAGTGTAATAATTGACATATTCCATCAATTTTAACAACAACAAAAATAAACAAGGACAAAAACAAATAAATTTAAAATAATAAGAACATAAATTTAAAATAGTTTCATGAATAGCCAAATGGATGCTCACAAATACTAGAAAGCACAATGATAGCTGGGTTTACATTTAAATTGACAATTAAAAACTTCTGATATTTTCAATTACAAGAAAGTGTCGAATCACACTCAATGGAGCTTAGCTTTAAAATGCAACGAGCAAGATTCCAAATTATAACTATAAGCTAAAACACAAACACACTACCAAACCCTCGCAACATATTGAAAAAAATAAGAAACTCAAAATATGTAGTTTCACTTTTCTCAAAATAATATAGTATCTTAATTTCTGTTCTAATTTCTCTACCTTGTTACACATATATTATAATTAAATACATTCAAGTCATTTGATAGGACTCAGGTTATATGAGGTGAACCACTTAATGAATACTATATGATGCAGTCAATCAATCAGAAACTTAATTCATATTTTTTTAGCGGTTTGGCATAGTATATGATAACCTTCTTATAGGAATATATGAAGATTTGTTTATCGACAGATGGACATAAATATATTAAAAAAAAGAAGATAAATTCCTAGAATTGTATTTGGTATCAAGTAGGAAATTCACTTTTATAGGATCATATCAACAACAGAAAATGTAGACCCTTTGGTAGCTACCATGTTCTTTCCAGCCCTAAATATCTCTGTGTTGGAAAAAATTCTTATAACTAATTTCTTATGACTCAACAATTTTACCACTATTTATAGTAGTAGAAATAATTTTTAATCATCTAGCAAGCATGTCAGAATGATCAATAAACTCATGCTTCTTGATAGAATTGAATAAGCAGAATTGAATAAGCAAAATACCCAAAAAGCTACCTCGTAAAATCTAAGAATCTCGACAGAAGGAGAAAATCACAACATAATAGCTTGACGAAGGAGGCTGTAAGCGGAGGAGAATAGCATTGGAGGAGATTGTCATTGGAGAAGATCTTTGTTTTAATCTTGCTCTCACATAATGACAGTATTTCAGTTTGCAGTACGGAAGCTCAATCGAGAAGATTGTAGTCGGAGGAGAACACACTGCTGGAGGAGAACATCGCCGGAGGAAATCATCGCTGGAGAGAACATCACTAGAGGAGATGGTGGAGATTCTAGTCAGAGGTGAACGTTGCTGAGAAGGTTGTTGATGAATCCATATTTGATGATATATTTTGGCTATAATTGGATGGATTTCATCACATAAACTCACACTTATTCACCAAAATAGCATACTTTTGTGTTTTATCCCTAAATTGATCCTAAACGTGAAAACATACGTTTTTGTGCTTAAATTGAGCAATTTAATCTCACTTTTATTCCATTCGATACCGTGATATGTTTGTTGAGTAATTTCAGGTCCTAGAGGCAAGAATAGTTTGGTAGAAGTGGAAGAAAGCATGCAAAAAGGGAGAAAGCATGAAGAAAACAAACGAGAAGAGCACAACTATCAAATTAGAGCAACGCGTGCACGTGAGCCGCGTCGCGCGTCCAAACAAGTATCGCCTAGTGTGCGTGTACACAGCTACTTGTGCGTACGCACAGGAAAGGATTATCACGAAGTGTGTGGACGCACACATCTGTGCGTCCGCATAGGTCCCAGCGCATGCCTCCATTAAAAAGTCACGTGCTGCGCGGTTTTGGGGGTCTCTAGGCCCATTTTTGAAGTGATGAAGGCTGGTTTGAGAGGCTATATTAAGGGTAATGCAACACATATGAGGAGAGCCATCTTAGAGTAGGGTAGAAACATATAGTAGGAGTAGGAGTAGTGTAGTATAGAAAATTCTCTCTTAGAGTTTTAATTAGGTTTTGTAGAATTTTATACTTCAAGTCTTGCTTTTGGATTTTGCAATTTACATTGTAAGTATTTCTTTAATTGTCTCTTTCAATTACCATACTTGTTCTACACTTATTTCTATTTCTACTCTCCTCTATCAATATATGCTTGGTTTTGCAATTTTGATGTTCTAGTTGTTTAATTTGATGTTGATGGCTTTTATATGTTTGCTTGAGTTGTCTTTATTGATTTTGGTCATTTATGGTTCATAGCTTTCATTAATTTACCAATTTTGCCATGTTTTGTGAATATGCATACTAGGTGTTTGATGAAATGTCAACCCTAGCTTTGGGGTAGATTTCCACCCCTTGACTTGGGAAAAATGAGTCTATGGATTACTAGAGCCATAATGTCCAACATTTAGTGATAATTCTTGGAAAGTTAGTTGATTCTTGTTTCCATTAAAGGTATCCTTTTATCAACTAGTTTGATAAGTTGGTTAGAACTTATGGATTAAGGTCAATTATGCTTGCTTGACTTACTCCTTGATGGTTGGGGTTAACTAGGTGAGACTAACCCATGATAATTATCATAGTTATGGTTATGGCAAGGAAAGGATTCCATAACTCATCCTAAGTCAAGGTTTCATTTATGTTTTGACCACTTTCCTATCACTTTATAGCATTACTTGTTTATATTACATACATAGTTCTTTTATGCCTTTATTAGTTTATTAATGGCAATTTTGAACCGTTCTTTTATCTCTTTATTTGTTTGCTTCCTTATCATTGAAAATCCCTTGCTTTCCACAACCAAAATTGTATGCACTCATTGGTATTAGTTCCTAGGGAGAACGACCCGAGGTTGAATTACTCTCGATCTCGGTTTATGTTTTGCATTTGAATATCATCTAAACTTTGATGTTGAGAGTTAGTTGTTGGTTTAGCTATACTTGCAATGAAGTGATCTTATTTTGAGAAATTCTAGACCAACACTAATTCTCTCTTATCAAATTGGCGCCGTTGCCGGGGAACTAGCATCATGAGTGTTATAGTTTTGGTTGTTGTAAATATGTGAATAGTGTGAATAGATGCTTTTTGGTTGCTTGTTTGCTTTTGTTGGTAATTAGGATTTTGTTTATTTTGTTAATTGATGTCTTTAGTTGTTATTCTCAATTTTCTCTATGAGTTATCACCCTCTTGGTTTGGAGTTTGGTTGTTATTATTTTGTAGGGCTTGATAACCTCAATTTTGGATTGCATCATGGGATTGGAGCATCTATTTTGGAAGGAGCAACCTCCTCCATACTACAATGAGTCATACCCTTCCCAATGCACATACCCAACCCAAGGATATGGTGGATTTCACTTTGATCATGCACCTCCACCACCATATGCCTATGACCCATAACCCTCAATCACCATATTTTCAAACACCACACCAATACCAACATCTACCTTCTTACATACCACCTCTAAACACTTGCCAACAGGAGTCACCTCCCATATATCCAACCTTCTTCCCAACCAATGAACCTTCCCTCTTATCCCAATATGAAGCTTCCCCACCCTTGGCCCAAGACCTTCAAGCTTTTCTCCAAGAGCAAGAAGGAATCCGAAGAACACAAGGGCAATTCGTGGCAACCATAGCCGAAGCAGTGAGCCGATTGGTTCTTCTACACTCATCCGATCAAGACACTCCTCTTGGAGGATGTGAGGGAACAATTAAAGGGCGTAGAGAAGAGGAGAGCATGGAACCACAAGGGAAAGAAGAAGGGTTGGAGCTTGAAGTGCAATAAGAGGGAGAAAGTGGAGTATTTGAACCGGAGGAGAGAAAGGGAGTATTGAGGGAGATTGATCAAGATGAGGATTTCATCATTGATGATTTTTTGTCCTCCTTGGTCAATCTCCTCAATGATCCTAATAAGCCTTTTCCCATTGAGTTTGAGAAAGACATGAAGGTAGACTTCTCAAAACCTCCATGTTATGATTTGAGTGATGGGGAAGAGGAAGAAGAGGTTGGTAAGGAAGGAGTTGACAACCAAGAGCATATTGAGTGGGTGGCAATTTCACCTATGAACTTCATTAGCCCCATCAATATGCTATCTTGGAGACAGACTACCAACTCAAGGTCTTTCTTGGGTTGGTGGGTGGTGGAGAAAGGAGTGTTGGTAGCCAAGGGACTCCAAGGATCTTCAAGAAGAACAATTCAAGAATTGGAGTTCAAGAATGGTGTAGAGCACAATCGGGTGATTTCCAGAGAATGTTGGGTTGTTACATGGGTCAATTAGGAGCTGATCCATCCGGCTTGAAGCGTGGAAATCAACAACAAGGTGAGCAGATGCCTAGAATATGGGATCCCGGAGGAGCCTCTAAGTGCAAGCTTGGATGGCGGTTCAAGAAGGAGTGGAAACATAAGCCACCCTAGCAAGAGTCTCCTCAACAAGTCCAACTTAAGGACTATAAACCAAAGTGCTAGGTGGGAGACACCCCACCATGGTGATATCTTTCTTACCCTTTCTCTTTGCTTATAGTCCTAGTTTCTTGCTTGTTTGCTTGTTTTGGTTAGCTTAGGATTAGTTTAATTCTAAGTTTAGTAGGTTGATTTGTATATGGATCATGAATGTATGGATTTTTGAATGCTTGGGGTTGAAATATGTGTTGAGCTAAGGTAGAGTGCCCCATAAATTGAAGAAATTTTTTTGAAAAAACAGGGCATCTGTGCGTGCGCACGCACTTGTGCGCGCGCACAAAACCTCTACATTTTGCGTCCTGTGCGTACGCACCCAACTGTGCGTACGCACACCCCCTTGCAAAGCCGCTGCTGGCAGCGCTCGCATGCCTTGTGCGCGCACATTCCCCTGTCTTTTGCGCCCTGTGTGTGCGCACCCTCTCGTGCGTACGCACGCAACCCTTGTTTCGCACACCATGTGCGGCCGCACAAGCTTGTGCGTCCGCACGCAAGCTTGCACTTCCTCTGGTGGGAGCGTTAGCACAGCCTGTGCGCCTGCACCACATAACCCCTTTTTGCTCCTGTGCGTGCGCACGGACCTGTGTGCGCACGCACACATGATCCATCTCCTAAATTAAAAAAAAAACGTTATGTGCGCGTGCACAGGCTTGTGCATGCGCACGCGTCTATTTTTGCCTTCTGTTCAAAGCACCCGGACACCTTGTGCGAGCGTACCCCTCCCATATTTCACCTTTTGTGCGTGCGCACACATGCTTGTGCGTCCACACAGGTGCTATTTTGGGCAAAATTTTTATTACATTTTCAATTAAGCCTTAACGCACTTCCCACCTGCTCCACCCCTCTCTTTTCTCTCTTTTGCCTTATTTTATACTTATTTCTATTAGTCTTCAGTGCATCTCATTTTTGTTTTAGTAATTTTATTAGTTTTACATTAATTCTTTTTAATTAAATAAGTTGCAAGTGTTTGATTATTGATTGATTGCGTTGTTTCTTAATTGAATTAAACCAATGCACTTATACTATGCCTTAATTTACTAGTACCTAGTGGGTTTGTATACTCATGTTTTGCTTGTACCACTAGAAGAAATTATATAAGTGCATTGAATTAAGTGAATTGAGTTAAAATTCTTTGTTCGGCATGATTTTTCATCACATGTCTGACACTTGTTCTTTGTTAATGCTTTGCATTTGTTTGAGTGACTTAACTTGATTCTTATCAAGTTTATCACTTTTTGTAACAAGTATCTTACCATGTGACATGTTCTTTATGTTTCATAATGAGTAAGGAGTTTTTGGTTCATCATTACATTGGTTATTGTTTGTTGTGCTATTTTATATCAATTTTGTACTTTCACTTGCACACCTTCAATATCCAATATTTCTTAAATTCAATTCACTCTTGTTATAATTGCCTAAGCTTGCTTATCTTTGATTGATATTCATCTATTGCTTGCATCTTAGGCCATTTAATTGAAGAACTCATTCTTACTCTTTGATTATGTGAATGTCATTTTAACCGGCCGTTGTGTGTATTCTAACCGTGTGCACACTTGAAATACACACATGGCTCATCTTTTCTTCATACCACACAACTATGCAAACTTCCTCAATTAGATGCTTATTCACTCTCTCCTTTACCTTTTTGTGCTACTTGTCCTATGATTCTTGATTATACTTTATTCATTCTTTGCGAGGATGAGACATGAAGGCAAGGAGCCGGGAGAGGAGGAGGACACTAAAGATGGAGATGCCGAGCACATATTGGACTTATCAATCTCCACACAATCTGAGCCCCCGCATCTGCCAACTGAAGGTGGAGCTCTTGAGAGGCATTCCCCCCGGATCGTGTTCATGCATGGAGGACCGTGCAACGCTTAAGTGTGGGGGAGGATTCACCAATTTTGGGGCGTAAACTTTCTTTTCCCGAACACTTTGCACTTTATTTTTATTTCTTTTATTATGTTTCTTGTAGATATTTGGAGTATTTTTAACTGTTGCATTGCATTTTCTTTTGGTATACATCATAGTTTATATATAGTCATTGCACTAGGCATTTTTGCATGGTATATATTTATAGAATTTAGTTGTTATTGGATGATGTGAATAGTATAGCACCTAGTTCAATTTTGTCCTAATTGTTCATGTTAATTTTTTTTTTCAATGTTGAAAATTAGGAATAGAACTAGAGAAGTTTTTGAAATTGTATCCATCACATCATACATACATATAGGAAATAATTTTGGTGAAAAACAACAAAGATTTCCAAGAATTTTGTTTTTAGGGCATTCTATTGAATCGATTTGGAAAATTGTTTTTTAACTTGCTTGAAAGATTTTTGTGGAACATAGAAGATAGATAGAACAAAATGCCTTGTGATTTTTTGAGCTTTAATGAGTGGTTACACATTCTAACCACTAATTTTGTTCATAGTGTGATTTTTCTCCTCCTATGATTGTGATCTTGGTTTTGCTTGATTCTTTATTTCCAATATTTGATGTCGTGAATGCATTTAGCATGATTGAGGCCATTTTTGAACTAAACTCACTCACCCATATAGCCTTACCCTTGCATCTACCTTTGTTAACCCCTTTCGAGCTTTTTAATCTCCTTTGTTCAAATTATAACCACATCAAAAGCTTGAGCGGAAAACCATGAATTACCTTGAATTACATCTTTGATTAGCTTAGGTTGAGGTGTGTATGTCATTTAAGTGTGGGAAAAATTTTGGGAAGCACTGGTAGAGAAAAATTTTGTTTTGGGTAACTATTGAAAAAAAAGAAAAAAGAAAAATTTGGAAAAAATGGGTGCACATTCATGTATCAATTTGCTTTAACCATATGCATTTGTCATAGAAAAAAAAAGAGAAATGAAAGAAAAATTAAGTAATAAGATGGGACAAAAGTTATCCCAAGGAAAAGAAAAAAAAATGAATAAGAAATGCATATGTGTTTTGAATAGAACTAAGGCATGAATGTGTGTGTGAAAACAAGTAATGGGTGGCAAGGATGCATTGTTGTGATTTGATTGATATAGGTTGAGTTGGATACTTAAGCTAATCAAAGATTCAATCTTTTAGTCCACTTAGTCATATATTCATCTTATCCTTACCCCAACCCCATTACAACCTTCTAAAGACCTCATGATACTTGCATACATACATCAATTATTTGTTGATTGTCAGATGAAAAGCAATTCCTTGAAAGTATGATCAGAGGAGATTTGAGTGAATTGACCCTAAACACCGAGTGATGAGAGTGTAAACACACCTAGTGAAGGTTCGATCACTCAATTCTATGTCTTCACCCTTCTTATCATGCATTCTTGCAAGTTGCTTCATTTTGAAACTTGAATTAATTCTCTAGATTTTGCTTGCATTGAGCTACTTCTTTGCTTTGCCCAAAATGTTTATGCTTACTTGGAAATATGATTGTTTGTCTTCACCAAATCAATAGGACATTATAGATAGATATATATAGATAGTGTAAAGCATAGTTGCATGCATGTAGGTAGATGCATTGAATAAGTTGCTTGCCCTTTTATCCTTCTCCTTTTTATGTGTTTAGCATGAGGACATGCTATTGTTTAAGTGTGGGAAAATTGATGAATCCATATTTGATGATATATTTTGGCTATAATTGGATGGATTTCATCACATAAACTCACACTTATTCACCAAAATAGCATACCTTTGTGTTTGATCCCTAAATTGAGCCTAAACGTGAAAACATGCGTTTTTGTGCTTAAATTGAGTAATTTAATCTCACTTTTATTTCATTCGATGCCGTGATCTGTTTGTTGAGTGATTTCAGGTCCTAGAGGCAAGAATGGTTTGGTAGAAGTGGAAGAAAGCATGCAAAAAGGGAGAAAGCATGAAGAAAACAAAGGAGAAGAGCACAACCACGCGTGCGTGCGCACAGACATGCGTGCGTACGCACAGCCATCGAATTAGAGTCACGCGTGCGCGTGAGCCACGTTGCGCGTCCAAACAAGCATCGCCTAGTGTGCGTGCGCACAGCTACTTGTGCGTACACACAGGAAGGGATTTTTGCAAAGTGTGCGGACGCACACATCTGTGCGTCCGCACAGGTCCCAGCGCATGCCTCCATTAAAAAGTCACGTGCTATGCAGTTTTGGGGATCTCTAAGCCCATTTTTGAAGTGATGAAGGCTACTTTGAGAGGCTATATTAAGGGTAATGCAACACATATGAGGAGAGCCATCTTAGAGTAGGGTAGAAACATATAGTAGGAGTAGGAGTAGTGTAGTATAGAAAATTCTCTCTTAGGGTTTTAATTAGATTTTGTAGAATTTTATACTTCAAGTCTTGCTTTTGGATTTTGTAATTTACCTTGTAAGTATTTCTTTAATTGTCTCTTTCAATTACTGATACGCACAAAACTTGTCTCTCAACAAATTTTCTTCGGCAAGTGTACCGAATTTGTCGTCAAGTAAAAACTCACAATAGAGTGAGGTCGAATCCCATAGAGATTGATTGATCAAGCAACTTTAATTAGAGGAATGTTCTAGTTGAGCGAACCAGAATTTGATTTGAGATTTGCAAAAAATTAAATGGCGGGAAAGCAAATAGCAGAAATAGTAAATGCTAGAAATAAAGAGCTGAATGTAAATGGCGAAAAGTAAATTGCAGAATCTTAAACGGGAATGGGATAATTGCTCATAAAAGTAAATGGCAGAAATTAAAGAGAATGGGTAAGATCAGAAATGGGGAGTTCATTGGGCTCAGGAGATGTTGCATTCTCCAGATCAAGTTCATTTTCATCTCTTCCTCAATCAATGCATTCATTGATCTCTTAAGTGATCAAATTCCAATTTCTTGGTAATTCAATCTCTCAAATCTTGATCAATAGCCAATTCCTTGGTCAATTGCTCATGAGAAGAGATGAAGTATGGTAACTGATTATACCACATGCATTTCCCAAATCAAGTGTTGGTAGGATTATAGTCACATATCCATCCAAACCCAATTTGGTCCAGCATGAGAAAGCATTTCTAGCATGATCTCTTCATTCCTCTTTCAAGGTTCAGAAGAGATCCAAGTATGAATAGCTTCTTTTCCAAGATAACTACCCAATTGGATAAAGATCGAAAGCTTTCTAGTAAAATCAAGAGAAAAGATAGAAGAAGGAGAATGAAAACTAATATTGATCCATCAAATTACAACAGAGCTCCCTAACCCAATGAAAGGGGTTTAGTTGTTCATAGCTCTGGAAAATAAAAACCAAGATGGAGAATACATGATGAAAGTAAAACTAGAAGTGCAGAGAAAGTAAAATACAGAGAGTAGTTCTATGCCAAAGGCTCCCTAAAGTTTCCAACTCCTCTAACTAATTCAAAGCTACTCCTATATATACCACTCTTCTCATCATCTAGTTGGCTCTTCAAGTCTTAGGTATGGGCCTCTGAATCTTGAGTTTGAAGCAGTTATCCTTTTCATTGGGCTTAGCTTTGCTTGTAGAGAGAAAAGGTGAAGTAGGCAGGGACTTTGACTCAGGACGTTAGTGGTGTCAACGTTAAGTGAAAGTGTGGGTTCGAGAACGTTAGTGGCAATCACCTTTTTCACTAACGTTCCTAACCCAAATATGATCACGTTGACTTCAACGTTAGTGGCACTAATGTGACCACTAACTTTGTCTCTTGGTCCTTCGCACACGTTATTGGGACTTACCTTTCCCAATAACGTGGAGAGTCCTCCCTTGTCCCTATGTTAGAGTCCACGTTAACTAGGTTAACGTGGCTTCTAACGTAGCAGTGCCAATTCTTCAAAAATGTTAGTGACACTTACCTTTGTCACTAACGTTCCAATGTGCCCCTATTTCCCACATTAGAGTCCACGTTAACTAAGTTAACGTGGCTTCTAACGTAGTCATGCTAGCCATCTCCAACGTTAGTGACAAAGGTGAGTGTCACTAACGTTGGCTCATCATCTCTTTATCCACGTTAGCTTCCACGTTAACTAAGTTAACGTGGGAGTTAACGTTGCTCATGGTGGCTCTTGGTGGTTCACCCCAACGTTAGTGACAAAGGTAAGTGTCACTAATATTGGCTATCAATTGCTCTCTCCATGTTAGCTTCCACGTTAACTAAGTTAACGTGGGAGTTAACGTGGCTTATGGAGGCTTGGCCATCGTTAGTGACAAAGGTGAATGTCACTAACGTTGGCTTCTCTTTTGCTTCTTAACGTTAGAGTCCACGTTAACTAAGTTAACGTGGCTCTTAACGTGGCCACTTATGAGCTTGGTCCAACGTTAGTGACAAAGGTAAGTGTCACTAACGTTGGCTCCATTTTCTTTCTTCCACGTTAGAGTTCACGTTAACTTAGTTAACGTGACTCTGAACGTGGGTTATGATGACTTCGAGGGCGTTATTGGCAATTACTTTTCTCATTAACGTTGCAAGCTAGCTCCCATTCCACGTTAGTGGTCACGTTAGTTATACTAACGTGGCTGCTGACGTGGTTCTTCCTTGCTTCCTTTGTCCTGAAATCAAGCAATAAAGTGCATCAAAGTTCTAATCCAAATCATGAGACATGCATCCTCTAATTTGTCATATAATTCATGCAAAAATTCTCATGAAATCATGTAAAGTGCACAATGTATGCTTGAATCAAGATGTAAGTGAATATCTACCCAAAACTAGCTTATTTTCTAAGAAAATGCATGAAACTACCTTAAAAACAGTAAAGAAAAGGTCAGTGAAACTGGCCAAAATGCCCTGGCATCACAACACCAAACTTAAAGCTTGCTTGTCCCTAAGCAAGTACTGGAACAAGAGAATGATGAATGGAATGCCAAGAGAAAATGAGTCATTCTTGTGGAAGTCATGTTCCTGGTTTTATGGTGGTTTCATGCATAGCAACTTAGGTTCATTCCTTCACTGGCTTTCAGACCTTTATCATGTTCTAGAATACTCACTTGATTGCATCCCATGAGACTTTTATTCATTGATCCTTTTGTTGTCATTTCAGGGCTTATTTGTGTTCTTAGGCTAAGTGCTCTGTAAGGGGGCAACTCTTTAGAATAAGCTTTCAACCAACACTCCCGAACCAGTTGGTTCAAGGTGCTAGGTGTTGAAGCACCCCTAAGAACTTACTTCCTCAAGTCTCTCCCCCATACATACACACCACAGGCACATGGTTTGTTTATTTTCTTTTCTTGAGGTCTTGGTGTCCAGCACCTCTTTGGGTTACTAAATATTCTGTAGCAAAGATTGCTCTTGATAGTGGACTTTTAGCTGATAATCCCGGGTTAGTTAACCCAAGTTACCAGGTGTTAAAGCACCCCTGAGAGCTTAGTAATCCAAGCAGATTCTTGGTACAGGAACACGACAGACACATCCCTCAAGACTCAAACCCTTGGTGCCTAGCCTCTTTTCTTGCTATTTTTCTTTTATTCTTCAACTTTGATTGTTCCTTCCCTTTTTCTTATTAGGATCTTGTTATTTAGCTAGTCTCATGGGGTGTGTTCAAGCATATGATTCATGACAGATAGTTGTCTTCCCACCTTGTGGTTGAACCAACTTAGCTAACTTATGACCACACCACCAACTCAGGAACTTACTCCATAGTATGAACTCCACTCTGGTCTTTTATAAAACACATATTCTCTTTTCATTTGATTCAAAAGGACAAGCATAAAAGTAAGTAAGAAAATGATGCAGTAATGACATTCAGACTAGCAAACACAGCCCTAATCAACAAAAAGTTTAAAAGACAGAATTGAAAAAAGTTCAAACTAACATGGAAGCATGTTCTATTTCATACAAGGTCTCCCTTATTTAAAGCATAGAAAAATATGGATCAAAGAGGGAACTCCACCACCTTTTACTCATGTGGATGCCCATGCTCCCCTCCTTGTTTGTCTTCATTGTGTCCTCTTGCATTTCCTCGCATCCGTGCCAATCTTACTTGCTTCCAATCCTCAAGTGCCTTCCTCACTGATTCATGACTCTCTTCCACCTTTTGTCTTTCTTCTCATGCTAATTCATCCTTCATTTCTTCATACCTTGCGATTCCAGGATGCAATATAGGCAGCTGTCCTACTAAGTATCTGAGCCTGGCTTGAGTGTTTATATGATGCCCAGTCTCGCTCATGTAAACTCCTTCTACGAATGCCCTTTGCTCGTCCAATAGTTCTGCCTGTTCTATTTGTCTTCGATGCATCTCATGTATATGTGCACCTTGATGTGCTTGGATGTTGATTAGCTTCTAGATGGATTATTGTTGTTCATTTTGCCTTTGTTCTATCCTGTGGAATGTTTCACTCCATTGTTGTCCTTGACTCAGTTACTGCTCCATCATTTGCTTTTGCCACTCTCCTTGTTGAGTCATCCATCTTGAGAGTAATTCCTCTTGCTGTCCCATCATCTGTAATTGAAGCTCTTTCTGTGCTCCTTGGCTTTCCAAATATTGTCTAGATAGGCCATCAATGGCTTCCTGTAGTTGGTGCATATCCAAAGTGGATGGTGTTTGCCCCTCTAAGACTTGTCCTTCTACTACTTGAGGGGCTGGCCTCTTGCTTCCGTTGAGGCAGGGGGATGCGGCAGCATGCATCCGTCGAACGGTTATTGGAATGCCCTCTTCTATCCACACGGGGTCCTCATCTTCAAACACCACCCCAGCTTTCTTGCATAGTCGGTAAATAGTGCTGGGGTAACCTAACTTTCCTCTTGAGTCGCTTTTCTCTGCCATCTTTCTAATGCCTGCGGCTATGAATTCATGAACCTTGATCTCTCCTCCTTTGAGTATACAGTGCACCATTGTGGCTCTCTTGAGGTTCACTTCCGAGTTGTTCCCTGCTGGGAGGATGGATCTCCTTACAATTTCGAACCACCCCTTTGCTTCCAGAGTGAGGTCTGCTCTCTTGATGAACCTTGGTCTCCTATCCGCATATCTTTCCCAGTCAGCTCCGGGTACACAAATATCTTGCACAATCTGGTCATAATTGGGGCTGTTGTCTATTCTTGAATGATAACTCTCTTCTTCAAACGGTATGGACCGTAGCTTTAATGCCCTCATGACACTCATGGGATTGAAATCCACAATCTTTCCTCTCACAGAGCTTGTATATGACTCATCGGCCTTATCATATCGGACCGCATTTGCATAAAACTCTCTTATAAGATTTGCATTTACCTTAACAACCGGATCAGTGAGGAGCTCCCATCGCCTCTTTTCTACCTTCGTCGTGATTTCCGGGCACTCATTCTTTCTGACTTGAAATCCAAGTTCATATATTATTTCCTTATCAACCATCCACCCGTACTGCAATGCATGGTGCAAGCTTCTAAATTTCTTTTCATCATACGGGTGTTGCTCCATAGGTTCCTTTCCCTTCCTTCTTTTAGAGCTCGAAGATGCCATAAATGGGAGTTAATGTGTGAAGGTGGTAAGGGTGTGGAGACTTTTGGTTGTTTCGGATTGAGTGCAATGAAGGGAGTAAGGGGGAATGTTTTTAATGTGGTAAGAATGGTTTGGTTCTGAGAGGGATGTTAAGCTGGGCGTTTAGAATGTGAAGGGGGTATGGAGGGAGAGCTACTTATATATGGAAGTGACGGGCAAATGAAGGGTTTGGATAGATGATTTGAGTGTGAGATGGACGGATGGGGTTCAGCACGGAGAAAGGACAAGGATCATCAACTTTATGAAGGGTGTTGTTCGATCTTCAAGGGTGTCATCCTTTTCAATGTTGCATGGCAACATTTTCCAATGCGTCCCTCCTTGAGGCACGTGTGTAGTACCCTCCTTTTGTGGTGTCCGAACCTTCCTCATTCAATTGTCCAATCAATCCTCTTCAATGCTCCTTTCCCTTTTCCTATAAAAATAAAATAAGAAAAATTAATATCATTGAGAAATTAAACTTTATGGCTAGAATAATAAAGAACTAGATTGTTTATTCATGAACACCAACTAACTAACTAACTGTGTATCCTTATATGCACATTGGTGGCACCTTGGGTGACACCAAACTTAGTTTGTAGCACTGTGATGAAAAAGTTTTGTTCAAGGCTCCAAGACTAGCATGCTCTGAATTGCATTCATGCTTTCTTGGCATGCTTTGAACACCACTTATTCTTCACTATATATTGCATAATAAGGATTTCACCAAGTGTTTGTCAAGTTTGGGTTAGAATTCATGAATATTGACTTATTCACTATTTTCTAAAAGCATATAAAACATGGGTTGCCTCCCATGAAGCGCTTCTTTAGTGTCACTAGCTTGACGTTTCTCCTTCATCAGGGAGGTTAATAATGCTTCAAGTCCTCCCCTCTTGCTGTGGACCTATATCCATTGGTTGTATCAATGATCTCTACATGTTCCAAGGAGAGAACTCTGTTGATAGTGAAGACCTTAGGTAACTGAGATGGTACAGTGGGGAGAACAGGGGGGATATCTGGGAAGTAAGCTGAGATCACTTTATCCCCTAGAGAGAAGTTCTCGGTAGGGATCTTCTTGTTCCTCCACCTCCTTGGTACCTTCTTCTTTGATCTGTTTCTTGTGAGTGTTTGAAAACAGTGAAGGTGAGCTGTTCATCATGGATCCTCAAGATTAGCTCCCCTCGCTCCACATCTATGAGTGCTCTGGCTGTAGCTAGGAATGGTCTTCCCAATATGATTGGGTGAGTGTGACTCTCTTTCATATCCAATATGACAAAGTCTGTGGGAAGAAAGTATTTCCCAACCTTTATCAACACGTTTTCCACCACTCCTATTGCTTGTTTTTTAGTTTTGTCAGCCAGCCTGATGACTACATCTGTGGGTATTATCTCATTGATCTGCAGCCTCTTCATAAGGGATAAGGGCATTAAATTGATGCTTGCTCCCAAATCGCAGAGTGCTTTATCAAACATTGTTTCTCCTATGGCACAGGGGATGTGAAAGCTCCCTGGGTCCTTTCTTTTTGTAGGCAACTCTGGTTGAATGAGGGCGCTGCACTCCTTGTTCATCACTATAGTTTGGCCTCCCTTGAGTGAGCTTTTCTTGGGAAGCAGTTCCTTCATATACTTGATGTATGTAGGCATTTGTTGGATGGTCTTGATGAATGGTATGTTTACATGCAGAGATGCAAACAAGTCAAGAAATCTTGAGTATATTCTCTTCTCCACAACACCATTGAGTAGTTGGGGAAAGGGTGCATAGAGTCTCAGCAACTCCTGTTGTGAGATTTTTGGTTCTTGGTGATCTTTTTCCTTCTTCTCTGCTGAGGTATCTCTAGGTTGTTCTGGCAGCCTGTTTGGCTTGTCCTCAGTCTCCTTATCACTTGTAGTGACCATCTTGAAATCTTCCCATCTTACTTTCTTTGTTTCACCTCTCAGATTTTTCTCTGTGTCACTTGGGAATCCATCTGTAGGTTTGGGAATCTGCTCAGAGAGATACCCCACTTGAGATTCCAACCTCTTGATGGTGTCTCCCTGGTTCTTAAAATTGGCTCACACTTCCTCCTTGAACACCATGTTGTCTTGAATCTCTTTGTATATGCCTTCAAGTAGGTTTTCAATCTTCGAGAGTCTGTCATCAGATGATGGTGGGTTGGGGTTGGATGAATGAGAAAGGTTAGTTTGGCCTTGGTAGAAGTGTTGAGAGGGGTGGTTATGTGGGTGCTGATATGGTCTAGGTGTGGCATGTTGGTGAGCTAAGTTGTTGGAATTTGGACGTCTTTGATTTATTCCTTGGTCTTGTTGATTTCCCCACCCAAAGTTTGGGTGGTTCCTCTATCCAGGGTTGTAGGTTTTGGAGTATGGATCATGGTTTTGCCTAGGTGAATTCCCAATGTAGTTGGCTTGCTCCTGACTACCCTCTGCTTCTTCATTCACTTCTTCTTGGGTCGTTGATGAGGTGGTGATTGCTGCTACTTGGTTCCTCTCCATCTTCTTGGTGAGGTCAGCCAACTGCTTGGTTATGAGCTTGTTTTGGGCCAGCAGTGCATCCACATTTTTTAGCTCCATCACTCCTCTAGTATTCCCTCTTTCGGAGGCATAGAAGTAGTCATTCTCTGCTACAGTTTCAATGACATCTATGACCTCCTCAATGGTCTTCTTCTTGTTCAGAGATCCCCCGGATGAGTGGTCTACTGCCTTCTTTGATTCATAGGAAAGGCCTTCATAGAAAATGTGTAGCTGCACCCATTCATTGAACATATCTGGTGGACACCTCCTTGTTAGGTCCTTAAACCTCTCCCATGCTTCATATAGAGTCTCACCATCCTGCTTCCTGAAAGTTTGAACCTCAGCTCTCAGCCTGTTAATCCATTGAGGAGGATAGAATCTTGCCAAGAATTTGTTCACCACATCTTCCCAGGTTGCTAAACTCTCCTTTGGGAAGGACTCCAGCCATTTAGATGCCTTGTCCTTGAGTGAGAAAGGGAACAGAAGTAGTCTATAGGTGTCAGGATGAACACCATTAGACTTCACAATATCACATATCCTCAGGAAGGTGGTTAGATGTTGATTGGGATCTTCTTGGACACTCCCTCCGAATGAACAGTTGTTCTGAATAAGGGTGATGAGCTGTGGCTTTAGTCCAAAGTTGTTGGCATGTATGGTTGGCCTTTGGATGCTACTTCCACAGTTTTCTGGGTTTGGGTTGATGTAAGAACCCATAACTCTTCTTTCTTGCCCAGCATGATTTGCTAGACCCTCTCTGCCATAGTTGTGAGCCTCTTCTTCATGATGGTTCTCCATATTCTCCTCCATGTTTGGTTCAAAGTACTCTTCCTCTTCCTCAGCACCAACTACTCTCTTTCCTCTTGCTTCCCTCCTTAATCTAAGGAAGGTCCTCTCAGGTTCAGAATCAAAGGAAGTTGAAGCCCCGCTTCTCCTCCCTGTCATACAACCAACAAGGTACAAGCAAAGAAACAGAACCAGAAAGTATTCTATTAGAATTACTGTTAGTGTGAGTGATGCAATATATCAAGCAGTTAGTGGGTGAGTGAAACAGAGTGTAAACAACTGAAATAAAGGGGTTAAAGGGATGGGAATACAAAACAACAGAAACTGAAGGTAAAGTGCTCAAACAGAAATTAAAATCAACAGAATAACAAATGCTCAATCTAGTGATCCTCCAACTTAATCATTGTTGATACAAAATCAATCCCCGGCAACGGCGCCATAAACTTGATACGCACAAAACTTGTCTCTCAACAAATTTTCTTCGGCAAGTGTACCGAATTTGTCATCAAGTAAAAACTCACAATAGAGTGAGGTCGAATCCCACAAAGATTGATTGATCAAGAAACTTTAATTAGAGGAATGTTCTAGTTGAGCGAACCAGAATTTGATTTGAGATTTGCAGAAAATTAAATGGCAGGAAAGTAAATAGCAGAAACAGAAAATGCTAGAAATAAAGAGCTGAATGTAAATGGCGGAAAGTAAATTGCAGAATCTTAAACGGGAATGGGGTAATTGCTCATAAAAGTAAATGGCAAAAATTAAAGAGAATGGGTAAGATCAGAAATGGGGAGTTCATTGGGCTCAGGAGATGTTGCATTCTCCGGATCAAGTTCATTTTCATCTCTTCCTCAATCAATGCATTCATTGATCTCCTTGGCAATCTTAAGTGATCGAATTCCAATTTCTTGGTAATTCAATCTCTCAAATCTTGATCAATAGCCAATTTCTTGGTCAATTGATCATGAGAAGAGATGAAGTATGGTCACTGATTATACCACATGCATTTTCCAAATCAAGTGTTGGTAGGATTATAGTCACATATCCATCCAAACCCAATTTGGTCTAGCATGAGAAAGCATTTCTAGCATGATCTCATCATTCCTCTTTCAAGGTTCAGAAGAGATCCAAGTATAAATAGCCTCTTTTTCAAGATAACTACCCAATTGAATGAAGATCGAAAGCTTTCTAGTAAAATCAAGAGAAAAGATAGAAGAAGGAGAATGAAAACTAATATTGATCCATCAAATTACAACAGAGCTCCCTAACCCAATGAAAGGGGTTTAGTTGTTCATAGCTCTGGAAAATGAAAACCAAGATGGAGAATACATGATGAAAGTAAAACTAGAAGTGCAGAGAAAGTAAAATACAGAGAGTAGTTCTATGCCAAAGGCTCCCTAAAGTTTCCAACTCCTCTAACTAATTCAAAGCTACTCCTATATATACTACTCTTCTCATCTTCTAGTTGGCTCTTCAAGTCTTGGGTATGGGCCTCTGAATCTTGAGTTTGAAGCAGTTATCCTTTTCATTGGGCTTAGCTTTGCTTGCAGAGAGAAAAGGTGAAGTAGGCAGGGACTTTGACTCAGGACGTTAGTGGTGTCAACGTTAAGTGAAAGTGTGGGTTCGAGAACGTTAGTGACAATCACCTTTTTCACTAACGTTCCTAACCCAAATATGATCACGTTGACTTCAACGTTAGTGGCACTAACGTGACCACTAACTTTGCCTCTTGGTCCTTCGCACACGTTATTGGGACTTACCTTTCCCAATAACGTGGAGAGTCCTCCCTTGTCCCTACGTTAGAGTCCACGTTAACTAGGTTAACGTGGCTTCTAACGTAGCAGTGCCAATTCTTCGAGAACGACACTTACCTTTGTCACTAACGTTCCAATGTGCCCCTATTTCCCACGTTAGAGTCCACGTTAACTAAGTTAACGTGGCTTCTAACGTAGTCATGCTAGCCATCTCCAACGTTAGTGACAAAGGTGAGTGTCACTAACGTTGGCTCATCATCTCTTTATCCACGTTAGCTTCCACGTTAACTAAGTTAACATGGGAGTTAACGTTGCTCATGGTGGCTCTTGGTGGTTCACCCCAACGTTAGTGACAAAGGTAAGTGTCACTAACGTTGGCTATCAATTGCTCTCTCCATGTTAGCTTCCACGTTAACTAAGTTAACGTGGGAGTTAACATGGCTTATGGAGGCTTGGCCAACGTTAGTGACAAAAGTAAATGTCACTAACGTTGGCTTCTCTTTTGCTTCTTAACGTTAGAGTCCACGTTAACTAAGTTAACGTGGCTCTTAACGTGGCCATTTATGAGCTTGGTCCAACGTTAGTGACAAAGGTAAGTGTCACTAACGTTGGCTCCATTTTCTTTCTTCCACATTAGAGTTCCCGTTAACTTAGTTAACGTGACTGTTAACGTGGGTTATGATGGCTTCAAGGGCGTTATTTGCGATTACTTTTCTCATTAACGTTGCAAGCTAGCTCCCATTCCACGTTAGTGGTCACGTTAGTTAGACTAACGTGGCTGCTGACGTGGTTCTTCCTTGCTTCCTTTGTCCTGAAATCAAGCAATAAAGTGCATCAAAGTTCTAATCCAAATCATGAGACATGCATCCTCTAATTTGTCATATAATTCATGCAAAAATTCTCATGAAATCATGTAAAGTGCACAATGTATGCTTGAATCAAGATGTAAGTGAATATCTACCCAAAACTAGCTTATTTTCTAAGAAAATACATGAAACTACCTTAAAAACAGTAAAGAAAAGGTCAGTAAAACTGGCCAAAATGCCCTGGCATCAATTACCATACTTGTTCTACACTTATTTCTATTTCTACTCTCCTATATCAATATATGCTTGGTTTTGAAATTTTGATGTTCTAGTTGTTTAATTTGATTTTGATGTCTTTTATATGTTTGCTTGAGTTGTCTTTATTGATTTTGGTCATTTATGGTTTATAGCTTTCATTAATTTACCAATTTTCCCATGTTTTGTGAATATGCATACTAGGTGTTTGATGAAATGTCAACCCTAGCTTTGGGGTAGATTTTCACCCCTTGGCTTGGGAAAAATGAGTCTATAAATTACTAGAGCCATAATGTCCAACATTTAGAGATAATTCTTGGGAAGTTAGTTGATTTTTGTTTCCATTAAAGCTAGCCTTTTATCAACTAGTTTGATAAGTTGGTTAGAACTTATGGATTAAGGTTAATTATGCTTGCTTGACTTACTCCTCGATGGTTGGGGTTAACTAGGCGAGACTAACCCATGATAATTATCATAGTTGTGGTTATGGCAAGGAAAGGATTCCATAACTCATCCCAAGTCAAGGTTTTATTTATGTTTTGACCACTTTCCTATCACTTTATAGCATTACTTGTTTATATTACATACATAGTTCTTTTTTGCCTTTATTAGTTTATTAATTGCAATTTTGAACCGTTCTTTTATCTCTTTATTTGTTTGCTTCCTTATCATTGAAAACCCCTTGCTTTCCACAACCAAAATTGTATGCACTCATTGGCATTAGTTCCTAGGGAGAATGACCTGAGGTTGAATTACTCTCAATCTCGGTTTATGTTTTGCATTTGAATATCATCTAAACTTTGATGTTGAGAGTTAGTTGTTGGTTTAGCTATACTTGCAACGAAGTGATCTTATTTTGAGAAATTCTAGACCAACACTAATTCTCTCTTATCAGTTGTCGCTAGAGCAGATCGTCGCCAAAGCAGATCACAGTGGTAGCGTCATTTTCGACCTTACTCTAACACAGTAGTGACAGTGTTAGTTTCAGTGTGCAATTTTAGGGTTGAATAAGTTTTGGGCTTTTTCTTTTTAAATAATGGACCCAGATAATAACCCACTAGAATCACCAAAAATCGCCATTTTATGCAAATTAATTATGATAACACCATAAAATGTCATAATACTCAAATAGAACTGCCGTAATATAAATATCATTTAAAATCATTTTTTGTGATGACCAGACAACCACTAGTCAAAGAATTTTTCAAAAATAAATTTATTAATAATTTGTAGAATTTAAAATCCCCACATATTACAAATAAAACTTCTACAACATCAATCTCTATAATTAAATATATATGTGATGAACATTTTACAAGGGGGTCATGTTGTCCTAAAACAATAAAGTTAGGGGTCAGGTTGTCTTTCATGTGGATGGATAGGGACCGAATTAGGTATTTGCTCAATAAAAACCATTGCTAATGAATGATTTGAACCTAATGATTAACACACTACAAAAAATTCGCTAAATAGCAATGGTTTTTTATGGTAGTTTATTAATAAACTACTGCTGAACAGATTGTAATGGTAGTTAGCGCGACATATAATGACCCAATTCCCAGTAAGTCATGATCATACCAGAAATCAAGTGTCACCAACCTGTTCACATGCAACCTCTACTATATATTATTGAGCCTGTAATCGGGTTAGCGTACTATCGAGTTTTTGGAAGAACTTATATAAAAAAAACTTGCGAGGACAGCTAATTAAACATACACAAGCCAGCATCATATATAACCAGAACACATAGCATAGACCATACATACGCATACAGGTTCTGTCGTGTATATATATATATATATATATCTTGAGTTAGCATACAACCGTCCAGAATTACTCCTATGACACTCCGGGCCCTGGTCCATATAGAAAACCCCTAAGCTGGCACCCGAACTAACCTAGTCAACTATGTACACCCTACTCTCTCAGTGAGTCTGACCAAAAGTGAGAGATTAACACAAAAGCTAGGCTAACACAAAAAAACTATCAAAAGGCACAACCGCAGCTCCCAAGACTCAGCTGTCATCGTCAGAGGAGATCACAACCACATCAGAACACTCCTCAGGATCCTCGTCCTCATCATCGGAAATCTCTATAATCTCGGGAGGGGCACTGGCACTCGTGCTACTGGTCTGACCAGCACTCACCGGTCCACTCATAGAGGCGGTGAGCAGCTCCTCAGAAGATGGCTCGGATGAAAATACTGAGATCTGCTCCACTGGGATGTCCTCCTCCGGTACAGGCTCTGGAAAATGCTCCTCCATGGGCTTAGGCTCAGGGTCCGCTTGATCTGCAGGCTGATCGGGATGCTGGTGAGGCACCGGCCCATCATGAAACGGGTAAAATGGAGCATCTGGGTGGAGCCACTGCAGTGGGAACTCATAGGGCATGTCGGGGTTAAACTCTAGAGTGTCAATCGGGTGGCTGAAAGGATGATCACGCAGAATGTACATACGAGTCCTAATCTCTGCAGCTACTACATAAAACCTATGCTGTACAATATCCTCGTATATATAGGGAGGGTCCATCTCGTAAAATATAACTCCGGTCTCCATCTGAAGGGGAGGAAGAGAAGGGGTAAGAACTGGGGGGTTCTTAGTAGGGTCGAGGGTGGTTAGTTTAGTCAGGATTACCACAGTTCAAGTAATTCACAACAAAATATACAAGTGTCACAAAGAAATATCTAGTAACTATAATTCAGAATAACATTAAGGAATGTATAAACACAAGAAGACAATCACAAACAATTTTACAATGTCAAGTAAAATGCAAATGCGCAACAAGGATGATGCATGTCTATTCCTAACGCAGGCCATGAGCTCATGTGTCGGTTGCCTACCCGCTCCCGACATTACCCGGGCACGAGTCCCAGATATGGTTTTCCAGATGCATACAATGTGCTTATAAGTCGTACGGCTAGGCCACATACAGTGAGACTTTCCAAATTAATAAGCGTACATCTGGAAAACAGTTCTCAGTGTGTAGGTGTCCCCACTTTACATTTGGCACTAAGGCCCAAACAATGTCACATCTGCTCTCCTATGGCAGTCATTTCATTAATCTATATATTCCTTTAATCTTTGTTCTCTGTTCTCCTGTTGCAGAGATTCCTTTATTTATCTTTCCTTTACTTTTCGTTCTTCCTCTTCTCTTTTGTATCATTCCACAATATAATTTATCTTTGATGAAAATAATTTATTTTAATATGGAGAGTAATTTTGAATAAAAACTCAAAATAGCATTTTCCTTTCAAAACTTAGTTTATAATTATAAACATAACCTCAGTCTTTTTATAAAAATACAAAGACATCCTTCAAAATAAAATTTCCAAACTATTATCTTGTCCTTCAACGAGACCAAAAATCTGTTTTATTTTTTTTATCAAAATATTAACTTAAAATTTTATCCATTCTCGAGCTGACTAAAACACAACTTCATCAAAATATCAATATATCAACAAAATTCAGCATGAAATGCAATCAAATCTCAATAACACTCAATCCAAACATCAATTTACTTATCAAATATCATTTGGTCGGTGAAAATTTATCAAAACCCTACCTTCGTACGTAATCGAAATACTCGAAACTCTGGAGAAACTTTCTAACCGAGCTGCTGAAGGGAAAAACGTCCGGAATCCTCTGTACCTCGTAGAACTCTAGTTGGCCAAGCTCAAGGGGTAGGGGAACTACGTCACCGTCGACTTTCATCGGACAAAAGTAGCGCCAACACGTAAAGGAGAAAGATACAAACACTTTTACCAGATTAGATTTTTTATTGAGTTACGAATCACAAGAAATCGAAGCCGGAAGGTTAGAGGATTTTACGGTTCTCTCATAAAGCTTCGGTCTCTCTCTATTCTTTCTCTTTCCTGAGGCTTAGTGAATGAAATGAAAAGTTAAGCAAAGAAAGTAATTGGTGGTGATTAAGGCTTAATGAGTTGTCAAGTTCTTATTTTACATTCCTATATTAAAGCCACGTTTTCCCTTTTCTTTACCTTTCATTCCATATATATATATATATTTATTGCATATAAAAGCCACGACGTGGCTTTTGTTTCTTTTTATTTTCTAAAAAAAATAATTAATAATATAGTAATAATAATAGTAGTAATAATAATATAGATAATACCGGAATAATAATAATAATAATATATAAAGTTAAATGTATATGAGTTATTAATATAAATGATATTAGTAACTTAAGAATAAAAATATTTGATGAAGCGTTAGTAATTTTAAGCTCATCAAGAAATACCATTAATTAGTTTTATTGGTAAAAATCGAATTTTTCAAAATAAAACTAATCGCTTTAAAATATTATTTTAAGAAAAATTCGCATTAGTGCAAAAATTAGAGTTGTTACACGACATATTATGAACGACTGCAATATTGACATTATTTACTGGTGACTTTGTATAAACCGCCACAAAAATAGAGGTAAAGATATGACTGGCACAATTGATGGTCTATGCGCTGCCGTATCGATCATATTTAGCAGGGTTGTATTTCAATTGCCACTAATTGAGGCTGTTTTACGATGGTTACTATTTGTAAGTATAATACCCACAACTAATTGGCCCTAAGATCACTCACTCATATAAATGACACTATCAAATTTTTCATCTCTCAAACTCACTAACACTCATAAAACAAAGGAGAGAATTTTCACATTTCAAAACATACACATTTTATTATGGAACACACAAAATACATAAGGCATATATGCCTTTATATAGGCAAAGTTTTATACTAAAAGTTCATGATTCTACTAGCTTCTTAATACACATACTTATCCAACTTTGCTTCTTACTTTGACTATTCAAATAAGTAATTTCTAGCACATCTTGAAAATTCTTCATTAAGCTTAGTCATCAATCTTGAACCTTTCAATGCACTTCATGATTCTTCTAGTATGGAGGTGATGAGTGCAACTTTCTTTCAATTCTAATTCAATTTGATTTTGAACTTCTTCATTGTTGTAGAATGTTGTAGTTATACTACTCTCTTGAATGTTCTTCAAAAATCTTCAAGCTTCCAACATTAGCTTCTAGCAATATCTAGCTAATTGATGATTATTGTATTCAACTCAAACTTTGCTTCTTCAATTCTTTAACCATGCTTCATGAAAATTCTAATCTATGTAAGTTGATAGATAGCACAAGAAGTTTGTAGAATCTTAGTGATGAATCATGAACTTGTAACCACTTTGAATTCAAATTGAATTTTGTCTTTGACTTTTCTAAACTTCTGTTATTTGCATACCTCTTGATTTAATTTTCTAACATTGCCTCCCTTAAATCAAGCTTGTAGAATTAATCATTCCAAGCATCTTCTTCAACTTGTAAAATAACTCAGTCTTCAATGGCTTTGTAAATATATCTGCAACTTGTTCTTCAGTTGGACAGTACTCGATCACAACTTCTTTTTCATTTACTAACTCTCTGATTTTGTGAACCCGAATATCAATATGCTTCGATCTTCCATGAAATACTGGATTTTTGCAAAGTGCAATAGCTGACTTGTTATCACAAAATATTGTTGTTGGAGTATTTTGTTTCTCGTTCAATTCCTCAAGAATTCTTCTTAGCCAAACTGCTTGTGTTGCACAACTTGCTGCTGCTATATATTCTGCTTCTGCTGTAGATAGTGCTACTACTGGTTGTTTCTTTGACGACCATGAAATTGCACCAGAACCAAGATGAAATACAAACCCTGAAGTACTTTTTCTTGTTTCTATATCTCCGGCCCAATCACTATCAGTGTAGCCAACAAGGTTTACTTCATTAGTATTCTCACAATAAATTCCATCATTTAAAGTACCTTTGATATATCGAAGAATTCTCTTTGCCGCTTGCAA
This sequence comes from Arachis hypogaea, assembly GCF_003086295.3. NCBI lineage: Eukaryota > Viridiplantae > Streptophyta > Magnoliopsida > Fabales > Fabaceae > Arachis > Arachis hypogaea. Next base: position 93,150,995 of record NC_092049.1, on the reverse strand, counting down.
ATGGTTGGTATAAGGCTCCTCCATAAATCTGCTAAGCAAACCAACTCCAAACACAATATCTGGTCTAGTCGTAGTTAAGTACCTCAGACTTCCAATCAAACTTTTGTAGTATGTGAGATTTACTGCTCCTCCTTTATCTTCTCTCAACAATTTGAACTTCTCTCCGACTGGAGTAGAAACTGGTTTTGAGTGCTCCATCTGAAATTTCTTCAAAATATCATTTGCATATTTCTTCTGAGAAATGAAAATACCATCATCTCTCTGATACCAAATGTAAGTATAATACCCACAACTAATTGGCCCTAGGATCACTCACTCATATAAATGACACTATCATATTTTTCATCTCTCAAACTCACTAACACTCATAAAACAAAGGAGAGAATTTTCACATTTCAAAACATACACATTTCATTATGGAACACACAAAATACATAAGGCATATATGCCTTTATATAGGCAAAGTTTTATACTAAAAGTTCATGATTCTACTAGCTTCTTAATACACATACTTATCCAACTTTGCTTCTTACTTTGACTATTCAAATAAGTAATTTCTAGCACATCTTGAAAATTCTTCATTAAGCTTAGTCATCAATCTTGAACCTTTCAATGCACTTCATGATTCTTCTAGTATGGAGGTGATGAGTGCAACTTTCTTTCAATTCCAATTCAATTTGATTTTGAACTTCTTTATTGTTGTAGAATGTTGTAGTTATACTACTCTCTTGAATGTTCTTCAAAAATCTTCAAACTTCCAACATTAACTTCTAGCAATATCTAGCTAATTGATGATTATTGTATTCAACTCAAACTTTGCTTCTTCAATTCTTTAACCATACTTCATGAAAATTCTAATCTATGTAAGTTGATAGATAGCACAAGAAGTTTGTAGAATCTTGGTGATGAATCATAAACTTGTAACCACTTTGAATTCAAATTGAATTTTGCCTTTGACTTTTCTAAACTTATGTTATTTGCATACCTCTTGATTTAATTTTCTAACACTATTTAAATTATCGTGAATCAAGCATCCACTCATTCTTTATTTCCGCTCCTGCAAAGGTCCAAAATCCAATTTGGTTTTCTATCCCGAGATTATCTACTTTGAGGCTAAAAATAACAAATTTTTCATTGTGTTATTTTTTAACAAATTAGGATTAAAAGAAGTTCATAAACAAATTCTTTTATGATTTACTAATTCAATATTACCTATGATAAAATTAGAAGTTTCGTCTAGTATTTAGTTCTCAATTTTCACTCTATAGAGAGAGATATTGGTGTTGATCATCATAAGTTGCCTTGATATAATTAAAACGATCTCCACAAGTTTCGTTGATAAGATCGAAACAATAGCCACAAGATCATTTAATAAGATCAAAATAATCGCTCTAAGTTTTCTTAATAAGATCAGAATTTGATGTGAGATAAAACTCAAAAATTGTATTTGATAATATGATATTTTAACTTTTACATATCTTATGGAACCTCTTTATATAATACTAAGTGGGTACTTGATGCAATACTCCTGTATTGTTTGGAGTTTTGAAACTCCTTTACATTATTAATAGGGTAAAGTATATTTTTTTTTCCTAAAATTTACTAAAAATATCCCTAAGTTTTAATTTGTTTCAATTTTATCCTTAATGTTTTCGATTTGCATCAATTTTATCCTTTTCTTCAAATTTTGTGGTCAAACTATGGTCAACATTATTTTTTTCCAATAACACCCTCCAAACCCTATTCTTTTTCATCATTATCCCCAAACTCACTCAGCAACAATCCCATCCCTCACTCCCTCTCCGATTGTCTCTTCTGCCGTGTAGTCTACCTCTATAAGAACTCCCTCTCCAGCCATCTCCCTCCGCCGCTCCTCAACCTCACCAACCTAACCTCTCCAACCTCCAGCTACTCAACCTCGTCCACAACCTCCTCTCCGGCACGCTCTTTGGCGACATAACGAACTTCTTCTGGTACCTCGATTTATCTTCCCACAAATTTTCCGACGACATTCCAATGAACTTCTCCTCCAAATCTCAACTCCAGCTCATCAATTTGTCCTACAATGACTTTTTCAGTGGGATTTTGGTCACCATCGGAGCTCTAAAGAAGCTCGAGCATCTCTGACTTGACTCTAACAACTTCCATGGGACCTTACCTTCAACACTTGTAAACTGAAAGATACAACGCCCCATGAGAAGAGAAGGTTGTTGATTCCCAACATGATTCCAACGAAGATGATAAAGGTAGAATTTTTTTGTTGAAATCTTTGAGAACATGCTTAAAGATACGGTACCACAAAGAGGAGAAAGTAATTCAGAATCAGAAGGGACATGTACCTCTTATTTGTTATGGAGTTTTGATCTGTTGTTGTATGGAGTTGTTGTTGTGTTTTGTTATTGTTGATGTTGCCGTTGCCCATTTTTTATTTTGCTGCTTCTTTTTAAATGTTGATGGATTTGATTTCAAGTGCTTCGTAGTACTTATTGGTTGGAGCCATGGTCAGGGATCGGTGGTGGAATGTTGGGTCTTGTAATAGAGTCTTCTCCATGAAAGAGAGAAGGAGGATATGATATACATCACTTGCGGTGGCCGGAGTTAGGGCGCAAACGGCGGCGGGGATGTTGGGAAGTCGTTGTTCTTGATGATGATGAAAGAGAATAGGGTTTGGGGGGTGTTATTGAAAAAAATTAATGTTGACCATAGTTTGACCAAAAAATTTTAAGATAAGGATAAAATTGATGCAAATCGAAAACATTAAGGATAAAATTGAAACAAATTAAAACTTAGGAGTATTTTTGAAACTTTTAATAAACTTTAGGGACAAAAAATATACTTTACCCTTATTAATATTATAATATATATTGGCATAGTATGTTAGAAGGTATTATATTAATAGAGCTTTTAATGCATATTGATAAAATTATTAAGCAATTAATGTATTATTTTTGTAAAACTACAAACACATTAATTATAACCTCTAAAATATATTTTTAATAAAATGATAATTATGATTATTATTGAGATTTTTTTTTATGACTTACTATTGAAAATTTAACATGTTCTATTGGTATATAAGTTATTAAAATTATTAAATTTGTTTATAAATTTTAATTAATTAATAATTTTAAATTTTATTTATTTTAATTATTTATTTGATAATATAATTTATCTCATAAAACTTGTTTTTATACTACTTTTTTTTTCATCAATAGCATCATGATTTTAAAAATTAACAATATTATAACATATCATTTAATTAGGATATATATAAATATATATTAGGAACAGAATTAATATTTTTTTAAAGTGTTATTTCAAATTAATTTGTCAAAAGATAATTCAAAAGAAAAAGAAAATATTGAAAATAAATTTAGATGCATTGAGATATTGTATAATTTTTTTTTAAGATTTTATTGGAGATGTTTATTTTAGGTTATTAGTTGAATTTAATTTTAGATTTTTATAGTTAAAATTATATTTAAAAATAATTTTAAGTAGTCACAAATCAAAAAACAGCATAGTATTACATTATCATCAAATTCATAACTAGAGTTATTTCTTCTAATGTTTAATTCGTGAAGCTAGGGTGTAGTGATTGTCTTGGGTTGGGTTTGAAAGAAATTAAGAATTGAACTGATTAAATTTGATCCTTTTGAAATAATAGATCGAGTAAATATATTTTTTTGACTAAATCCAGACCAATTATATCAGTTTGCATTGATTTGAATACCGAATTAGAATTAGATTTCTAAAAAAAAAAGAAAAAAAAGAAAAAAAAATGCAACGAAGAAAAATAAGAATAAAAAGAAAAAAATGTGAATGATAGTTGAAGTTTAATTATGGTTAGATAAAAATTATATGAATTGTATATTTTTAATATATAAATTGTATATTTATATTTTCAAAATTAAAGTTAAATTCATAAATATTTTTAAGTAATTAATGGCATAGAAATTTTTTTCCTTTTAATATGCTTACACAAAATAAATGGTATTTTGATCTTTTTATTTTAATATATTTAAATAATATTAATATTAAAAGAATATTTTTGTTTTTTTAATTAAATAAATTTTAAATTAAAATTAAATAATTTTAATAGGATTTTTTTATTTATAAAATAAAATAATTAATTATTTTCCCATAAAAGATTTTTCAGCTTTATTTTCAAGAATATGATTTTTTTTTTTGGGAATTTGAGCAAGTTCGCCTATGATGAGTTCGGCACACTATAAAAGGTGGTGGGACCATTTTGGTTTGTCCCTTTCCTCCTCTACTCTCCCTTCCAAAATTTTTTCTCTGTTACTCCTTTCTATCTTTTCGACATCCGTAAAGTTTAGTGTGGGTGATTTTCTCAGTTCCAGGTTAGTAGCTAATAATCTATTTTTTTTATCTTAATTAGAATTATATGGTTTACTGTTTACATGTTAGTTGAAATTGTTAGGTATAGATTATTTGTTGGTTAGAATAACAAATTTATTGTTTACATGTTAGTTAGTTAGTTAGTTAGTTAGACATACTTTTAAGTGTTGTTATGTTATGTTCGGTAGTTATTTTAGCTCACCGGTTTTTAGTATAGTTACTGTTTATTGGCTATAAACATGTTAATGAATATAAGAAAGAATATTATTAGTTAATTTAGTCAGAGTTATTAGCTTGCGTTGTGGATTAGAAGGTAATTGGTGGAATAATTAATTAGGTCAACTTAGATATGAAAGAGACGTGAGCAATAAAATTTAGAGTTGAGTTAGTTATAAATTAATTAGTTACATGACGACGTCAGTTAAATAAGGTAAACTTAAAATTAGTAGGATTATAAGCTATTATAAGCTTGTCTCGGCGTTGATAGAGAGGTGGAGGCCTGAGTCCCATACATTTCATTTACCGTGCGGAGAGATGACTATCATCCTGCAGGACGTGGCCTATCAGTTGGGACTCAGGATTGACGATGATCCTGTGAGTGGATGCATTGGTGGCTGTGAGCAGTACCATCAGGGACGGACCATTGAGGAGTTATGTGAGCATATTCTAGGTGTTGTTCCCGGCCCAGAGGACAGACAGTCACAGATGAAGTGGACTGTTAAGCTTATTTGGTTCCACAATACGGTTTGTAGAGAGCTGGAACAGGATGCCACAGAGGAGCGCTGATGAGAGAACTGTTGCGTGGTCTAGAAATTTGCGGATAAATCCTCGTTGCAAGTATAGTTTCTAAACCTTCAAAAGTCCTTTCATACAAACGTTTTGGTTGTCACAAGTAACAAACCCCTAAATAAGTTGATAACCGAAGTATTCAAACCTCGAGTCGTCTTCTCAAGGAACTGCAGGGAAGTATGTTCTTATTATTGGTTATGGATATTGTAAATTGGGGTTTTGAGAATGAGAAGCGAATAGTCTAATTAGCAAATAAAGTAAATGAAGAACAAGTAATTTAAATGGCAAGTAAAATAAATAAATGACTGTAAATAAACTTTTAGCAAGGTATGAGAAATTAGAGGTCCTATCCTAGTTATCCTTATCAATGATGATGAGAATTGAATCTTAATTCCACTTTGTTAACCTTTACTAAGATAAAGGCAGGTCAAGGGATTAATTGGTTTGATCTTCGAATCCTATTTATTTCCTAAGAAAAGATTGGGATCATTAAAGTTCATTTAATTAACAAGATAACAATTATCATTCATGTTTGAGTTTGATAACTCCTGAGTTACTGATTTCTTAACCAAGACCAAAAAAAAGAAAAGTAAATCTACTGGAATAAAAATGTCTTCAGATGGGAATAACAATAATGTAAATAAGAGAAAGCAATATTAAACTGAAATATCTCAAATAACATTAATTCAAAATAATAATCTGTAACATGGAAGAATTCATAAATTAAATTGCAAAAGTAAAGAAAAAGGAATATTGAACCTGATAAAGAAATAATCCTGAAAGCGAATAAAATCCTAATTCTAAATCCTAATTCTAAAGAGAGAAGAGAGAGGAGAGAACCTCTCTCTAAACTAAATCTAAATCATGAAAACTAACTAAAGTGGTCACTCTCTTTGAATGGATGCATTCCCTCACTTCATAACCTCTGGTCTATGCCTTCTGAACTTGGATTTGGACCAAAAAGGGCTTCAGAATTCGCTGGAAGCGTTTTCTGCAATATCTGGTGCATGGCCTCTGTCACGTGTCCGCGTGGGTCACACGGTCGCGTCATTCGGAGTTTTCCTTGTCACGCGGTCGCGTCAGTCATGCGGCCACGTCATATGTGTTCTGCTTAAGGCACGCGGTTGCGTCAGTCATGCGGCCGCGTCGCTGCTTCTTCGCGCTTGGCATGCGTCCGCGTCGCCCATGCGATCGCGTGGATGCCAGTTTCTTCACAAACTCCGTTTTATGCTTTCCTTCCATTTTTGTATGTTTTCTTTCCATCCTTTAAGTCATTCCTACCTTAGAAGATCTGAAACTACTCAACACACTAATCACGGCATCGAATGGGAGTAAAGGTAATTAAAATAATTAATTTTAAAGCATAGGAAACATGTTTTTCACATACATCACATAATGAGGAAGGGAAAGTAAAACCATGCAATTAATATGAATAAGTGGGTAAAGGATTGAATAAATCACTCAGATTAAGCACAAAATATATCATAAAATATGGGTTTATCAACCTCCCCACATTTAAACAATAGCATGTCCTCATGCTAAGTCCAAGAGTAATGTTAGGTTAAAGTGGTGGAATGCCATGCAATGCAATCTAATCTAAATGCAACTACCTAGATGCACCATGCAATTCTAATTTTTATTCACTTGAATATAAAGCTTGCATGTAGTTGAATTAATTCACATTCTCAAGGAGTCATATATATATATATATATATATATATATATATATATATATATATAGCCAAACCTTAGACAATTAATAATTTAGCAGAGATATATGTTAATGAGCTATTGAACCCTCACTGAATTTTGTGTTTACTCTCTAGTCACTCAGTGTTTATTGGGTTAATCACTCTATTCTTCTTTTTATTCTTACTTTCTATAACTTTGTTCTTCATCTAACCAATCAACAATTATAGAATATAGACATACCAAAAATCATGAGGTCTTTAGTTAAGGTTGTAATGGGGCCAAGGTAAAGGTAAGGATATATGTATAAGGCTAAGGGAGCTAATAAGTGAATCCTTAATTAGTCTAAGATCTCACCTAACATATATTGTAAAGCAAGGCTTCTTTTACCTATTTTCCCATATTTTCCCACTTTTGATGTTACATGCTCATGTTTCAATGTTTATTATTTTTATCCCATGTGAATTGCTTTATTTCACATTTGGGGAATTCTTTTGTGTCTCCTTTATTTAAACACTGAAAATAATTTTTTTTAATGCACATGGTAATTCAATTATTTTGATTTCACATGAGCATGCTTCCCAAAACTTTTATTTTGAATTATTTTATTCTTTTCAACTTTTCTACCTTTTGTTTTTATCATTCATGTTCCCAATAGGTTTTCCCACATTTAAACCCTACACAATTTCTATCTTAAGCTAACCAAGGATTCAACTTAGGATTTTTATTTTGTTTTTTTGCTTAAGGCTAGTAATGTGGTTTATAGAATAAAAGGGGATTTAAAGGCTCAAGGGGGCTAACAAGGGTGATGTAAAAGGTAGGCTATTTTGGGATAAGTGAGCTAAAATCAAATAATGGCCTCAATCACTCTCTTGGTATGTATTTCTATTCTATAATCAGACATATAGATTAAAACAAAGTAAAGAACACCAGAATATAAAAGAAGGGTGGAACACATAGGAATAAAAATTATGGTTTGAATGTAACCATACAATTAAGCTCAAAACTCACAGGCTGTGTGTTCTCTAACTCAAAAATCATTTATCACTTATGTATGTCATGCAGGTTTAGTTAAAAATTCCCATTATTCTCAATGTAAAACTTATATTGAATGGCTTTAAAGTTCTAATGTTTCTCCTTGATGAAATGTTGTTAGCTAACTAACATGTAATGCTATATATACAAGTTGTGTGGATTGTTTCTATTATGTTCAAGTTCCTAGTTTACTTCCTTTTTATATTTTTCAATTTAAACTAAGCTATCTTATGCTAAAAAGGGTAAACTATACTAATTAATCCACAATTTCTATAACTAATAAGTTAGAATTGCAACTAAACTAATTGGCTAAAATATGAACTAAAGTGCAATATAGAATAAATACATAAAAATATCAATATATATATAAGTACTGAGAAAATAAAAATAAAAATAAAAATAAAAATATAGAAAAGTAGCAAAATAAATAAAAAGAGTATGTAGTGGTTCACCAAAAAAAAAACGCCAGAGATGGCGACCTCCCCACACTTAAAATGTAGCATCGTCCCCGATGCTCACTCAAGCAGGGTGTAAAGGGGTGTCATCACTGGAAGGACGGGTAGCTGGAGTCTCTGTGGTGGCGGTCGGAGGATCAGCCTGCTGTAGAGGAGGTGCTGACTGAATAGGGATCTCGGGGTCTATAGCCTGAATCTGAGGCGGAGCCTCCTGATGTGATGCTGCCTGCGGGGTGCCTGCCTACTCTGCCTCGCTCTAGGGATGGGTCTCTTCCTCGTGATCATCCGCCTCCTCCTCAGATGCCCCGGATGGTGTGTTAGGCTCGGAGGGGATGTCACCAGAGCGTATCATCAGCTTCAGGTGCTCATAGCGTCTTGTTACGACGCTCCATCTGGTCAAGCCGTCGTAACAAGCGGTACACTAGATGATAGATGGGCTCTGGGGCAGGTGGAGGTGCAGTGGTGGTGGCAGGGGTAGCTGTGGAAGAAGAGGGGCCGGCAGATGGTGTGGCTGTGTCAGCAGTAGCAGTGAGGAATGGAGGTCTGTAGCCCAAAGCCAGAAAGTTCTTGCTGTGAGGGATAATCTTCTTGCATTCTGCAGCAGGTGGCTTTTCATCAGCATCCTCCCAAGGCACGTCAGCTCGACAGCCTAGCTGTGTAACCAGATAAGAAAAGGGAAGAGTGCCTCGGACGTGGACCCTGGCCATGTGGTACCGGATAAAGTGTGGCAGGTACAGGTCCTTACCCTCCATCACACACCATAGGAGGGTGATCATAGCGGTTGGTAGCTCAGTCTCGTGAGTACTCGGCATAATGAAGTTGCTAAGTATCTGATGCCATAGCCGAGCCTCATCATTCAGGTAAATCCGCTTGATTCCCTTTGGCATAGTGGTGTTCTGACCCATAATCCAAGGAACGGTCGGGTCAAGGGCTATCCGGGCCTTGACTGCATCCCAATTAAATCGCATGAAGCGCATATCTTCCTCAGCTTTCTGATAACCATCCAGCTGATCCATTTTAGGCAGAAGCTTCAAAACATCTTCAATTGCCTCTTCAGTAACCAGAATCCGCTTCCCTCTGAGGTTCACTGCATCTAGGGAGGTTTTGAAGTAATTGCAGTAGAATTCCCTAACCCAAGATGCATTGACCTCAGTCAGGTTTCTCTCCAGGAAGAACCAGCCTCTTTGTTTGATCTGATCAGAGGTGTATTGCTGGAGTTCTTCTGGGATCTTCAAAGTTCTCTCCAGGTATAGGTTCCTGGAGTTTGCAAACACCGGATACTTCAGCTCACAGTATCGGTTTGCAAATTTTACTGGATCAGTAGCAGGGATTAGCTGGTCGGCCTTCTCCTGTGGGGTAAAATTTTTCTCCCGCAAGGATTTATCGTGCATCATATCTATGATGGACAAGGAGGATTCTCCTCTTTTACATTTGCCAGTAGTAGCCTTGCCTTTTCCTTTTCTCTGGCTAGCAGACATCCTGAAAAACAGAAAACCAGGATATAGTGAAAACAAGAAAACAAATAGGCAAATAATCAAAAGAAACACAAAGTGGCAAACGAGCAATAGGATAAGGAAAATGAGTTAAGTAAATGTGCATTTAGGATTGTATAGGAGTTAAAAGTCCGAAAAGGAGAATTCACAATCCAAAATGTAATTGAATTCATGTTAAATAGAAAAATTAACATCATGCCATGGTTAGGATGTTAAAAGAAAGTGAAAGAAAATCAGTAGAGAAGTTTTGAAAGGTTAGTTTGGTTAGAATTGAAAAAGAGTTTAGTAAGTTAACATTAGTGAGTTAGTAAAAAGTGGTTAAAGTAAGTGGCATAATGAAAATATTCCAAGTAACAAGTATTCACAGTTAGAAGCTATAAGTAACTCATATCCAAATAAGGAAAACAGGGTGATGATGATTCAAATAGATATAGAGAAAGCAAAAATTGGAATCAAACATCAAAAATGCAAATTATGAACTAGGAAATCAAAAAGGAATAAGAAAGCTTGCCCTGGCATTCATGAATTGTTTTGGTTAAATCTAAGGAAAGCACAGTTGAAAATGCCAAAATCAAGACATGAATGGAAACATTTTATAGAAATTTGGGCAGCATTCTGACTAAAATTGGATTGTCCCAGAAAATAAACAGCAACAGAATAGTTCATATGAATCAAAAATAAAGCTGCAATTACATATAAGGAATATAAATATGAAAATTCAGTGTACAGAGCAGCAAAAAACAAGAAAGTACAGCATATGAACATTACAATCATCACAACCTAAAATCCACTACAACATGCATACCTAACTAGCCTAAATATGAACAGAAACAGAAAAAAAATGTGAATTAACTACGAAGGATAGAAGGGTGGCGATCGACGGAACCTGGTATAAGAGAGAGTGTGGGGCAGAGAGGTGGCTGGGGATGACGGCGGTGGCATCCGGCGCGGCGGAAGAGGGTGGCGCGACGGCGGTGGTTGCTGTTCGGAGGAAGGGAGGGAAATGGGGGTTGTAATGGGGTAGGGGGAAGAAGAGGGGGAAGGGGGGAAAGGGGTGGGTGGCGCTGGGCAGTGGTGACGGTGGCGCGGGGGTGGTGGTCGTGGAGAGGCAGTGGCGGAGCGGGGGGAAGAAGAAGGAAGAAGAAGAAAGAAGGGGGAAGGAGGAAGGGGGTGGGTGGCGGTGAGGTCTGGGTGGTCGGCGGCGTCTGGCGGTGGCGTGGTGGTGGCTGGGTGGTGGTGGTGTTATTGGAGAAGAAGAAAGGGAGAAGAGGGGTTTGGGGGGGCGCGACTGATAGGGTTCGCGTGACTGGGGGAGTTATAAATTTGAATCCACGCGATCGCGTGGGGCACGCGGTCGCGTGGTTGGGCTGAAATGGTGTTTGACGCGATCGCATGGGGCACACGATCGCGTGGAGGGCAAAAAGAGTGAATGACGCGATCGCCTGGGGCATGCGATCGCGTCGCTGGCATTTGTGCGAAACGCACAATTCTAGCGTCGTTTTAGCGCAACTCTCTGTCTCCTTTTGGGGTGTTGTGTAATCCTATGCGACGCGATCGCGTCGCTCACGCGGTCGCATGGGATTGGTATTGTGCAAGTGACGCGATCACGTGAGTGACGCGATCGCGTGGGCATTTTGTGCTAAACGCACAATGGCCGCACGATTCCAGACTAACTTTCTGGACGTTGGATCTTTACGCCGATCTCCAAGTCACGCGGCCGCGTGAATGACGCGGTCGCATGGGAAGTGTTTTCGCAACCTGACGCGATCACATGAGTGATGTGGTCGCGTCGTGCACCCTTTTTTTTCATGCAGTATGCAGAATGCAATTATTAATATGAATGAGATGCAAAGCTTCCAGGTTCAATATAATAAAATAAAATAAAACTTGAAAACAAATAAAACTAAATAAAAAAATATTGAAAAAGGAACGATCATACCATGGTGGGTTGTCTCCCACCTAGCACTTTTAGTTAAAGTCCTTAAGTTGGACATTTGATGAGCTTCCTGTTATGGTGGCTTATGCTTAAATTCATCCATAAATCTCCACCAATGCTTGGAATGCCAACAGCCTCAGGGGTCCCAAACTAGGCATGTGAAGCTTCTGAGCAGCTTCAAACAGATTGTCAGGCTCCCGGGGTGATGATTGTCAGCATAGATTCCAGGATCCCAAACTTTGCTTTTAAATCCGTCTTCATCTTGATCTATACTTTTCCATCCGGGTGGTTTAGAGATTAGATTCTCACCAGGATAACCAAACGTTTTCCGAGATCCATCCGATTGATCATGATGCCAATCCGTGCTCTTCAAGTTGAAGCGTGGAACCTTATTGAACCTTGTGCACTAGCTCTGGGTACGAGCCATTTCCCGCTTACTCTTAAAGCCGTAGAGAGCTCTAAGCTGGCCATCTGTTTCAAGCAAACCATATTCAAGTGGAAAAATACAGTTAAAGGTTAAGGATTGTACCCACTTGAAGCTTGTATTGGGTGGTAATGGCTTTGGGATAGGTGGTTCCAGTGGTTCTGTGAGTTCTACTCCCTTGTGTTCTTCTGTGAAATTCTTCACTTCCTTGCAAGATTCTTCAAATGTATCCATGTCCTGATCAAAGCCATCTATGTCTTCCTCATCACTTAAGTCATAGACTGGAGGTTGAGAGAAATCTACCTCCGTATCATCTTCGTATTCACTTGGGGAAGATTCTTCGATCTCAGAGAATTCACTTGCGGATGCAAGTTCACTACTAGGAGAACTTGGCTTGTGACTATCATCATCAAGGAAATTTGCTTCTTGGGTTATTCTGTCTATTTCTTCATGAAAGACTTGCTCTGGGGATTGCACACAATCCTCCTTAGCATCAATTGTAACATCCTTGACAGAATACTCCACAACTTTGGATTCCCATGGAGGTTCAGCGTCTCCTAAGTCTTCAACCAACTCTTCTTCTTCAATAATAACAGCTTCCTCTACTTGTTCCAGTACGAAGCCATGCTCTGTCTTGTCTACTGGAGTTTCTAGTATTTCCTTCATGCTACGCTCTTTGTTAGATTGTCCACATGGGGTTGTGAGATGTCCTTGAATGTTCGAACGTCTAGAAGATAATTGACTTACTACTTGCTCCAGTTGATGAAGGGTTGTTTGAAGTCGATTTACTGTTTCCTTGAGGCGAACCTCTGATTCTCGGGGGTGATAGATTTGGATATGGCACAGGGGGAAGTGGTGGTGTTTGGGAGTGATAGATCTGGTGCGTGGCCTCTGTCACGCGTCCGCGTGGGTCACGCGGTCGCGTCGTTCGGAGTTTTCCTTGTCACGCGGTAGCGTCAGTCATGCGGCCGCGTCGCTGCTTCTTCGCGCTTGGCATGCGTCCGCGTCACCCATGCGATCGCGTGGATGCCAGTTTCTTCACAAACTCCGTTTTATGCTTTCCTTCCATTTTTGTATGTTTCCTTTCCATCCTTTAAGTCATTCCTGCCTTAGAAGATCTGAAACTACTCAACACACTAATCACGGCATCGAATGGGAGTAAAGATAATTATAATAATTAATTTTAAAGCATAGGAAACATGTTTTTCACATACATCACATAATGAGGAAGGGAAAGTAAAACCATGCAATTAATATGAATAAGTGGGTGAAGGATTGAATAAATCACTCAGATTAAGCACAAAATATATCATAAAATATGGGTTTATCAAGCGCCTGATAAGGTACACGAGAGGATACATCATGCAGTTGATAGGGGGTATCCTCTTCCCAGATACATCTGACTCTCGGGTGCATATCAGGTGGCTTCCGCTGTTGGAGGACCTTGATGTGTGTGGCCGGTTGTCATGGGGTTGGGCTGTGCTAGCATGGCTATACTGCCAGATGTGCCGGGCCACGGAGCATGGTCAGTGCAACTTGGGAGGATGCGTCAGCTTGCTGCTTTCTTGGGCCTACCACCGTATTCCGTTAGTATGGCCCGATGGCTTTGATGCTCGTCGCTTTCCCCTGGTTGAGAGGTATTACAAAAACTTACCAATGTTATTCATATCATTATTAAGTTGCTTATTAATAATAAAGGATAAAATATTATTGTTGTTGGTTGTGTAGGTGGATTCAGTACCGGCCGGACAATGCCACAGGCGAGAGCAAGCTGAGGCAGTACAGGCGTACGCTGAACGGGATTGTAACCAAAGTGATTCTCCATGCCTCCTTGTAGAACCCTGATGCTGATTGTTGCATCGGCCTTGACCATCGTGAAAATGTGTTGTGCAATCACTTTCGAATCCAACCTACGATGAGCTTGCCCCATTGAAGTTTGCATGCAAGTATGAGGACCAGTGTATCTCCTAACTTCCCACCTTTCTTGCTTTCGGTGATATGATATGAGTATGCTCTAATTAAAACCTAGTCCGAACTGGATACATCGTGCATTGTACCTCCAATGGTCACTCTCTACTATTTTGTACTCTGCAGCCCTCCTTATGCTGTACTGCTTGACTGCTGATAGTGAAAGATTGAGTGTCGGTCTAGAATTTCTCTCATAGAAATAAGAACTTCGTTGTAAGCATAGTTCTAAACCAACAATAATCCTCACCTACAAAAAATTGGTTGTCACAAGTATAAACCCCAATAAAAATTAACCGAAATATTTAAACCCCAGGTCGTCTCACAAAGAATTGCAATGAAATGTTCAATTATTGGCTATGAAGATGCAAGGGGGTTTGATTTGGTAATTGACAAGAAAATATAAATGACAAGAAAGTAAATGACAAGAACTAATAAAAGGAAGGAAAAGAACTCTTGGCTAGATATGGGAAATTGAGATCACCATCCTTGTCTACAAACCATATATTGATAATTATGAGGGACCAAGCTCATTAAGTCTAGTTCTATGCTTGAAGTATATCAAATGGCTTGATCAACATCAATCCATAGGTTCTAACCTAGCTACTAATTGACTTCGTAGTAGGCTAGTATCAATGGTTATTAAATTGACCACCAAGGGTTCTCAAATCACCAATTCAATAAGACCCAATGACTCAAGGTCACTCAATTTCTTTAGCCTAGGCCAAGATTAAGGAAAACTACTCAATAACTAAGGGAAACATTTTATCAAACACCTAGTGTACAAGAAAAGTAAACATCACAAAATGCAAGAATTAACAAAACCCATAACTATCATAAGCAAGAGATCAACAATAACAATGAAAATTGCATTAAAGAAAATTAAGATCCAACAATGGTTCATCAACATAAAAGAGGGCAAAATAAGAAATCACAAGTAAAACTATAAGAGTAAAGATGTAGCAACAAGAAATTGAAAGGGAAAAACTAAATCAAAACAAGAATTGAAAGTTGGATCTAAGAGAATTAAACCTAAACTACCCCAAATTCTAGAGAGAAGGGAGAGCTTCTCTCTCTAGAATTCTAACCTACAACATGGTAAAAACTCCCACTATGACTACTTGGTTCATTCCCCCTTTAATCATTGGGTTCAATAGCATCAGAAATGAGTTGGATTGGGCCCAAAATGAGCAAGAAATCGCTGGCCATGTTTTGCCCAAAGTGGTCCATGCTTATCCTGCGATGCGTGTGCGTGATGCACGCATACGTGTCGCTAAACGCTAGGAAATTATGGAAAATTTTATATCATTTTGAAGCCCCAGATGTTAGATTTCCAACGCAACTGGAACTCCCTCATTTGAATCTTTGTAGCTCAAGTTATAATCGATTAAGTGCGAAGAGGTCAGGATTGACAGCTTTGCGATTCCTTCATTTCTTCATGAGTTCTCCCACTTTGCATGCTTTTTTCTTCATTTCTTCCATCCAATACTTGCCTTATGAACCTAAAATCACTCAATAAACACATCAAGGCATCGAATGGAATTAAAGTGAATTAAAATCACCAATTTAAGGGCCTAAAAAGCATGTTTTCACACTTAAGCACAAATTAAGGGAGAATTACAAAACCATTCTATTTCATTGAATAAATGTGAAAAAAGTTGATAAAATCCCCTAAATTAAGCACAAGATAAATCACAAAATTGGGGTTTATCAACTGCCAACATGACTTCTTCCTTGTTCCCAAATTGTTGTCCAACCTCAAACTCGTTGCTTGGGTCTTCTTCAGGACCTCCTTGGGTAAACGACCAATCTGAAGTCATTGCATCGAGATCCAACCTCGTGAAATGATCCGGCCGGTCATATGGTCAAGAAATTACAGGCTGTGTCAGAGCAATCTGTGTGTCACCATAGTAGTTCATCTCCTCTTCCTCCTCACAATCATTAGGGATTTCGGGTGGTTCTTCGTCAACATCGTCTCCATCATCGGGGTTGACTTCATACTGCTCCATCATCGTATCTATGATAGCAGAACCATCATGACTTTCAAGCCCGTCATCCATTAAGTCAATGTTACAAACTTCCACATTACACCCCTCCTGACTATCCTCGGGTGGCATATTTAGATCAACCATCGTCCTTCTGATAATTCGTCTAACAACTCCACTCGTCAGACTATCATTGAGAGTATTTGCAGATGATCCTCGGCCACCAAAGTCAACTAGAAACACGTATAATTCTAACAGATGAATATTGGTCCATCGGTTGTGCCACGACCTTATAAGTCGTACGTTCTCGTCGTCACGCAACCGGTACCTAATTCAAAACAATAGATATATCGCTCACAATGATAGTCTGATAAATATACTAGTAACAGAGACAAAGACAACACAATAGTAAATACCTTTTATAAAATAAATTGCCATCTAACTCGGTCGGATATCTGTAGTAAATTTTTTTCAACCTTTTAGATTCCTGCTTTCCGACGGAATGCAATATCACATTCTTCAAAGCGGTTAAACTGTTGACTTCCGGTGTCATATAGGTAATTATCGGTTGGTTCGATCTAAAGACAATTAAACCTTCTTCATCATACACTATTTCACCATCGTGATGAATGGATAACAATGGATTTCCTAACATTTCGTAGCAACAATGTTAATAGTGAGAAAGAACGTAAACAGAAAAGTTGTGGCTACTTGATCTTTCTCTCCAATAGGCCTGCTTTTATTACTGAACTCATCATAGAGTTCGCCGGGGGTGCGGCGAACTTGCTCAAATTCCCAAAAAAAAAAATCGTATCCTTCAAAATAAAGCTGGAAAATCTTTTCTAGGGAAATAATTAATTATTTTATTTTATAAATGAAAAAAATCCAATTTTAATATGTTTTGATTTTTTATTTTTTAAAATTTTTTAATATATAAATTTTTTTAAATTTTTTAGTCTTTTGCTAGGACACAGATCATTCAAGATTTTCGTGATTTGCTAGACTATTTTTTTATTTTATACCATATTTATTTTTACTCCTCCTTTTTATACCATATTTAATGTTATTATAAAAAGATTTAATTATTCTGTTGGTCCCTATAGTTTCGCAAAATTTTTAATTAGGTCAATGTACTTTTTTTCCTTTCAATTGAGTCCTTGCACTAAAAGTTTTTTTAATTGGGTCCTTACACTTTTTTTTCGTTTTATTTGGATCCCTGCACTGATTCATTTTTAATTGGGTCCCTATAAAATTAAGTCAATCACTGTCAAGAGGGACCTAATTCAAAAAAAAATTAGTGCAGAGACCCAATTAAAAGAAAAAAAAAAGTATAGGGACTTAATTGAAAATTTTACGAAACTATAGGGTAGTATAAAGTAATTAAACCTTATAAAAGATATTAATGAGTATAATAAAATAATTACTCAATAATATTTTTTGTAGTACCTACTAATATGTTTTATTGTACTTATTAATAATTTTTATAGTATAATAAAAATATGGTATAAAATAGAAGAATAAAATATTATGTACGTTGAAAGTATAATAAAAGTATTAACGAGTTCTATAAAAAATATTAATAAGTAATTATTTTATTACACTCTTTAATATTTGTTATAGTATAATAAATATTTAAATATAAATTTGTAGTTAAGTATATATAGTTTAAATATAAATATTTGTTTGTAGTTTTACAAAAATAATGTATTAATTGTTTAATGATTTTATCAATATATATTAAAAGTTCCATTAATATAGTATTTTCTAAAATACTGTGCCAAGATATATTATAATATTAATAATATAAAGAAGTTTTAAAACTCTAAACATTGCAGGAGTATTGTAACATTCACACCTACTAAGTGGATGACAAGCTTACTTAGTAATTCACTAGGTATTTATTGCTTCATTACATTTATTACTCCACTACATTGAAAATAACCACTAAACATTTAAAACTGATTTAGGAAAACTAAGTGGAGCTTTTACCTAATCTATTAAGCATTAAATACAACAACATTTTTAGGTTGAGACAACATTTAAAAAGTATTGTCTAAAGGCAGATAAAAGATTATTTTTAATCTATGGCAACACTTTTGAACTTAAGACAACATTTTTGGGGGGCGTTGCAGATGCGGCCGTTGCCTTAGATCAAGGCAACACTTTTTTGTTTCAAAAGCAATGCTTTTGAGGGCAACACCTGGTAAGTGTTGCTTTTGGTTGAAAAATAACAACACTTCAGAGGTATGTTTGAGACAACACTTTTGCGGTGTTGTCTTTTCTCTCATATTTTGGCCACTACTAAAAAGTGTTGCCTATTTACCATAAAATGCAACCCTTTTATGCGTTGCTTATAAGTTTGAATTTGCAATCCTTTGAAGTGTTGCCTATTAGTTTTGAATATGAAACCTTTAAAAGCATTGTCTTTTCTTTTGGATATACAACCTATACAAGTATTGCCTTTTCTTTTAGATATGCAACCATACAAGGGTTGTCTAATATTCAAAATATGCAATTAATAGAAGGGTTGCCTTTTTGGCAAAAATAAAAGTTACTTTTGTAATAAAAATACAAAAAATAATAAAATTTTTCGTTCATACATGTAATTATTTTAATTAATAAATAAGTTTGCGCACAACATAAAAAATTTATGAAAGAGACAAAATAACTAATAATAACATTCTAATTAAAGTAGATATTAAAAGATTCAATTAGTATTTCAAATACATATTTATCAGGTAGCTGCTCCTCTTAGAGCTGCAAATATTAATAATTAAGATCAGGGTCATCATTACTATCTCTTAGTTCACACTACCCATGCCAATATAAACACAAGACACATTTTTTCCTATGAGGAGCTCATTGACAATGCAACTATACTCTTGTTGATTCTTGACAGTGTTATCAAGGAGTGCTACCTGTTGCAGTTGCAGTGGTAAGAGTAGTGATATCATCATGAGAGCGGACATTGACAGCTGAGCTAACCACAAAAGCTAGGTGATCTCTCTAAGCCCCCATTGCCTCAGCAGCTGGTGCACGAAATTGTGATCTCAGGCAACGGCGCCAAAAACTCTGTACGCACGTCTTAGTAAATTATTTTTCATTCACAACTTCGATACAACTAACCAGCAAGTGCACTGGGTCGTCCAAGTAATAAAACCTTACGTGAGTAAGGGTCGATCCCATAGAGATTGTTGGTATGAAGCAAGCTATGGTCACCTTGTAAATCTCAGTCAGGAGGATATAAAATAGTTATGAAATTTTCGAAAATAAATAATAAATAGACAGAAAATAAAGATAGAAATACTTATGTATATCATTGGTGAGAATTTCAGATAAAGGTATAGAGATGCTTTCGTCCCTCTGAACTTCTGCTTTCCTGCTGTCTTCATCCAATCAGTCCTACTCCTTTCCATGGCTGGCCTCATGTAAGGACATCACCATTGTCAATGGCTACTTTTCATCCTCTCTGTGAAAATGGTCCGATGCGCTGTCACTGCATGGCTAATCATCTGGAGGCATCACCGTGGTCAATGGCTGCATCCTGTCCTCTTGTGAAAATGGTCCAAATGCTCTGTCACAGCACGGCTAATCATCTGAGGTTCTCGATCATACTGGAATAGGATTCACCCTCCTTTTGCGTCTGTCACTACGCCCAGCACTCACGAGTTTGAAGTTCGTCACAGTCATTCAATCCCAGAATTCTACTCGGAATACCACAGACAAGGTTTAGACTTTTCGGGTTCTCATGAATGCCGCTATCAATCTAGCTTATACCACGAAGATTCTGATTAAGAGATCCAAGAGATAATCATCCAATCTAAGGTGGAACGGAAGTGGTTATCAGGCACGCATTCGTGGGGGAATGATGATGATTGTCACGTTCATTACATTCATGTTGAAGTGCGAATGAATATCTTAGAAGCGGAATAAGTTGAATAGAAAAACAATAGTACTTTGTATTGATTCATGAGGAACAGCAGAGCTCCACACCTTAATCTATGGAGTGTAGAAACTCTACCGTTGAAAATACATAAGTGATGAAGGTTCAGGCATGGCCGAGAGGCCAGCCCCCAAAACGTGATCACAGGATCAAAAATACAATCCAGGATGTCTAATACAATAGTAAAAAGTTCTATTTATAATAAACTAGCTACTAGGGTTTACAGAAGTAAGTAATTGATGCATAAATCCACTTCCGGGGCCCACTTGGTGTGTGCTTGGGCTGAGCTTTAGCTTTCCTCGTGTAGAGGCTTCTTTTGGAGTTGAACGCCAGGTTGTAACGTGTTTCTGGCGTTCAACTCTGGCTTGTAACGTGTTTCTGGCGTTTAACTCCAGACTGCAACGTAGACCCTTACGTTCAACGCCCTTTTTCGTCATCTAAACTCGGCTAAAGTATGGACTATTATATATTGCTGGAAAGCCCTGGATATCTACTTTCCAACTCAATTGGAAGCGTGCCATTTTGAGATCCGTAGCTCTAGAAAATCCACTTTGAGTGCAGGGAGGTCAGAATCCAACAGCATCAGCAGTCCTTCTTCAACCTCTGAATCTGATTTTTGCTCAAGTCCCTCAATTTCAGCCAGAAAATACCTGAAATCATAGAAAAACACACAAACTCATAGTAAAGTCCAGAAATGTGAATTTAACATAAAAACTAATAAAAACATCCCTAAAAGTAACTAGATTCTACTAAAAACATACTAAAAACAATGCCAAAAAGCGTATAAATTATCCGCTCATCACAACACCAAACTTAAATTGTTGCTTGTCCCCAAGCAACTAAAAATCAAATAGGATAAAAAGAAGAGAATATACTATAAATTCCAAACTATCAATGAAACATAGCTCCAATCAGATGAGCGGGACTTGTAGCTTTTTGCCTCTTGAATAGTTTTGGCATCTCACTTTATCCATTGAGGTTCAGAATGATTGGCATCTATAGGAACTCAGAGTTCAGATAGTGTTATTGATTCTCCTAGTTCAGTATGTTGATTCTTGAACACAGCTACTTTATGAGTCTTGGCCGTGGCCCTAAGCACTTTGTTTTCCAGTATTACCACCGGATACATAAATGCCACAGACACATAACTGGGTGAACCTTTTCAGATTGTGACTCAGCTTTGCTAAAGTCCCCAATTAGAGGTGTCTAGGGTTCTTAAGCACACTCTTCTTTTGCTTTGGACCTTGACTTTAACCGCTCAGTCTCAAGTTTTCACTTGACACCTTCACGCCACAAGCACATGGTTAGGGACAGCTTGGTTTAGCCGCTTAGGCCAGGATTTTATTCCTTTAGGCCCTCCTATCCACTGATGCTCAAAGCCTTGGGATCCTTTTTATTACCCTTGCCTTTTGGTTTTAAGGGCTATTGGCTTTTTGCTCTTGCCTTTTGGTTTTAAGAGCTTTGGCTTTTTCTGCTTGCTTTTTCTTTTTCTTTCTATTTTTTTCGCTTTTTTTTTTTGCAAGCTTTGTTCTTTGCTGCTTTTTCTTGCTTCAAGAATCATTTTTATGATTTTTCAGATTATCAAATAACATGTCTCCTTGTCATCATTCTTTCAAGAGCCAACATATTTAACATTCTTAAACAACAACTTCAAAAGACATATGCACTGTTCAAGCATTCATTCAGAAAACAAAAAGTATTGTCACCACATCAATATAATTAAACTAAGTTCAAGGATAAATTCGAAACTCATGTACTTCTTGTCCTTTTGAATTAAAATATTTTTCATTTAAAAGAGGTGATGGATTCATAGGGCATTCATAACTTTAAGACATAGTTACTAACTACTAATGATCATGTAATAAGACACAAACTTAGATAAGCACTTAACATAGAAAAATGAAAAACAGAGAATGTAAGAACAAGGAATGAGTCCACCTTAGTGATGGTGGCGTTTCCTTCTTGAGGAACCAATGATGTCCTTGAGCTCTTCTATGTCTCTTCCTTGTCTTTGTTGCTCCTCCCTCATTGCTTTTTGATCTTCTCTAATTTCATGAAGGATGATGGAGTGCTCTTGATGTTCCACCCTTAGTTGTCCCATGTTGGAACTTAATTCTCCTAGGGAGGTGTTGATTTGCTCCCAATAGTTTTGTGGAGGAAAATGCATTTGAGGCATCTCTGGGATCTCATGGTGATGAGCTTCATGCGTCTCTTGAGCTCTATGAATGGGCTCTCTTGTTTGCTCCATCCTTTTCTTAGTGATGGGCTTCTTTTCCTCAATGGGAATGTCTCCTTCTATGTCAATCCCAGCCGAATTGCATAGATGGCAAATGAGGTGAGGAAAAGCTAACCTTGCCATAGTGGAGGACTTGTTAGCCACCTTGTAGAGTTCTTGAGGTATAATCTCATGAACCTCCACCTCTTCTCCAATCATGATGCTATGGATCATGATGGCCCGGTCTATAGTAACTTCAGACCGGTTGCTAGTGGGAATGATTGAGTATTGAATGAACTCCAACCATCCTCTAGCTACAGGCTTAAGGTCCAGTCTTCTCAGTTGAACCGGTTTGCCTTTTGAGTCAATCTTCCATTGAGCTCCTTCCACACATATGTCCATGAGGACTTGGTCCAACCTTTGATCAAAGTTGACTCTCCTTGTGTAGGGGCGTGCGTTCTCTTCCATCATTGGCAAGTTCAACGCCAACCTTACATTTTCCGGACTAAAATCTAAGTAATTTCCCCGAACCATGGTGAGATAATTCTTTGGGTTCGGGTTCTTACTTTGATCATGGTTCCTTGTGATCCATGCATTAGCATAGAACTCTTGAACTATTAGAGTTCCGACTTGTTGGATGGGATTTGTTAGAACTTCCCAACCTCTTCTATGGATCTCATGTCGGATCTTCGGATACTCATTTCTCTTGAGTTTGAAAGGGACCTCGGGGATCACCTTCTTCTTGGCCACAACATCATAAAAGTGGTCTTGATGAGCTTTGGAGATGAATCTTTCCATCTCCCATGACTCGGAAGTGGAAGCTTTTGTCTTCCCTTTCCCTTTTCTAGAGGATTCTCCGGTCTTAGATGCCATCAATGGTAATGGAAAAACAAATAGCTTATGCTTTTACCACACCAAACTTAGAATTTTGCTCGTCCTCGAGCAAGAGAAGAAAGAATAGATGAAGAAGAAGAAGAAAATATGGAAGATAGAAGGGAAATGTGTATTTGGCCAAGAAGAGAAGAGAGGGTTGTGTGGTGTGAAAATGAGGAAGAATGGAGGGCTTTATATAGGGAAGGGAGAGGGGGTTAAGGTTCGGCCATATAGGGTGGGTTTGGATGGGAAATTGGTTTTGAATTTTGAAGGTAGGTGGAGTTTATAAGGTAGGTTTATGGGGAAGAGTGGATGGATGTGAGTGGTGAAGTGGTGATAGGGAAGAGAGATTGAGGTGATTGGTGAAGAGTTTTGGGGAAGAGTGTTTATTGGGAAGAGAGGATGAACATTGAGAAGAGGGAAGAGAACGAGTGGTGGTAGGTGGGGATCCTGTAAGATTCACAGATCCTGGGATGATCCTGTGGTGTCCACAGATCCTGAGGTGTCAAGGATTTACATCCCTGCACCCATGAGGCATGTAAAACGCCTTTGCATACAATTCTGGCGTTTAAATGCCGAATTGATGCTTGTTCTGGGCATTCAGCGCCCAGATGCTTGTTTCTGGCGTTCAGTGCCAGCTTTCCTCACTGTGCATTTCTGGCGT
Organism: Arachis hypogaea; assembly: GCF_003086295.3. Taxonomy (NCBI): domain Eukaryota; kingdom Viridiplantae; phylum Streptophyta; class Magnoliopsida; order Fabales; family Fabaceae; genus Arachis; species Arachis hypogaea. The sequence goes on along the minus strand of NC_092049.1, from coordinate 93,127,167 downwards.
CTGAACGCCAGGATGCTGCTTGTTTCTGGCATTCAACGCCAGAAACATGCTCTGTTCTGGCGTTGAACGCCAGACAGATGCTCCTTACTGGCATTTAAACGCCAGTGAGATCCTCCTCCAGGGTGTGATTTTTCTTCTGCTGTTTTTGATTCCGTTTTCAATTTTTATATTTATTTTGTGACTCCACATGATCATGAACCTAATAAAACATGAAATAACAATAAAAATAAATTAAAATTAGATAAATAAAAATTGGGTTGCCTCCCAACAAGCGCTTCTTTAATGTTAATAGCTTGACAGTGGGCTCTCATAGAGCCTCACAGATGTTCAGAGCATTGTTGAGACTCCCCAACACCAAACTTAGAGTTTGGTTGTGGCCTTCCAACACCAAACTTAGAGTTTAACTGTGGGGGCTCTAGTTGACTCTGTTTTGAGAGAAGCTTACTGTGCCTCTTTTCCATGTTTACAGAAGGATGTCCTTGAGTTTTAAACTCAAGGGAGTCCTCATTCAATTCAAGGACTAATTCGCCTCTGTCAACATCAATCACATCTCTTGCTGTGGCTAGGAAGGGTCTTCCAAGGATGATGGATTCATCCTCATCCTTCCCAGTATCTAGGACTATGAAGTCAGCAGGGATGTAAAGGCCTTCAACCTTTACTAACCCGTCCTCTACTTGTCCATAAGCCTGTTTTCTTGAATTGTCCGCCATCTCTAATGAGATTTTAGCAGCTTGCACCCCAAAGATTCCCAGTTTCTCTATTACAGAGAGGGGCATGAGGTTTATCCCTGAACCAAGGTCACACAGAGCTTTTTCAAAGATCATGGTGCCTATGGTACAAGGTATTAGGAACTTTCCAGGATCCTGTTTCTTCTGAGGCAATGTTAGTTGATCCAGATCACTTAGTTCATTGGTGAACAAGGGAGGTTCATCTTCCCAAGTCTCAATACCAAATAATTTGGCATTCAGCTTCATGATTGCACCAAGGTACTTGGTAACTTGCTCCTTAGTAACATTCTCATTCTCTTCAGAAGATGAATGCTCATCAGAGCTCATGAATGGAATAAGGAGGTTCAATGAAATCTCTATGGTCTCTAGATGAGTCTCAGATTCCTTTGGTTCCTCAGAGGGAAGCTCCTTATTGATCACTGGACGTCCAAGGAGGTCTTCCTCCTTGGGATTCACGTCCTCCCCTTCCTCTCTAGGTTCGGCCGTGTTGACTATATCAATGGCCTTGCATTCTCCTTTTGGATTTTCTTCTGTATTGCTTGGGAGAGTACTAGGAGGGATTTCAGTGATCCTTTTACTCAGCTGGCCCACTTGTGCCTCCAAATTTCTAATTGAGGACCTTGTTTCATTCATGAAACTTACAGTGGCCTTAGATAGATCAGAGACTAAGTTTGCTAAATTAGATGTATTTTTTTCAGAGTTCTCTGTCTGTTGCTGAGTAGATGATGGAAAAGGTTTACTATTGTTAAACCTATTTCTTCCACCATTATTAAAGCCTTGTTGAGGCTTTTGTTGATCCTTCCATGAGAGATTTGGGTGATTTCTCCATGAGGGGTTATAGGTGTTTCCATAAGGTTCACCCATATAATTTACCTCTGCTATTGCAGGGTTATCAGGATCATAAGCTTCTTCTTCAGAAGATGCCTCTTGAGTACTGTTGGATGCAGCTTGCATTCCATACAGACTCTGAGAAATCATATTGTCTTGCTGAGTCAATATTTTATTCTGAGCCAATATGGCATTCAGAGTATCAATTTCAAGAACTCCCTTCTTCATAGGCGTCCCATTATTCACAGGATTCCTTTCAGAAGTGTACATGAACTGGTTATTAGCAACCATGTCAATGAGTTCTTAAGCTTCTGTAGGCATTTTCTTTAGGTAAATAGATCCACCTGCAGAAGTATCCAATGACATCTTAGCTAATTCAGATAGACCATCATAGAATATATCCAGGATGGTCCATTCTGAAAGCATGTCAGAAGGACACTTTTTGGTCAGTTCCTTGTATCTCTCCCAAGCTTCATAGAGGGATTCACCTTCTTTCTGTCTGAAGGTTTGAACATCCACTCTAAGCTTACTCAACTTATGAGGAGGAAAGAACTTGGCTAAGAAAGCCTTGACCAGCTTATCCCAAGAGTTCAGGCTATCCTTAGGTTGAGAGTCTAACCATATTCTAGCTCTGTGGTGCACGAATTGTAAATCACACTTTTTACAACTCGTACCACTAACCAGCAAGTGCACTGGGTCGTCCAAGTAATACCTTACATGAGTAAGGGTCGATCCCACGGAGATTGTTGGCTTGAAGCAATCTATGGTTATCTTGTAACTCTTAGTCAGGAAAACAATAAAACAATTCACTTATCAAATTTGATTGCAAGGAATAAAAGGGAAGAACACAAATTATACTAGTATGCACTGATGGAGAATATGTTGGAGTTTTGGAGATGCTTTATCTTCTGAAATTTTGCTTTCCTCTGTTCTCTGATTCACGCACGCACGTCCTCCTATGGCAAGCTGTGTGTTGGTGGATTACCGTTGTCAATGGCTACCATCCATCCTTCCAGTGAAAAGGGTCCAGGTGCGCTGTCACCGCACGGCTAATCATCTGCAGGTTCTCAGTTGTACCGGAATAGGATTTACTATCCTTTTGCGTCTGTCACTACGTCCAGCACTCGCGAGTTTGAAGTTCGTCACAGTCATTCAATCCCTGAATCCTACTCGAAATACCACAGACAAGGTTTAGACTTTCCGGATTCTCTTGAATGCTGCCATCAATCTAGCTTATACCACGAAGATTCCGATTAAGAGATCTAAGAGATATTCATTCATTCTATAGTGGAACGTAAGTGGTTTTCAGGCACGCGTTCGTGGAGGAATGATGATGATTGTCACGTTCATCACATTCATATTGAAGTTTGAATGGATATCTTAGATAGGAACACGCATGTTTGAATGGAAAACATAAATACTTGCATTAATTCATCGAGACACAGCAGAGCTCCTCACCCCCAACAATGGAGTTTAGAGACTCATGTCGTCTAAAGGTACAGAGTTTAGATCTAAAATGTCATGAGATGCAAAATAAATCTCTAAAAGTTGTTTAAATACCAGACTAGTAAACTAGGTTTACAGAAAATGAGTAAACTCAGATGGATGGTGCAGAAATCCACTTCTGGGACCCACTTGGTATGTGCTGGGGCTGAGATTTAAGCTAATCACGTGCATAGGGCTGTTTTGGGCGTTCAAAGCCAGCTTTGGATCCTTTTCTGGCGTTGAACTCCAACTTGTAACTTGTTTCTGGCGCTGGACGCCAGACAGCAGCATGGAACTGGCGTTGAACGCCATTTTACGTCATCTATCCTTGAGCAAAGTATAGACTATTATATATTGCTAGAAAGCTCTGGATGTCTACTTTCCAATGCAATTAGAAGCGCGCCATTTGAAGTTCTGTAGCTCCAGAAAATCCACTTTGAGTGCAAGGAGGTCAGAATCCAACAACATCAGCAGTCCTTTTTCAGCCTGAATCAGATTTTTGCTCAGCTCCCTCAATTTCAGCCAGAAAATACCTGAAATCATAGAAAAACACACAAACTCATAGTAAAGTCTAGAAATATGAATTTTGCCTAAAATCTACTGAAAATAAACTAAAAACTAACTAAAACACACTAAAAACTAAATGAAATTAACCCCAAAAAGCGTATAAAATATCCGCTCATCACAACACCAAACTTAAACTGTTGCTTGTCCTCAAGCAACTAGATAAATAAAACAGAATACAAGTAATTTTAAGAAGCAATAATATCTCAGAGTTTTTGAGTGAAGCTCAGATTCTAATTAGATGAGCGGGACTAGTAGCTTTTTGCTTCTGAACAGTTTTGGCATCTCACTTTATCCATTGAAGCTCAGAGTGATTGGCATCTATAGGAACTCAGAATGCAGATAATGATATTGATTCTCCTAGTTCAGTATGTTGATTCTTGAACACAGCTACTTTATGAGTCTTGGCCGTGGCCCTAAGCACTTTGTTTTCCAGTATTACCACCGGATACATAAATGCCACAGACACATAATTGGGTGAACCTTTTCAGATTGTGACTCAGCTTTGCTAAAGTCCCCAATTAGAGGTGTCCAGAGTTCTTAAGCACACTCTTCTTTTTTCTTTGGACCTTGACTTTAACCGCTCAGTCTCAAGTTTTCACTTGACACCTTCACGCCACAAGCACATGGTTAGGGACAGCTTGGTTTAGCCGCTTAGGCCAGGATTTTATTCCTTTAGGCCCTCCTATCCACTGATGCTCAAAGCCTTGGGATCCTTTTTATTTACCCTTGCCTTTTGGTTTTAAGGGTTATTGGCTTTTTCTGCTTGCTCTCTTTTTTTTTTTCTGCAAGCTTTGTTCTTTGCTGCTTTTTCTTGATTCAAGAATCATTTTTATGATTTTTCAGATTATCAATAACATGTCTCATGTTCATCATTCTTTCAAGAGCCAACATATTTAACAGTCTTAAACATCAAATTCAAAAGACATACGCACTGTTCAAGCATTCATTCAGAAGACAGAAAGCATTGCCACCACATATAAATAATTAGAATTTACCTTATTAAAAACTCGAAAAAATATTGCCTCTTATTCTAAAGAAATTCTTCTATTTTATTCATGTTTAATGATGATGATAAAATTAAATTATAGCTTAATTGGGAGATAAAATCAAAAATATAGATACTAATTACTACTATATGACTCCTAAGGTAAAACTAATAAAAACAGTTATCACAGAGTTAAGGCTAAGATTGGAATTTAACAACCTTTGTTCTGGGAAGTGGATGTTCCTCTAATCTGCGGGGTGCTTGGTCCTTCAAGAGATAATTTCTGGCGCTTCAATTCCCTTAAATCATGCCCTTGCTCCTCCTGTTCTTTAAGCAGATAGCAAAGAATGCTACTTTGTTCCTTTTGTTCTTTCTGTATTTGTTCCATAGCTTCTTGCATCTTGGTAATAAATGTTTCAAGATACTCCCAGTATTCAGATTGAGGGATTTCTGGGAGAATTTTATGTGTTCTCTTCTTGATGGGGTCATCCTGTGCTTGTTGTTTTTCCATTGATGCTTTGGTGATTGGCCGCTCAACTGAGATATACTTAGTTATTCCCATCCTTACTCCAGCGTCCTTGTAGAGCATAGAAATCAAGCTTGGATAAGCCAACCTGGCATCTTTGGAATTTTTGTTTACAATTTTGTAGAATTCAGTTGAAATCAGTTGATGAACTTCCACTTCTTTTCCCATCATGATGCAATGGTTCATCACTGCTCTTCTAATAGTGACTTCAGAATGGTTGCTAGTGGGTAGCAGAGAATGCCTAATGAAGTCCAGCTATCCTCTGGCGACTGGTTTGAGATCTTCTCTTTTGAGTTGAATTAGGACACCCTTTGTGCTGGTGGTCCACCTGGCTCCAGGGATACATATATCCTCTAGAATCTTATCCAGGCCCTTGTCTGTTCTCATCATTCTCCTATTGAAGGAGTCTGGATCATCTTTCAGCTGAGGCAGCTTTAAGATCTCCCTAATCTTGTCAGGGTGGGTATGAACAATCTTTCCTCTGACCAAGGTCCGATAGTCATAGATAGCAGATCCAGATAGTCTTTGCCTATCTGTATGCCACATATTAGCATAGAACTCCTGGACTATATTCCTTCCCACTTTTGTTTCAGGATTAGCTAGGATCTCCCAGTTTCTGATTCGAATTTTCTCCTAGATCTCCGGATATTCGTCTTCTTTCAGATCGAATCTAACTTCTGGAATCACTGATCTTAGATCCATTATTTTGTAATAATGGTCTGAATGTTCTTTAGTTAAGAACTTCCCTTGATTCCAAAGTGGTTTTGGAACGCTTTCTTTCTTGCCTCTTGGAGTGGGTTGTTTTCCTTTAGGAGCCATGATCTTAGTGATCATGGATAAGCACACCAAACTTAGAGGTTTGCTTGTCCTCAAGCAAAAAGAAAAGAAAGGAGAGGGAGGAAGGAGAGCTAGGTGCAATGGTGGATGGGAGGGGAGGGAGGCCGAACCCATATTTAAAGGGAGAGGGGGGTGGGTTTTCGAAAATAGGGAGGAAGATAAGATAGAAGATATGATTTTTAAGAAAATTTTAAGTATGATAAGAAAAGATATAATTTAAAATTGAAGAGATATGAAAGATATTTGAAAAAGATAGATTTGGATTTTTGAAAAAGATAGTATGGAGATTTGAAAAAGATATTGATTAGTTGAAAAGATTTTTGAATGAAAAGAGATAGATTTGTTTTGAAAATTTTGAAAAAGAGTTGAATTGGATAAAAAGAGGATTTGTGCTTATGGATTAAGATACATTTGATATTTTTAAAATAGGGTTTTTGGAAATTAGGGATTTTAGAAATCAGGGTTCTTAACATGTTTATGCAAGAAATCATGAATTGAAACATGAAAATTAAAATTAGAATGAAAAATATGAAGTAAAAACGAATTCACCTCCTCCCCACCATCCTGGCGTTTGAACGCCCAAACGCTGCATGTTTTGGGCGTTCAACGCCCAAATGCTGCCTCTCCTGGGCGTTCAACGCCCAGCTATTGCTTCTTTCTGGCGTTGAACGCCAGGAACTCCTTTGTCACTGGGCGTTTTTCTGAACGCCCAGGACGCTGTAAATCTGGCGTTTAACGCCCAGATGGCTATCCTTACTGGTGTTCAACGCCCAGTGGATGCTTCTTTTGGGCGTTGAACGCCCAAAACAGACTCTTACTGGCGTTTTCTTGCCAGTGAGCTCTTTTTCTCTGTTTTGTGTGCAGAATCCTTCTGTAACTTTGTGAACTTATACAACTGACTCTTTACCTTAGTATCAGTGAACTTTATATAAACAAATAAAATCAAGAATAGGGCAAAATGCTTAGAGGAAGTGATGCCCCATGGCTGGGTTGCCTCCCAGCAAGCGCTTCTTTATTGTCTTTAGCTGGACCTTGCTGAGCTTTTAATCTAGCTCAACATTGCTTTCAAGATAGTGCTTGATTCTCTGTCCATTAACAATGAACTTCTTATCAGAATCAATATCTTGAAGCTCCACATAACCATATGGTGATACACTTGTAATCACATATGGTCCCCTCCACCGGGACTTCAGTTTTCCGGGAAATAGCCTGAGCCTAGAGTTAAATAACAGAACCTTTTGTCCTGGTTCAAAGATTCTAGATGACAGCTTTCTGTCATGCCACTTTTTTTATTTTTCTTTATAAAGCTTGGCATTTTTGAAAGCAGTGAATCTGAATTCCTCTAGCTCATTTAGCTGGAGCAATCTTTTTTCTCCAGCTAATTTGGCATCAAAGTTTAGGAATCTGGTTGCCCAGTAGGCTTTATGTTCCAGTTCCACGGGCAGGTGACATGCCTTACCATACACAAGTTGGTATGGAGAGGTCCCTATAGGAGTCTTGAATGCTGTTCTGTATGCCCACAGAGCATCATCCAAGCTTCTTGCCCAATCCTTTCTACGGGTACTTACAGTCCGTTCTAGGATTCTTTTTAGCTATCTGTTAGAGACTTCAGCTTGCCCATTAGTCTGTGGATGATATGGAGTCGCCACCTTGTGGTGAATCCCATACCGGACCATGGCAGAGTAAAGCTGTTTGTTGCAGAAGTGAGTGCCCCCATCACTGATTAGTACTCTAGGGACCCCAAACCTGCTGAAGATGTATTTTTGGAGAAACTTCAGCACTATTTTAGTATCATTGGTGGGTGTGGCAACGGCCTCTACCCATTTTGATACGTAGTCAACTGCCACTAGAATGTAAGTGTTTGAGTATGATGGTGGAAAAGGTCCCATGAAGTCAATTCCCCATACGTCAAACAACTCAATCTCCAAGATTCCTTGTTGAGGCATGGCGTAACCATGGGGCAGATTACCAGCTCTTTGGCAACTGTCACAGTTACGTACAAACTCTCGGGAATCTCTATAGAGTGTGGACTAATAGAAACCACATTGGAGGACCTTGGTGGCTGTCCGCTCACCTCCGAAATGGCCTCCATATTGTGATCCATGGCAATGCCATAGGATCCTCTGTGCTTCTTCTCTAGGAACACATCTCCGGATTATTCCGTCTGCACATCTCTTAAAGAGATAGGATTCATCCCACAAGTAGTACTTTGCATCAGTAATTAGTTTTTTCTTTTGTTGCCTGTTGTACTCTTTGGGTATGAACCTTGCAGCTTTATAGTTCGCAATGTCTGCAAACTATGGTGCTTCCTGAATGGCAAATAAATGCTCATCCGGAAAGGTCTCAGAGATCTCAAGAGAGGGGGGAACGTCCCTTCTATTGGCTCTATCCAGGACAGATGATAAGCTACTTGGTTTTCTGTCCCTTTTCTGTCTCTTATTTCTATATCAAACTCTTGCAGAAGCAACACCCATCTTATGAGCCTGGGTTTTGAATCCTGCTTTGTGAGTAGATATTTAAGAGCAGCATGGTCAGTATACACAATCACCTTTGATCCTACTAAGTATGATCTAAACTTGTCAATGGCATAAACCACTGCAAGCAATTCTTTTTCTGTGGTTGTGTAATTTTTCTGGGCATCATTTAAAACACGGCTAGCATAATAAATGACATGCAGAAGCTTGTCATGCCTCTGTCCCAGTACTGCACCAATGGCGTGATCATTGGTATCACACATTAGCTCAAATGGTAATGTCCAGTCTGGTGCAGAAATAACTGGTACTGTGACCAGCTTGGCTTTCAGCGTTTCAAATGCCTGCAGACACTCTGTGTCAAACACAAATGGCGTGTCAGCAGCTAGCAGATTGCTCAGAGGTTTTGCGATTTTTGAAAAATCCTTTATAAACCTCCTATAGAATCCTACATGCCCCAGAAAGCTTCTGATTGCCTTAACATTGGCAGGTGGTGGTAATTTTTCAATCACCTCTATTCCCTTGTTTAAAATTTTATGCCCAAGGACAATCCCTTCAGTCACCATAAAGTGACATTTTTCCCAGTTTAAAACCAGGTTGGTCTCTTGGCATCTTTTCAGAACTAGTTTCAGGTGATCAAGACAGGAGCTGAATGAGTCTCCATATACTGAGAAGTCATCCATGAAAACTTCCAGAAATTTTTCCACCATATCAGAGAAAATAGAGAGCATGCATCTCTGGAAGGTTGCAGGCGCATTACACAGCCCAAATGGCATCCTTCTATAAGCAAACACTCCAGATGGACATGTGAATGCTGTTTTCTCTTGATCCTGGGGATCTACTACAATCTGGTTATATCCTGAGTAGCCATCCAAAAAGCAGTAATAATCATGACCTGCCAATCTTTCTAGCATCTGGTCTATGAATGGTAAAGGAAAATGATCCTTTCTGGTGGCTGTATTGAGCCTTCTGTAGTCAATACACATGCGCCACCCTGTAACTGTTCTTGTAGGAACCAGTTCATTCTTTTTATTATGAACCACTGTCATGCCTCCCTTTTTGGGGATAACTTGAACAGGGCTCACCCAGGGGCTATCAGAAATAGGATAAATGATCCCAGCCTCCAGTAATTTGGTGACCTCTTTCTGCACCACTTCCTTCATGGCTGGATTTAGCCGCCTCTGTGGTTGAACCACTGGTTTAGCATTATCCTCCAATAAGATTTTGTGCATGCATCTAGCTAGACTTATGCCCTTAAGGTCACCAATGGACCACCAAGAGCTGTCTTGTGTGTCCTTAGCACTTGAATAAGTGCTTCCTCTTCCTGTGGATTTAAAGCAGAGCTTATGATCACTGGAAAAGTGTCACCTTCTCCCAGAAATGCATATTTCAGGGATGGTGGTAATGGTTTGAGCTCGGGTTTAGGAGGTTTTTCCTCTTCCAGAGGAAATTTCAGAGGCTCTTTCATTTCCTCTGAATCCTCCAAATCAGGCTGAACATCTTTAAAGATGTCTTCCAACTCTGATTCGAGACTCACAGCCATGTTGATCTCTTCTACCAAAGAGTCAATAAGGTCAACTTTCATGCAGTCTTTTGATGTGTCTGGATGCTGCATGGCTTTGATAGCATTCAACTTAAACTCATCATCATTGACTCTCAGGGTTATTTCCCCCCGTTGGACATCAATGAGAGTTCGTCCAGTTGCTAGGAAGGGTCTTCTTAGAATGAGAGTAGCACTCTTGTGCTCCTCCATTTCCAGCACTACAAAGTCAGTGGGAAAGGCGAATGGCCCAACTCTGACAATCATGTCTTCAATCACGCCTGATGGGTATTTAATGGAGCCATCAGCAAGTTGGAGACATATCCGGGTTGGTTTAACTTCTTCAGTTAAACCAAGCTTTCTGATAGTGGATGCAGGTATTAGGTTGATGCTTGCCCCAAGATCACATAAAGCTGTCTTGGTGCAATTACCTTCTAATGTGCATGGTATCAGAAAACTCCCAGGGTCTTTAAGCTTTTTAGGAAAGCTTTCCAGAATGACTGCACTGCATTCTTCAGTGAGGAGAACTCTTTCAGTTTCTCTCCAATCCTTCTTATGACTCAAGATCTCTTTCATGAACTTGGCATAAGAAGGTATTTGCTCAAGTGCCTCTGCAAATGGAATCTTTATTTCAAGAGTCCTGAGATAATCTGCAAAGCGAACAAATTGCTTATCCTGCTCCTCTTGGCGGAGTTTTTGAGGATAAAGTATCTTGGCTTTATATTCCTCAACCTTAGTTGCTGTAGGTTTATTTCCTACAAAAGTGGTTGAAGAGGCCTTTTTAGATGGGTTGTCATTAGCACTTGTGTGTGTCTGATCCCTCACTGGCAATTGAGTGCCAGAGTTAGAAGCTGGAGTGACATTAGACGCCAGCTCCTCATCTGTTCCTGGCGTCTGAACGCCAGAACTATGCTTCTTTTGGGCGTTCAACGCCAGATCCTTGCTTGTTTCTGGTGTTGAACGCCAGTCCTGAGCATGGTCTGGGCGTTCAGCGCCAGCCTTCCACCCAATTTCTGGCGTTTTAGCGCCAGAATTATTTTTCCCTGGGCTCTTACTGTCCTCAGGTGGATTTTGGGTGGTTTGCTCATTTCTTGGCTTCTTGCTACCTTGAGGTGGGGTATTTAATGTCTTCCCACTTCTTAATTGAACTGCTTGGCATTCTTCTGTTATTTGTTTTGACAGCTGCTACTTTGTTTGCTTTAATTGTACTTCCATGTTTATATTAGCCATCCTTGTCTCTTGTAGTTTATCCTTGAATTCAGCTAACTGCTTTGTTAGAAAATCCAATTGCTGATTGAATTCAGCAGCTTGCTCTGCAGGACTGAGTTCAGCAGTTACTGTTTTAGCCTCTTCTTTCATGGAAAAGTCACTGCTTAGGTACAGATGCTGATTTCTAGTAACTGTATCAACGAGCTCTTGAGCTTCTTCAATTGTCTTTCTCATGTGGATAGATCCACCAGCTGAGCAATCTAAAGAGATTTGAGCTCTTTCTGTAAGCCCATAATAGAAGATGTCTAACTAAACCCACTCTGAAAACATTTCAGAGGGGCATTTTTGTAGCATCTCTCTGTATCTCTCCCAGGCATCATAAAGAGATTCATTATCTCCTTGTTTAAAGCCTTGGATGTCCAGCCTTAGCTGTGTCATCCGTTTTGGAGGAAAGTATTGATTCAGGAATTTTTCAGTCAGCTGTTTCCATGTCCTTATGCTAGCCTTAGGTTGGTTATTTAACCACCTCTTGGCTTGGTCTTTTACAGCAAATGGAAACAGTAATAATCTGTAGACATCCTGATCTACTTCCTTATCATGTACTGTGTCAGCAATTTGTAAAAACTGTGCCAGAAATTCTGTAGGTTCTTCCTGTGGAAGACCGGAATACTGGCAGCTTTGCTGCACCATGATAATGAGCTGAGGATTCAACTCAAAGCTACTGACTCCAATGGAGGGTATGCAGATACTACTCCCATATGAAGCAGTAGAGGGGTTAGCATATGACCCCAGAGTCCTCCTGGACTGTTCATTTCCACTTAGATCCATGATGGAGAAAGGGAGATGATGTAAGATAAAAAATTTATTTTTATTTATTTATTTATTTATTTAATTATTTCGAAAATAAAATAAATTAAAATAAAATAAATAAAAATAGGTGAAGATTTTCGAAAAAATGAGGAGAGAGAAAGTGGTCAGGAAGTTTTGAAGAAGATATGAATTGAAAAAGATTTTAAATTTTGAAAAAAAATCTGAATTTTAAAATTAATTTTCGAAAATTTGTTTTAAAAATAGAGAGAAAAGATATTTTTGAATTTAAAGAGGAAAGAGAGAAACAATAAGATAGCCCAAGATTTAAAATTTTTAGATCTAATGCTCCTTGTTTTCGAAAATTTTGGAGGGAAAACACCAAGGAATACCAAACTTAAAAATTTTAAGATCAAGACGCAAGAAAAACTCAAGAACACTTTGAAGACTCACAAGAAAACAAGAACATGAAGAAAGAACACCAAACTTAAAATTTTTAGAAAACCAAAATAAAATTTTCGAAACACAAAGGAAAACCACAAGAAAACACCAAACTTAAAGTTTGGCACGAGATTTAATAGAAAAATTATTTTTGAAAAATTTTTTGAAAAGAAAATAAAAGATTCTGACCCAAAAGACAAAAATTTCTTAATCTAAGCAACAAGATCACCGTCAGTTGTTCAAACTCAAACAATCCCTGGCAACGGCGCCAAAAACTTGGTGCACGAATTGTAAATCACACTTTTTACAACTCGTACCACTAACCAGCAAGTGCACTGGGTCGTCCAAGTAATACCTTACGTGAGTAAGGGTCGATCCCACGGAGATTGTTGGCTTGAAGCAATCTATGGTTATCTTGTAACTCTTAGTCAGGAAAACAATAAAACAATTCACTTATCAAATTTGATTGCAATGAATAAAAGGGAAGAACACAAATTATACTGGTATGCACTGATGGAGAATATGTTGGAGTTTTGGAGATGCTTTGTCTTCTAAAATTCTGCTTTCCTCTGTTCTCTGATTCACGCACGCACGTCCTTCTATGGCAAGCTGTGTGTTGGTGGATCACCGTTGTCAATGGCTACCATCCATCCTTCCAGTGAAAAGGGTCCAGGTGTGCTGTCACTGCACGGCTAATCATCTGTAGGTTCTTAGTTGTACCGGAATAGGATTTACTATCCTTTTGCGTCTGTCACTACGCCCAGCACTCGCGAGTTTAAAGTTCGTCACAGTCATTCAATCCCTGAATCCTACTCGGAATATCACAGACAAGGTTTAGACTTTCCGGATTCTCTTGAATGCTGCCATCAATCTAGCTTATACCACGAAGATTCCGATTAAGAGATCTAAGAGATATTCATTCATTCTATAGTGGAACGTAAGTGGTTGTCAGGCACGTGTTCGTGGAGGAATGATGATGATTGTCACGTTCATCACATTCATATTGAAGTTCGAATGGATATCTTAGATAGGAACACGCATGTTTGAATGGAAAACAGAAATACTTGCATTAATTCATCGAGATACAGCAGAGCTCCTCACCCCCAACAATGGAGTTTAGAAACTCATGCCGTCTAAAGGTACAGAGTTCAGATCTAAAATGTCATGAGATGCAAAATAAATCTCTAAAAGTTGTTTAAATACTAGACTAGTAAACTAGGTTTACAGAAAATGAGTAAACTGAGATGGATGGTGCAGAAATCCACTTCTGGGACCCACTTGGTGTGTGCTGGGGCTGAGACTTAAGCTAATCACGTGCACAGGGCTGTTTTGGGCGTTCAACGCTAGCTTTGGATCCTTTTCTGGCGTTGAACTCCAACTTGTAACTTGTTTCTGGCGTTGGACGCCAGACAGTAGCATGGAACTGGCATTGAACGCTAGTTTACGTCATCTATCCTTGAGCAAAGTATGGACTATTATATATTGCTGGAAATTCCTAGATGTCTACTTTCCAATGAAATTAGAAGCGCGCCATTTGGAGTTCTGTAGCTCCAGAAAATCCACTTTGAGTGCAGGGAGGTCAAAATCCAACAGCATCAGCAGTCCTTTTTCAGCCTGAATCAGATTTTTGCTCAGCTCCCTCAATTTCAGCCAGAAAATACCTGAAATCACAGAAAAACACACAAACTCATAGTAAAGTCCAGAAATATGAATTTTGCCTAAAAGCTACTGAAAATAAACTAAAAACTAACTAAAACACACTAAAAACTAAATGAAATTAACCCCAAAAAGCGTATAAAATATCCGCTCATCACTCTGTCTCTTACAGCAAAAGGGAAGAGCATGAGCCTGTAGACTTCAGGATCTACTCCATTAGTCTTAACAGTATCACAAATCTGCAAAAATTCAGTTAAGAACTGAAAAGGATCTTCAGATGGAAGTCCATGGAACTTGCAGTTCTGCTGCATCAGAGAAACTAATTGAGGTTTAAGCTCAAAATTGTTTGCTCCAATGGTAGGGATGGAGATGCTTCTTCCATGTAAATTGGAATTAGGTGCAGTAAAGTCACCAAGCATCCTCCTTGCATTATTTTCGGCTGCCATTTCCTCTTCCTGTTCGAAAATTTCTGAAAGGTGCTTGCTGGATTGTTGTAATTTAGCTTCTCTTAGTTTCCTCTTCAGAGTCCTTTCAGGTTCTGGATCTGCTTCAACAAGAATGTTCTTGTCCTTGCTCCTGCTCATATGAAAAAGGAGGGAACAGAAAAATAATAATAGGGATCATTTTTACCATAGTATAGAGGTCCCTGTGTGAGTAGAAGAAAAGAAGAAGAAAAGATCTGAACTCAGAGAGAGAGAGAGTTCGGATTTTTGGTGAGTGAGGGAGAGATGTTAGTAGATGAAAAAATAAACAGAAGGAGATGAGAGAGAAGGATTTTCGAAAATTATTTTTGAAAAATGGTTAGTGATTTTCGAAAATTAAAATTAAAATTTGAAACAATTTGTTAATTAAAAAGAATTTTTGAAAAAGAGGGAAGATATTTTCGAAAATTAGAGAGAGAGAGTTAGTTAGGTAGTTTTGAAAAAGATAAGAAACAAACAAAAAGTTAGTTAGTTAGTTGAAACAAATTTGAAAATCAATTTTGAAAAGATAAGAAGATAGGAAGTTAGAAAAGATATTTTAAAATCAAATTTTTGAAAAAGATATGATTTTGAAAAAGATAAGATAAAAAGATATTTTTGAAAAGACATATTTGAAATTAGTTTTGAAAAAGATTTGATTTTTAAAATCACAATTAATGACTTGATTCACAAGAAATCACAAAACATGATTCTAGAACTTAAAGTTTGAATCTTTCTTAACAAGTATGTAACAAACTTGAAATTTTTGAATCAAAACATTAATTGATGATGTTATTTTTGAAAATTAGGAGATAAAGATAAGAAAAAGATTTTTGAAAAAGATTTTGAAAAAGATAAGATTTTTAAATTGAAAATTTGAGTTGACTCATAAGAAACAATTGAATTTTTTTAAAAAATTTTTGAAAAAGTCAATCCAAATTTTCGAAATTTATGTGAGAAAAAAGGAAAGATATTTTTTTATTTTTGAATTTTTAATGATTAAAGAGAAAAAACATAAAAATGATGCAATGCATGAAAATTTTGGATCAAAACAATGAATGCATGCAAGAATGCTATGAATGTCAAGATGAACACCAAGAACACTTTGAAGATCAAGATGAACACTAAGAACTTTAATGCTTAGACACTAAGAATTCAAGAATGCATATGAAAAACACCATACAACACAAAACAATATAATATGAAGATCAATCAAGAAGGTTTATCAAGAACAACTTGTAGATCATGATGAATGCAATGCATGAATGCATTTTTTCGAAAAGTGCAAATGGAGATGCAATTGACACCAAACTTACAATTGACTCAAGACTCAAACAAGAAACATGAAATATATTTTTTTGATTTTTATGATTTTCTAATTTTTTTTTTTTTGTATTTTTCGAAAATTATTTGTGAAAAAGAAAAATAAGGATTCCAAAATTTTTAATATGAATTCCAGGAATTGTGTACTCTTAGTCTAAAGCTCCAATCTGAGGGTTAGGCATGGCTTACTAGCCAGCCAAGCTTTAGAAGATATTTATACTTTCCATGTATAGAGCAACTAAGTGTGTGAAAATCAACAAGCTCTTGTGATGATAAGTTGAAACCCCAGTCCAAAAGATTAGACATGGCTTACAGCCAGCCAGGATTTAACAAATCATCATGAAATACTAGAATTCATTCTTAAAAATTCTGAAGAAAAATATATTTTTGAAAACATTTATTTTAAAAAAAATTTTTTGAAAAATTTTTGAAAATAATACAAAAAGAAAATTACCTAATTTGAGCAACAAGATGAACCGTCAGTTGTCCAAACTCGAACAATCCCTGGCAACGGCGCCAAAATCTTGGTGTACAAAATTGTGATCTCAGGCAACGGCGCCAAAAACTCTGTACGCACGTCTTAGTAAATTGTTTTTCATTCACAACTTCGATACAACTAACCAGCAAGTGCACTGGGTCGTCCAAGTAATAAAACCTTACATGAGTAAGGGTCGATCCCACGGAGATTGTTGGTATGAAGCAAGCTATGGTCACCTTGTAAATCTCAGTCAGGCGGATATAAAATAGTTATGGAGTTTTCGAAAATAAATAATAAATAGACAGAAAATAAAGATAGAAATACTTATGTATATCATTGGTGAGAATTTCAGATAAAGGTATAGAGATGCTTTTGTCCCTCTAAACTTCTACTTTCCTGCTGTCTTCATCCAATCAGTCCTACTCCTTTCCATGGCTGGCTTTATGTAAGGACATCACCATTGTCAATGGCTACTTTTCATCCTCTCTGTGAAAATGGTCCGATACGCTATCACTGCATGGTTAATCATCTGGAGGCATCACCGTGGTCAATGGCAGCATCCTATCCTCTTGTGAAAATGGTCCAAATGCTCTGTCACAGCACGGCTAATCATCTGAGGTTCTCGATCATACTGGAATAGGATTCACCCTCCTTTTGCGTCTGTCACTACGCCCAGCACTCGCGAGTTTGAAGTTCGTCACAGTCATTCAATCCCAGAATCCTACTCGGAATACCACAGACAAGGTTTAGACTTTCCGGGTTCTCATGAATGCCGCCATCAATCTAGCTTATACCACGAAGATTCTGATTAAGAGATCCAAGAGATAATCATCCAATCTAAGGTGGAACGGAAGTGGTTGTCAGGCATGCGTTCGTGGGAGAATGATGATGATTGTCACGTTCATCACATTCATGTTGAAGTGCGAATGAATATCTTAGAAGCGGAATAAGTTGAATAGAAAAACAGCAGTACTTTGTATTGATTCATGAGGAACAGCAGAGCTCCACACCTTAATCTATGGAGTGTAGAAACTCTACCGTTGAAAATACATAAGTGATAAAGGTTCAGGCATGGCCGAGAGGCCAGCTCCCAAAACTTGATCACAGGATCAAAAATACAATCCAGGATGTCTAATACAATAGTAAAAAGTTCTATTTATAATAAACTAGCTACTAGTGTTTACAAAAGTAAGTAATTGATGCATAAATCCACTTCCGGGACCCACTTGGTGTGTGCTTGGGCTGAGCTTTAGCTTTCCACGTGTAGAGGCTTCTTTTGGAGTTGAACGCTAGGTTGTAACGTGTTTCTGGCGTTCAACTCTGGCTTGTAACGTGTTTCTGGCGTTTAACTCCAGACTGCAGCGTAGAACTGGCATTCAACGCCCTTTTACGTTATCTAAAATCGGCCAAAGTATGGACTATTATAAATTAATGAAAAGCCCTGGATGTCTACTTTCCAACTCAATTGGAAGCGCGCTATTTTGAGTTTTGTAGCTCCAGAAAATCCACTTTGAGTGCAGGGAGGTCAGAATCCAACAGCATCAGCAGTCCTTCTTCAACCTCTGAATCTGATTTTTGCTCAAGTCCCTCAATTTCAGCCAGAAAATACCTGAAATCACAGAAAAACACACAAACTCATAGTAAAGTCCAGAAATGTAAATTTAACATAAAAACTAATAAAAACATCCCTAAAAGTAACTAGATTATACTAAAAACATACTAAAAATAATGCCAAAAAGCGTATAAATTATCCGCTCATCAGCAGCCTCGACAGACTGCGTGGCCACCAATGTGGCTGCAGAGGCCATAGCCATGTCAATCTTGATCATCCTCTCATCCTTGCTTGGTGCAGATGAAGCAGCCATTGCAGTCGTGATAGTTGCCACGGCAGAAGCCACTACAGCCACTGAGATGGTAGCATGCAGCTAAGCATTGTGAGTTCTTGTTTCTTCTTTCTTTTTCTCCCTTCTGTCTCCCTAAATATAAAGGGGAAAATAAAAACATTGGTGCTGGATGGAAACAAACAGTGAACATTGTATTAGTTGTTCTCTCGTCAAACCAATCTTTTCTTCTGTGAAGTTCACATAGTGTCACAAGCGATTTCTTAATTCATGCTTCATCATCTTCCTTTTGAACACAGACAAAGAACAAACACACACATAAACATTCATTCAAATTGTTCAATAAGCATAGTGGTGCGACGAAATCGTGATCTCACACTTTTCTCACAACTCCATACAACTAACCAGCAAGTACACTGGGTCATCCAAGTAATAAACCTTACGTGATTAAGGGTAGATCCCATGGAGATTGTCGGCTTGAAGCAAGCTATGGTCATCCTTGTAAATCTCAGTCAGGCAGATTCATTTGGTTATAAGGTTTTGATAATTAAAATATAAATAAAACAGAAAATAAAATAGAGATACTTATGTAATTCATTGGTGAAAATTTCAGATAAGCGTCTGGAGATGCTTTGTTGCTTCTGAACTTCTGCTTTCCTACTGCCTTCTTCCAACCATGCGTTACCTCCTTCCATGGCAAGCTGTATGATCCTCTCGAATGAAAACAAATCCATATGCGCTGTCACCGCACGGCTAATCATTTGTCGGTTCCCGCTAGCATCGGAATAGGACTATTGTCCTTTTGCACACTGTCACTGCGCCCAACATTCGCAAGTTTGAAGCTCGTCACATTCATCCCTTCCCAGATCCTACTCGAAATACCACAGACAAGGTTTAGACTTTTCGGATCTCAGGAATGCTGCCAATGGTTCTAGCCTATACCACGAAGATACTAATCTCACGGACTCGGTCCGTGTATTAGATATCTAAGAGAGTATACTCCAGCTGTCATCCAATGACTACGTTGAACATCATGTAGATCGCTTTGTGGTTGTCAGGGACGCGATCTTGGCTAAGCGAGTAACGAAGATTGGGTGATTGTCACGGGTCACCCCTTTATTCTGACTTAATTGAATTAAGAACAATTATATCTTGGAGAAGAAGTAGGCATGAATTGAAGGAAAAATAGTAGTAATTACATTAATTCATGAAGAACAGCAGAGCTCCACATCTTAATCTATGGGGTGTAGAAACTCCACCGTAGAAAATACATAAGTGAAAAAGGTCTAGGCATGGCCGTGAGGCCAGCCTCCCAAATGATATTCTATGATTACATATATTCCAAAGGATGGTGAAAATACTTTTAAATAAATTACTAAAAGTAGTTTTTATACTAAACTAGTAATCTAGGTTTACAGAAAATGAGTAACTAAGTGCAGATAGTGCAGAAATCTACTTCCGGGGCCCACTTGGTGTGTGCTTGGGCTGAGCATTAAAGCTTTTTCGTGCTTAGGCTTTTCCTGGAGTTAAACGCTAGCTTTGGTGCCAGTTTGGGTGTTTAACTCCAATTCTGGTGCCAGTTTGGGCGTTTTACGCCAAGATATTTTAAGCTGACTTTGAACGCTAGTTTGGGCCATCAAATCTTGAGAAAAGTATGGACTATTATATATTTCTGGAAAGCTCATAATGTCAAATTTCCAACACAATTGAGAGCACGCCAATTGGGTATCTGTAGCTCCAGAAAATTCATTTCGAGTGCAGGGAGGTCAGAATCCAACAGCATCTGCAATCCTTTTTCAGCCTCTGAATCAGATTTTTGCTCAGGTTCCTCAATTTTAGCCAGAAAATACCTGAAATCATAGAAAAACACACAAACTCATAGTAAAGTCTAGAAATGTGATTTTTGAATAAAAACTAATAAAAATATAATAAAATGTAATTAAAACATACTAAAAACTATGTAAAAACAATGCCAAAAAGGGTATAAATTATCCGCTCATCACATCACCAAACTTAAATTTTTGCTTGTCCCCAAGCAACTAAAAACAAAATAGGATAAAAAGAAGAGAATATACAATGAATTCCAAACTTATCAATGAAGATTAGCTTTAATTAGATGAGCGGGACTTGTAGCCTTTTTGCTTCTGAACAGTTTTGGCATCTCACTTTATCCTTTGAAGTTCAGAATGATTGGCATCCATAGGAACTTAGAATTCAGATAGTGTTATTGATTCTCTTAGTTCAGTATGTTGATTCTTGAACACAGCTACTTTATGAGTCTTGGTCGTGACCCTAAGCATTTTGTTTTCCAGTATTACCACCGGATACATAAATGCCACAGACACATAACTGGGTGAACCTTTTCAGATTGTGACTCAGCTTTGCTAGAGTCCCCAGTTAGAGGTGCCCAGAGCTCTTAAGCACACTCTTTTTGCTTTGGACCATGACTTTAACCACTCAGTCTCAAGCTTTTCACTTGACACCTTCACGCCACAAGCACATGGTTAGGGACAGCTTGATTTAGCCACTTAGGCCAGGATTTTATTCCTGTGGACCCTCCTATCCATTAATGCTCAAAGCCTTGGATCCTCTTTACCCTTGACTTTTGGTTTAAAGGGCTATTGGCTTTTTCTACTTGCTTTTTCTTTTTTTCTTCCTTTCTTTTTTTTTCTTTATTATTTTTTCGCCTTTTTTTGCAAGCGTTTCACTGCTTTTTTTTGCTTCAAGAATCAATTTTATGATATTTCATATTATCAAATAACATTTCTCCTTTTTCATTATTCTTTCAAGAGCCAACAATTTTAACATTCATAAACAACAAATTCAAAAATATGCACTGTTCAAGCATTCATTCAGAAAACAAAAGGTATTGCTACCACATCAAAATAATTAAACTAATTTCAAGATAGAATTCGAAACCATGTACTTCTTGTTCTTTTGCAATTAAAAACATTTTTTTATTTAAGAAAGGTGAAGAATTTATAGGACATTCATAGCTTTAAGACATAGACACTAGACACTAATGATCATGTAATAAAGACACAAACATAGACAAAACATAAAGCATAATTTTCAAAAAACAGAAAGATAAGAACAAGGAAATTAAAGAACGGGTCCACCTTAGTGATGGCGGCTAGTTCTTCCTCTTGAAGATCTTATGGAGTGCTTGAGCTCCTCTATGTCTCTTCCTTGCCTTTGTTGCTCCTCCTTCATGGCTTTTTGGTCTTCTCTAATTTCATGGAGGAGGATAGAATGCTCTTGGTGCTCCATCCTTAGTTGTCCCATGTTGGAACTCAATTCTCCTAGGGAGGTGTTGATTTGCTCCCAATAGTTTTATGGAGGAAAGTGCATCCCTTGAGGCATCTCAGGGGTTTCATGATGAGAACTTTCCTCATGCTCTTGTTGAGGTCCATGAGTGGGCTCTCTTGTTTGCTCCATCCTTTTCTTAGTGATGGGCTTGTCCTCTTCAATGAGGATATCTCCCTCTATCGCAATTCGAGCTGAATTGCATAGGTGACAAATGAGATGAGGGAAGGCTAACCTTGCCAAAGTGGAAGACTTGTCCGCCACCTTGTAGAGTTCTAGGGATATGATCTCATGAACTTCTACTTCCTCTCCATTCATGATACTATAGATCATGATAGCCCGGTATATTGTGACTTCAGACCAGTTGCTAGTAGGAATTATAGAGCGTTGGATAAACTCCAACCATCCCCTAGCCATTGGTTTGAGGTCAAGTCTTCTTAGTTGAACCGGCTTGCCTCTTGAGTTTCTCTTCCATTGAGCTCCTTCCACACAGATGTCCCTAAGGACTTGGTCCAACCTTTGATCAAAGTTGACCCTTCTAGTGAAAGGGTGAGGATCTTCTTGCATCATTGGCAAGTTGAATGCCAACCTCACATTTTTCGGACTAAAATTCAAGTAATTCTCCCGAACCATTGTGAGCCAATTTTTTGGGTTCGAGTTCATACTTTGATCATGGTTCTTAGTGATCCATGCATTGGCATAGAACTCTTGAACCATTAAGATTCTGACTTGTTGAATGGGGTTGGTGAGAGTTTTCCAACCTCTTCTTTGAATCTCAAGTCGGATCTCCAGATATTCACTCTTTTTGAGCTTGAAGGGGACCTCAGGGATCACCTTTTTCTTGGCCACAACTTCATAGAAGTGGTCTTGATGCACTTTTGAGATGAATCTCTCCATCTCCCATGACTCGGAGGTGGAAACAATTGCCTTCCCTTTCCTCTTTCTAGAGGTTTCTCCGGCCTTAGGTGCCATTAATGGTTATTGAAAAACAAAAATCTTAGCTTTTTCCATACCAAACTTAGAAGGTTTGCTCATCCTCGAGCAAAAGAAGAAAGAAATGAGGAGAAGAAGAAGAAATGGAGGAGATGGACGGGGGGTGTAGGTTCGGCCAAGGTGGGTTGAGTGTGTATGATGTGTGGAAATGAAGGTGGTAAGGAGGGGTATTTATAGGGTAAGGGAGAGAGGGTATTCGGTCATGAAGGGGTTGTGTTTGGGAGGGAAATGGTTTGAATTTGAATGGTGAGGTAGGTGGAATTTAATGATGGATGGATGTGAGTGGTGAAAAGGTTGTGGTGAAGAGGGTAGGATTTGATAGGTGAGGGGTGTTTGGGGAAGAGGTTTTGATGGGATTGGTCAAGGGTGTTTGGAAAAGAGTGTTATGGAAAGGTGTGAAGAGAAGAGAAGAAGATGTGGGTAGGTGGGGATCCTGTGGGGTCCACAGATCCTGAGGTGTCAAGGAATTCGAGTCCCTGCACCATTCTGGCATTTAAATGCCCATTGTGTGCCAAATCTGGCGTTTAACGCCAGCTCTGCTACCTTTCCTGGCGTTAAACGCCACTCTACTGCCCATTCCTAGCGTTAAATGCCAGCCAGATGCCCATTTCTGGCGTTTAACGCCAGCCAGATGCCAGACAGCCCTTTCTAGCGTTAAACGCCTAGAGTGCTGCCCATTCTGGCGTTTAACGCCCAGAATGCTGCTAGGCTGGGCGTTAAACGCCCATTCTGCTATCCTTACTGGCGTTTAAACGCCAGTAAGCCTGTCCTCCAGGGTGTGCTATTTTTGATGCTATTTTTCATTCTATTTTTTATTTTTCAGTTGTTTTTGTGACTTCACATGATCATCAACCTAAAGAAAACATAAAGTAACAATGGAAAATAAATAAATATAATTAAATAACATTGGGTTTCCTCCCAACAAGCGCTTCTTTAATGTCAATAGCTTGACAGTGAGCTCTTAGAGAGCTTCACAGAGATTTAGAGCTTAATGATGGCCTCCCAACACCAAACTTAGAAGTTGAGTGTGGGGTCTCTGTTTGACTCTGTATTGAGAGAAGCTTTTCATGCTTCCTCTCCGTGGTTACAGAAGAAGATCCTTGAGCCTTAAACACAAGGTAGTCATCATTCAATTGAAGGACTAGCTCTCCTCTGTCCACATCAATCACAGCTCTTGCTGTGGCTAGGAAGGGTCTTCCTAGGATGATGGATTCATCCTCATCCTTCCCAGTGTCTAGGATTATGAAATCAGCAGGGATGTACAGACCTTTAACCTTCACCAAGACATCCTTTACAAGTCCATAAGCCTGTTTCCTTGAATTGTCTGCCATCTCTAGTGAGATTCTTACAGCTTGCACCTCAAAGGTCCCTAGTCTCTCTATTACAGAGAGGGGCATGAGGTTTATCCCTGACCCCAGGTCACACAGAGCCTTCTAAAAGGTCATGGAGCCTATGGTACAAGGTATTAAGAACTTTCCAGGATCCTGTTTCTTCTGAGGTAATTTCAGTTGAACCAGATCATTTAGTTCATTGATGAGCAATGGGGGTTCATCCTCCTAAGTCTCATTACCAAATAACTTGGCATTCAGCTTCATGATTGCTCCTAGATATTGAGCAACTTGCTCTTCAATAATATCTTCATCCTCTTCAGAGGAAGAATACTCATCAGACCTCATGAATGGCAACAGTAAGTTTAGTGGAATCTCTATGGTCTCTATATGAGCCTCAGATTCCTTTGGTTCCTCATTAGGGAACTCCTTGGAGGCCAATGGACGTCCATTGAGGTCTTCCTCACTGGAAATCACTACCTTTCCCTCTTCTACAGGTTCGGCCATGTGGGACGTGTTTATGGCCTTGCACTCTCTTTTTGGATTCTCTTCTGTATTGCTTGGGAGAGTACTGGGAGGGAGTTCGGTAACTTTCTTACTCAGCTGACCCACTTGTGCCTCCAAATTTCTAATGGAGGACCTTACTTCATTCATGAAACTGAGAGTGGTCTTAGATAGATCAGAGACTACAGTTGCTAAGTCAGAGTGGCTCTGCTTAGAATTCTCTATCTGTTGCTGAGAAGATGATGGAAAAGGTTTGCTATTGCCAAACCTATTTCTTCCACCATTATTATTATTGAAGTCTTGATTAGGCTTCTGTTGATCCTTCCATGAGAGTTTAGGATGATTCTTCCATGAAGGATTATAGGTGTTTCCATAGAATTCTCCCATGTAATTCACCTCTTCCATTCCAGGATTCTCAGGATCATAAGCTTCTCCTTCAGGGGAGGCTTCTTTAGTACTGCCTGATGCAGCTTGCATTTCAGTCAGACTCTGAGCAATCATATTGACTTGCTGAGTCAATATTTTGTTCTGAGCCAATATGGCATTCAGAGTATCAATCTCAATAACTCCTTTCTTCTGAGTTGTCCCATTATTTACAGGATTCCTTTCAGAAGTGTACATGAACTGGTTATTTGCAACCATTTCAATGAGTTCCTGGGCTTCTGCAGGCATCTTCTTCAGATGAATAGATCCACCAGCAGAGTGATCCAATGACATCTTGGACAATTCAGACAAACCATCATAGAATATACATATGATGATCCATTCTGAAAACATGTCAGAAGGACACCTTCTGATCAATTGCTTGTATCTTTCCCAAGCTTCATAGAGGGATTCACCTTCCTTCTGTCTGAAGGTTTGGACTTCCACTCTAAGCTTGCTCAACTTTTGAGGTGGAAAGAACTTGGCCAAGAAAGCATTGACCAACTTTTCCCAAGAGTTCAGGCTATCTTTAGGTTGTGAGTCCAACCCTGTCCTAGCTCTGTCTCTTACAGCAAAGGGAAAAAGCATAAGTCTGTAGACCTCAGGATTAACCCCATTGGTCTTAACAGTGTCACATATTTATAAGAATTCAGCTAAAAACTAATGAGGATCTTCCAATGGAAGTCCATGAAACTTGCAATTCTGCTGCATTAGAGAAACTAATTGAGGTTTAAGCTCATAGTTATTTGCTCCAATTGCAGGAATTGAGATGTTCCTTCCACAGAAGTCAGAAGAGGGTGCAATAAAGTCACCAAGCATCTTCCTTGCATCTCCACCATTGTTGTTGGGTTCGGCCATCTCTTCTTCTTTTTCAAAAAATTCTGTCAGGTCCTCTCCAGAGTGTTGTGCCTTAGCTTCTCTTAGCTTCCTCTTTAGAGTCCTTTCAGGTTCCGGATCAGCTTCAACAAGAATATTCTTATCCTTGCTCCTGCTCATATAAAAAAGAAGAGAACAGAAAAGAATAGGAATCCTCTATGTCATAGTATAGAGATTCTTTTATGTGAGTAGAAGAATAGAAGAGTGAAGAAGAGAGAAGATGAAGAATTCGAACATAGAGAGGGAGAGAGGGTTCGAATTATAAGAAGAAGAGAAGTGTTAGTAAATAAATAAATAAATAGAAAGAGATGAGAGAGAGAGAATTCGAATTTTAAATTAAAATAAAAGGAAAATATTTTTATTTTTATTTTAATTATTGGTTAGTATTCGAAAATTAAAAAGAGAAATAAACTGAAATTAATTGAAAATTAAATACATTGATTACTTAAAAAGATTTTTTGAAAATTTTTATTTTAAATTAATTGCTTCAAATTCTAATTTTATTTTATTTCTTTTCTTACTATTTGATTTTCGAAATCAATGAGAGAGAAGTAGTTAGGTGGTTTTGAAAAAGATAAAAAAATCAGAAAAGAATTTTAAAATTAAGTTTTGAAAAAGATATGATTGAAATTTATTTTGAAAAAGATTTGAAAATGAAATTAAAAAGATTTGATTTTTGAAATTAAAGTTGATTACTTGACTAACAAGAAACTAAAAGATATGATTCTAGAATTTAAAGATTGATCCTTTCTTAATAGGCAAGTAACAACTTGAAAAATTTTCAATCAAAATATTAAATGTTAGCATTAATTTCGAAAACATGAAATAAAAATAAGAAAAAGATTTTGAAAATCAAATTTTTAGAATTTTCGAAAATTTTGAAAAAAAATGAAAAAGATTTGATTTTTGAAAAAGATTTGAAAAGATAAAATTTTTAAATTGAAATTTTGACTTGACTAACAAGAAACAACCAAATTTTAAAACTTTTTGACTAAATCAATTCAAAATTTCGAAAATTATGAGCAAAATAAGGAAAGGATATTTTTTTATTTTTGAATTTTTAATGAGGAGAGAGAAAAAAAATAAAATAACACAAAATATAAAAATTTAAGATCAAAACTAAAAATGCATGCAAGAACACTTTGGATATCAAGATGAACACCAAGAATACTTTGAAGATCATGATGAACATCAAGAACATATTTTTGAAAATTTTTAAGAAAAGAAAGACATGCAATACACCAAACTTAAAATTTTTTAAACTTTAGACACTAATTATTCGAAAATGCATATGAAAAACAAGAAAAGACACAAAACAAGAAAATGCAAAGATAAAATATTGAAAATCATCAAGAACGACTTGAAGACCAATGAAGAACACATGCATGAATTTTCAAAAATTTTAAGAAAAGTTAAAACATGCAATTGACACCAAACTTAAAATTTGACACTAGACTTAAACAAGAAACACAAAATTTTTTGTTTTTATGGTTTTATTAAAAATTTTTGTATTTTTCGAAAATTACTTGAAAAAAGAAAATAAATAAATTCAAAATTTTTAATAGGAATTCCAGGAATCATGCAATGTTAGTCTAAAGCTTAGGTCCAAAAATTTAGACATGGCTAAGTAGCCAGCTAAGCTTTATGTGAAAGCTTCGGTCCAAAAGATTAGACATGGCCAAATGGCCAGCCAAGCTTCAGCAGAGCATTACATACAATAGCCAAATTGATGGGAATCAAAAAGCTCCTGTAGTGATAAGTGAGAGCCTCAGTCCAAAAGATTAGACATGGCTTAGTAGCCAGCCAGGCTTCACATATCATCTGAAACTCTAGAATTCATTCTTAAAAATCCTGAAAAACACATACATTTTTTTTTTAATTTTTCGAAAATAAAAAGAATAAAAACAAAAACCTTAAACATAAAATAAAATTACCTAATCTGAGCAACAAGATGAACCGTCAGTTGTCCAGACTCGAACAATCTCCGGCAACGGCGCCAAAAACTTGGTGCGACGGAATTGTGATCTCACACTTTTCTCACAACTCCGTGCAACTAACCAGCAAGTGCACTGGGTCGTCCAAGTAATAAACCTTACGTGAGTAAGGGTTAATCCCACGGAGATTGTCGGCTTGAAGCAAGCTATGGTCATCCTTGTAAATCTCAGTCAGGCGGATTCAATTGGTTATAAGGTTTTGATAATTAAATATAAATAAAACAGAAAATAAAATAAAGATACTTATGTAATTCATTGGTGGAAATTTCAGATAAGCGTCTGGAGATGCTTTGTTACTTCTGAACTTCTGCTTTCCTACTGCCTTCTTCCAACCATGCGTTACCTCCTTCCATGGCAAGCTATATGATCCTCTCGGATGAAAACAAATCCATATGCGCTGTCACCGCACAGCTAAACATCTGTCAGTTCCCGCTAGCGTCGAAATAGGACCATTGTCCTTTTGCACACTGTCACTGCGCCCAACATTCGCAAGTTTGAAGCTCGTCACAGTCATCCCTTCCCAGATCCTACTCGAAATACCACAGACAAGGTTTAGACTTTTCGGATCTCAGGAATGCTGCCAATGGTTCTAGCCTATACCACGAAGATACTAATCTCACGGACTTGATCCGTGTATTAGATATCCAAGAGAATATACTCCAGCTGTCATCCAATGACTACGTTGAACATCATGTAGATCGCTTTATGGTTGTCAGGCACGCGATCTTGGCTAAGCGAGTAACGAAGATTGGGTGATTGTCATGGGTCACCCCTTCATTCTGACTTAACTGAATTAAGAACAAGAGTATATCTTGGAGAAGAAGTAGGCGTAAATTGAAGAAAAAACAGTAGTAATTACAATAATTCATGAAGAACAGCAGAGCTCCACACCTTAATCTATGGGGTGTAGAAACTCCACCGTAGAAAATACATAAGTGAAAAAGGTCTAGGCATGGCAGTGAGGCCAGCCTCCCAAATGATAGTCTATGATTACATATATTCCAAAGGATGGTCAAAAGACTTTTAAATAAATCACTAAAAGTAGTTTTTATACTAAAGTAGTAATCTAGGTTTACAGAAATTGAGTAACTAAGTGCAGATACTGCAAAAATCCAGTTCCGGGGCCCACTTGGTGTGTGCTTGGGCTGAGCATTGAAGCTTTTTTGTGCTTAGGCTTTTCCTGGAGTTAAACGCTAGCTTTGGTGCCAGTTTGGGCGTTTAACTCCAATTCTGGTGCCAGTTTGGGCGTTTTACGCCAAGATGTTTTAGGCTGACTTTGAATGCCAGTTTGGGCCATCAAATCTCGGGAAAAGTATAAACTATTATATATTTATGGAAAGCCCAAGATGTCTTCTTTCCAACGCAATTCATAGCACGCCAATTGGGCCTATGTATCTCCAGAAAATTCATTTCAAGTGCACGGAGGTCAGAATCCAGCAGCATCTGCAATCCTTTTTCAGCCTCTGAATCTGATTTTTGCTCAAGTCCCTCAATTTCAGCCAGAAAATACCTAAAATCACAGGAAAATACACAAACTCATAGTAAAGTCTAGAAATATGATTTTTGAATAAAAACTAATAAAAATATAATAAAAAGTAATTAAAACATACTAAAAACTATGTAAAAACAATGCCAAAAAGGGTATAAATTATCCGCTCATCACACAGCCATCTGAGGACATCACACAGCCAACATAACCAAAATGTTCAACTTAAATTAAATGAGACCTATAGCATTAAAAACAAAACACTTTCAGAGCATGGTTCTTCACTTTTTCTTATGCTTATATTTCATGCACTTAATACTGTGAATTATGTGATCAAATGCCAGCTTCTTCACATCCTGTCAATCAAGGTTTGAAACTTCATGAACACTATGATATACAACTCCATTTAACTATGATATACAAGTCATAACACTAACAAATTTTCCCCAATATTCCAAAACTACCAAATTCAAATCTCAAAAACCTTGCCTCACTGTTATTATCTATCATCTGTTATGGCTT
This sequence comes from Arachis hypogaea, assembly GCF_003086295.3. Lineage (NCBI taxonomy): Eukaryota > Viridiplantae > Streptophyta > Magnoliopsida > Fabales > Fabaceae > Arachis > Arachis hypogaea. The sequence goes on along the minus strand of NC_092049.1, from coordinate 93,097,552 downwards.
TCTCTTCTTGTAGCATGTTAACTCCACCACCAGAAGAATCTCTTTGAGCTGATGAAGACAAAATAACTTAAACAGGTTAGTTTCAGGTTCATATAATTAGACCAAACCCAATATAATGGCAACACAGTAATTTAAGTTTTTTTTAATAAGTAATGAAAAGAAACACTATAGAGAGAGTTGATAACATATATGATCAAATTCAAATCCAATTTCTCATGAATTAGCAGTAACTAACTACAGAGAGCGTTGATAATATAATTGTAAGCATAGAAATAGAGTTTGTATGAGCCAATATTGTACCATTTGTTGGACAGCTAAGACAAAAGGAGTTAGATTATAAGTTGGTCAGGTCCACTTCTAGCTGTAATTTTAACCTTTAACTAAAGCACATTTAATTTCTGAGATTTTCACTGTCAAAAAATTGCATAAACTTGTACTTCACAAAAATCTCTGCATTCTATTATATTATTTTTATTGAGTTTATTTATCACAACAGAGTTCTTCTTTTGTAGTGATGAATCTCTCTCCTATGCTTAACTTATAAATGAAAAAAAAAAAAAGAAATCTAAGATGTAAATCTTTGCTGCTGCTATTATTCTACTAGAATGCCACACTCAGCATTAACTTAATTTTTTTTCTATTTTTTCACCAATAAAAAAACAAAAAGGAAAATAAAACATGACCCATTGATTAGTAGAAAATACCTGGATTAAAAATTCTCCTGTTACTTAAAATCCCTGAAAAGGCAATTTGCTTGGCCATTTTTTTAGATGAACCTAAACGATCATTCTTTCACGCAAGGCAAGTAGTAACATTGTTGCACCATCCCCCTCTCTAAAATAAACCAAATGAAGTTCATTGGACTGAATTAGACATTTAAGAATCACTTTACATATGAATCTAAACTTGAGAATTAAAAATTTGTTTTGGCAATCTTCATAGACCATGGTAAATGAAAATCATAATCATGGCTAAGAATTTGCAAGTTCAACAACAGAAAAGCCACTTAGAAAACTTCTAGTCTCTTATGGAATTGGAATTAAGATTGGATTTTATCTTTCCAAAACAGTTCTTTCACCCCTCTGTCATTTTGCCAAAGCAATTAGTTTAATCATAGTGATACAAGCAAAAGAAATAAATATTTTTTGTTGTTTTAAAATAGAAAGAGAAACAAAATAATGAAAGCAATGTTTTCTTGAGTTGGTAATTGGTGAAGACTTATTATTGATGCCAGTTTGCAGAAAGGGACATGACACACCTCAAACTAAACTTACCAATTGTTTATCCCTTCTCCGAATCCCCTATCAAGATGGTAAGCTGGTGCACTCCCATCCAAACAAACTGCAGAGTAATTTTTAGGAGGGGTGGGGGATTGCCAAATATTATAATAAACTAATTAAAATAGAACAGCTCAATAAAGAAAGTTAACTTCTATCAGATGCAGCAAAAAAATTCCTCACCAACTCCTTTTGTGACGGCATTCTGGACAAAAGTGATTGGAACATAAGAAGCTTCTGCCTTTAGCAATAAAAGTACACAAAATAGAAGGAACATACCATGTTGTGCAATCCATCATTCTGCAACAAATCCAACAAATACAATAAGGAATGCAAAGTAACTTATGTAGAAGTATCAAATGAGGGCATATATTGTTATTGGTATTGTTGCTGTTATTGTTATTGGTATTTGTAGTACCTTTGCCACAAATTTCAATCCTTCCCCTGCCTTTCTCTAATGGTGTCACTGCAGCAATGTTCCATACAGACAGAAAATTTAGTTTGCTTAGTGAAAAAAGAAAGTAAAGACACAATAAAATTCAGTTTCATCTACTGATTTTTCAACATATTGATAATTAAAATATAGGAAACAAAAAGACAACTAGTAGAAAAAGAAAAAAGCTAAGTGAAAACAACTAATTTTTTGAAATTTACCTGTGATTTTGTGTATGTATCTTTAGTGATGTAGTAGAATTCCTGCACATTCGAGGGTTAATTTCTCATACTTCCTAAACATTGAGAAGTGAAAAAGAAGTAATTAATTAATTAATCAATTAATTAGAATTATAAAGTTTGATAAGATATATCATAAAGAAAGGCATTGAATGAATGCCTACGATGCAATGAGCATGGAGAAAACACCGATAAACTGAAACAATGAGCATGGAGAAGCAGAGTTTATAGATAGGAATTTATCAATGTAAAAAATGGAAAAAGAATCTCCACTGCACACAACACATCACTAATTGCTTTATTTTCATGAAAGTTCTAAGTATAACAGTTTTGACCAAGGTTGTCAAACTTGCGAGTTTAGGTAAACTCGTGGAGCTGACCTAAACTCGACTCGTAGACTCGACTCATAGACTCATACGAGTTTACCTGTTTTATATATATATATATATATATATATATATATATATGCATTCAAACTTAATAATTTTAACATCAGAACACATAATAAATTAACACAATACTACAATTATAATAAGTACTCTAGACCACACATTCAAATCCTTCACAAGTATGCATCTAGTTCAACATAAAATACACAATCACACAATCAAAGCTTCATATAACACAACCAAAAACAAAAGAAAATAATAAAGCAACAATTAAATGCTCTAATAAAGTAAAAGTCTAAAACTGAAATCCTCCAATATCTTCATCTTCCATGGCATCAACATCATCATCTTCACCATCTTCATTAAAAACATCATTTCTTTCAGGTTCAGGTTCGACGCGGCCAACAAAACCATCATCATTCACATGTTCATCATCATCAATCCCATGTTTCCATCTTGTATCACTTCTATTTTCAGTTGTATTTTTTCTCCTAGAAACAGTAGGTCTAGGAATATTAGGAATTGAAGACCCTGTCCTTGAACCAACATTTTCAGAAATTTTGTATTTTTGTCCCTAAATCAACAAATCAACAAACCAAATAATTAATTTAGCAAAATTATCCATTTATCTTTATCCATCTCTAAATAATAATTAGAAATTATTTTAGAGTTATCCACTAAAATACAGAGTTTCAAATTCAGTTGCAACTTGCAAAGTTATCAAAGTTGATAAATAATAAATTCAGATTTCAGATTTCAATTGCCAAGTTATGAAGTTATCCACTAGACCACTATCAAAGTTGATAAATTCATAACCAACACTAACAAGTAACAACTACAAATTATAAGAAGCGGCTATTAAGAACAAACTAAACTAACACTAACATTTCAGAGTTTCAGTGTTTCAAATATTCAGATTCATTAACAAAAAACAACTAACTAAGTAAGTAACAATCTATGTATCTAACACTAACGTCTAACAACTAACAAGTCCAGAACCAATCAACCTATTGTCTATTGGTATCAGTAGTTTAGAAAAAAATTATTAAACCACTTAACCATAAATGTTAGTTTTTTTTATACATTATAAACTTACTAAAGCCTCAGTTTAATTTCTTTTTTCCATCAAATTTCAATAACCAATTCTGTGTATGACTTTTTATTCCATATTTCATCATTCATCACACCAGAATTCAAACTAAAAAAATTTAAAAAGTTAATTTCAAAACCAAAATGGCAGAATTCATACCAATTACCAAAATTATTGATATTTAAATTTGTTCAAAAAATTACCTTGCAGAAGGAAGCTCAGGCAAAACCAAAGAAAAAAAGAGGCAGCTCAGTTGCTCAAGAAACCGGAAGTGAAGCAAAAGTAGATCCGCAGTGCAGAATTTCAAAACCGCAGAACAGAGGTGTCAGGCGAGGAATGCAGACCAAAGCCGAGGAACAGCGTGCCGTGAAGTCTTCAGCGTACCACGAGGAAGAAGATGGCGTCGACCATCGAAGAACCTTCAGCGTCGAGGGTGGCGCCATGGCGGAATGGGGCGTTGAGGAACCTTCAGCGTCAGCCTTCAGCTTTGCCGAGGAACTGAGGAGTGGACATGAACGATGGTTGCGGATTGGCGGTGCTGTACCACGAGGAAGAAAATGGCGGTGGATCCGTCGGGCCTCTGGCATGGCGGCACAGACAATGGTGGGGAAGAATGATGAGCTTGGAGAAGAAAGTAAGGGGAGAAGAGAGTATTCTGTGTTAGCCGTCTGGGATTAGGGTTACATTACATGAACGGCGCCCTTTGTCTTTTTTTTTTTGGGGCCTAAAACGACACCGTTTTGGCAAAAATGGGCACCCAAATCAAACTCGCTGACTCGCCCTCAAACTCGTGAGTTTGACCGATTCTGCCCGAGTCTACCCAGAAACGAATTTGTGTCCGAGTTAACTCGATTTTACTACCTAAACTCGTAAACTCGTACGAGTTTACGAGTTAACTCGCGAGTTTGACAACAATGGTTTTGAGCACTAACATGAATTCAAGTATACTGAGAGTTGAAGAACTTGTCAAGAAACTCTCTTGAACTTTGTTGAATCTATCAACCTCTTCCTCCTCCCTGAAGAAGTAAGTTCAATTAAGCAGAGAAAAAGAAAAAGTGAAGGTAATTGGAAGCATTGTGAAAAATCAAGCAGTAAATTGATTGAACCGGAAGCAATCTCAGCCAACTCCAACACCTACAATAACTATGAATCTAATGTTAAGTTCCCTAAATTGAGATTCCACCAACAATAATTAAATTCCAAGCCCTAAAATTGACATCATTTAGTGATTAAAGCACAGGCCGGCGAATACACAATAACAATAAAACATTGCAGTGATTTAATAGGATCATAATTAATTAAACAGTAATTTCTCATCAAAGCAGAAAAATTTTCATTACCAAAATTTCTCATCAACTTCAGCCATAACAAAGCTGAGTAAAGCAAGGAGCCTATCTGTGATGGAAAGAGCACGAGCACCACGGGGGAGCAAAGCATATCAGCACCCAGCCAGGGGCCAAGCAAAATGTCACAAGTAGAAGATGGCGAGCAAATTGGAATCGAGCAGAGCAAAATTCAAAAGGTCAAAATGCAGAGCGACGAACATGACGGTGATGTGAGCAGCGACGAGCACGAAGGAGCGCGAGCAGCAACAAGCACGACGGCGCACAAGCAGAGACGAGCACGACGGCAACGCGAGCAGAGAGGAACACGACGGCGACGCGAGCAAAGAGGAACAAAACCTCAGAAACAACGATGAGGAAATGCAGGGCAGCGACGAACACGACAGCGATAAGCACAACGGCGATGCGAGCAGCAATGAGCACGACGGTGGGCGAGCAGCGACAAGCATGACGGCAACGCAAGCAGAGAGGAACACAACTTCACAAGCAACGATGAGAAAATCGAACAAACAAGGATAAATCGCACAGAAGGGTTTGAAATGGTTGGGGTTAGGATTTCTAACTAAAAATAAGGCTTGGAATTTTGTTTTGAACTTAGTAGGATTTGAATCAGTAAATAATATATAAATTATAAATATGTATTTTGTACTAAGTTAAAAGAAAGAAAAAATATTTTTTATTAAAATATTTGGAGGAAAGGTCAAAATTTTAGAGAAAAAAATTTAATTGAGTTTTGACAACATTTATGATGAGAAGCTTATTAAAAATGTAATATATAAATATTATAAATGTTGTTTGTTCAATTTATAAAAACAACACTTCTTACTTGTACTTTAATTAATCAAAAAAAATATTTATAGTGTGTTGTTAAAAAAGAGTTGCAACAATTTTGTCTTTAATTAATTTAGACAATATTTTTTAAATGTTATTTACAGTACATCTTGCAATAGCTAAAAACTGTTGTAGTGAAAGTCCCACTAAAAATTGAAAATACAATTAGAATCCGACTAGTGGTTATAATGATTTAAGAACTATTAAATACTAAAGATTAAAATAAAAAGATCATAAAAAATCTAAATTATTTTTTAATTCTACACCCCACATGCTCGTATTAGTGTGTGCGCAAGCGTGTGTCTTTGTGTGCATGGGTTTGTGCATGAGGGGGTGGGGTAGTGGGTGTGCATTTAGGTTTACTACTAGAAAGTATCAGATTACAGATGAATTTAGATTTAATTATTTTGTTGATCTTTTATAGTTTTGTGAAATTTTTAATTAAGTTTTTATATTTTTTTTAATTAAGTTTCTGTATTAATTTTTTTTAATTAGGTTATTCTTGGTAGTAATTAACTTAATTGTATAGGAATCCAATTAAAAAAGAATTAGTGTAAAGACTTAAATAAAAAAAATGTAGAGACTTAATTAAAAAAAATTGGTGTAAAAACTCAATTAAAAGGAAAAAAAATATAAGGACCTAATTAAAAATTTTGCAAAACTATAGCGACCAATAGAGTAATTAAACCTTATATAGCAAAAGATATAATACAAAAAAAAATAAAAAATTTATGTAAAATTCAGTCTCTCCATAGTAAAATTTTTAAGATTATTACTTTTGAGAAGAGATACATAAATAGTTATATTTTTAATACATTTTAAAAAAAATTGAATTTATTTAATTTTTTATATAGACCTTCTTTTTTCTTTTTATTTTTCCTATGTTATTTTTTTTTTCCGTTTGGGCATAAGATTTTATACTTTAAAAGCTAAAACAAAACTACTCTTGATTATTCGTTGCATTAATTTTTAAATAAATATTTAGTATCATTTGTTCAATACACAATAATATTAATTTGAAAATTTAACTTATCATATAAATATATCATTTGAGTGGTTTAATGTTAGAAAAACAAATTATATTGCATAAATAAAACTTGAACATATTAAAAAATTTAAATAATATTATATTAAAAGTAATATTTTATTTTCCATATATATAAGTATATATAATTCACCATCCTATATAGTATAATTTAGAGCTCAGATATGAATTTAAGTATACCCTTTTCGATATAAATAGTCATACCGTATAATAATCTATAATAACTATTTGAGAATAGATATTATCACTCCTATAGTAATAATATCACTTTTGTGTTTTATAAATTCACAGAAACATATAATGTAAAAAAAATCATTTGTGATTGATTATGTGTGGTGTGACATTTAATTTAAAAATAAGAGTGAAAATATCATTTTTTTTACTATTGTATATTCGTATCATAATTATTATACAAGAGAGTATTATATCCATACACTTTTTAGAGTGCATTAATATTCGTCGTAAACTTTGGTTTTCGAATACGAAAAATTTAACGCTAACAATTCTAATTATAAAAGATGTAAACTAGTTCGGTACTTATCAAATATTGAGCTAGTGTGACAAAATTAACCAACAAACCACTCATTTTGGGTAATCTTTTAATCAATATAATCCATTATTTAATAAGTAGTGAACTAGTTAATTTATATTTTTTTTTTTATTAAAAATTGTAAACGCTCAAATCTTTCTTAGTTAAAAGTGATAACTTATTCTCATTACCAAAAAAAAAAAAAAAAAAAAAAAGCCTATAGTCATGATTGTAAAAAAAGTGACTATAGATCTATGGTCATAGTTTTTGATCTATAATCATAATTTTTTTACTGTAATCTATTCTGTTGTAGTCACAGATATATGTTTACGTTTTTTTTTTATCTATAGTCACAGTTGTAGTGTTCAAATTCTGGCACTTTAGCCTACAGTTTTTTTATCATGACCATAGGTTAATCTATGGTCACACGTAAAAATCGTAACTATAGCCTTATCTATGGTTACGGTTTTTACCATGATCATAGCCTCTATGGTCACCCCACCTTAAAACCATGACCATAGTCTTATTTATGGTCACTCTTTCATAAAACCGAGACCATAAACTCTTTTAAGTCACCCCTTAAAAATGTGATCATAGATGTCTTTTGGTCACAGTGAAAAATTATGACTGTAGACCCCTTTAGGTCACCTCTAAAACTGTGACTATAGACCTTTTTAAGTCACCTTTTTATGAAAAACCGTGACCATAGATCATTTAAGGTCATCTCCCAAAACCGTGACCATATGTCCCTTTAGATCACCCCAAAAAACTGTGACCATAGATCCTTTTAGATCACTTTTTTAAAAAACCTAACAATAGACCATTTTTTGTCACTCTAAAAAACTGTGACCATAGACCCCTTTAAGTCATTTCTGTAAACTGTAACTATAGACCCTTTTAAGTCACCATTTTTTTAAAAAATTGTGACCATAGCTTTTTTTGTCACGAAAAAAACCGTGATTATGGACCCTCTATAATCACAATTTTTTACCGGTGACAAAAAAAAATCGTGGCCATACACCTTAAATGTTGTAGCTTGTGATGTTTATAAAATATACAATCCCTAGTACTAGATTTGATTCTTAGAAAAAATAAAGTACAATATATAATAGACCGCTAGCCCACAGTCCATAAAAAAATAAAGTTATAGCTCTATAAATAATAATTAGAACTACCATTGATTTAGTGGTAAACAACTAATGTTGTCTTCTTTGCAACATTGAATTATATCGTGGATTGATCAAAACCTGCATTATATGTTACTGCAACTAGTTACTGTTATCTTCTTTGCAACATTGCATTATACTACTATACACCATCCAGCATATATACGTAGATCATGTGCTTTGTCACAGAGGACGGACCATGAGAATGCTATTCTTGAAGTTGATTTTGAAAGCTATAGGATCCCAATTTGTTATGGATACTGAAATTGAGCATATAATCTAGTTGGCACACCGTCACACGGACCATATTTGAGCCAGTTACTGGTTTCCACAAAAAGAAATAAAGTAAATTCTCAAGAGCTTCACTACCACGTATATTACAATGGTATAATATCTTTAAATTATATTAAATTTTAAATAAGTAAAGAATAAATTTTTTTATGTCATATTTTTTTGGAAATCAATTTTCTCCCATTTAATTTTTGAAATAATTTACAACGCTTATTTTGAAAAAAATTATGTCTATATTCTATCTTTACTTTTAAGTAATTTTATTTATACATCTAAAAAAAATAAGCATAACAAAAACTAAGATAGAGATGTATATAATGGGGGGGAATAAATATCTAAAAATATGGTGAGTTAACAACTTAAACTATGATATGTTAGGATCCTAATTAGCTATTCAAATTAATTAAAAAAAAAATCAAGCCTTACTACTTGACCCAGGCTTTTATCCTTGTGATTATGTGTTATTATTACTCATGCATTTATGCTTAAAACTAAATATCGGTGTAGATTGAACATAATTAATATTTAATTAATTTACTTTACCAATTATTTTTTATTGTATATATTTTGAGTTAGTTTTTAATTTTTCTTAGTGTATAAAATATATAGCATTTCATGAATGAATTATATATTAGCTACTACATCCAACGACGGATATTTCGGATATTTTGATAAACTAAATGCATTTTTGTTAGGATTTAGTTTTAAAACTTCTACTATTAATAATTTTAACATATTAGAGTTAATGCAACCAAGACCATATGGCACAACAAGCAAGATCGGAGAATAAAGTGAAGAATAGAAAAGAATAGCTTGTGAAAGAAGAAACAGAATGAGGAATTCTATTGCAGTACGCAACATTATTACACTGATCCTATACCTATAATTTAAATACACACAACTGATATGGAATCAGCAATAACAAACTCTCATGACAGGCATAACTAACTATTAACTATCATAATTGATCTTACTCCTAGTGTCCCCCTCAAACTGAGGTACAAATTCTGTCTTCTGCCTCAGTTTAGTTCTGAATTTTTCAAACTGAGACTAAGAGAGAGGTTTAGTGATGAGCATATTTGTAATTTGATCATAGATTGGTATATGAATAACATATAATTCATTCTTATTAACTACATCTCTCAAGAAATTCAAGTCTAGTTCTAAATGTTTACATTTGCTATGTAAAATGAGATACGTTGCCAATAGTGTTATACTTTGATTATCACAGTAATAGTTGGGACAATTAGTTGAGGTATTTGTAATCCTACAAGAAGATGTTGAAGTGATATTGTTCAGTTTCTACAGCAGTCATGGATATGTGTTGTGTTTTACTATTGCTTCTGTTGAGCTTGGTTTGTTTGTTGGACTTCCAGAAAACCAAATTGCCTCAAAAGTACACACAAAATCCTGCAATTGATTTTCTATCATCCAGGTTCCCTTCAAAAGTTATTAACCTAAAGTTAGTGGATTTAGTAAATAACAAGCCATGTTGAACTGTACCTTTGAGATACCTAAGTATCGGTTTGACACATTTCTATTGCAGCAGTGTTGGTTCATGCATAAATTGGGAGACCCTATTGATAGCATATGTCAAATCGATCCTTGTGAGAGTTAAATATTACAAGGCCCCAACAGTGGATCTAAATAATTTTGGATTATCATAAGCTTCTGAGTCATTTCTAAATAGCTTGCAATTAGCTAACATATAGGAGTTGGCATTGGACTTGATTCATCCATGCCAGTTTTCTTGAGAAGTTCAGTTGCATTTTTAGTCTGAGTGTTGAGAAGATTGCCTTGAGGCAAATAGTTGGCCTCAAAGCCTAAGAAGTAATTGAACAAACCTAGATCCTTAAATGCAAATATTCTATTTAAAGCAGCAATTAAGCAATCAATTTCTTATTTATTATTACCAGTTATAATTATTTCATCCATATAGATTAATAAGTATATAATAGATCCATTAGAGCTTTTAACAAATAAGGATACATCGAATTTGGTGTTCTTGAAACCAAATTGTTGAAGGGTGGCAACTAAGGTTTGAAACCAAGCTCTTGGAACTTGTTTCAAACCATAAATTGCCTTGTTTAAGTGACAAACCAGAGACAAATTTTGATGAGTGTAGTCTTATAGTTGTGATGCAATTTCTTCTAAGTTCTCATTGAGGAAGATATTATCAAAGTCAAACTACCTCAAATGCCACCCCAAATACACAACAATAGATCTCAGAGTGATTGGTCTAACCACAAGGCTATAAATTTGTACATAGTCTATCCCGTCGACCTGATGGAATTCCTTGCCAACAAGTCTCACTACAAGAAAAACGTTGAATATCGTCAGATTTATCAGCGATAACGACGTCGAATTCATAAGGTTAAGTAATTACCGACAGATTCTACTTTCCGACGATAAATCCATCGGTATTGTTTGGAGGGAAAATAAATTAAATTAGCGTGTCCTTTACTGTCGGGTTTCCTGCCGGATTTTTTCGACGGTAACTCCAATTAGTGAAATGGTGCGTTTTGGTGACCCGCAATAGTTTACCGTTAGATTTTTCCGACGGTAAATCTAATGATAAAGGAGGCGTAAATTCAAATCACGAATCCTCTTCACCCTCATTCAAAACCATCACCACCATCACTACCATCCCTCTCTCTGTCTCTCCTTCTAATGTCTCCGTCACCACCATCTGCCACTACCGCCAAGACCACCACCATCATAGCCCATCTCCGTCGCCGTCAACCCACCGCCGACCCCTCCTTCTTCCTTTCTTTTCCGCTGCCTAGCCTTCAACGAGTTTCCCGTCTTTCGGCGACCACCCTTCCACCACCTCTAGCTTTGGCAACCACCGTTTCGCCACTGTTCCGCCGTTTTGCATTCCAGGTTTCTTTAAACTCTGTTTCTCTTTCTTCTTCAAATTCTATTTTGGTTAAGTTGTTTCATTATTTTAATTTTAGTTAGTTAATTTAGTTAGAGTTAATTTTTTTAGTTTAGTGGATTTTAGGTGGTTAGGATAAGTTAGTTTTAGAATTACTAGTTTGTGTTATATCGCTGAAAGTATTAGAAATTGACTGAATTGATGGATAATGCTACTGATTTTGTGTTGAATATGTTGAATTTGTGTGAATTGATGTTAAAAGACTATTTGTTTTATTGAACAATTGCTGAAACTTGGTTGAATAGTATTGGATTGAATTTGAGGTTGTCAACTATTACTTAGTTGCGTTGATTTTGCATCATTGATGTATGTGCTTGCCAAGTGTTCATTTATATGCCTCTATGTCTATTATCCGTTTTAAATTGCATGTTGTAGTTACCATGTGATTTAGGATGTTTGATTTTTGCTTAGCATAATTAATTAAATCTCTTTGTGATACAAGATTGTAATGCGTTGGATATTATTTGCTAATTGTGTTTTGCGTATGTATTTTGTGTGTAAATTCCAAGTTGCTTGATTGAAGTGTTTCCACACTTGTATCTGATTTTGATCCAATAATGCATATTATGGTTGATATGATTCTAAGACACTTGCTATTTAGATCATCATATGTTGAACTTAATGTTGTGGTATTAATTATAAGAATTACCTAGGTATTGATATAATTTATTGTTGATTTGTTGTGCTGAATTTTTGTTAATTGGTGTGCTATTTGCAGACATGACGACAGGTAGAGATGCTGCAGATCAGGCTACTGGTCGTGGACGTGGTAAGGTCATGGTAGAGGGAGGATTTCTTCCGATACCCCCAAAAATTTTGGATCCTCTCCCTCTACTTCGAATAGCTCAGTGACGTCATAGATTGACCGGTCGTTCATCATGGTCTCTAACCCCAACTACGTCCCTCTGTCTACAGCGGCAATGCCACCTCCTACCACTCAGCAGCTCGCATCCAAGACGACACTGCCTCCAGCGACAAATGTCGCGAGCCTGGAGTCCAAACACAGAAGTGAGGCAGCTGATGCCCTTCCACCACCTCTCATCATACGGTTGACTATTTGGTCTGATGGTGGCACGGGATAAGTATCACTTTGAATCTTATATATTTCCTGTTTATGGTTATTGCTGAAAGTGCCTGAAAATTTATTCTAGTTTAGTGGATTGAAGTTTAAGGGGCTGGTTAGTATTTCCTGTTTACTAATTATGGTTATTGCTAAAAGTTTCAAAAAATTGATTTTCGTTTAGTGGATTTAGGTTTATTTGGTTGCCTGGTTAATGTTTCTTGTTTATTGATTATGGTTATTGCTGAAAGATCCTGAAAATTGATTCCTGCTTAGTGGATTTAGGTATACTTGGTTGCTTGGTTAGTGTTTCTTGTTTACTGATTATGGTTATTACTGAAAGTTCCTGAAATTTGATTCCTGCTTAGTGGATTTAGGTTTATTTGGTTGCCTGATTAGTATTTTATATTTACTGATTATGGTTATTGCTGAAAGTTCTTGACAATTGATTCCTTCTTAGTGGATTTAGGTTTATTTGGTTGCCTGATTATGGAATTGCCATATTTTTTGTTTGTGGGTTGTTGTTTGGTTTGCGCAGAACAACAACGAATGTACTCAGAAGATGACCAATGTCATCAAGCTGATGTACAACTATCTCTGACCCAGCTACAATAAGATCCCCGCTGAGACCAGGGAGCGATGGTTTCAGAAATGGATAGTAATTACTTTTTTTTAGTTTCAAACTCTTTTAGCTAGTTTATATCTTCCATCTTAACTAATTTTAAAGTTTCTTTGTTGTAGTTGTACTTTATATGGGACACTGAACATGATCTTACTATCAGGAAGATCTTCACCATAGAATGGGTCGGCAGCTCTAGCAAATGCTAGAGGATGCTAGAGGATGTTTATGAGGGGCGAGACAACCTGACAACCTGGCTCTGAACAGAAATAAAGAAGGCTTTGTTAGTTGATTGGGAGACCGATGAGGTGTTCAAGAATTAGTGTCTCACCAACAGAGCTAACAGAGCATCGGCCAGGTCGTCTAATTATATTGGCGGCTCAGCGACCTTTATGAAGACTAAGGCCAGGATGGTATGTAGTGACTTTAATTTTGTTAATAACTTAGTTATATATTCTTTTGCATATCTTTACTATGGATCCTAATCATATTATTTCAATGCACCATGTGTAGTCGAAGTCATTGGATCGCGAGGCGACATTGGCGGAGACATTCAAGTACACCCACATGTTGAAGGAGAACAAAAAAAAATTTGCTAATCAGCCGTCTTAGGACCATTATATGAGTTAGCATACATTTGATCTGTTGCTATAAAATTATTAGAGATTAACTGTATATCTGTCGTACTAATCACAATAACTTGTGTTACACAGGAGTCCTATACGCATAGACTAGAGGCCGCGACTCAGCAGTCTTAGCAAAGTGGGGAGGACGTCGTCGATGGCTCAGCAACGTCAGTCGCCGATCCCGATGCGGTTTGGCGCGAGACCGCTAATGCAGATTTTACAAACCACAAACTACCGGATCGTATCAAGTAATACACGGGAGTGGGTTATCATTCCCATGAGAATTAACGGATTAAGCAAACAATGGTCAATTGATTATTCTAGTCAGACAATAAAAAAATAAGGGTATCAATGGCAAATAACATAAAAATAGTGAATTAAATAAACCAAGCAGTAAATGTGTATAGAGATAATATGGGAGAAAAGTTAAGGTGTCGGAGATATTTAAATTTTCAGTTTAACAATTATCATTATCTACTTTGATCATGCAGAGATATAATTCATGGTAAACTCTAAGTAATTGAAACTCAATTTCTTGGCAATTCAATTTCTCCTAACCTAATCAACCGTCAATTTTTTTGAACAATTAATTGTGTTAAGAGATTAAATACAATTTCTGGTTTAAAGGCCACACAATTTTCAAGAACCAATTCTAGTTGATTTTTATGTCACTTATCAAATTAGTTTCAAACAATTGAAGAATTATGGAAAACGGTTTCTAGCTTAATTCCAAAGATTAACTTTTTCAAGTGTCAGAAGAATTCAATTCAGATTAGAGTTATTTTCCAATATACTCTAATCCTTAAGATGAAGAACGAAATTCATTTTTTGAATAAAAGTTAGTGCATTAATCAAAATAGAAAAATAATAGTACTAATCTATTAAAATAAATAGAGTTCCTAACCCTAACAATCGAGGTTTAAGTGCTCATAGTGTAGAGAAAAGTTGAAATCCTAATTATGGTTTAAGTGCTCATAGTGTAGAGAAAAGTTGAAATCCTAATTATTGTATGTAAAGAAGAAAAGGAACGAAGAGAGAGAGAGAGAGAGAGAGAGAGAGAGAGAGAGAGAGAGAGAGAGAGAGAGAGAGAGAGAGAGAGAGAGAGAGAGAGAGAGAGAGAGAGAGAGAGAGAGAGAGAGAGAGAATTCCCTTTGTGTGTTGCTTCCTTCCCCTTTTTAAAGCAAAATCTTTTATTCCCAGCATCCAAACATATCTCTAATTTTTTGGAAATCAAATCTTATCATTAATAATGATTTTTTGGGTCCTAGGCTGCAAGTCTGGTGGTTTAGCGCTAGTTTCTTGGCGTTCAATGTTGCTCCTCCCGAGAAGAATGAGTAGTGGGACGCGATTTGGCATTTAGCGCCATGAAGCCAGAGAGAAGCTATTAACAATTATGTATCGTTAAAAAACCCTGAAAGTTAGTTTTCTAATGCCGTTGGAACCGCATCATTTGAACCACTTTAGCTCATGTTATGTTCGTTGGAGTGTGAAGAGGTCAAGGTTGACAGCATCCACGAATTCTCTTTGTACTTTTCTTCAATTCTTGGTTCCCTTTGCTTATGCTTTACTTCCCTTTTGCTATCATTCACCTACAATTATAAAAAAATCAAAGCACTTACAGTACCACTTGAATAAAGTATAAAAACACATAATTATCAAGCAAAAGTCATTAATTCTCTATAACAAATGACCAAGAAAAATGCTAAAGATGCTGATGCATAAACCGCCTCAGCGCCGTACAAGAACCGCATATACGGGTTGGGGTCATTCTTTGCCAGCAGCTTCCGCATCTCCATGTTGAGGCCGTCCTCAGGCTCTGTCACTAGTTGAGCCGTTGAGCCTGAGGAAGGCTTGGATTTGAGACTATAGGTGCAGAAGTTCCAACACAGCCTTCACCAGCAGGCTCAGGTGTTAAATGATTATCGAAAGAGGTATCAGAAGATCCTCACCTGTGTGACGTCTACGGATGAGCTTAGGTTGGGGTGGAGGGAGTCACAAGAGCAGCTTCAGCATATGGAGGCTCAGATGGAGGTGTACCAGGCCCAGATGCGCGCTGTTGGCATCAACCCTGCTGGTGGCACACAAACATCATTGCCTTCTTTGCTGTCGACTCAAGGCCACGGGACCGACGACGAGGACTACCTAGATCTGTAGTTATTAGTGTTTCGTTTTATTGTTTCATTGTATTTATTTGATATATTTGATTTTTAATTTATTTTAAATAATAGGTTTTCATTATTTATGAATTGACCATTAATTGTATGAAAAATAAAATTAAAATTAAAATTAAAATTGACCATTTATTTCAATTTTTTTTTAAAAAGTTGACATTACCATCAGATTTACTGTGGGAATAATCCAACAGTAATAGTGCGTGAAACAACATTTTTCGGTGCCAATAATACCATCGAAAAAATTCGTCAGAAACTAATTGGTTTTCTGAGATGGTAATCCATCGCAAAATCCGACGGTAATTACTATCGGATAAAAAAATCTAACGGTAAATATTTACTAGTGAGATTTATACTGTCTGATTCACTCCGACAGTGATTCTAGTACTGTCGAATTTTCATCTTTTTTTCAATAATAATCTGACAGTACTCAACGTTTTTCTTGTTATTTTATACATCAAAATCTTTTGAGTCAAACTACCTGAGTTCTACACTTCACTAAAGCTTGGTATTCAGTGTCCATAGCTCGTTTCCAATGTTAACATTATAAGAATTCATTCATTGTTCTAGGTGTGTGATTGATAAGATTGTGTGTAATAGAAGTAGTGACTTTAAAAGTTCTTGGTTTAACAATACAAGACTTTTGATTTGGTTGTCATGGAATGAGTGTTGGTTGGAGCGTTGGATGGAAAAATTGGTGAAAGAACAATTTTAATTCCACCAATATTAATGGTAGAGTCTAGTGAGGTAGTAGGTGTGGTACTATATAAGAAAGGAGTGCTAGCTAGTCCTAATAGATGATGCAGGGGTGATAGATGAGGGTAAGTTTAGTAACTATAGTTGATTAGTTGAGGAAGTGTCTATAAAAGAAGTACTAGTAGATGGGGTCACGTAATAGTTGGAACGGATTGAAGGATAGATAGTTGAAAAATAGTGTTATCAAAATCATTTGAGGATGAGACATGCTTGTGAGTAGCGAAAGAAAACATAGAAGGATAAGGGAATATTGATTCATCAAAATTCTGTTATGTGAAAATTAAGAAGGATCCAAGTCCATATAATAGTATAAAATAGTATAATGCAACAGACTGTTATAATCTACGACAACAACATAATAAAACACAATACACGAAAATATACTTACAAAACTCTTAACCGATAAGGATCTGATCATAAGAAAATCACACAATTACTGCAATAGCAACCAGTGACGATGGCGAAATTAGCAGCATAGCTCACAGTAATATTTGCAAGACCAAGACTCTTCCAATGCTTCAAAATTAACCAAGTTTTAGCACCAGCAACCCCTAATCCCCAAAACAATCATAAAGGTCACAAACAAAAATAAACACATAGAAACCATATGGATATGTTGTTTCTGTTTTCATAACTAGAACATTTGAATAAGTCAAAATTATTTTCAGATTCTATTAGGAGTGATTTTGCATCTCAAAATCCAAAATCTCACACTTTTTTTCTTTTGCATTTTTCAGCAATATGAACAATCCAATCAAGCTGAACATCATATGAATTAGCACAATACTCACATAGCCGGATTAACCAAGCGCAAAAGTAAAGTATGATAAACTTAAAATTTGCACAGATATGAATGTTTGTGTTATCAATTAACAATTATAAAAAATCAATTATAATTTTTAGAAAAAACAGAGGATACTAATTTTCAAATAGTTAATATTACTCAAATTTATTATTATAAAATTATTTTTAACTTTTATTTTTCAAAATTTAAGATTTAGGATTAGATTTTGGAATATAAAATTTAAATTTTAAGGTTTAGAATTTAAAATTTAGAATTTTACAATGAGTAATGCTAGGAGGCCAATTTTTTTCAAACTTATTTATAAATTAAAAACCCTTAACTCTAAACCTCCAAAAAATAAGAATTTTTCAAATTCAAAAGAAAATTGACTAATGTTAGTTAACTAAAAATTAATTTTTTTATATTTTTTCATTTAGGATTAAAATAATTTAATTGATGTTCTTTGAAAAAATTTGATCCCAATCAAACTAACACTACAAAAAAAACACTGAATACTGTCGGACTTAACGTCACAGAATAGCAGCGTCTTTACCGAACACAGCGTGGAATTCGTAGTGTAGAACCCGGTCAAACTGTAATTAATTAAATAATAAATTAAATAAGAGCGAAGATGGTTAGAAAATCTAGCGATCAGAATTTGATAATTTAAATATAATATTTAGATTTAGTGAATTTTTCTGAGTCGAAAAACATAGTTCTCTGCGTAAAAACGCGCACTGGAATCTTGACCGGCAGTACTGACTGAGATCTATCTGGTACTGCAGCCGAGAAAAATTAATTATAAGTAAATAAGGCTAAGAAATTAGGATTTATAATTAGAGAAAGTAAAAATATTTAAAATGCGATTTAAAACTCTAATCTTAAAGGTTTTGGCCCAAAATTGGGCCAACGGACAAAAATAAGTGAACCGAGCTCAAGTGGGCTCAAGACCCAACATATATAAACATTAGTTATGACCATTTCAGCTCATTAACCCTAAAGAAAGGGACTTGGGGCGCTAAAATGGGAAAGAGGTGAGAGGTGAGGGTTCCAACTTCAATTTCAATCTTTAAATCACCATAACTTTTGATCCGGAACTCCGATTGACGAGCCGTTTGCAGCCATGCGTCGCTCTTCTCATCCTCTACAATTCTATCTAATTTTTATGGTAATTAATCCACTTTCCTCTGCCCAAATTCGTTTTTTCCCTTGTATTTCGAATTTGATTTGGGTTTTGAGAAAATTTTGTGATTTTTATTGTTTAGGGGTGCTCTAGTATAAGCCATTGGTGATATTCATCACAAAATTTCATAGGTTAAGGTAAGAAACTCTCTAACCCTTGTGATTTATCATTTTCATGAATCCTAGGTTAATGTATATATGTGAAATTGGTTATGTTAGTGTATTTGGTGATTTTAGTGCACAATTGGGAGGTTGGTGTTGCTTGAGGAGCTTTGGTGAGGCTTGGAGCTAAGGGTTGGTGGAGACTTCCAAGAAGGAGCTCAATTATTTTGGCTACAAGAGGTACGGTTTAAGTTTCATTTGAGTACCGTGTGTTGTGATGATAATTTCTAGGCTAGATGCCCCTAGGATTAAGTTTGGATTGTGCAAATGGTTGGTACTAATATGTATAGTTGTTATGTAATGAGAATCGATGATTGAGTTGAGAATTGTGTGAATTTGTATGTTTGGTGTGTTGAGAATTTGATTAATTGAATGATAAATATTGGTTTGTGGAATATGCATTTAAATTGTGAATTTGGGCCGGTGGCCGGAAAGAGGTAAGGAAGGTAAGTTGATATGTGTATTGTATGATGATATAAAAGATTGGATGGATTTTAGATATTGAATGTGTGAATAATTGGTGTGGTTATTGAATAATAAGGTTTGAGAAATTGAAGTGTGAAATTTGATAGTTTTTTGTGAAATTGTGTAGAGGAGGTAGGTTTGGTTTGGTTGAGTGCAATTATGTGAATGTGGTTGGGTTGTGGTCATTTGGATGAGTGGAAATAAATTTGGCTTGTGAACATTAGAAAAATTGATGATTTCTATTTTTTGGGTAAAAACTAATTTTTGACCAACTTTGGCAGTCCGTAACTCGGTCTACGAAGTTTGGGATTCTTCAAAATTGGAGTTTTATGAAAATTTATTCAATGATCTTTTCAACGATTCAGAAATAGTTGAAAAAGGAATTTTGTAGCAGAAGTTATGTGTGTTGGAAGTTTGGAGTTTAAAAATGTAATTCTGTAGCTTTTTAACTTAGTAAAATTTTTAGCAGATCATACTCCCACGCGTAGGCGTGGCCGACGTGCACGCGTCACTTTCAAATTTCACTCCCCACGTGTGCGCCTAGCCGACGCATACGCGTCGATATACTGATTCAAGTGCTCAACCAAAGTTCCCAAGAGTTGTGTGGGTATTGTGCTGGTTTTGTGCGTGGGGCACAAACCGCACCCACGCGTACGCGTGGTTGACACGCAGGTGTCACTTTATTTTTCTCCCATCCACGCGTGCACGTGAGCGACGCGTACGCGTCACTATAACTTTCCCGCTTTCCACGCATGCACATCAGCGACGCGCACGCATGACCCCATTTTCACCCCAAAGCTAATTTTGAGTTTTTAAGCTAAATTCCAGACTTCTAAGTCTCCAATCTCACCCTTTATGTCCTCAATACTTATAGTATGCCTAGAGATGGGAATAGGCTAGGAGATGTGGTAACTTGTGGACGAAGTAAGGGGAGAATTAATGATGAGTTATGATTAATGATGACCATATGAGTTGCTGAGGGTGATGATGGTAGTGCGGTGTATGCCGTGAGCCAAAGGGCTATATTTGATAATGATTATTGGCTGATTATGGGTTATGTTATGAGCCATATGGCTATGATAAATATTGATTTATGGATGGGAATAAAAATATGACTTTGAATGATTGTTTTATCTTGAGCTCTCTTTCTCGGAAGTGCGATCCCAGAGAGATGAAGGAAGGTGAGGATCCCCTTTCTTGTTCCTCCTGGTATTGTAAAATCACCTCCAGCGAGATGGTGAGAGGTTAGGATCCCCTCCTTGATTCCTCCTAGGCATATGAGAACGTACCTCCTAGGTAGATGCAAGGGTTGTGGTTGCGCCCCACTTACTGCAGGTTGGTTAGTATAAAGGCTCCCCGGGTGGATGCAAGGGTTGTGGTTCCACCCCCACTTGCCCCGAGTTATGATGAGTGATGTATAAATGTGCAATCATATGATGTATAAATGACGATATGGTCATGATGAATGATTATGGAATGTTATGAATGAATGTGGAATGATTATCTGAGATACGAGTTTTTCTGGATGAAAGCAGTGACTAGCCACCACGTGCTCCAGGTTGAGACTCGATACTCTGCTGACCCTATGTCGTAAGTGTGGCCAAACACTGTAAAAGTTTCGAATGAGCTCACCCCGTGGATAAACACCAGTGTGGGTGTTGTATGATTATGATTATGATCATGATTATGATTGAGAATAAGTCGAGTTTGGGATGCATGACAGAGGGAAAGTCCAATGGTTAGCTACTAGGACTTGTCGGATTGGCTATATAATTGACAGATGATATCATTAGCCATAGGGTAGGCATTCATCATTTGCATATGTTTGAATTGTTTGGGTTTGCCTATTTGTTTTGGATTGCTATATCATATATGTTATGTTACCTGATTTTGTGCTACTTATTTTACTTGTACTTTAATTGTGTATTACTTGCCTGTATTGCTTGTGTTTGTACAACTGAGAGGTCCCTCATGCTGGTGTTGGTGGACGCTGAGGGCTGTTCTTGATGAGATGAATTGATGATGTGATCGAATAATGTTGATTATTGAATGAGATGAACTGAGCTCCCTGGTTTGACGCAGTGAAGTGATTTCACTTGCTCCATGTGAGGATATGAGGTAACGATATAGAATTGCTGAGACAGAATAATTGGTGATGGTTTTGTTTATGATTCTGATTCTGATTCACTGGAGAGTTAGAGAGAGTTGAGAAGCATGAAAGATATGATCTAGATTTAGCATTCCCTTATGACAGTTGCCTATTTATGGATTAGCGAGAACATAGGATGAATATTTGGTGAAAGGAAGTTTAGGATGCTTAGTGAGTTTTTATTACAATGCATTGTAGTTATTTGGCACTTTTACCGTACTGGGAACCCATAGTTCGGGGGTTCTCATTCCGTATATATCTCTTGTTTTTTAGATACAGGTCCAGGTGTTCAGAAGTGAGCTATGGTTCATCTGAGAGATGGCGAAGATCTTTATATTCTCTACTTTATATTTTGTTTAGAATCTCTCCACCTTTATTTGGAAAAGCTTATATTATGTATTGAACTCTTTTGAACTTGCCTATAGAGGCTCTTATGTTCTTTTGAGAGAGATTAGGAGATACTGTTGTCAACTACTTTCATACTGTACTCTAGCCGGTCTAAACTTCGCGGGTTGCGACTAGTGGCTATTTACTTATGTTATATATCTATATATTGTCCTTCTTTTATTCTCCTTTATGTCTTTATCCTTATAACGCTTTTGACTTCACGCTTTAACTTTTAGCTGTCGATACGTGAGCGATACGACTTCGCGATTTTATTTTTACTCTTTTCAGGCTTCTCGATTAATACTCCTTTTAATTATACTTATAATTATGTATTAAAAATCCACCTTGAGAGTTGTACCACCTTATTATCATTGACTTATGACTCAAGCATAAGGATTTGAGTATTAGAGTGTTACACATAGTGTCAAAATATTATTGGCGGATTCTCGTTTCCGACAATAAATTTTCCGGTAATAATTGAAGGTAAAACGGGGGAAAATATGTGCGACATTTATGGTCGGATTTATCCAATTAGTGGAACGCTGCATTTTGGTACCCGCAATATGTTACCATCGACTTTATCCGCCGGTAAATCTGACGGTAATTTGCTCAAAATTCGAACTGCGAATCCGCTTCCCCTTATTTGAATCTCTCTCTCTCTCTCTCTCTCTCTCTCTCTCTCTCTCTCTCTCTCTCTCTCTCTCTCTCTCTCTCTCTCTCTCTCTCTCTCATCTTTGTGGCAGCCCTTCCTCTCTGAAAGCCTCTTTCGATGCTGGTAGCCTCCTCTTTGTCGGGGCTATTCGTCGGCGCAATTCGTCACCGTTGCTACTGTTGGATTTTGCCGCTGCTGCTGCCACTACTTCTGCCACCCTCTTCTTCTCGGCACTGGTACTCAGGTAATGCTTCTGAAGTTCTCCTTTTATTAAAATAGGAATAAGCTCTGATTTGTTATTATAATTTTGGTTCTGATTTGTTATTAATTTTTTTTCGTTATTTTGTTTTTGATTTGTTCTGATTTGTTATTATAATTTGGTGTTGAGTTGTTATTATAATTTTGTGTTTGTTATTTGATTCTGATTTGTTATTATAAGTTATTATAATATTGATATTGATTTGTTATTATAATTTTATGTTCGTTATTTTGATTTTGATTTGTTATTATAATTGTGTTCGTTATTTGATTCTTATTTGTTATTATAATTTTGGTTATGATTTGTTATTATGATTTTGTGTTCATTATTTGATTCTGATTTGTTATTGTAAGTTATTATAACTTTGGTTCTGATTTGTTATTATAATTTTGTATTCATTATTTTAGTTTTGATTTGTTATTATAATTGTGTTCTTTATTTGATTCTGATTTATTATTATAAGTTTGCTTCTGATATGTTATTATAATTTGGTATTCGTTATTTAGTTCTGATTTGTTTTTATTCTAATTAAAATATGTTTTGAGATGTTGTTGATTAAGTTATTGGTTTGAGGTGTTGCTCCTCACCCAAAGCCTTCACCAACAAGCTCAACTGTTGTAGGAGTCTAAGGATAGATACCAGGCAATCCTCTCACGCATGACAGATACAGATGACCTCAAATTGGAGTGGAAGCGGGAACTGGAGCGGCTTCAGCGGATGTACGACGATCAGATATACGCTGGTGGCAGCGGCGCTGCTAGAGCACTAAGCCGTTGCCTCAACAGCAGGACAACGAAAATGACAATGACGATGATGACGACCTTCTGTTATTAGGGTGTTTTGAAACACTATTTGATTGTATTATATCCTTTGTTATTTGATTTTTTATTTTATTCGTACACTTAATAGTTTAATATATTTGACTTCTATTATTTAACATTTAACTACTAATTATGCAAATAATAAATTTAAATAAATATTTTAGAATTTCACCATTAATTTCATCAAAAAATATTTTAAAACAAAATTGAACTTACTGTCAAATTTTTTGGCGAAAATATCCGACCATTAAGTATATAGAACTAATTTTTAATTAGCTGATAATAGTCAACTATAATGTTCAAATTTATAATTTAAGATCAAAGATTTATAATATAAAATTTAGAATTTTAGATAAATAAAATAATTTTAAAAATATTAGGGATGTTGGTTGAAAAAATTTGGTTACCTACTATTACTCATATTATAATTAGAGTTATGCTATATGTACACTAAAATTAGCCATTAGTATAAAATATATGCTAAAATATAAATACATATTAAAAATAAATTAAACTATACATGTATTTATATATAAATACATTAGTGGCTAATTTTAGTAACTGATTTTAGTGTACAAATAGTATTACGTTACACATATATAGTACATGTCCAATCCAATAAAATACCTATGATTTTAATTTCTGGTGAACGTACTACATTATGTATGTTATCATTTATAAGAATCTGCTTTGTGATGCATCTACTCCATATGCATGTTGATTTATCTAGATATCGGTCCCAAAAAGAGATCATTATGAATTGAAAAGGAAAGGTGTTTCAAATTGGAATTTTGTATCTTGGATTGATTTATCGTTATTAGCTTCTATTATACTAGTGGACAAATTATTCAGATTGATGAAGAAGCTATTTAATTCTTCGTCTCACAGCATGGTGGCTACTAGCTAATTCTCCTCAGGATACTTGTATAAAGTTAATAGAAAAATTATTACGGTTAGCATGAGCTTTTGCTTTTATATTGTTATGAAGCTTTTTGAGTTAATACAATTAGTTCTACTTAACTATACTTTAAATTAAATATGCGTCCCATTCAATTCTAGTAATAATAGATATATAATATATGAAGTATAGAATGTTTCGTTTATAATATTTACACATATAGAGCACAACTCTTTTTATGGCAATGTATGTAATAAATTAAAGTACCATTCAAAAGATCAGTCAAGCTTAGAACCAAAAGACCGTTTTCAGAAAGGACAGAGTAAGGACCAGCATAGCTCATAATAGTTCAAGAAGAATATAAGCACATTTGAGGAATAAATGCTTATAGAACTATATATAAGTTTCCATGATATTCAAATGATTTTCAATCCAACACAAAGACACTACAAAAGCAAGCTACCTATAGAAATCTTCAGTAGATTATTATTTAATTTGCTATCGTAGTTCTTTCCTTCTTCTTCCATAAGTTTACGTTATTAGAAGAATTATTATTGGGTCACGATGGGGTAATCTGCATCCTGAGGTTTAGAACAATATTTTGGTTGTATCTAATCCTTAGGATGCAGATTACGTCTTCGTTATCACCAATATTTAAAAATTTAAAATATATTTGTTTTTAATCATCAAAAAAGTAATTTCATGTCTTAAATTTGTTTTTTTTTAGTATAATTAAAAGATTTTGATTACTCCTTGTTCTATCTTATTGGAAAATCAACATTGGGTAAGAATGAGGTAATTTGCATCCTGAGACCTGAAGCTTATGACAATGTTTATGTTGTATCTAGTTCTTAGGATGCAGATTCTCTCTTTTCTAGCTAATTACCAATCTCCAACAGTTCAATCTATAGATAACTTCTGCACCAGTGAAATGAAAAAAAAAATGCTATATAGAGTGTCATTCACTATTTATTATTTGGTAAGGATAAGGTAGTTAATCATCGCCAAGATGGTAGGGCAACATATATACCAACGTCGTTGTCCCTAGTAGCCACTAAGGTTTTGAGTAATGCTATGAATTTGTGATTATGATTTACATACACAAATATCTTATTACTTGAAGGAAAACGAAGAAGGAAATGCACCCTTTTTTTTTCCGGAGAGAGAGAGGAGACAGGAGAGAGAGAGAGTAATCTTCAAGAGGCAGAATCTTCAAGATGACAAAAATAGTAGTATCGGCCATACATTAGGTGCTAACAAAAATAATTCTGAAAGATTAAGCCAATGAAAACATTCAAAATAAAACTTAAAATATGAAAAAATACCAAATATTAGATATATATTATTAAAATGTGCTTTTAAATTTGGTGAGTTTATAACTTTATATCAAGTAAATTTTTTTGGGGTTTTTTTGGATGGCAAAAGTTTAAAAGTTGAAAAAAGAGGTCCAAAAATAAGATTTTCTTTAATATTTTCACGTACATTTTAAATAGTTATCAAAATATTTCACAAATAATATTTAAATAAAATGCACACTTTATTTACTAAATATAAAGATTATTTATCGCTTATAAAAGAACGATGTGTTTTGCCTATATTATCGTCACAATCTTAACTCTTTTACAAATAGTTTTGTTGTTTTGATTATTTAAAATATTTTTGATAATTTACTCTCACATAAAAGTAATAATATATAATAAATAATATATTTTCTTTAGTTTTTTATTGTAATCCCCAATTCGACAGACTAATTTATGACAGATCAAAACTCCATTTAATTATGTGTCATTGGATAATGAGTTACTGTATGTACAAGGTATGATTTGAACTCTGATACTTATTTAAGCGGACGAATGAACTAATTAACCACTCGACTAATTTAAATTAGTTTATAATAAATAATATTAATAGTACTACTATACATACAAACATTTTTGATAATCAAGTCCTAGTATATTGGGTCAAATCCAGCTAAAAAAACACAATATATGCTTGAATCATACATTTTTTTTTTAGTGTTTCTTTCTCCTCCTTCTTCTTTTATTGCTATTGCTGTATTTTTTTATTGCAGTATATTTTTTTTGATAGTTTATTAATGGCTAAGAGAAGGGCGTGAATCTTAGCCCATTTTTGCTGAGTAAATTTTGCTGCCCTTTTTTAAAACGCTTTAAGAGATATTTCTACTTTTTGTCTCGTAAATAGTCAAGAGACATTTTCTTTTTGTCTCGTAACCAATGAGAAGATATTTTTCAATTTTTGTCTCCTACAAACAGAATCAGAAATTGAGTAGATGAGAGAGAAAGAATCACACCCAGAAGTATCCTAGTTCAGCTATTAAGTGTAGTGCAGCCTACATCCAGTCTACATCACAACAATGATGGAATTTCACTATAATCAAACAGATTACAGACACCAATTCTCCCTAGGAACTACCTTTCCTATCCGGGATAAGTCCAGAATCTATCCCCAATCCTGAACTTGACTTGGTCACCTACCAAACTTTCAACTGCTAAGTGCTAACCCAACTTGGAAGGGGATTCCCACAGAATCATGAAACACAACACAGATGTACAAAGGACCTCTAAGGACATCTATGGCTTTTTCTTTTAATTTTGTATACTCTGCCTTTTTCCGCTCTATGACTTTTTCATACAAATCTCACTGTTTGTCTTTTTTCATGAGACTCAAGACAGACAAAACTAAACAGAAAAATACAACATGAAAAATATTGAAGGAGAAGAACTTCTGTTAGCTTGGGTAGCTATGAGAACTCTGTGCTTTCACTCTTTTCTCCCTTTTCTCAAGTCTTGGCTGTTCACCCTTATTATAGAAGGGAAAGCTTCCAAGGTTGAAACCGGTCCAACCGAGCTAATCTTCTTCTTCTTCAAACAAAATCGGTTCGGCCAGAGAGAGAGGAGAGGAGACTGAACGCTAAAACCAACATGCAATTACCTCTTTGTCACCCCTTCTCACCAAGCTTCATCTATCCGGGCCTTCCATCTTGACTTGCTCCCCAAGAAGGATTCCTGACCCTTGATGAGTCCTTGATGCTTGACAGCTCTTCCTGCTCTAATCTTCTGCCTCTTCCTCCACGTAGCTACAGTAGCTACCTCCTGTGGTGGTTGATCAAAAGTAGAGATGGGTCATGCTTCCAAGGGATCTTCTTCCTCTGACCAAATTGGATCTTCTCCATTTTTGGGTATGGAGAGCTTGATACTTCCTCACCACTTCTTACCATAAGTGGCAAAGATCTCAGCCACATCCTACTATGGATCTTCTTTTTCTTGATGCCATCATCATAATGGCTTCTTGCTTGCAGCTAGCTTCTCTACTTCTACCTCTGATGGCTTGCTTCTTCATCCTTCTTCCTGACAAAGAAGTGACCGAAACTTGAGAGAGAAGAGAGAGAAAATTGAAAAACTTTCAATAGAACTAAGAAAGAGAATAAAATGAATTAAATTTTCCACTTCTCTTTTGCTTAGTAGTGTGTGTCATTAATGATGGTAATCAAATCAATATCAATTTCTCTCTCATGTTACCAATGTCTGCATTAACTTCATTTAAATCAAATTTGAATTCCAATCCGAGGAGTGAATAAAGCAACCGAACTAAGTATGCAAAATTCTCTCATTCTCTTTTAATTCGGACCAAACCTTTTTGGTCTTTTACCAAAGAAACAATTGGGCCTGCTTCTCAAATTTTCTGGCCCGAATAGTACAACAATAATTCAGCCAATATTTAAAATATTTTCTGCACCAAGCTGATCATTATATTTTAGCCCAACCAAAAAAATATACACACCACAAAATTATTAATCAACAATTTGTGAACTAATATTCATATTAATAATTTTGTAATTAATTATCTTAATAATGTTTGATCATCATTAAATTAATTTAGAATTTTTTAAATTCATCACTTTTGTTTCATATTGTTCGTTTTTTTTTTTATTGTTCTAGAGAATGGTGAAACAAGAAAGAGATTATAAAGAAGTAAAAGAAGAAGATGATGATAAAGAAAAGGAAGAGGAATTTGAAAAAAAAAACATAAAATAAAAAAAAATAGAAATTTTTGTTGATGTCACAAAAAACAAAGTATTGCATCTCACCAAATTTCATGAAGTATGGGCCAAGGTTGATGAATATTTCACCAGTTCTTTCTGTACTCAAATGCAAAGTCTCAAATCACAAATTAAATCAGTGAAGAAAACTAGCGTTGCCTCCGAATATTTGGCAAAGATAAGAAAATTTTTTTATTTCCTTGCTTTCAATTGGTGGTGTGGTGCAAGAAGATGACCACGTCCAAGCTATCGTTGATGGCCTCTCTGAGGAACACACAACGTACATTACCTCTTTGATGTCATGCCTTGACTCTCTTCGTGTAATTGAAGTTGAGTCTTTTCTTTCACATTACACCAGACTCTTCAAATTTGCTCACATCTTCCCCAAATCAACGTGATTCTGATAAATCATTTGTAGGTATTGAAGTAGGTATACAAATTGGTTCTTCTGGTATAATTAGTTTTTATCCAAACACTAACATTGTATATCAATTGAATAATTTAATACATGTCACTGAAATTACACAAAAGTTATCAAGTATATCAAAATTTACAGCTGATAATCATATTTATTTTAAATTCCGGCCTAATGCATGTTTGATTCGTGATCAGGATTCCAAATAGCTTCTTCTTCAGAGAGGTTCTGAAAATGGAATTTACACCTTTGAGAATCTTAGAATTCCTAGAAATTTACAATCCTTTTCTGATTTTTGTTGTAATAAAGCAATTGTCCATCATACTAATTCTGATTCAGATGTTTCTAATGTATGTTCTTTTCCAACTTCTTGCAATTCTTTCTATTTCCAATATATGTACCAATCCTAAGTACTCTTGTAATGTTCAATCCAACAAAAGCAACGAAATTGAAAAGTGGCATAAGAGATTAGATCATAGTGTAGTGAGTATTGTTCTTAGAAACAATTATAATTTCACTACTGCTATTTCTAATTTGCAATGTGTGTGCGAAACTTGTTCCATGTCTAAAATGCATAGAAAGCATTTTCCTACGTCAGATACAGCTTATTCTACTCCCTTGGAACTTGTTTATGAGGATATATGGGGCACAGCTCCTATAAATCTCAAGCATTGTGGCATTTCAAAATTAGAGTAATACTCAATAAAATTATTAGAGATTATTTTAAGAAATTCAAGGTTAAAACTATTTGATATTTTTGTATTTTTTTTTTGTGACTTGATAGTTTTGTATTTAATATAATCAAAAGATGTACTATTTTAAAAAATATGTATGTATTAAAAAAATATATTTAATATAAATTCAAATTAAAATATTTTCTTTTGATACATATTTTTTAATACAAACATATATATTTTTTTTTACATAGGACATCTTTTGATTATATTAAATACAAAAATATCAAATGATTTTAATTTTAAATTTCTTGTAAAATAATTTCTAATAATTTTATTATTATTATTATTATTATTATTATTATTATTATTATTGAGTGTATATATATATATATATATATATATATATATATATATATATATATAAATTTAATGGATAAATTTATCATTATTTTGGTCCAAAAACTATAAAAAAATATAGTACAATATTATTGTGTAATTAATAATAATTTTTATTTTATTTTATTTTATTTTTGAACGGAGGACTATTATATCTAACAGAGAGAAACGTTGGGGATTGATTTGTACATTAGTTTTTCTTGGGGACTAAAATGTCCGTTTTTAAAATTTTTGGGGACTGATCTGGGAAATTACTCTGCCGGAAAATAAATTGGGGACTGATTTATCTGTCGGAGTAAAACCTTGGAGATTAATCTGTGTATTAATTTTTCTTGGGAACTAAAATGTCTAATTCTAAAATCTTCGGAAACTAATTTGGTAATTACTCTCAAAATTATAAAGTCTTTATAGAAAAACAAAGTGGTTGCATTCTTAAATCCTTGCAAACTAACAAATGCATAGAATTTTTTCACTAAGGCAGTGTAGAAAGGAAGTGTAGAAAGGAAGTATCACCGCATTACAAAAATGGACTTTGAAGATGTATTCACAAGTGCTATATATATCATAAACAGGGTTTTCACCTCCTGTTCTGAGTAATAAGAGTCCTTATGAGTTGTTGTTCAAACAATTTAGAGATTATAATTTTTTCAAAATCTTTGGATGTGCTTGCTGTCTATTTTTGAGACCCTATAACAAGGTCCAATTTGCTTACAAATAACAGCTTAGCTTGTTCCTTGGCTATGATGCACACCATAAAGATAATAAATGTATGAAAAAAATGGAAGAAAATTTATATTGCTAGACATGTGAAAATTTTGATGAATCAATATTCCCTTATCATTCTATGTTTTCTTCCACGATTGACAAGCATGTTTCATCCTTAAATGATTATCACTACAAGAAATACATCGAATATTGTCGAATTTAGTGATGGATATTATTGACGGATTTAACAGTGGATTTTTTTATGGTTATAAGTGAAAATTCGTCCCTCGAATAAGTTACCATCGGATTTAAAATTCTGTAACTACATCCAATGGTAAATAAAGGCACAAAAATCATTTTTATTAGCACAGAATTTCGCATCAAATTTCTGTTAAAAATTTTCGACTGTAATAGGATTTAGTCAAATGCAGCATTTTGACAACAACGAATACCTCGGATTTTTTTTACGGTAAATTTGGATAAAATTCAAACATGAAACCCCTCCCCCTCACTTCTGCAAACTCTCTCTCTCTCTTCTTTTTCTCTCTCTCATCTCTGTCTCATCTCTCACCCTCTACTCAATTGAAGAAGGTTGCGCCGCCACCACCTGGAGCTGTTGTTGCTGCTGGTAAGCCACATTGTCGTCGTAAATCAGCATGTCGTCGTCACTACTGCTGGAGTCTCAATGGAAAGTCTCCGTTGTGCTGCCATTGTTGGTGTCCCTTGCCGTCAGAGATCGTCACCTTGTCACCATCATCGCCGCTGAGGTCCACTAGTATTGCACCAAAGGTAAGATTGTTGTCCATTTTTTCTTTTAATTGCTTGTTGTATTATTAAACCCTAGTTTCACGACCGTAGGTTTCACTGCCGCCTCCTGTCAGCACCATGCTTCTGCCATTCTACAGCCACCATCAAAGATAATTTTTCTATAGTATTTGTATTTTTTTTCATATTATTTTTGTTTGTTTAGAATTTTGTTAGATATTTTATTAAATTTTTTAATGAAGTGTGCTTAGGATTTGTTATATTAATTTAGTATAATTAGAAATTAAATAATGTTAGGTTAAGTAGACTTTAATTTAGGGATTATTTTGAGTTAATGGTGTTTTGGATGATTGTTAATTATTTTGTTAATTAAATAATGTTAGGTTAAGTAGACTTTAATTTATTTCTTGTCTTGATTTAGTTTTCATGCAAGTTCTTGTTGCTACATCTTTGTTTTCTTAGTTTTACTTATTATTTCCTTTATTTAGTTACTTTTATATTATTGAACTCTTGTTGATTTTAATTTCTATTTAATGCCATTTGAGGTTTTATGTTTCTTATTGTTTGATTGAGTTATTATTGTTACTTTCTTATATTTGGTAATTTTAGATTTTATTATTTCTTGTTATTTTACCATGCTTTTCTTTTATGCCTTCCAAGTGTTTGATAAAATGTTTGGTTAGATTTTAGAGTAGAATTTTGTGCTCTTGACTTGGGTTGAGTATTGAAAACTCTTGAATTGTCAAAATCTAATGTTGATTGGTGATTAAGGATTGCTAGTTGGCTTGAATTCCACTAAAGCTAGTCTTTTATTAGGACTTGCGGACTAGAATTGACTTTGCTCACTTGACTTTTCTTCAATTTTAGAGGATAACAAAGTGAGAGCAAAAGACAATTACCATCACAATTGAGAAAGATAATGAGGATAGAAATTCCAATTCTCACCTCTTGCTAAGACCTTTCTTAGTTGTTAGTTTACTTTCTTGTTATTTATATTTCTTGTCTCTTATTATAAAAACCACAAAATACCTCAATCAATAATATGCACACTTTCCTGCGATTCATTGAGAGACGACCTGAGGTTTAGATACTCTCGATTTTTATTGGTTTGCATTGTAGACGAGAGGTCTCCGGTGCTGGTAATTCTTTGTTCATAGATTAATGGTTTATGATACAAATTCTCCAACTTGGTTTGTAAGTTATTGAATTGTATAAGTTTAAATAGATATACCATTTGAGAGATATACATATGCATGTTAGTGGATTACTTAGAATCTTAATTTGTCATGATATGTTAATTGATTCTCTTTGAATTTGTCTCATTTTCCTAAAATTTGCACTTTATTTGTATAACTAACACTACAAAAAATATTGATTAAAATGGCAATAATATTATGGCATGTCCATAAAACTGCCATTTTTTTGGTTAATTTCAGCAGTTTTAATCTCCGTTGTAATGTTCAATTTTTTTTTGCAGTCATTTTCCTATTTTTTCCCTTTTTGTGTTTTAAACTGAGGAGGTGATGAATCGGAAGAGTGATGTGAATGACAAACCTAATTTCTTATCGCCGTTCATCTTCCACCTCTCTCATACATCTCTTTACTACCGCCGGTTGCAGCTCATCTCCCGCCGGCGTCGCCGCTGCAAACAATGTCGTTGTTGCTGCCTTCAACAAGCTCTGCGATCTGGTTGCGCCTTCTCTGTCACTTCCAATAGGTAATCTATTTTATCTTCTTCTTTTGATTTTTCCTCTCACTTCATGCTTTTAGATCTAGTTTATGATCTAGTAGGAAAAAATAGAGAATGCTTGCTCACTGAGTCGCACCAGTAAATCAGATCTACCAAAATGTTCGACGGCATCTTCGGTCAGAGATTCATCGCGAAATGGTTCGGTACTTATTTCTCTGTTTCTGTTCTACCTTCTTCATGCCTTTCACTTATTGTGATTATGCTGATTGTGATTTTCAAGGGAAAAAACTACTCACAATGGAGAAGAAAGGGTCTCGCAGATGGATGAGCGGCGGTAGCAACAGGTGCACAATATGCAAAGATTAGGGTTTATATATATTATGCTATTTAATTCCTTCAAGAGTTAGAGTTAGAATTCTAATTCCAATTATGTGGTTTGCATTGGTATCATATTTAATATCCTGGAATTGAATTCACGCGAGAATTTAAATTCAGTTCTTTGAGCTTGTACATGAGAATTGTTACATTCTCATTGCAAATTAAATCTATCTCCATCGTTTTGTTCCAAAACAAGGAATTCAATTCACTTCATATATTATGAGCTAGGCTCTAAATTTTGTGAACACAATTTCTATTTTAATTTCTATATATATCACATGTGAACATGTTTTAGCTAGCTAATAATACCGTGACTGTGCATTGATTAGAAAGTTTGGCTTTGTCATGACTCTAGATTCATTATTGAACTTTCAGTTATAGAAATCAGTTATATGTTTATTAGTATCCATCAGTTGTAGATCATTTGCTGCTTCCAAAGTTTTTGTCATTACTAACCTTTTTAGCTAATTTATTATGATTTTTTTGGATGCTGAGAATGTGATCAAATTAATAACAAGTATTAGAATGCATTGTTACTGTTATAAACAAATTAAAGTTGGTTAAATTTCACTCATTTAACTTTTTAAAATTTGAGTTGTTTTGAAGCTGTGATTCTCAGCTATTTTGAGGTGTTATAAACAAATTAAAGTTGGTTAAAAGTTCACTCAATTCACGTGGAATTTTTTGTTTGAAAAGAAATGATAAACAGAGGATAGATTTTAAAAGAATGTCAATTGGATGGTGCTTAATTTGATTTTGAATTTGCAGGAGCCTGTTTCCCATGTTGTGGCTTGTCCCTCACCAAATGATATTCTTGAGTGGCGTAAGCTTATTTTATAATGTTAACTCTTTGCAATCTTTTTTTTTCCTTTTTGTCTGGGCATTGATTTTGAAAACTCAGATTATGTGTTGGAGGGAATTGAAGGAAAGCCTTTTGCAGGTTTGTTAATA
This sequence comes from Arachis hypogaea, assembly GCF_003086295.3. Taxonomy (NCBI): domain Eukaryota; kingdom Viridiplantae; phylum Streptophyta; class Magnoliopsida; order Fabales; family Fabaceae; genus Arachis; species Arachis hypogaea. The sequence continues at coordinate 93,062,953 of NC_092049.1, read as the reverse complement.
TAGCAATAGTTGAACATTAGTATCTCAAATATTTTAGTACTTTTTGTCTTTTGTCATTTGAAATATTCCAATCTATGAACTCATTAGCATTTGAATATAAACATGATAATGTCACCCGATCCCACTAGGGATACAAGACTTAGTTGTTGCCAAATTGCCATATTGGGAATTCATGTATCAATGCTGTGGTATTTACAGTTTTTTTTTCGTTGTCCTATTTTTAGGTGGATATTACCATGGAAAGATCAAATTTCTTCCAGATTATCCATTCAAACTACCTGGAATCAGGTGATGCTTCTTGCTGCTGTACTATTATTTTATTAGTGTTCATTTCAGTTATGTGGTTTATTGTTATATTACCTAAGCATATGCTTTTGGTCATATATAGCATGATTACACATAATGGACGGTTCATAACAGAAAAAAATATCTACTATTCTCTATGTGACTGTAAGTTCTTTTGGTTTTATCCATTAGCATAAAATCAACTAGTACTGAGTTATCCATTTTGTTTCAATTTTATTTTTGCGGGCTTTTGTTGCTTTTGCAGTTTGTCCTGAAAGATGGAATCCTATGTGTTGGGTATCACGGTAAGACGGATTCAACTTGAAATTCCTCTGTGCTTTGGTTTGTTTTTTTTTATATTTATCTTTTACTTTTACAATTATTTATACGTCTTCATTAAGCAATTGGCACATGAGAGAATTAGTTTATGTAGATTATTACTTTGTAGCTCTGTACTGATATTTCCAATTTATGGAATATGAATACAGCATACTTACAGGCTTCCTTTAATTCTATGCAGTGAAACATTCAAAAAAATGTCCTAGAGTAATGTCATGAGTAATTCAGAAAAATGTCCCAAGACACATCGACAGCTGTAAATTTCTCCCGAGTCAAGTCGTCAGCAGCTGCAAATTGGTAGTATCTTCATATGGTATGTTTATATGCTTTTGCCTTACTTTTTCTTTATATCATTATATCATTACTTCCAAGCAGAAGACTGGTTTGATACTATGCTGTTTGATCTGCCTGGAAAGATAGGCTTCTGGTATTTTAGGCACGCTGCTTCCGTGGCTTAGTTTATGCCAATGGTTCATGTTCCTAGCTTATTCAGTTTTCTTAATACACATGCTTTGGTTTTCTGCCAATGGTATTTTCTTACATTTTGGATAATATCATTAGCTTTCTGGATAATATGCAAATTGTCTTACTTTATTCTTTTTTATTATGTTTTCAAATTATATTTTTGTTGTAGGAATTGAATCAAGAGAGTGAGATTTTATCGCCAAAAGACTTAGGAAGTAGGTCATCTGGAGCAAGCAACAGCACAGCATGAAATATGATGGAGATTTTATGTATTAAGAGTTATATGTTATGACATTTATAGTTGAAAAATTATGTTATGTTTGATACTTTGTATAAGAGTTATTACTTTTGATTTCTAATACTAAAAAATCATATATTATGTTTAATACTTTGTTTATGAGTTATATAATATTTTGTTTATGGATTATGATTTCTAATAATAAATATTATTTGTTTAACACGATAAAAACCAGGGTAAAAATTGTATTTTTAAACGATAAAAAAATGTCACTGTTAGGATTAAAATGGCAGTTCAAAAATGACATTTTAACCAATCAAAAGCCACTCTGTAAGGGATAAAATGGCGGTTCAAAAGTGCCGTTTTAACCGACTGAAATGCCATTATTAGGGTAAAAACGGCGGTTCAAAAATGCCATTTTAACAAGCCAAAATGACATTCTGTGAGGGTAATAATGGCGGTTTAAACTGCCATTTTAACTCACCCTTAAACCGCCGTTTTAACCTGGAAATAACGGCGGTTTGAACCGCCGTTTTAACCAAACAAAAAACAGCCGTTTTAACCTAGAAATAACGGCAGTTTAAACCGCCGTTTTAACCCCAGGAAAATTGTGGCGGTTTTTAGAAAACCGCCATAATAACCAAAATGGCGCTCTGAATTACGGCGTTTTTCAAAACCGCCGTACTTGGTAATAATGGCGGTTCAAACCGCCGTAATTATCCAAAAAAACCGCCGTTTTTACCTGATTTTTTTGTAGTGTAATTTGTCCTATTTGTATAATTATTTTTTTTCTATCAATATTTTATTGTCTAGAGAGTTTTAATATTTTATTATTTTTTTTTAGTCTTAAACTTTGATATGTGAACTTGTTTGTGAACTTTTAACAAAAAGTTATAAACAAATTATTATAGAAAATTATAAAATTTTGAATTTTGTTAGTTTAAAATTTTGAATTTTAAGAGTTAAAATTATATATTGAATTTTTAAATAATTTTTTTAATTAAAAGTAAAGTTTACTGTCGGATTTACTAGGAGATAAATACGACAGTAACAAGCTCCATAATTCCGTTATTTAAAAGTTAATATCCGTCACTAAATCTAACAATAAATAGATTACTGACGGATTTTATTAGTAGATCCGCCAAAAAAAATGCATTAAAAATTGCCGGATTTTGCGTCGGCTTTTAACGGTAATTTTACTGTTAGATTTTGTGACGGTTAGTATGGTAATTTCATTGAGGTGGTAGCTTTACCATCGGATTGATAATTCCGTGAGAAAATCCAAAGGAATTTAATAGTATTAATTCTAATTAAATTGGCACGCTCAATACTATCAGATTTAGGGTCGGAAAAATGCGACGATAACCTATTTTATAAAACGATCCATTTTGATAAACGAAATCAATCGTACCGTCAGATTTTTCGTCAAAAAATCCAACGATAAAATTTACCTAAATTTGAATCCGAATCTCTCCTTCCTAGTTTCCACCGCCATTATCCTCTCTTCTGCCGCCGTTCTTATTGTTAGACGAGCCACCCTCCTCCTCCTCCTCCTTTTTTATCTACGACGCTGCTGTTCCCGCCGCCGAGCTTGATCGCCGCCATCGCGCTTGTCATGTGTGATTCTCCCTTTCACCTCCATTTCTCAGGTTCGTTATTGTATCTCCTTTTGTTTATTTTCTTTAATAAAATCCTAACACTTCCTCCTCCACCTTTTTCCTGTGGCAGTGGCTTTATATCCTCTGCAACCTTCCATGCCACCTCTTCCGCACTAATTTTTTTATTTTTTAATTTTTATTTGAGTAATTAAATTGTTAAATTATAAATAATTTTTTTATTTTTTTATTTTCTATTTGAGTAATTAAATTGTTAAATTATTTTATAATTTTTTATTTGTTATTTGTTAGTGATGAAGATTATTCATGGTTTATAAGAACATTACTTTTTTGTTTAAGAGTAAATTAAGTTAATATATTAGTTTACTATAGGTTAATTAAATTAGTATAGAGTAACTAGGATTTAGTTTTTTCTATCAAAGTTTGATTTAGGTTAAGATATTAGTTTTGTTAAATTAGGTTAATTTTGGATAGGGTTTATGGTTTAAATTAATTTTGAGTAATTAGTGTTTAATTTGGATTGATTTAGGATTTATCATTGAATTGATTTAAAGTAATTAGTGTTTAGTTAGAATTTAGTAACTTTACTAATTTTTATAAGCTTTAAGAAATGTTATTAATTTCCTTTATTATTTTTTGCGTTTTACTAACTTTATTTTTATTTTAGGATTTTCTTTTCTTTTTTTGAACGTGGTGTAGCTATAATCTTGGGTTATTCGTACTGATAAAATACGTTGATTGTTCATATAGTACCAAGGTTGATTTTCTGACTTTAAACATATTAAATTATTTAAATTTTATGTCAGACTTACTTTTTCTATGATAGAGTTTTAAGAAGAAAGTGGAAAAAAGTTGCCTAATGGCGCTTTCTCGAAATCCTTATTTGTTGAAGAATAATTGTGAAATAATAAAGGGATGCACACTAAGATAGCTAGAATTTTATGTTTGCTTCAATCTTTATTTGTTTTAATTTATGCTTGCAATTATTTCGTTTGTGAAAATTGAGGAATTTTTTGGTGGAGGTTTCTGAATTAAGAAAAATTCTGCCAAATTTTTGTTAAAACTATTTAAAGACATGTTTGGTTTATAAAAGTTAAAAAATTACATTTGGTAGAAGTTACTAATTATAACCAAAACTCTGCCCCAAATTTTAAAAAATTTAATAATGTGTGTTATTTATTAAATTCTAGGTTGTTTGTGGTAAAATGATTCCAAGTCATTGTTTGTGAATGTATGATAGAGATAATGACAGTAAGGGAGGGAGAAATAAAACCTGAGTTCTTTAAGGGAGTTGATTAAGTTGTTGCATATGTGTTCAACATAGAATCTTATAGGTCTTAAGGGGTATGTAGGTGTCTATGCTATAAATGTCGTCTAAATAAGTGCTTTGGGGCTTCAAATATAACCCTACATCATTATCATAATTGGTTAAAGGATCAATATTAGGTGTGGACTAAATACGGAGAAGCTGATGAATAGAAAATCAATCGGTCTGCATGTATTGAAAATAGGTTTGAGGGCTAGTCAAGGAGGGTCAACTAGGTTAGAGAGGCAAACATGAAAATATGAATTAAAAGAGTAACCAGAAGAGATACAATGAAATGGTATTTGATGCAGTTGATGTTCAAGTTACAAAAAATGTCGAGGAAGAGTCTAACTCAAAAGCGGCTAAATTTTATCATTTGTTAGAGTCTTTCGCACAATTTTTTTTTTGAGGGTTACAGTCACTCTAAATTGTCTGTCTGTGTTAGAATAATAAGTATCAAATCTGGGTCAAACCATACCTAAGAGTCCTTTGATAAATGGGCCACCATTTATAATGAGCTAATACCAGCCTGGACTATTAGGATCCTCATAACCATTAAGAGATTAAGAAGCTAGTTTCAAGACTCAGACTAGATTCAGCGAAAATTGATTGCTACATAAATAGCTACAAGCTTTATTACAAAGGAGATATAGAACTAATCGCTTGCAAATTTTGGTCATGGAGAAGAATATCCCCATCATATTGGGTAAGTTAGAGAGAATAATCTCCCCATTTTTTTTATATGTGATAGAACATTTACCAGTTCACCTGCCTTACGAAGCAAGAAGATGTAGAGTGTAACACCCTACCATACAGAGTCTTATGCTTAAGTCATAATTCAGAGATGGCAAGGTATTACGACCTCTAAAACAAAAATTTAGTACGTATAGTAGTATGAATAATTGATTATAGCTAGGAGCCTTTGTAGAAAAAGGGGTAAAAAAAAAACCGTAACTCGAACGCGCAACACTCCGATCGATAACGTAACGAGCAAAGGATAAGCTAACGCAAGATCATATATATAAGGAGTGTCAAAAACGGGAATATCAAGACTCAAAATCCGGCTGCGAAGATAACCGGTCCGAGCATAATAATATATACATATAATAAAATAAGGAAACCCCAAAGGAAACCCAAAGGGACACAAATACATACAACCTATTCTCCAAAATCCCCTCTAGAAGGAGTCATCACAGTTTGTATTATTTAATGGAGATAAAAGTATCTAAACAAGATATATAAACCAAACAGAGTCCCAAGAACAAAGGATCTTCGCTAATCCAGAAGTCTCCAGCATGCCTCAACGAGAAGCCTCGCGTCCTGCATCTGAAAACCACAAAATCCGCATGGGTGAGAACCAGAGGTCCCCAGTACGGTAACAGCTTCCACATATATAATACATAATAATAGAGGAAAGCCGAAGGCAATCCTAGAACTTCCTCCAGGTAATATCAAAGCTTATAAACAAGCTAAACCGTAAGTGGCAACTGACTAAAGATCCTTCATTCTAACTAATACTTCCTTTTCCAATTCCTTCAGACCTCCTAACCACCAGCAGGAGTATAATATAGCAAACACAGTTATATCAGACAAGAGATTTACAAATAGGAACAGATAAGGCATTTAGGCAATTAGCAAGTAATATGCAGTCAATAGGCAATCTCAAACAAATCATGTAGTATGCTTATGATGCATGCCTGTCCCTAGTGGCTGATGATATCATCTGTCGGTTATAGAGCCAACCCGACAAGTCCTGGTAGCTAACCATTGGACTGTCCCTCTGTCGTGCATCCCCAACTCGAGTTATACTCATCATAAACTTGATCATAATCATGATCCATATCCATCACCCTCACTAGTGAATATTTATCCATCACCATCACTGGTGAATATTTATGGGGGCGAGCTCATCCGGGCCTTTCACAGTGCCCGGCCACACTTACGACATTGGGTTAATAGAGCTTCGAGTCTCAACCTGGAGCACATGGTGGCTAGCCATTGCTACTACCCAGGGAAACCCTCATCTCCAATGGTGGAAGTGCAAACATTCACAATTCAATCAACAGCATATATGCATTTATACTTGGCCATAAACATGGCTCCGCCGTAACACGGCAATAATCTAGCCATCCAGCTCACAGTTAAATCCATAACCAGCCAATTCATTAACAATAACGGCCTTTCGGCCCATGGCATAACAAGCACTTCCGCCGCCATTCTCCGCATCTCACATAATCATCTATGATCCTCAATGATCATTCATTTTTCCCCTTGCTTCACTCGCAAGTTACCATATTCACTAGCCCTTTTTCTCATGCTAGGCATATCATAATGATTTAAGACATAAGTGGTGAGATCGGAGGCTTAGACGTATGAAATTTGGCTTTTAAAACTCAAAAATCAACTTTAGGATGAAAACAGGGCCACGCGTACGCGCACTCCACGCGCACGCGTGGATGATGCTTTCTCGAAAAACAGCGCATACGCGCCAAGTGCGCCTACGCGCGAGGGGTCATTCTGCTAAAAATTTTCTAAGTTAAAAGCTGCAGAATTCACAGATTCAACCCCCAATCTTCCGACGGTCATAACTCTCTCATTTTAAATCATTTTTCACCCGTTCTTCGAACGGCATGGACATACCGGATCTAATTTCATTTCTAAACAGATTTGGCACAAATCAAAGATCCATAGTCCAAAAACCATATTTTCATTCAAAACCACAAAGTGCCATTTTCAAAACAAGCCACTTTTAACTCTTCAAAATCAATCAAAACATGCCAATTTCAACCCTTCTCTTTGAAATCATTCGAAATGTACCAAAATCAACAACAAGCCATCCTCAACTCACACATTGACATTTTTCCAAAATTTCCAAAACTACCTCCAACCATTTTAACACTTCTTAATCAATGGCTAAAGGACAAACACAATCTCATGTCATACATCCTTCTCATCCCAATTTCCAATAATATTAATTTCCAAATCAACCATCATTATACATGATCAACATCATACTCACCATCAACATGGTACCACCCATCAATTCAACCTCAATCACCCATCAAGCATATATCACAACATGCATTTCTCATACATCACACAATCAAGGCATCAATATTCATAATCACATATATGAACACATCATATATCTCAACTATTCAACAACACCAACAATTCAATGCCTATCTTAGGGCCTCTAGCCTAAGTATTTCCTACCACATTACATATTAGATATGGGAAACCGAAACCATACCTTAGCCGATTTCCCAAGCTCAACCGGAGCACTTCCAAACCACTTGTCCTCAAGCTCTCAAGGTCTCAACACCTCCAAGAACAGATTTTGTCACACAAAACCCTCTTCCAAGCTTTCCAAAATCACCAATCAAGCTCCAATATTCACATATACACAACCTAAGCCACAATCATCATACCCATACACAACATCTCAATGCCCAAACCTCATAGAACAACAAATTACACTAGGGTTGAGAATCTTACCACACCCAAGGTCCAAGGAGATAAGATTAACCTTCTCCTTCAAGAGAGTTGGGTCCTATAACATCAAAGAACCCAAAATCTTAACATTTTTGCTCATGAAACTCGAAATCAAGGGCTGGAATTTCGAACAGTAAAACGTGGCTTACCTCAAGATTAATTGTATGTGTTTTGTAGAGCTCTCCGCGGTGAACGCGTGGCCGCAAATGGAGCGGCAATCGGAGCTCTAGATCAAAAGTTATGGTGGTTTGAAGATCAAGTGAGAGAAAGAACTTGAGAGAGTGTTCTTCCCTCCATAGCCTCCATTTTCAGCGTGTTTAGTGTGTTGTGAGGAGAGAGAGTGCTGAAAACTAGGGTTTTGGTTTAGTTTAGTTGGGCCAAGGGCCCACTTTGGGTCCGGTTGGACTGGTTTGGCCCGTTTGGTCCAATCTTGGTCCGATTTCTATAAAATTGGTACCGAAATTCTCGTCTCAATCTCCTCTATCACATTTAGCCATAAAAATAACATTTTTGGCTTTCTAGAATAAATTCTCATTTATGGGTTAATTAGCCCTTAATTAACCGGGTCTTACATTCTACCCACCTAATTGGGAATTTTGCCCACAAAATTCAAATTCAAATTCAATTACCTGAGAATAAGTGCGGATAATCCGTTCGCATCTCCGACTCAAGTTCCCAAGTGTGTTCCTCAACACCGCCTCGACTCCAAGCCACTTTGACTAATGAAACCTCTTTTCCACGCAACCGTTTGATACTAGTATCATCAATTCTGACTGGAGCCACTGGAAGCGCCAAATCTTCCCTTAACTGAACCGATTCGGGTTCTAACACATGGCTAGCATCAGGGGTGTACTTCCGAAGCTGCGACACGTGAAACACGTCGTGCATGTTCGAAAGATGAGGTGGTAGAGCCACGCGATATGCCACCGGCCCAATCCTCTCCAGGATCTGAAATGGACCAATGTATCGAGGATTCAACTTCTTTGCTTTAATCGCTCTACCTATTCCTGTGGTCGGAGTAACCTTAAGGAAAACATGATCTCCTTCCTCAAATTCCAAGGGCTTCCGCCTCTGATCGGCGTAACTCTTTTGGCGACTCTGCGCCGTAAGCATCCTATCTCGGATTTTCTTAACTTGTTCAGTAGTCTCAGCTATCATTTCCGGCCCCAACAAGCCTTTCTCTCCAGTTTCATACCAACATAGCGGAGATTGACATTTCCTCCCATACAATGCCTCATACGGAGCCATTCCGATGCTCATATGGTAACTATTATTGTATGCAAACTCCACTAACGGCATATACCAATCCTAACTTGCCGGTTGATCCAAAACACAAGCTCTCAACATATCCTCTAGTGTTTGGATCGTCCTCTCAGATTGACCATCTGTTTGAGGATGGTAAGCTGTACTCAAGCTTAATCGGGTTCCAAAAGCTTTCTGAAATGCACCCCAGAATCTCGAAGTGAAACGAGGATCTCTATCAGAGATTATAGTAGCAGGTACACCATGGAGTCTCACAATCTCCTTTATGTATAACCGAGCTAGCTCTTCAAGGGTGTAAGTCATCCGAATGGGCAAAAAGTGAGCTGACTTTGTCAGTCGGTCCACAATCACCCAGATAGCATCAAAACCAGTCCTAGTCCTTGGCAATCCCGACACAAAGTCCATTGCAATACTTTCCCACTTCCATTGCGGAACCTCTAAAGGTTGCAACATCCCGGAAGGTCTTTGATGTTCAATCTTTACCTTTTGACAAGTTAAGCACTTTGAAACATATTCTGCCACATCATTCTTCATACCCGGCCACCAAAGCATCGCCTTTAAATCATGGTACATCTTAGTACTTCCCGGGTGAATGGAGAATCCACTTTTGTGTGCCTCCTTTAAGATATCTTGCCTCAAAGTACCAACATCCGGCACAATGATCCTACCCTTGAATCTCCATAACCCATCTTTTTCTTCCGACACTCTCCACTGTTTTCCTTGCTCGATAGCCGGTAACACCTTCCATAATGCTTCATCATTTTCATGAGCCTTTAAGAGTTCGGACTTAAAGTCACTTGAGATTTCTAATCGGCTCAAACACAAGGTTCCATATACTTCTTGAGCACCAATTTTTAGACTCTCTAATCCCTTGAGCAACTTCTCCTCTTGAAGCATCATCCAAGACGCATATAACAACTTCCGACTTAACGCATCCGCTACTATATTCGCTTTTCCAGGATGGTAATTCAACTCAAAGTCGTACTCTTTCAATAATTCCATCCACCTCCTTTGCCTCATATTAAGCTATTTCTGATCAAAGAGATATTTCAAGCTCTTGTGATCAGAGAAGACTTGGAACTTAACCCCATAGAGATAATGCCTCCACACCTTCAAGGCAAACACAACCACAGCGAGTTCCAAATCGTGCGTAGGGTAACTAACTTCATAAGGTCTTAACTGTCGTGAGGCATACGCCACCACATTATGATGCTGCATCAACACGCATCCTAGACCCTTTAGTGAGGCATCACAGTACACCTCAAAAGGTTCGTTCGGCTCAGGTAACACTAACACAGGTGCAGTGGTCAACTTTTTCTTCAATACCTGAAAGCTCTCCTCGCACTCAGGAGTCCAAACAAACGGAGTGTCTTTGCGGGTTAACTTTGTCAATGGCAAGGCTAATTGCGAAAAGCCTTTGATGAACCTTCGGTAATAGCCAGCTAAACCCAGAAAACTCCTTATCTCAGTTACTGTGGTTGGTTTCCTCCAATCCATCACAGCTTCCACCTTAGTTGGATCTACAGCTATTCCCTGCTTACTCACCACGTGACCCAAAAACTTTACCTCACTCTTCCAAAACTCACACTTAGACAGTTTCGCATAGAGTTTCTTCTCCTTTAAAATCTGCAACACGGTCCGCAAGTGTTTCGCATGCTCTTCTTCAGTCTTGGAGTAAATCAGTATGTCGTCAATGAAGACAACAACGAATTTATCCAGAAACGGACGGAATACTCTATTCATGTAATCCATAAACACTGCAGGAGCATTCGTCAACCCAAAAGACATCATAGTATACTCGTAATGACCATAACGAGTCCTGAAAGCGGTCTTAGGGATATCCTCACCCCTCACCCTTATTTGGTGATAACTGGATCGCAAATCGATCTTAGAGAAAACCCCAGCTCCTTGTAACTGATCCATGAGATCATCAATCCTTGGCAATGGGTACTTATTCTTTATGGTGACCTTGTTCAGCTGCCTGTAATCCACACAGAGCCGCATACTTCCATCTTTCTTCTTTACCAGTAACACTGGAGCACCCCACGGGGAAACACTTGGTCGGATAAAGTTCTTACCCAACAATTCCTCTAACTGAGACTTTAGCTCGGCCATCTCTAACGGTGACATCCTATAAGGAGCACTTGAGATTGGTCCTGCCCCAGGCACCAATTCAATAGCAAACTCGACCTCTCGGTTAGGTGGAAATTCCTCAATATCATCGGGAAACACTTCCGGAAACTCACACACTACCGGAATCTGATCCAACCTTTGATCATCACCCGAAACACCAGCGGTTAACAACAGGATACCCTGACATTCGATTCCAGAACAGTTCACCATCATCGAATTCAAGTAATAATTATTCACCACGACCGGCCCTTCTGTATCCTCTGGCATAAAGTACACCGACTTGGTAGAACAATCAAGCAGGACATGGTTTTTGGATAACCAGTCCAATTCCAAGATAAGATCAAGACCGATCATCGGTAAGCAGATTAAATTATGGACAAAATCACGCTGCTTGAACCTAAACGAAACTTTCGGGCATCCTAGCCTAGTTACCATGGCTTCATGGGTAGCATTATACACTTTTAAGTCATAACCTAAGGTTACGATCTTCAATCCTAACTCATGGGCTTTCTCAAATGCAATAAATGAATGTGATGCTCCCGAATCAAATAAAGCATTTAAAGTTTGACCAGCCATTTCACAGTTACCTCGAATGAGTGTCTCGGATCCCTCTGCACCCACAGCTGAGGTGGTGAACACCCGACCAGTCTGTTGTGCTTTCCCAGCACCTTGCTTTTGCTTCTCTGGACAACTTGCGGCTTTATGCCCCGCCTTTCCACAATTGTAGCACAAACCCCATCCGGCCTTGCATGGTACTCCCGGATGGTGACTCCCACACCTAGTACAAGCTTGATCATTCTGAGGCTGCTTCCCAAACCTTTTTCCTTGGGAGTAGTTGTTGTTGGGCCTCCTAAAAGAACCTTCCCTCTTGAAAGACAGACCTCTAGGTGCAAAGCTCTTGCCTCGGTTCTGTGGAAACGATCCTTTGTGACTTCCTTTCTCAGCGGCTGCCCTCTTCACACACTCTTCAGCAACCCTACACTTGTTCACCAACTCGGAGAAAGTTCTAATCTCCATTGGTCCCACTGAACTGAAAATATCACTCCGGAGTCCTCCTTCGTACTTAACACACTTCCATTCCTTATATTCCACCGGAGTCCCTTGACACATACGAGAGAATCTGAACAGCTCCTCAAACTTGTCAGTATACTCAGATACAGACATAGTACCCTGCTTCAGCTGCAACAATTCAAGCTCCTTGGCCGTCCTAGCAGAAGTCGGAAAGTACTTCTTATAGAACTCTTCTTGAAAGACATTCCAGGTGATATAATCATCACCCTGCTGCAGGAGGCGTCGGATACCCTGCGACCAATGCGACGCTTCACCAGTGAGCAAATAGGTAGCGAACTCCACACACTGCCCTTCAGGTACCACCTGCGCTTGCAGTGCTCGTTCCATAGCCTGAAACCACGTATCGGCTTCAGTTGGGCTAGTAGTTCCCTTGAACTTCGGTGGATTAACCTTCAAAAAGTTCGCCAGTGTCATCGGACCTTGAACTCCACCTCCGTCATTACCATGGTTGTTCATCTGTTGGCCAAGAGCCTCAGCAGTGGCTTGCATAGCAGCAGCCATGTTCTCCAACGCAGTCATAAAGTTTACCGGATCATTAGGGTTAGTCTCCGGCGCACGAGCATTAGTACGACCTCTCCCACGGCCTCTACCGCGTCCACGAGGTGCCATCTGGTTCCTATACACACCAAACAATCGATATTAAGTTGATCAGTCTCAATATCGGAAGTTTAGTGCTTCAAAGTCCCAAATGCATGCTCATGAATGTTTATGCCAACTATATCAAGTAGATATACTAACAGCACATAACACACATACAGAGAATGCACAGAAGCGTAGTCAGTCCATTCCTCAGGCTCTACAGGAACGAACTGCTCTGATACCATAATGTAACACCCTACCATACAGAGTCTTATGCTTAAGTCATAATTCAGAGATGGCAAGGTATTACGACCTCTAAAACAAAAATTTAGTACGTATAGTAGTATGAATAATTGATTATAGCTAGGAGCCTTTGTAGAAAAAGGGGTAAACAAAAACCGTAACTCGAACGCGCAACACTCCGATCGATAACGTAACGAGCAAAGGATAAGCTAACGCAAGATCATATATATAAGGAGTGTCAAAAACGGGAATATCAAGACTCAAAATCCGGCTGCGAAGATAACCGGTCCGAGCATAATAATATATACATATAATAAAATAAGGAAACCCCAAAGGAAACCCAAAGGGACACAAATACATACAACCTATTATCCAAAATCCCCTCTAGAAGGAGTCATCACAGTTTGTATTATTTAATGGAGATAAAAGTATCTAAACAAGATATATAAACCAAACAGAGTCCCAAGAACAAAGGATCTTCGCTAATCCAGAAGTCTCCAGCATGCCTCAACGAGAAGCCTCGCGTCCTGCATCTGAAAACCACAAAATCCGCATGGGTGAGAACCAGAGGTCCCCAGTACGGTAACAGCTTCCACATATATAATACATAATAATAGAGGAAAGCCGAAGGCAATCCTAGAACTTCCTCCAGGTAATATCAAAGCTTATAAACAAGCTAAACCGTAAGTGGCAACTGACTAAAGATCCTTCATTCTAACTAATACTTCCTTTTCCAATTCCTTCAGACCTCCCAACCACCAGCAGGAGTATAATATAGCAAACACAGTTATATCAGACAAGAGATTTACAAATAGGAACAGATAAGGCATTTAGGCAATTAGCAAGTAATATGCAGTCAATAGGCAATCTCAAACAATTCATGTAGTATGCTTATGATGCATGCCTGTCCCTAGTGGCTGATGATATCATCTGTCGGTTATAGAGCCAACCCGACAAGTCCTGGTAGCTAACCATTGGACTGTCCCTCTGTCGTGCATCCCCAACTCGAGTTATACTCATCATAAACTTGATCATAATCATGATCCATATCCATCACCCTCACTGGTGAATATTTATCCATCACCATCACTGGTGAATATTTATGGGGGCGAGCTCATCCGGGCCTTTCACAGTGCCCGGCCACACTTACGACATTGGGTTAACAGAGCTTCGAGTCTCAACCTGGAGCACATGGTGGCTAGCCATTGCTACTACCCAGGGAAACCCTCATCTCCAATGGTGGAAGTGCAAACATTCACAATTCAATCAACAGCATATATGCATTTATACTTGGCCATAAACATGGCTCCGCCGTAACACGGCAATAATCTAGCCATCCGGCTCACGGTTAAATCCATAACCAGCCAATTCATTAACAATAATGGCCCTTCGGCCCATGGCATAACAAGTACTTCCGCCGCCATTCTCCACATCTCACATAATCATCTATGATCCTCAATGATCATTCATTTTTTCCCTTGCTTCACTCGCAAGTTACCATATTCACTAGCCCTTTTTCTCATGCTAGGCATATCATAATGATTTAAGACATAAGTGGTGAGATCGGAGGCTTAGACGTATGAAATTTGACTTTTAAAACTCAAAAATCAACTTTAGGATGAAAACAGGGCCATGCGTACGCGCACTCCACGCGCACGCGTGGATGATGCTTTCTCGAAGAACAGCGCATACGCGCCAAGTGCGCCTACGCGCGAGGGGTCATTCTGCTAAAAATTTTCTAAGTTAAAAGCTGCAGAATTCACAGATTCAACCCCCAATCTTCCGATGGTCATAATTCTCTCATTTTAAATCATTTTTCACCCGTTCTTCAAACGGCATGGACATACCGGATCCAATTTTATTTCTAAACAGATTTGGCACAAATCAAAGATCTGTAGTCCAAGTTATATCCCATCAAAGTATGCCCAAAAACCATATTTTCATTCAAAATCACAAAGTGCCATTTTCAAAACAAGCCACTTTTAACTCTTTTCAAAATCAATCAAAACATGCCAATTTCAACCCTTCTCTTTGAAATCATTCGAAATGTACCAAAATCAACAACAAGCCATCCTCAACTCACACATTGACATTTTACCAAAATTTCCAAAACTACCTCCAACCTTTTTAACACTTCTTAATCAATGGCTAAAGGACAAACACAATCTCATGTCATACATCCTTCTCATCCCAATTTCCAATAATATTAATTTCCAAATCAACCATCATTATACATGATCAACATCATACTCACCATCAACATGGTACCACCCATCAATTCAACCTCAATCACCCATCAAGCATATATCACAACATGCATTTCTCATACATCACACAATCAAGGCATCAATATTCATAATCACATATATGAACACATCATATATCTCAACTATTCAACAACACCAACAATTCAATGCCTATCTTAGGGCCTCTAGCCTAAGTATTTCCTACCACATTACATATTAGATACGAGAAACCGAAACCATACCTTAGCCGATTTCCCAAGCTCAACCGGAGCACTTCCAAACCACTTGTCCTCAAGCTCTCAAGGTCTCAACACCTCCAAGAACAGATTTTGTCACACAAAACCCTTTTCCAAGCTTTCCAAAATCACCAATCAAGCTCCAATATTCACATATACACAACCTAAGCCACAATCATCATACCCATACACAACATCTCAATGCCCAAACCTCATAGAACAACAAATTACACTAGGGTTGAGAATCTTACCACACCCAAGGTCCAAGGAGACAAGATTAACCTTCTCCTTCAAGAGAGTTGGGTCCTATAACATCAAAGAACCCAAAATCTCAACATTTTTGCTCATGAAACTCGAAATCAAGGGCTAGAATTTCGAATAGTAAAACGTGGCTTACCTCAAGATTAATTGTATGGGTTTTGTAGAGCTCTCCGCGGTGAACGCGTGGCCGCAAACGGAGCGGCAATCGGAGCTCTAGATCAAAAGTTATGGTGGTTTGAAGATCAAGTGAGAGAAAGAACTTGAGAGAGTGTTCTTCCCTCCATAGCCTCCATTTTCAGCGTGTTTAGTGTGTTGTGAGGAGAGAGAGTGCTGAAAACTAGGGTTTTGGTTTAGTTTAGTTGGGCCAAGGGCCCACTTTGGGTCCGGTTGGACCGGTTTGGCCCGTTTGGTCCAATCTTGGTCCGATTTCTATAAAATTGGTACCGAAATTCTCGTCTCAATCTCCTCTATCACATTTAGCCATAAAAATAACATTTTTGGCTTTCTAGAATAAATTCTCATTTATAGGTTAATTAGCCGTTAATTAACCGGGTCTTACATAGAGCAGTCCAATTTAGATGGATGTATCCCTTTAAAATGATGATAGGATCATTCAAGCAAACTTTGAAAAACAAAATTTGTGTGGAGAGATCTATATGTGAGGCATTTTTAGTTGAAAAGACTTTTGCATTTCATTCCTTCTTTGAGTCTCATATTGAAACACAGAGAATTAGAATTAGAAGGATCGGTGACAAGAGAAAATTCTCGTCGAGTGGACCAACAAACCCGATCTTTGTTTAGAAAGGAATTGCACTGGGCGCGAGGAGTGAATACTGGTTAGACCAAAAAGAAGTCAAAGCAAGTAGTGGGCTATAGATCTGCAAAGACACAGGTAGTGGTCATTCTGATTGGTATGGTGTGTTGCACAACATAATCCAACTATAATATTTTTGTCACGCTAAATATAGATCGATCATTAGGTCTCCAATTGCAGAGCCCTCATGGCTTTCAACATCTACTTGCCACATTACCTTTTCTAGTATATTTAGATCTTCATGATTCAACCCATCATTACTGTCTGTCTTCAAGTGGCACGTTTAGATTAACCATCAATCTTCTAATGTTCCTTCTCACTGCCCCAACTGAATGAGTGTCATCACCAACTTTTGAAAAATTCTCTACACACAGATCAACTAGAAAAACAAACAATTCTAAAAATACAGATTCTAAAAAAATAATTGTGCTAATCTTTGATTAATTTTATATCATCATCATCAGTAATTGATACCTATGGTAAACAAATAAGAATAACGCTATCAAACAATTCAACACAATAAAATTACTAATTAGATGATATTTATTAAAATAATACCTTTTATAATAAAAAGTATCAATTATTTTTATTGGATATCTAGTAAATTTTTTTCATCTTTTTTTGTGTTGTTGCCAATAACAATTAAAATAAAACTACTTAGTAATATCAATAGACATCTCACATCTAGTGGTATGTCAATAAATATGAATTGAGCATAACTAAATAAAACAAATTTATTATAATCTAATAATATTTTTCTATTATAATAATAAATTATTAACAATGGCGATCAAAACAATTTACAAATAAAAAAAAAAGTGATAAATAGAGGTGAAAGAGGTAAAAAAAAGTGAATTTATATAGTGTGGTGTAAATAAATTTATCTCATACTCGCTGTATTTATATAGTATTGTGATTTTATTATAATTTACTTAACGTCTAGATAAAGTAAGAAAAGTGGAATGCAGTTTGCCTAATGTCTAAGCAAACCAACGAATGACATGCCGTTGCCTAATGTTTGAAATGAGTAAAATGTTATGCAGTTCGCTTAGGCATCAGGTGAATCTTAGTAAATAATACTCTTTTAATTTCTTTTAGGAAGTTTTCTTTTTCATTTATTATAGAAAAAAATCCCATTCTTTGTCCTTTCACGCATGTACTTTGCCTTTGAATAGATACCACCAGGTGCAAAGCCACAAAGGCAGCATCATTCTGCATATGATGTGACTACGAATAAAATCACCTACCTTCCTGAAAACACGTCACTCCATCAAGATTATCACCTTTGGTTTGAGATCACATACCACACACATCACGTGATGCATCCACAATGTTGCGATTGTTTGCTTTTTCCGAATCACATATTTCGACCAAACGTATATAATTGCACAAAATCCTCATTTGATAAAGTAATAATATTTTAAAAATATAACTATTTATATATCTAATTTTATGAGATTAAACTTTTAAAAGAAAAATATGGTATCAAAATTTCTTACATAAAAATAAAAAATTCGATTTTTATTGACGCAAAAATAAAGAATTTTAGCATAAATTTAACAAAAAAATTTATGTAAAAATTCACACAAAATAATAAAAATACTCTTTTATGAAGAATGCATTAGAAATATAATTATTCATGTAATTTTTTTTGCCAATTTAAATTTTTAAAAAAAATAATTTTATGATATAACAAGATAAATCTCAAGTTGTTAAAAAAATTGCTGCAATATATAATAGCTCCAATGCTCTTCATAGCGGCTTCAATATCCACAATCCGGTGATTACAACTACAACTGCATCCATGACCACAACGATACTCAGCATTTTAAAATCCTGATTTGCATCATCTAATATTTTTCATTGCATGTTATACATAATCATAAAAATGTGACGTGGGCATTATCACTTTTATTTTAAAAATAAAATTTTTATTTTGTAATATTCATGTAAGACTATAAACAAAAATTGTATAAAAGTGATGTTATTAAATGAGTAATTAACAATATTCCCTCCTTATATATATCTTTTGGTTATTTATTAAATAAATAAAATATTTTTCTAGAGCATGATGTCATACATGGTGAGTGTTATTCTTGAAGTTAACATGCATGAAAGGTATAGAATCTATATCTCAATTTGTCAGGACGAGCCACCAATAATAATATCCACCAATAATAATATTTGAGCATATTAACATGGTTTTGAAAAAGTCTATGCAACCAATTCATTGTGCAGCCATCTTAGTGAACTTTTGAAATCTTAAATTTAAAATAAAAAAAAATATATTTTTGCGCTCAAAAACCAAGCCTCATACCCGAATCGATAAGCTGCGATGCCGTAATCTCCCATTTCATCCCCACTCACATCGCTTCTCCCCACATTCCCTCCCTGTTGCGCATCGCGTCCCCCTCCCTGTTGCAACCTCCACTACAAGAAAAAAAGTTTTATCAGTACACTTTTTTCTTGTCACGCTTTTAAAGCGTGGCCAAAAGTGGTCAATGACCACACTTTTTTGAAGGTGGCCAATAATTTGTGATTGGGCCACGTTTTTTTCGCCGCACTTAAAAAGCGTGGTCATAGAGAAAAATCGACACGCTTTTAGGAGGATGACCACTGATATGAGATTTGGCCACGCTTTTTTTTGCCACACTTAAAAAGCATGACCATAGAAAAAAATCGACACGCTTGAAAAGCGTGGCTAGTTTGTCTTCCAATGGTCACCTTTTTAAAACGTGCCCATATCCTGTATTTATTTGGCACCCTACAAAAGCGTGACCTTTTTGTCCGTTTTCGTCACTTTTTAAAAGCATACTCATTTCCTACCTTTTATATATATATATATATATATATATATATATATGTCCAGAAACCCTAATTCCCTAACCTCTACCGTCACTTCCTCTATTTCAAATTCTGAAACTCAAATTTCAGATTCTCTCTCACGTCTTCTGTCACCGCTGTCCGCCACGCTCCACCCCTCTCGCCGTCACGCTCCTCCCCTCTCCCACTCTCAATCACAAATTCATAGTCCTCTACTCCTCTGCCGCGCCGTCCAGCAGTCCAGCAACTGCCGTTTTCGTCGAAGCTCCATGTCATCCAGCAGCCGCGTCTCTCAGTGTCGTCATTCGCCACGCCGTCGATCTCAACAGCCTCGTTCTTCTCAGCAATGTTGTTCGCCGTCGTTCTTAATCTCTTCGCCGTTATCAGCGTCGTGATGCTTCGTCATTCTCAGTCTCTCCGCCTCCGTCGTTGCATCTTCCAAGGTTTCTCTGGTTTCGGAGGAGTGGAGGTTGAGTCAGTTCTGGTACAGCGTGGAGACCGCGAAGACCGTAGCTAAAGAGGTCCTCAAGCTCTGCAATGGCAGCGTCATTTCTCCCGTTGCCTGCATCGCTTGCCCTACCCTCTATGCTTATCTCAAGGTAATTCATTTTCTTCTTGTTTTCCTTATTTTTATTTTGAATTTTGGAATTTCAGTTAATTTTTTTCTCAATGTTCATTTGGGTACAAATGTTACTGATTTGTGATAAAAGTGCAAAGCTAATGTTTTTAATCAAATATTTAATACTTTCGATGAATATAGATTTTTATTATTATTAGTCACTTTATTGGGAAATAGTTTGGAAATATGCGATGTGTTAAGCTTCAAGGTCTACACTGTTTTATCTTCAATATTAATATTAGTGTAAGTGTAGTGTAGAGGATTGATTCTCTTGGTGAAGAATTGAAGATGATAGTTACAACTTTAAACCTCTTTTGAGTGAAGAAATCAATGAGCAATGCCTCAGTTGTAATAATGATAAAATGTATGTTGATGTGGTTTTTTGAGTTGTTTTAATTTGTTTGATGCCATTTCTGAGTTCTTGATTTTGCTTTGTCAGATATTTAAAAAATTGTCCTTTCTTGAATCTTCAGAACATGGATCCTAATGCTCCTGCACAACTTTTTGAATATGACAAACGTTTTGAGCAGTACGGATGTGATTACACATTTTATGACTACAATCACCCTGAGGAGTTGCCACTGGAGTTGAAGCATTCCTTCAAAATAGTAGTGGCAGATCCTCCTTATTTGGTGAGAGTTAAATTGATTGCTGAAATTTTATTTGCTGAAAAATGAATAAGGATCCATATATATATATATATATATATATATATATATATATATATATATATATATATATATATATATATATATTACAAGTTATTTCAGTTTTGAAAACCTTGAGCTGGTTGATGATCTTATTGAGCATATGGGGCTGATTTAATCTTTCTAACAAGTCACAATAGGTAATTTTGTTTTGCATTTTCTTATTTCTACATTTCTTATCTGTGCTTCTTATCTATTTCTTTGCATTAAATGATTTATTTCTTTGATGAAGAGTAAAGTTCACTGGTTGCTGTGCACTTTAATTGTTTCTGTTTTTTTTTTTCTTTTTATTTTTTTAATCTTGCAAAAGGGTGCTAGTTCTTGAGACATAATGTTTTTTATTTTATTTTTTTTGCTGAGTAGGCATTACTCCTTATGCAAATCTCTACCACTATGACCGTCCATAAGATCTTGGGTTGAGATAAAATGGATTATTGAACCGCCAAGTAGTGTATTGAGATATAATGGATTATTGAACCGTCAATTAGTGTAAGTACCATCCTTTTTTTCTTAAGCAACAATTTTGATGGTACTTGTTACTTACGAATGCATAAAATTTGGCATAGGAATGAATTTGCAGACTATGCAGAATTCTGTTTCTAAGGCATTTGGGACAGAGTGAAGAACTGGATAACATTCAATGAATCAAGAGTGGTAGCTGCTCTTGGCTATGACAATGGCTTCTTTGCCCCTAGAAGATGCTCAAAGAAATATAGGATTAGCTCACAAAATGGATCACAAAATGCATCTGGAATGTTAAATTGATGGGTTGAAGTATATAGGATTAGATAAATTCAGTCTTGGGGTTATATGCATAATAGGTCACTGCTTGTCTGCTTATTCAAGAAAATAGTGTATTAGAAAGCTCACATTGGATCAAGGAACTGAACTTATTTGTGGAATAATGCCTATAGCATATTGGTGTGCATCAAAATTATTCTCTTCCTATTGGTATATGCAATTTCTTCTTTCTTATTTTATATTTTGTCTCAATAATAAAAATACAAATATAAAGGCACACATACACTATGATTTAAAATTATATATGAATTTTGCTAGATTTTATTAGAAAAATTAGAAAAAAATAATAGGTTATTGAATAAACTTATAGCCACGCTTAAAAAACGTGGCAATAACCGAAAAAATCCCTATTGGTACGCTTGTTAAGCGTAACAATAACTTTTCCTATCGGCACGCTTCAAAAGCATAGCCATATCTTCACCTATCGGCACGTTTTTGAAGGGTAGCCCAAGCCAAACTAATGGGCATGCTTTAAAAGCGTGGCGATATATCCACTTTTTGGCATGCTTTTAAAGCGTAGTTATAGGTTAACACCTATGGCCACGCTTTTAAGCGTGGCAAGAGATATAAGCGTGGCAAAAAAGAAAGCGTGGACAAAGATCCACAAAAGCGTGTCGATAGAGCAACCGACACGCTGGCGGATGTGACCCTTTCAAAAGCGTACCGATAGCTCAAAAAGCGTGACGAAAAGCTATCGGCACGCTTTTTAGCACTTTTTGGCATGCTTTAAAAGCGTGGCAAAAAGCTTATTTTCTTGTAGTGCTCCCACTTGTGCCACTGCCGCGCATGGCATACAAACCCATAACCTGTGCCCTTACTCCTAGTGTTTTATTTGCTTGTCGATCGCACCGCTGCCCACCAGTTGTACCATTATCGCGCTGCGCCACCCCCGTTGCATCGTCAATGAATTCTTCATGGTTTTAGAAATTCTTTTTACTAGTTTTAGAATTTTTTTAATAGGTTTCGAATTTTTTTCTTTGACCAGCCAGACGGTGCTGTCACCGCCGGCAATGACAGACAGAGGGTCAGCTTGAAACTCTTGGCCATCGATCCTCTTCTCCTTCATGCTGTCGCCTTTGGACTTGTAGATCGAAGCTCGTGGTCGTCTTCTACTCTTCTCTACGTCGTGTTCGTGGTCGTGGACTTGCAGATTGAGGCGTGGTCAGTTTGAATCCTATCCTCGTCTCTATCTCGCCATTCCTCTTTCGCTGGCAGTTGAGTTTCATTCCAACTTCGTCTCTGTCTCTATCTCGCCGTTCTTCCCTCGCTTATTTAGTCTTTTTTTGTTAATTTTTATGATTTTGAGTTTTTTTGTTTTTGTATAATTCTGGAACTGAATAATGTTTATGATTATGAGTATGCACTACTGAAATCTATGTTTGCTTCAATTTATGTTTGTTTATCTTGTTTATATTACTGATTTTGAGTTACTGAAATTTGATTGTTGAGTTATTTTCTGATTATTGAGTTGCTGTTTTTTTCTATTTTTTTTGTTCTAAGTTAGGGTTATTGGTGGTGTGAATGTGTGATTGCTGAATTTGAAATTTTTTTGCTTAATTTTTGTTTTTAGATTCTCTGGCCTCTGATTTTGGATTGTGAGTGTTTATTCTTAATATTGTTGCTTATTATTTTATTATAACTTTAGAGTCAATTAAAAAATTTTATGTTAATTTTTAATAATAAAATATTAAAATATGAATAAATTACTACATAAAATATCAATGTAAAGATTTTTAAATGAACTTTTATTTAAGACAACTTCCAACATATTTCAAAAACTGAGGCTCAAATTATAATCTGTCAAAGTTTACTAAAAACTGGTTTTTACCAAAAGTAACTAGGTTCTCAAATTTTCCAAAATTTACAATCAAAGCAATTCTAAACCACATCAAACTTCAATTCACCTCAGAACTTACCCTCTTTGTCTCAATTTACCACTCTTATCAAATTTCCACTCCATCACACAATCCTCAACCCCAAATGATCAATTATCATACTAAAACCATTTGTCATCCAACACACTCATCAACCATCATTCTATCACTACTAATCATCACAATTAACATTATTCCACCCCAATATCAATCTTCAACACCATTTATCAACATAAACAACATAATTCATCACCATAATCAAAATCATCAAATCATCATACATTATCATTCAACAAGTTCAACAACCAAGCCAATCCAAACCTATCATATGGATCACTAGCCTAAGTGTCCAGAAATATTATATATTACATAGAGGAAATCGAAACCATACCTTGGCCGATTCCCAATATGTGCTATACACGAAGATTTGATTCTAACAAGCCTCAATTCACCAACAAGCCCCCGATTCAAGAACCAATGCTCCAAATAAATGCCAACAATCACAACTTCAAGCTATATATACACATAATTTATAACCAATCAACCTAGGATTCATCATAATCACAATTTCACAAGGTAAAGAGTTTCCTTACTTTTTTCGATGGTGTTTGGGGCACAAACCACCAATAGCCCAACCTTAGAGACCACCTAATCAATCAAAAACACAAAAATTCACTCAAAACCAACATCCAAAATTTTGAATTTCCTAGGGCTGCAGGAAGGAGAGAAAATTTATAAATCTTACCTACAAAAGTTAGGAGAGTAACGGGCTCAGCAAGAACTTCGCGTAGTGTAACACCCTAATTAGCCTAAGCTTTACCTCGCGTTGTAAAGCAAAGGTTAATCAAAGGTTACAACAGTTCTAAAGCTGATACATATAATATATAGAAGAAATAATATAATCTAGAAGCCCGATGAAGGATATAGCTCAAAAACTGGATTTGAAAAGCGCAAAACATACTAGCAAAGTTACTAACTTAAGGCACAAGAAATAGATACAGTATAACAAAAGATAAGTATATAATATCATAAGAAATTAGCCACGGCTCGCGGAGTTTAAGCTGGCTAGTCATATATACAGACAAACAGGCTCCTGACAGTAAAAAAATAGCTTATACAAGTTTTGTTCTCTCAAATACAAGCCGCTAGGTAAAGCAAAATACAAAGTGA
This sequence comes from Arachis hypogaea, assembly GCF_003086295.3. Lineage (NCBI taxonomy): Eukaryota > Viridiplantae > Streptophyta > Magnoliopsida > Fabales > Fabaceae > Arachis > Arachis hypogaea. Next base: position 93,038,369 of record NC_092049.1, on the reverse strand, counting down.
GAGATGTATAAACAAAATAAACCAAAAAGACTCCAAAAGATATCCGGATCCTCCGCGTCTGTCACCAACCAAAACAACTCACCGAGGTGGGTTACGACCTGCATCTGAAAAACACAATAGAAATATGGTATGAGAACCGGAGATTCTCAGTATGGTAACAGTGCCCAGTGATATAGGATATAAGACTCCGGGACGCCAAAGGCAATCCTAGACTTCATATCTATCACAAGATTTCAATCTTAAGGCATAACTAAAACAGTAAAGCATATATATATAAATCTTAACATAACTAAACATGGTACTATATCTTAGGGGATTTTCTAATCTAATCAAACACTGCTGTCCCACAGCCTTCACCAACCGATCCTCCATGAGATCCCATCGCCACCGCCTTCCGAACCTCCTCAATCCCAGTAGAAAGCACAAGTATATACAATGCAAGTAAAACACAGGTAGGAGCATATAAGGCAAGTAATACAAATAGCAATTAGGCATGTTACATAAATAGGCAAACAATTACAAGTCGGCAAAGCATACAAACAGATAGAAAATGCACATGATGAATGCCTGCCCTATTGGCTGTGATATCACATTGTCGGTTCAACTGCCAACCCGACACATCTCAATGGAGATGTCGCCCTTCGGAATCATCATATGGAACCCCGGAGATATAGTGCTCGGATCACTGTCCAGGATTTTGCGCCTGCACGCTCTATTGATCCGAAGAGATGCGAGCGGGATACTCTTGCCTCAGACTTCACATCTCAACGTAAGCGGGATTCAACCACCGTCCTTACGCCGCTGCCGCTACCTCGACAGGCGGGATCCAACCGCCGTCCCTGCCGGGCATATAGCGTCTCATAATCATAAAACAGTAGTATAGTGGTATTTCAGAAAACATTTTTAATACATCAGTGATTCTTCATCACACATTTGAGTCCTCGACTCATCTCAACCACTGCCAATTCACATTTCCATTACGAACTCAACGGTCCCTCAGTGCCCATCTCATACATCAACATTCATCACATACCATCGAACCATCCTCAGAACGCCAGAAACCTAGGCCTCCGTTTTCTAAGTTTCCAAAATAATATCATTTAAAACCCTTAAATCCTTTCCCATGTATTAAATATCCAAAACTAGGCCCAAGAGTCTTAAAATTGTGTTACAGAAGCTTACAACCTTATTGGAAAGGTAGAATAGTTGAAAACAAAGGAAAATTTGAGAAACAGGGCATGTGCGTACGCACAGGGGTGTGGGTACGCACAGGTGCCAAAATTCACAAAGTCTATTCGCTCGCACAACCTGTGCCAGCGCCCCCAACAGACTGGCCTTCCCAACGAGTGCATGCGCACAGGGCTGTGCGTACGCACAGATTACAATTTCTCATTGGTGTGTGCGCGCACAAGCTGTGCTAACGGTGTGGCGATCGGAGCTCTGTAGCTCAAGATATGAGCTTGAGAAGATGATGATGAGTAGTGCTCAATCTCTTCTCCCCTCCCCCTTTCAATTTCTGATGTGTGTGTGTTTGTGAGAGGATAAAGGTTCATTAATGAGCCCTTATATATGTCGGACTTGAGCCCAACTTGGGTCCGGTCCAACCCGTTAGCGTTTTTAGCCCGTTTGGCCCAACTTCGGGCCAAACCTTTTAAAATTAACACCCGGTTTTCTATTTCTAATATTTTTCTAAGGTTTTTGACTGTCTCCACTATCTCTCACGCAGAATCGGGCAGACTTGAACCGGTTCAACTGCCGGTTCGCAGTTCTTCATGATTTTTCGCAGAAGACACATTTTCTGACTTAGAAAAACTCATTGAGTCCAAAAATCACATTTAAATCCTTAAATTCTCACTCTAACTTTTTGGAATCTAATTTGGGCATTATAATCACTTAATTAACCGGTTGATTAGTTGCGATTCTTACACGTAGCTGCTAATGGCACGTGAATTGGAGCACCGTAGCTCAAGTTATGGTCACCAGAAGTTGTATGTGAATAGTTACGATGGAGGAAAAGCTCTCACCTCTCTCCTCACTTCAGCTTCTGGTGTGTGTGGAATTTGATGAAGAATGAGGCTGAAATGAGCTCATTTAAGTGTATTTATATGTTGGGCTTGGGCCAAACTTGGGTCCGGTTCAACTCCTTAGTGTTTTTGGCCCGTTTGGCCCAACTTTGGACCAAACATTTAAAATTAGTGTCCGGTTTTCAACTTTAATTTATTTCCTAAGGTTTTCTACTGTTTATATTAATCTCACATAGTACCGGACAGACTTAAGTCGGTACTGCCGGCTAATTTATCGGTATGCATTTTTACGCAATTTTTCGCAGAAAATTACATTTTCCAACTCAAAAAAATCTACTGAGTCCAATTATCATATTTATATTTTCTAATTAACATTCTAAATTTTTGGATCCTTTTTTGGGCAATTAATTTAATGGTTAATTAATCACGGTTCTTACATAGATGCATATGATGCATGCCTGTCCTATGGTTGATGAGTCTCATTTGTCGGTTATATAGCCAACCTGACAAGTCCTGATAGCTAACAATTGGAATGTACCTCTGTCGCGCATCCCCAAATCTCAAATCATAAACATTCATAATCATATAACACACACTAATGTATATCCACGGGGGCGCGCTCATCCGGAAAGGTATAAGTGTTCAGCCACACTTACGACATAGGGTCAGCAGAGTATCGAGTCTTAACCTGGAGTACGTGGTGGCAAGCCACTGCTTTCGCCCAGAAAAATTCGTGTCTCAGATATTTGGAAGTGCAACAACCACATAATCAATCAATAATCATATAATCATAATCAACCATAATTCATTATCAATATAACCATCCGGCTCATAACAAAAATAGTACTTCTGCCATTACCATTAGTAGACTCATAATCATTATCATTCATGATTCATCATTAGTTCACCTCTTTCTTCATCAACAAGTTACCTTCCTCACAGCCCTAATTATATTTCACTACCCAAAATTCACCTACCAGACTTTAAACAAGAGTAAGAAGGGTTTTGAAATTTAGAGGAATGCATTTACAAACAAAATCAAAATTTTGGAAAAACAGGGGCTCGCGTACGTGACCCTTGCTCGTTTACGTGAGGAGTGCAACCCGTAGCGAATGCCCGCGTCGCGTGTCACCTTTCCCGTACGTGCCCCTTCAAAAATTTGACCTCTCGCCTACGCGTCACTGGTTCGCATACGCGAGCCCCTCAACCCGAGAGCATTGCTCGTGTCGCGTGCCATGTGGTCGCGTACGCAACCAAAGAAAATGACATGTTCACATACACGAGCCCTCTGGGTAGTACCCAATGGTCGCGTCACGCGTGTCCCTTGCGTACGCATGCTTAGCAGAAATCTTAAAAAGCTGCTAAGTCCAGAATCTCTATTTTGCATACCAAACTTTGATCATGCATAACTTTCTCGTTTTAAAATATTTTTCTTTCGTTTTTCAAACGATGTAAACCTCTCGGACCAAATTTTCTTTCTACACAAATTTGATAAAAATTGGAGGTGTGGACACCAAGTTATGCTTCGTCAAAGTTGGTCAAAAATCATAGTTTTCATTAAAAGTTACAAACCACAACTTTGAAAATATACTAATTTCAAACCTTTCAAAACCAAACCAAACCTTACCATATCAGCATCAAGCACTCCCAATTCATATTTCCAACCTCTTCATTCATCCTACAACCTACCAATTCTCCACTTTCATCAATCTCAACTCAATAATTCAAGTTCAAACAATATTCAAATTCACTGCTCATTATGCATATCAACCAATATCACATACAAGTTACACACATCATTCATAAGAGCCTCAATCACAACCTCCAAAACTACTAAACACATACATAATAAACAATCTCAACCAACAACAACATCAATAATTCAATTACTATCTTACGGTCACTAACCAAAGTTTTCACGACACATTATATTTTAGATACAAGAAACCGAAACCATACCTTGGCCGATTTTTTGATAAACCCGGAACACCTCAAGCGTTCACCGCACCACTAGATTATCAATCTCAGCCCCTCTTCAACGAACCTAGCTTCCAAAATTGATCTCAGCCTTCCATTTTCTCAAATTGACTCCAACCCACAACCAATTTTTTAATCTAACATCATAATTACCACTATAATCAATATAGAGTTCACTAATCTAACATTACACCAAGAGGTTGAGGGTGTTTACCTTGCCCACAGTTCAAGTGAGCCAAATCTGCAAAACTCGCAAGCTAATTCAAACCTAAACACTAAAATTAAACATTTTTTTTAACATAATTGTTCATCAAATTTCGAAATTGGGAAAGAGAAAGCTGAGGAAGAAAACGTGAATTCGTTACCCTATTGAGTGCTGGGCTTTGTAGAGCTCGACGTGCTGGTCGCATGGCCACAAACATTGCGGCGATCGGAGCTCCAGATCAAAAATTATTTGGATTTGAATATCTAAGTGAGGATTTTGTGTTTTGGAAGGTGTTCTTCCCTTCCCTTGGCTGAGCTTCAGCGTCTGAGCATTTCAGCATGCATGAGGAAGGGATAAGCCTTGGCTCATTCATTTAAGTGAGTTGGATGGGCCCCTTAGGCCCGATTCGTCTGATTTGGTTCGTTTAGTTTAATTTTGGATCAAATTCTTTAAAATTAGTGTCAAAATTTTTGTTTTAATTAGTTCTATCTTATTAAACTATAAAATTTTATTTTCTAATTTTCTTGAATAAATATTAATTTATGAGTTAATTATTTATTAATTATTCAAATTTTACAGTTGAACTATTGAACCAATCACTTATAATAATCGATTCAATTCTCGCAACTTTAGTTTTTTCAAACTTTAGTAATGATTTTAAACTCGTTTTTCTGATAGTAGTAATGGTTGGTAAAATAGAATTAATGCTTCACAATTGTTATTAAATAAAAATAAAAATACACGAAATAATTTGCATGGTAACTTTTTTTAAAACAAATTAAAAAAGCTCAAGTACCAAAGAGGTTGGTGTAAATTTAAGTGTTAATAAAATAAAAATATTAGATAATCAAATTTTTTTTTAAGCAAATCAAATTTATGTATGTGCTTCTTAAGTTTTTGTTTTTATTCTTGTTCAATTTCTTCTTCATCCTCCTATTCTTCTTACACTTTTATTATTATCATCACCATCTTCTCCTTCTGATCTCCATCTCTTCCTCTTCCTTTTTCCTTCTTCTCCTCCTCCTTTTCCTTCTTCTTTTTTTGTTTGATTTCTTTTTTTTTTTTTCTCCTCCTCGTCCATCTCTACAATCATCATCACCATCATCATCTTAGTTCAATATCACATAATTAGTTTAATGATAATAAAAGTAACACAAGATTTTTGGTTAGTGACACACAAAAAAAATATTAGAAATGACACAAGAATTTTTTTATAAATGACATAAATTTTTTTTTTAAATTTCAGTGTTGAAATTAAGAAACTTTCTGTATCATAGTTAAAAATTATTGGTATTATTTTTCTAATAAATTCTACACAATTCAAAATTTACTTTTATCCTCTTCTTTTTTTTCTTTCATATTCTCATAATTCTTCTTGTTTCACTCTTTTAACAAGAACGTGTGTCACGATTAATTTCATTTTCTTCTTTTACATTCTGATAATTTTTCTTATTTCACTCTCTTAACAGGAACTTGTATCACGAATAAAAAGTTTTAGTGTAAAAATTAAGAAGTTTAAACTTTCTGTGTCACGGTTAAATATTTCAGTGCTAATTTTCTAATTCTGCATAAATCAACATTTTTTCATCTACGTCTACTTCTTCGTCAAAATTAAGAAACTTCTTGTGTCAAAGTTGAAAAGTTTCGGTGTTATTCTTCTGATAAATTATGTACAATAATTTAAAGCTTTCGTTCTCCTCCTCCTCCTCTTCATCATCATTTTTTTCTCTTTTTCTTCTTCATCTTCTCTTGTTTCACTTTTTTAAAAAAAAATTTTGTTTTACTCTTTTAACAAGAATAAAAAAAATACTAAACCACCACCAGTAAGCAAAAAGAGGAGGAAGAGAAATTAAAAAAAAATAGCAATAATAGCAGTAATAAAAGAACGACGATGAAGAAAAAATGCGTGAAAAAGAATAAAGAACCCAAATAAGAAGTGTGTGATTATTCACATGCATGTTGTGTAAGTAGTTTTTGTTAAATTTACGTCAATTTTGTTGGACTTGATTAATAAAACTATTTGGATGTGTATTAAAACTGTAAAAGAATGACATAACATATAGTTAATACAATCATTGATTTTTTTTTCGTACGAAATTCTCCAACTTAGTAGGCTAAAAACTGATTTGTTGTGGATCAGAATTTCATTTAAGAATTTGTCACAAACTAATAAATTGTTGCATGCACAAAAAAAAATTCAAATCTTTCGACAATTGTTGAAATAGACAAGTGAGTTAACTACTCCACCCATCCAAATTAGTTAATACAATCATTAGCTGAAATCATCACATATCACATTCAGTTTACGACTATGCTTGAACTCTCAATTGCATGAGAATATATACCACAAGAGGCAGAGTTCCGTTGGATGCACCACCCTGCATGGCCCTACTAATTAATAAGATTAGGTAGCTTCCAATAAACACTATCCCACTTCCCACCCCAATACCCCATGTTCTCTATATGTGAGTACAAGTGTGATCGATGCCATATTAACTAATTTCTATATAACAGTTATAACTATTCTAAATATTCTTTTAAAAGCAAAAGAAGTAGAAACAGAAATTTATTTAGTATATATATATATAATAGTTTAGTTTATTTAATAATAAAAGGTTAAATTTTCTTTTTCAAAAAGTGTAAGAATAGGTTTAAAAAATATTGATTATAAATATTAACAAGTATAATTACCCATAACATGCACGTGATAAGATTAAAATTATAATTTTAAATTATTTTTTAAAAATTAATTTAAATTATAATAATTTGATTAATAAAAAAAACATGTTATGTATTATTTTTTTTAATTTAGTATTAATTGGATTAACTCTAAAATAGTTATTAATCGATTTTAATAATTTACTTTTTTCAATAAATCAGACATATATATTGAATGTGATCATAAATAATATAGTAATAGTTAAATCCACCAATAAATATATTAGTTATTATTACACTATAAAACAAATTAAATATAAAGACTATTAGAACTTATAAATCTATAAAATCGCACTGTCTTTGTTCGCGTGCAAGGATTTAGTTATCAAATAAACTTAAAATATGAACTAAAAATATTTATAAATTAGACCTAGTATCACTTGAAAGAATAATGGAAAATAATCAACTTACCTTGGGTGTGTTTGGCATACACGTTGGGGAGGAGAGAAGCACGTTTGAGCTTCTTGAAAGCTTCACTTTTATGTTTGGCCATTTTTATTTTCCTGAACGCAGAATTGATTCTGCTTCTGAACGCACGTTCAGGAGAAGCTAAAATTTGTAGCGTTTCACGTTCATGGTTGCTTATTGTCTTTAAAAAATTAGGTGAAAAATTTATTTCTTTTTTACCAATCTTACCCTTCATTTTCTTCTATAAAAAGAAAATCACTAACTATTACCTTCACAATAATTCTTTGTAATTTTTTCTACTTTTTCATAATTTTTAGTTACAATTTTTTTTTCATTAAAATAGTTCAAATTTATTTTAATCACTAGCAAATTGAATATTTTAATTTTTTTTATTATTTTTAATACTCATTTTTATATTTAAATTTTTATGTTTTTATTGTATTTTTTACTTATATTTTTTTTATTTATATGATAAATATTTTTATATTATTTGTGTAGTGTTCTGATTTCTCATGTTATGTTTTTATAAGTTTTTTTTTATTATTTACTATACTATTTTTATAGGTATATTTTTTATAATTTTTTTTTTTATTTTTGTTTGGCTTTGTTCATATAATTATTTATTTATTTTATTTTATTTCTTTTATTCATATGACAAATGTTGTTGACTTTTTTTTAAGATATTTTTATTATTTTTTTTATATGAATTCTTTTTTTTTTCTATTCTTTCTTGTATTATATTTATGTTGTGTATGAAATTTTTTTATTTTTTATTTGATTTTATTCGTATGAATTTTATTTACTTTTTATTGTTTTTTTTTGTTCATATGATATATGTTGTTGATTTTATGGAATTTTTATTATTTCTTATATGTATGATTTTTTTCTATTCTTTGATGTACTCTATTTTTTTTGTATTATTTTTTTATTTTTTATTATGACTTTATAAAATTTGTAATTGTAATTATTATATACTACGTTTATTATCAAAATTTTGTATAATATAAATTATGATCATATAAAAAAGGACAAAATAAATAAAAAATTAATTATAAGTAACAATAAAGCCATAAATAATGAAATTTTATAGTCCAAAATAATACTAAATTAAAGAGTACTAATAGTACTAGAAAAATTATAGAATATTTTCTTTTTGTTTGATATTATAAAATTTATAGTACTCTCTTTCATATTTTTTTATTGTATTTATTTTATTTATATGATAAATATTTTTTATATTATTTTTGTTAGTGTTCTGATTTTGCATATATATAAAAAAACTATTTAAATTGATGTCTATTTTAGTAATTTTTCATCTAAAAAGTGATTTTGAGTAGTATAATCCAAACAACATTTGTTTTACTATAATCAATTTTGATATAAAGATTGCCAAACATAAATCACGTTAACCCAAACTTACTTTTTATCAAAATCAATTTTACAAAATCAATTATATGCAAACTCCCGTTTGCAAACTGTAATCCAAACACACACCTTATCATCCATGAGAATCATTTCTATATAAGTGGTCTTGTTCTTGTCAAATTTGGATGAGGCTTTCTATAACCTTACATATTAATTTTGTTAAATAATTTTATATATATTACGGCAGTTTTTCTTAATATATATACATATACATAAATAATTCTATACATATACATAAATAAAAAAATATATGAATTATATTTTATTAAACTCTATGTTACCGGTTATTAAAAATATTAAAATATATGAACCAAAAATATTTATAAAATGGACCTAACATCACTTGAAAGACTCATGGAAAATAATCAACTTACCTTTATATCCATGAGAACCATTTCTATGTAAGTCGTCTTATTCTTGTCAAATTTGGATAGAACTTTCTATAACTTTATATATTAATTTTGTTATATATATATATATATTACGTAGTTTTTCTTAATATATATACGTATACATAAATAATTCTATACATATACATAAATAAAAAATATGTGAATTACATTTTGTTAAATTCTATGTTACTGGTTATTAAAAACATCTAAATCACATATATTAATTATTTTTTTGTTATAGTTATTTCATTGTATATATATGATTATTTTTTATTCTACAATCGTGCAATAATTTTTTACTTTTTATATCTATATATATTCCTCAATTCTGACTCCATTCATACGTATATTAACAGTTTTTTTCTAATAGTGATGTTTTAATTTTTCGTTTTCCTTTTTTTCACGTATCTTTCTTTTTTTTTAAATAGTGATGTTTTAATATTTCTTTTTCTTTTTTTTAATACATTTTTCTTAATAATTACATTACTAATCTGAAATATAAAATGAGAAAGAAAATAAACTTAAAAATCGAAAAAAAAAAAGAAATTTTATATTAAAAAATATAAAAATAATATATTCAAAAAGAATAGTTGTAATATATAAATTGAGTCAACAATTTAAATTTCTCTAAAACTAATTTAATCAAATACCAATATTAGAAATAAATTACTTAAATAATATTTAATCTATTCTAGTCCTTAGACACGTATAGATTAGAGTCATTCTCGTAACGACAACGAACTGAAACAACGTCGTAAGTTCGAACATTTAGAATTCGTGCAAATTCAGACCATTCCTTTGTTCTTTGAAAACCTTCTGTATCCCTGATAGAGTTGAATCGAAATTCCTTTATGGGAAAAGGGTTACGGAGATAGCTTTGATGTGTTAGAGACCAAAATCCAGAAGTCACTATTTATATTTGAGTGTCACACCCATTAAACCCGAAAGACCAAATAAAATAGTATCTTTAGTTTTATTCTCATTTAATTCTAAATCAAAAATAATAATGACTTATTTAATTCAGCATTTATGATAATAAATGAGATAACCATTATATAAGTTATTTAATGTAAAATAGCTTAATTTACGATTATAATTAATATACGTATTGCCCATAAATAGATTAGAAAATAATAATTTCGTAACAAAATAATTATTCAATTTGAATTACAATTAATTGATTGATAGAAATTATAATAAATTGTATGGTATTTAAAAAATTAATCAAATCAATTAGTTGATATAATTAATTTATTATAATAAAATTAATTCAATGAGTTAAAAGAAATAAATTGAAAAACACCATCAGAAATATGTTACGACAGTTTTATCATTAAGTGTAAAAATTTAATTTTTACATAATAGAATAGATATTTACAGATTATTATATTAAACACAGACTAAAAAAATACACTAAACAAAATAAAAGCATCAATGGTAAAATATAACCTAAAAAATCACTTAAATTCAAAAAGAACCTGTGATGAATTATAATAAATCTATATATGAGAAGTAAAAGTAAAATAAACAATTAAAAATAAAGTAAAAAGAATAATTAAAAAAAGTAAAAGAAGATAGAAAAGATAATGTGTGGAGTAGATAAAAAATGTATTGCAATAGAAAATTAATATAATTAATTAATACAAAGGATGAAAAAGAAAAATCAAAATACGATCTTATTAAAAAAATTTCAAAAAAAATATTTTAAAAAAGAACCTATTAATCAACTTTTATAAAAATATTACAAAAAATTTAAATTATCTTTAAATAAAATAATAATACCCTTAAGCATTATTAATCAAAATAAATAAAAAAAATTAATATAAAATAAAATCATAGAAAAATATTAGCAAAATTAAGATAAAAAAAATAAAAATTATAAATTACAAATATTTTACCTGAAGTACAAAATAGAGAGGGAGAAAAGGGATATATAAAATAATAAGATAATAATTTGAATTAATTGAGTTCATTTATTTCATTGCTTTATATATTATTTATTAAATAATTTAATATTTTTCTCGATCATATTAAATAATAAATTATTTATAATTAATTTGGTTTAATGAATCAAACAAAATTTAAAATAATTTGATATTTACTCTAATTAAATTAAATATTTGAAGTTATGATTAATGTAATTTAATGAATCAAATAAAGTATTAAATGATGAAATATTTATCCTAATCAAATAAAATTACATAATTGATTAGTTATAATTAATACAATTGAATGAATCAAACACATTAAATTGAAAAATAATTTAGTTAATTTGTGTCTTAAGGACACATTTTAAAAATATTTATTTTGCAACAATTTTTATAAAAGATTTTTTATAATATTTTTAACTTATGGTTTAAAGGCACAGTTATAATAACTCATTAAAAAGTACTTAATTAGTTAATACAAATAATTAATATAATTAATTTAGTTCAATAAATTAAAAGAAATAAATGTGAAAAGAAGAGATAAAGAGAAAGTAAAATTATAATTAAAAAGCTTTTTTTTAGTTTTTTATTTATTAATTATTAATTTATTATAATTAATTTCACAATATTTATTACACGTTATTCATTTTATAAATTAATACAATCAATTTATTGATATCAATTATTGATAATTAATTATAATTGATATAACTCATTTCGCTATACTTTCTAAATAAATAATTAAAAATGAACGTCTCAATTTTTTGTTAAAGTAAAATAAAATAAAATATATAAATTGAGTAGATATAAATCTGAAAATTATAAATTTTATGAACAACTCAAATAAATTAGTACCATAAAATTAAATTTAATATCTATTTTACAAATAATTACTAACCTTTTATTCTTTTAATTATTAATAATTTAAATAAAATAATACGATATAACTTATTTTGTTATTTATTTTAAGTAATTACTAACATAGTTGTTAGTAATACCCAAGTGTATATTATCAACATAATTTTATCACGGGTATTTCAATTCTATGTCATTGCAATTTTGTACTATCTTACTTTTTTAATTGTTATTATTAGAATTGTTAAATAATATTAAAAAAATTCTTTAAAAATAGAAATAGCGATGGCACGTTCAATAATTAATTCAATAGAATTAAATTTAAACGAATAAGATGATTCAATCAATTATACAAATAATAGCATATTTATAAATATTAATATTGAAAATAGTCTCACTAATGTAAATGATCAATACAATAATTATATGAAAAAATAACTAATTACATAATTGCATAATTTTCAAGATCCTATATAGTTAAATCTAACGGACAAATAAAAAAAATATTTATATGATAATGTCCTAATATTTTAGTATACTATAAATCATATTATAAATTTATATATCATATTATAATTTTAAGTCAACTCTTTAAACACATTATAACATAAACCATCTAAAAAGATACACCAGATTAACGAATATCACATGGGTCACAACATACACTCTAAATTGTCACGATATTTCAAATAAAAAAAATATCAATACAGAAAAATCAATGAATATATATAACTAAAATAAAGAGCAACAAAGAGACACACAAGAAAATAAAATAGAATAAAGAGAATCAATAAAAACATTAACATATAAACCACATACACGAACAATGTATATATTAATTGTGAATCACAAAAAAAAGACTATATATATATATATATATATATATATTGAAGTACACATGACAAAATACAATATTACAAAACAAAATTATAGTAAGATTTTTTAAAAACAACATAAAAATCACACATTTTTTTTGTTAATCAGAAGCTAAAATAAAAAAAATGTGCGCCTAATAATAAGCAATTAAAATATACAAAAATTTTAAAAAATATAAAAAATAAAATGTATAAATAAAGATAAAAGAAACAAAAATTCAATAAATTACAGAAATTGTTCCTAAACACGAGAGGGAGAGAGGGGAGGGAGGAAGGGAGGGAGAGAGAGAGAAAAGAAAGCGAATGAATAAAAAACATTTGATTTTGTATAAATAGAGGGTATTGAGAAAAATAAACTAATTAAATTAATTCATATGTTTCGGTATCATATTTATTATTTATTTATTAAATTATTCGATATTTACTCCAATCAAATTAAATAATTAATTATAATAAATGGTGAAATTTGAATGTCTAATCAAATTAATTAATTGATATAATTAATTAATTATAATTGATTTGCTTTAACGAATTAAATGAAATAAACCTGAAAACACCTGCTAATGAGTAATAGCTCAAATGGCATAGTCTCCCCATACTCAATTAAGAGGTTGCGGGTTCGAGTCTTCTATCTTTGGTAAAAAAAAAAAAAAAAACTGAAAACACCTTAAGAGCATGTCGCATCAGTTCTGTTATTAAATGCAAAAGTCTGATTTTTATATAATAGAATAGATATATAAGTAGATAGATGCTAAAAAATGTTAATATTCTCCCTCTTCAATTACTTCTGCTTCTCGTAGAAGTTACTACATGTTTCTTTAAAATAAAAAAAATAAAAAAAAAAACTATTTTTCTTCTTAGAAGCACAAAAAGATTACTAAAAAAATAAAATAATTCTTTTAAAAAATAATTTCCCGAAAAAGTTAAATAAACGAGCCCATTATCTCAATTTGTAAAGAAGAAGCCTATGGTACTTTGAGTAGATAAATCGTACTGTAATGAATTTGTTTAACAGTTTTAATCTTTTTAAAAAGTTTTTATTCATGTTTTTTTATATTGTATTTTTTAACCTAATAAATTAAAAATTAATTTGTCCTAAACCTAATTTTTATTTAAAAGTCTATAAATAAGTAATAAATGGTTACATGTATAAGACAAAATTAAAACCCTTTAAATTGACACTCGACCACAACAAATTAATTTTCTTGTGCACACTAAAAGAAAAAAAGACATAATTACACTTGATATATATAAATATAATTCCAGAGATGGAAAGCATGCATAATAATAATGACGTAAAACATGCTATCTTCGATTTGAATTTTGATTCCGTATAGCTTTTTTCGGTGGAATATGTGGTCCAAAATTCTGGTGTGATAGGTGAAATGAACCCATTGCATAAGGAAAGATGTTATATATGTATATGTCATGTCACGCATAATAATGATTTGCTCAAAGATATGAATGCCTTAGATTCCGTCTAATGTAGCCCACACACGAAAATTGTTACAAACTACCCAGTTGATGATAGAACTCGTTTTTCTTTCCAATTTAATGTTACATGCAGCAGCAGTAATGACATTTGGATTACTGATGATGCAAAATTTTAAATCCATCCAAATGCAATTGCACGATGCGTATCTTATGTAATGAGAGAGATTAGAGTTAAAGCATCCATAAACAGCCAGTTATCGGATAAAAAATTGTAACCACTGTCAACTTTCACCACTCTAGTAATCGGTTTGGAACCCCATAACCACCACCATATTTCACAATCGCATTAGATCACTGCCGACTGCTATATCGACGGTGCAGTTTTGGAATCACCAAGAAAGACAACTTCTCTTTCAACTCCCACTAGAATGTAGTAGGAAGTAACCCTTGGTTTAGCCCCTCTTCATTCAATGTTGCTTTCTTCACACAACCTCCAGTTTTCTTAAAATTGGGATTAGTAGATTTTGAGATATAAGTAGGTTGATCTTAACAAAAATATTAGACCTTTTAGCATCATTCCTCTTTTATAGGGGAATAGATCCTCTTAATTGTTAAAAAAAATTTAGAGAATAAAGTATGATCTCTAATTTTTTATTCTCTCATGTTTTTTTTTTTAATTCCACTTATAAAATTAATGATAAAAGATCACACTTTATTCCCTCAATTGTTAAAAAAAAAAATATGAGGAGACAATGTATGTTTTATACAATGTGTACAATGGAGTTAATTTAAAATTAAAACTAAATTATAGACAACTAATTAATTTTGAATAGTTTCCAATTTGAAATTTAAATCAAATATTATGATTACCGTCGGTTTTGGAAACAAATAAACTACTTCCTTCTCTCAACTCTCTCTCTCAATACGATTTGTCAGCGTTCTATGCCTTTCTCATCGAGTCTCGCCGGTACACTAACGCCACAGTCACCAGCCACCATCGGAAATCCACCGACACTGTTCCGACTAGCGCCGTTGCCACACAGGCCACCGCCAAGGGAGGACGTGCATATTGTGTGGGTCGAACTAACGGCACCGCAGCAACCCGGACGTCCAGCGCCTCCGTCGCAGCCGGTGTGTGCCTTCTTCTTGACACCGTCCTCACCTCCTCCGATTCGTCTTCGCTTTCTCTCATTCCTTCAAGTCTCTTCTCACCGATGATACCACCATACTCTTCTTATTCTTCGAATCCAAGCATGGTTAACTTCTTTCATGATTTGAGCCCTATGCTTCACAACAGTGCCGCTTTTGTCATGACTAGTCCTTCAAAATTATGTTTCACCACAATAATAGTTTCTTCTGTTTATTCATCTTCTTCTTCTATTTTAATGGTCAATTTAGGATGGTCATTTTAGTAGGTATGCGGATGGTTATTTTATTTTTATGTAGATGATTATTTTGATTGAATTGAGTTTAGTTATATATAATTAAAATATGTTAGATGTTCAATTCATTAGATATGCGGATGATTATTTTTATCCTTAAGTGGATGGTTATTTTTATTAAGGGTGAGTGGCACGTGGCAACCCAAGTAGCGACGGTGAAATGGAATGATTATTGATGAAGGTGGGTAGGCTGCCGATTGAAAAAGAAGAGAGTATTGCAGGATTTCAAATGGTTATTTTTTTGAAATAACTAATTGAATTTTTTAAAAATTTGAAATTTGAAATTGGAGAATTTGAAATTTAAAATTTGATGTGAAATAACTAAATAAGAATTTTTAAATTTATTATTTCGTGGGTAATTTTCATTTTTAATTCATATTGGGCTAAATAAGCAGCCCATTGTACACAATGTACAAATACCTCGTTGATTCCCTAACAGGACTCTTGTTAAAATAAATTGAGAATCCATTTTCCTTTTATAGAATTCAAACATGTTTCCTATAGCAGCCAATGTTTTTAAGGGCTTTTTTGGATAGATTCATAATTTTTTTTTTTTAACTTTTAACTTATGAAAATGTATAGTATTAATGTCTGGTACAGTTTTTTAAATTACAGCTTCTTAAAAAACTATTTTACTACTTATGGAAAAGTTAAAAAAATGATTTCTTTCATAATAAAAATTTTTTATCATTCTTCTCTTAAAATAAGCATTTTTAGAACTAAAAAATCAAATACAAAATAATTTATATATAAATTATTTTTAATATAAATATTTATTATTTCAATTATTTTTTTTAAAAAAATTAATTAAACTATTCACTCAAATTGAACTTAAATCTAGTATTTATAATCTCCTTTTGACTTGTATTTTCGATGATAATGTGCTAAAAATTTCAATCTAGTTTGGCTCTTAAAGAAGCAATGCGAAATTTTGGTTTCCAATCAATTTTGTTATGCATTTATTAAAATAAAAATTTAAAAAATTTCTACTACTAATAGCTTTTATTTTTTGAAAACTATTAGTAATAACGTTAATTTAATATATATATATATATATATATATATATATATATATATATATATATATTTCTTAAGATACATGATAGTTGAACCTAAAAACATAAATAAATAAATATTAATAACTTAAGTTTATTATGATACTTTCAATACACAATACATTGAATGCATTAAAAGTTTCGAAATTTACTATTCTTATCTACTTAGGACACTTGTTGGCTAAATTTCTTTTTAATTTTTTAATTATATTAAATGGAATCCCAAGTGTACTATTTATCTTTTAGAACTTCAGTTATCTTTTACCCGAAATTTTCTACTTACATTTACAATGAGATACTTATTAGAATATGATTAGTAAATTAAGTTTAGGTTACAGTAGAGTTGTTAAGAAGTTGTTAATATCAATTGATAAGTAGTGGAGTAATTAGTAGTACTAGAATGAGACCCGCGCAATATGTGAAAAAGTAAATTATTTATACTATATAGTGTATTTTAATAAATATTATATTAAAAATATTTTACAAAACATATTATTTTAAGATTTTAAATTTATTTATTTTAAAAAATACATAAGTTATTTATATTAGAATTATACAAAATTACATCTTCATTTTTTTTTATTTTTCGATTTGCATTAATTGTTACCCTTTGTCTTTTCATGCATTTTTTTTATTTGTAAATAATTTTAAAAAATGAATGAATGAGAATAAAAAATATATAAAAATATCTTAAATTTAAGAAATTTTTGACAATTGGTATGAGAGATTAAGAAATAAAGAGTAGTAGGAGTGTTAATATATATAAATTATAGAATTTGAATATGTTGTAGAATTTAAATATTTGTAACTGAAATTTTTTATAATTATTATTATTATTATTATGATACTTTTAATGTATGTTTATTGCATTTAATTAGCACTTCATGTTTTAATTGAATAATAATAGATAAGAGTCTTTTGTTTTAATTTTTTTAAAACATTTTACTAAATGGTGATTGGTTGATTTTCATCTTTTGCCAAATCATTAAAATTGCTGATGTGGCATCATTAGCAAAGAAAAGATGGCTTAAATTCATTGTGAATAAAGTTGATATCAACTTTTATATATTATAAATAGATAGATAGATTGTTAAGATTATTATTGAAAACTTTTGTATAAATAATCTCTTTGTATCAATAAATTATACAAGATATAATAATACGTTTCTGATTCCTTTTTGTATTTATATCATGGTATCTAGAACATAGATTAATTTTTTTCTGTTGAAAAACCAATACTCTTCGGCTTAATTTTCTATTTTTTGGGTCATCTTCCCGTTGATCACCAACCATCACAGAAGCTTCTCTATGTCGTTCTGAGTTGAACTAACGAAACACTGTCTGAATCTGATGACGCATGCATTGTCACGTGTTGCTGGAATCTCTGCCACTGAAGTTACTGCACCTTCTTCATCATTCTCACAACAATTTTTTGTCACTCCATTTTTGTTATCTTTTTGTAATGTGATACATGAGTATCTTATACCTTTTTTCTAGTTATTTTTGTATGGTTGAGTTAGATTTTATTTACTTTTACTTGATTTTAGTGCAAAAATCACATTTGGATGCTACTTTGAGTTTTTCTTGTGTTTTTATGATTTTAGGTGAAATTCGGAGCAGTTTGGAAAAGTCTGAAGCGAGAAAGGAAAATGCTGGCAGCACCCCCTGGGCGCTGAACGCCCACCTAGCATTTAACGCCAGCAGGGGGCACAAGCCAGAGACGCACACTTCTTCCCTTGGCGTTCAACGCCCATTCCTAAAGTTTAACGCCAGCAGCAGCCCGTTTCACACATCTTTGGGCCTCCAAATGGATTTAACACTTAGTTTTATTTTATTTTCTTTTTGTAATTTTATATAAAAATAATATCTTTTAGGTCTAGCCATTATTATTAGGTTAGTATTTAAAGGAAAGGATTAACCCTAGTAAAGGGTTCGAACATTATCTTCTTCCTTTCGCACTTTTCAGAATCCTGTTTTCTCTGTAAGTTATGAGCAACTAAACCTCCTGGTTAAGGTTAGGAGCTCTATTTATTTCTATGCATTAGAACTATTATTCTTCTATTTTAATTAATGTTTGATTCAATTCTAAGGTGTTGTTTTCGTTCTTAATCTTATGAACTAGGTGGAATGAGAGTATGACCCTTTTCTACATGAGTTCTTGTGATTTTCGAGAGAGTTATCTCACTTGAACTACAGCTTGAAAATACTCCTCCTAAATTGCTAATTACATGAACTAATTGGGATATGTGACATAAAATCCTGTTAGCTTTGGATGATTAGGATTTTTGTGGTGCTAAACTAGTTTTCTGAACTTAACCCTCTAATCCAAATTGAGTGACCACGAGAGTGGCGTTTGATGAGGATTAGAGGAGATTAAATCACTAAGATTTAGGGTTTAATCACTTATGGCTTGCCATAGAATGAATCATTCATTGTTAAAATAGTTGGTAAGACGTTTTAATCCGGAAAAAGTAAACATCTCCGAAACCTTAATTGTTTTCTCACCATTGTTTTACACCAAACCCTTTACTTGCTTTTCTTTACTTTCTTGTTAATTCTTTATGCGTTTACAACAACTATCTTTTACTGTTTGCCTGACTAAGTCCAACAGGACGACTATTTCTTGCTCAGTCCGACAATCCTCGTGGGATCGACCCTCACTCACCTGAGGTATTACTTGGATGACTCGGTGCACTTGTCGGTTAAGTTGTGCGAGTTCTAATTTCGTGCACCATAATGCCTTTGAGTAACTCTAACCGCACCATCATGTTCATCTCTCTGTCCCAAGTCCAACGAACCCAAGATCGTCTCCATCAAAGTTGTTGCACGCTGTCACGCGCCTCTCGAAGTCATTGTCCTAGTCTCTCTTCCATCATTTTCCAGATTGAATCTTGACCGTTTGATTAAGTGCTGCATCACCACGGTTCAAATTTTCGCCACATGTCGCAAAATCACTTGCATTGTAAGCCCAAACTCACGTCATGTACCCGTTGGTTGACCTGACCCGCATCCATTTTCATCCTGACATGCTGATGTCAGCACAAGGCTGAGTCAACGCGCTGACGTGGTTCTCTCCCTAATCAGAATTTTTCACGTGTCCCCTTGCTGCTAACGTGGTAGATCTACCTGGCTACTAATGTGGCATCTTCGTGTAGATCACTCCTAAGGTTTTTTTATGTTCTTTTTTTAAATTTTTCCTCCGTTTTTGTGATTTCTACTCCAATCTTACTATTTTCACTTGTTTTGAGGGATATTTAATCATTCTCATAGAGAAACCAGATATCTTCTGCCAATTTCTGTCAATCTTAGTGGCTCTAAATATAACCATTGGGTTGAAGCCATGAGAGGATTTCTAATTAAAATGCCGTAAATTATGGTATTATGTGACTAGTGATATTGTGTGTCCAACTAAAATTGAGACTGACAAATCCAAAGAAACGACTGAAAAATCCAAAGAAGCTCCCTCTAAATCTATTGATGCTAACAAAGCCTTTGCTGAGAAATTAGAAGACTAGATAGTAAGAATCACCAAATTATTTCTTGGTTTTGTAACACAACTACACCAGGCATTCATATTCAATTTGGGTGTTTCGAAAATGTTAGAGGTACGGGATCATTTAGCAAAATACTACACAATTTTTTATCTTTCACATCAATATCAATTACTTAAGGAACTTCACAACCTTAAGCAAGAACATGATCAGGCTATTTATGATTTTCTAGCACTGATTGAATGCATTTGGAATCGATTAACCTCTTGTGAACCTGTTCTTAAAGATTCTACTAATGCTAAAGTTTTTGAGGATTATCGTAATCAGACACGTCTAATTCAATTTCTCATGGCACTTATAGATGATTGTGAGCTAGTCAGAGCTTCTCTTCTTCATAAAAATCCCTCGTCTAACCTTGAAGACACTCTCCCATGTCTTCTGTCTGAAAAAAATGTCAAGGACTAACTCAATCCAAAACTGATGTTATCTTTGCAGTTGCCAACAAAAAGGCAAATTTTATCGAAATTGTAGTCGTTCTGGTCACCTTCTACCAGATTGTCCCTTCATTGAATGTCGTAAATACAAGCAGAAAGGTCATATTGCCTCAAACTATTCCATTACGTATTGTCACTATTAAAAACGATTGTGTCACTTGATAACTACTTGTCTTTCTTGTCCAACTCATCTAGATCAGAATAGGTGTATTCTCGCTCCAACACTTCCAAGTCCATGCATGTTACCGCAACTACTGAAGTTGATGTACCTAACTCATCTACTTCTGGTAGTCTATCTTCTGTTCTCCATTTGCTATTGAGTCTTTTCTTACACAAATTCTCTCATTCTCTGGTAATAATTCTGCTATTCTATCCACTCCTCTAGGTAACTCTAAATGGTACATTGGTTCTGGTTGTTCACATGTCACCTATGTGTCATGTTTTCTTGATGAGCGAAAATTGAAGCTCACGGATACCGGCAAGTACACCAGATTATTCAAGTAATACCATGGTGAATGGATATTGTTTCCACGAGGATTAAAGGATTGAGCACGCAAATATCGAGTTAAATAACTAATTAGATCAATGAAACCTGGATTAATGAGTGCTGAAATCTAGAATGCTTGAATGTTGAATGCTAGAAAGAGGACAGTGAATGTATGCTTGATTGACTCTGGATTTGCATGCAATGCTTGCCCTTTGATTATCCTCTCTTTGCTACTTGATTTTTATCTCTTTAATCATGTATTTTCTTAAAAACATTTTGAACATATTTAGTAACAAATGATACTAAAAAGTAATGAGATTATAAGAAGAAACTATGATTAAATCTAAGAAAACAAGAAATTAAAATAAGAAAAACTACTAAAGATGCGAACGCATCATTTTTCCTCTTTGTCTACCACTACCACCGCACCATACATTCACACTGCTCATGGATCCCTTATGTATGTGAATCACAAAGGATCTGTGTCTCAGTCTGACCTTCACCTACATAATACCCATTTCATTCCTACATTAAATTTCAATTTTATTTCTGTGGGTCAATTAGTTGAATTTGATTTGGATGTCAATTTTTCTATTTATGTTTGTCGTGTGTAGGATCTTCAGACAAACAAATCATCGAGATTGGATGTAAGGTCGGAAGATTATTTGAATTTAGGAATCTACATGTTCCCTCTAGCACAAATCTCTATGTTGTTTTTCCACCATCCACACTTCACTTATGGCATCATCGTCTTGCTCACAGTTCATTAGGAAAATTGTGTTCTCTCGTGTCTAAGGGAGTATTAGGGTCGGTCAATAATAAATCTTTTAATTGTATTTCTTGTCAAGCTGCAAAATAATTAGCTTTATCTTTTCATACTAATTCATCTATTGTTTATTCTTCTTTTGATCTTATACACTCTGATGTTTGGAAACCTACTCCCACAGCTTCTATGGGGAGAGCCCGATATTTTGTTATATTTGTCGATGATTATTCATGTTTTACTTAGGTTTATTTAATGTCTAATAAACATGAATTGCTTCAGATTTATATCAATTTTGCTACTATGATTAAAACATAATTTTTCAAAGCCATTAAATTTTTTCGATGTGACAATACAATAGAGTACCGTAACTCCAAACTTTTTAACTTCCTTACTGAACAGGGCACCTTGTCTGAATTTTCTTGCCCTGGAATATCTCAACAAAATGGTAGAGCTGAATGCAAACATCGTCACACTCTTTACTCTATTTGAGCAATGCTTCTTTCCTTTTGTTGTCTTGAACGTGTTTGGAGCGAAGTTGTTCTCACTGCTGTCCATGTTATCAATAGTTTTTCTTCCTCTGTTCTAGGTAACATTGCTTCTTTTGAGCGTCTCTATAATACTTTACTAGACTATAGTTTGCTTAGAGTTTTTGTTTTGTTCTCCTTCAACCCCATAAACATAATAAACTTGGACGTTGGGCTTGCCTATGTTGTTTCCTTGGTTATGGCATTGAACATAAAGATTATTGTTGTTGAGATCCTATCTATCGATGAATCCTGTCATGTTTGTATGTTGAGAACATCACATGTTTTTGAGTTTCTCTTCCTTTCAGTCCATTCCTCCTATCCGTTCACCTTTATTTACTCATCCTTCTATTGATCTTTTCCTTAGTGATGATAATGCAGGAGTTGTGAAAAGATCACCTCTTGAACCTCCTATTTCTGTCTCTTCTACTATTCCGAATGATCTAAGCCCGAACGATGATCCTATTCTTGTGGTACTTCCTCCTCCATTTACTCGTAGTATTAGGGTGAAATCCACTTCTACGTCTTCTTGTTTTTTTCGCCAGTCTTCTTTAATCCTTCAAGCATATTTTAATTCTTATTGGACTGGTGACCCTACTGATCGGCATTCTACTACTGGTTATTGTCTGTTTCTTGGTGATTCTCTTATCGCCTGGCATGCCAAGAAACAAACTTTTACAGCTCGATCAAGCATCAAAGCAAAATATCATGCTCTAGCTGACACTTATGCTGAAGTTGTTACAATTCATTAGCTTCTTAAAGATTTAGGGACTACTCAACCTTTTCCTACTGATCTCTATTGTGATAACATCAATGATATTCACATTGCACTTAATGATGTCTTTCATGAGCTAACCAAACACATTGAGAATGATAGTCATTTTGTACGACAACGACTTCTCATTGATGCTATTCATCTAATCGCTGTTAGGCTATAGATCAGACTGCTGATATCTTTACCAAGGTTCATCATCCTACTTGTTTTTGAAATCTAATGTGCAAACTCAAGATAATCTCTTTAGCTTCTACTTGAGTTTGGAAAAAAGGGGAGATATTAAAATATGATTAGTGAATTAGGTTTAGGTTAGTAGAGTTAATATTAGTTGATAAGTAGTGGAGTAGTTAATAGAGTTGTTAAGATTATTGTTGAAAATTTGTATATAACTAATCTCCTTGTGTCAAGGAATTATACAAGATACAATAACACATTTATGATTCGTTTCTTGTATTTCTATCAACACTAATAACATTTATCTTTGATGCAAATGATTGATTCGTCAAAGATTGTGATGATAGCCTTGAAATGAAAATTTGGAACTGAAAACAACAATAAACTTAAGCTTGTAAGAAGTTTGGATAACCGCTGCTGCTTTTCTACTCTAGTGACAAATTATCATATACTAAAATTAGATAGTTTTTTGAACAATTCTGAATATGTGAGAGATTGGAGATCATAAAGTTTATTGGAGTAAATGAAAGTACGATTTGGATTTGGTAGCCCTCTCCAAAGGAAAACTGCCCGTGGTCTCTCCAAAAGAACTAATCCGTCACAGTACTGAACTCAATTTAAGGGTTTATCGCTGGCTAATAGGTTGCTGCATACACAAAGCAGGATTCGAATCTCCGATACTAGTTTAAACCGACTAGTGAACCAACCACTAGACCAACCTAACTTGGTTGTATATTTTTTTAATATTCAAAAGGTACCTCCTTTGATTTTGCCTTTTTTTTTTTGTTTTAAGCCCTTTCTCTGGTTTTCTTCCATACTCCATTACTCTTCCATTCTCAAAGCTTACACTACTCGGTTGCACTCAGAATTATTTTCCAATATCAATTTATTATAATGTTCTTCAAAGTGGGGAAGTATGGTTCTTGTTTGTCCCTTCTGTGACCAAAAATAGGAAACTAGCCTCTTCGAAACAATCACATGGAGAAGGATAGCATAGAAGAAAACCAATACTGAAATATATACCCACACACACCCCACACACACAAAGGCATGTCTTGGTCGAGTGTGAGGAAGATTGTGTTTCTTGTTGCTTGAATCTAGAATAGGAGCAGGGGTCTATTGTTATATACTTGGTAATGCTTTGTTTTTTTTTTTTTTCTTTTTTTCCCTTTTTGTGTTGATTGTTTAAGTTAAGGATATTATTTTGTGAAGCCTTTTCGAAAGAAGGCATAATAGATGCGCCATGGGATGAAGTTGCCAAAGCAACATAATACTACCTTGGATATGAGAGAGAGAGAGAGAGAGAGAGAGAGAGAGAGAGAGAGAGAGAGAGAGAGAGGTTGGTTGTTGGTCCAGTATGTGTGTAGAAAGCATATTTTGTATATGAAATTAGTTAAAAAATAATAATTCAACCGAAGTTAGAAACCAAAAAAATAGTATAAATGAAGGATACTTTTTTTGTATTAAAAATATGTACGGGATACATTTTGTATTTAACTTTAGAAAGGTTACTAATAGCCCTTTTATTGAGAAGGCTTTGAATCCTAAGCCATGAAAGTATAGTTATATTCATTCATATACATAATAGGTCATGAAGCAACATATAAAACTGCTGAACAGCAATGTCAACATTCTGGTGATTACTATGAAATCAAATCATTAGACCTCTTCATCTAATAGATTTGGGTGTCACTAACTATATCTAAGATTATGATTAATATTGACCTTAATTTTTAAGGACTACATGAATGTATTAGATGCCACTTTTGCTATCCAACCACCAAATAAGTAAGATATTACCTTAATAAGAAAGGTTATATGAGCAATAATGCCTTGATTAGTGTTGGTATAATATATGTGCTTATTGTTTGCATGTGGCTCTTAGGAAGGATCCACCTATAATGCAAACTTTCATATGTAAACTCTTAGTCACAGACACAACCACAGTTCTTATATGGTTAGTTATCACTTTGTTCTTGATTTATAATGTTAATACTTATGCATCTTTTTATGCACCAAAATAAATTGAATAATTATGCCTAATTATGTAGTTTCCTAATTTGTGTATATATAATTGTTAAAACTCGATGGAATTACCTATGAATGGTATCATCAAAATGTTGAAACCATTAGTCATCATCTTTATATGTTGAACTATGACCTATTAACAACTACAAAGCTTTATTCCTAGTAGGTGAGGTCAGCTACATGAATCAAACGACACCATTGTCCCCTGACATGTATCATGTTTGTATTGAGTCTATGACCTATCATATCATACCAATTGTTGAAAAAACATGTATTGTATATTGTAATTGCTTAAAACCTATTCCTATTTCCCTCGCTCAACTCGTAACTTAATACCACTGCTTCAGCCAAACAACTTGATAACTTGCCACTAATGCAGCAACAAAAGTCCATGTAAGATCAAGTTTATTATTACCTTCAACCATTGCAGAGCTATCATCATTATCACTTGAGGTAGTAATCATCCTGTCTTCAAAAAAAGTGTTACTAAAAAGACAAGAAAGAATGAGTATCTCACAATATAATGTGAGACCTTTATGTTTAAGACAAGATAAATAACTCTAAAATATAACAATATTACATGACAAATACTACATTTTATAAGTCTGGTATAAATTAAAACAAACTCAAAAGTATAAGTCAGCCACACCATTGATATATGTCTTACATAATTTAAATTAAAACCTCACTATTAATTAGATCAATCAGGGCATTGAATGTAAATTTTAGCAAATGTATTCAACCAAACATGAAGATCAATTACCCCTTGTATTGCATATAGTGACAAAATACTATACCATTTTCTCAAAGCCAACAAATAAATAGAACTCCATCTTAGATGACAACTCATCTATAAGGAATGTATATGCTATTTCAGTTATCACATCCAAACAACTAAATTCTAATTTTGATTTTAAATGAAAAAAAAGGAAAAAAAAGGTATTTTAAGAATTACATCTAAACATAGAAAAGTTTCTCACCTTTGCTTCTGAAGTAATCCTTTAAAAGATTGTTCAGATGAAAGATTCCCCTAATAATTTGTTAACACTGATATAAATCAAGGTTTTACACTGCATCATTGCTTTGATCATAAACTACTACAAAAGCACTGCAACCTAAATTCCGAATTAGGTACAATTGACATCACTCATTCTCGACTATACCTACGTATTCACAGATGAATATGATTCCATGTCAAAGCCAACAAAACTCACCATGACAAAATTTCCTAAAAGGATTAAATGGAGGTGGTCAGCATATGATGGAAAATAGTTTAATAACTCTGAATGCTTGATATAAGGATCTTTAATGTCTCATAAGTCATAAAGACAATGCCCACGCCGGGAACAACCTTGTAGTACTCAGGCAAAATGCCTCTATACAAACCTCGTACCCCTTCATTCTGAATTATGTGTCCAAATGTTCCCAACAGACTGGTATTATAGATGCGAGCTCGACCCCCAAGCCCCTCTAACTGCATCCGGCGCCTTACTAGATCCAAAGGAAATGTTGCTGCACGTTATAAGAGCCAATCAAACTCACAAGGTTACGTCAGATGTGAACATTACTATCTAACCAAAATTTCTCCCTCGGGAAAATAATATTCAGAAAAACTGACAAATATATACATGTTATGAATGAAAATTAGTTATTAGAGCATTTAAATAAATAAGTCATTTTAAAGTCACCAATGCATAATGTGTCTCCCATTAGAAGTTTTCCCCTTAGGTAGTAGGCACTAGATTTTTGCACCAATCACAAGCATTAGTGGTATAGAGCAAAACATCTAATGAAGCACATTATTAATTATAAAAGTTGTTCAACATACAGTGCAGGCCTTTAGCAGAAGAGGATACAAAATCTTTTATCTAAACAAACTTGAGAAATTAGATGAACCAATTAAAGACAGCATTATCATCAAGAACCCACCTGTTGATGACGCAATGCCTGAAAGACTGCCACAAGCAAGGCTGATCATGATTGTTGAATCATCAGGCCTAATTCATAAGGAAATGAGAAAATAATATTCATAAAAGTATATCCTCCAAGCATGACAATATAAGCTTCAACACAAGGCTATTCACCTTTGCGACTTCCAAAATGAACGTAAGCCTTCATAAACAGAAAAACTTATCGCTATACTCGGCCCAACACCCTGTATCACACAAAATAATTAGTTATGTCAGCTGTAAAATTAAAATATAATAACAGAATAAACACAAAATGCAAAATAACTCATTAAGAATTAAAGATGCATCATAAGCCTACCAATAATGTTGCTCCAAGTCCCTTGTAAAGACCCAAGAAGCCTTCTTCCCTGCATATTGTATTAAAGGCATGGGAGATGCCATTGTAGTAAATGGCACTTCTCTGCAAAGAAACATAATAAAATATTCTCAATTCTTGGCCACAAATAGAAAGTAATGATAAATCAGACCAAATTCAATCAAACAATAAATAGCTATCAAATTATACAATTCATTAATGCAAATAACCAAGGGCTTGAAAATAATCTCCAAGAATTTTCAATTCATTTAAGTCCATTACCTGTGCGGCAAGTCGGGTTCTCACTAGATCCAACGGATATGTGGCAGTAGCAGCTGTTATGCCAGACAAACCACCACCTATGAAGTGCACAAAGGGGTCTGTACTTGTATTTCCTCCGAGTTTCTCCCCCAAAATTGAATGTATTATCTGCAATATATGAAATTGATCAGATTTAAGGAATATATATATGCGGTAGCTTCTACATAACATATACATTTTGTAAAGAGCATCAGATGAGACGTTACACTCTTGTAGCGTTCATAGGCATAGAAGTTGACTGCGGTATAAGGAAGTCGATGGGCTACTGTCACCAAATTGCCTTTCCAAAATGCTCTAAATCCTTCTTCAGTGACAATGCGTGAGGCCTCACACCATATGCTAGGCTTGCTCAACGCTGCTGCTGCTGCCACATCAAATTGCATACCTTGCACCTAATAAATTTATGGCATATTGACATAATTAGTTAAACACTAGTTGATAGCAGAGCAATTTAAGTAGCATGACGAGAGATGGGCAAAGAAAATAAATTTTTATTGGCTATCATGGCTATCATGATTCGTTTCATTATTAAAAAAAAATGATATTACAGTGAAAAGATTATTAGTTATAAACTTACAATTTTTTAGTAGAATTTGAATATGATAATTACCAACAACAATAATTACAGCCATCTCCTTTCCCACTAGATAGAATGGGCTACACAGATCAAACAATAAGATTCAATTGTTATTATGTGGGTAACCATATAATTTTATAATAGTTTCAGCTATAATTTTCCTTGGTGTGCCTGCTAAACTACCCTTCATATGACTATTGGACTAACACTAATTCAAATTATTATTAGTTTTTTATTATCAGTGTAAAAATCATGATTAAATATCTAAATATCTGTGGTTGAGGATCTGTTCTATGGAAATCCCAAGAGAAAACCACAAAAAAAAATATAAATAATAAAAAAACCTGAAAAAGAATAGTGAGGCGTGAAAGTGGAGCAGTGCAGGTCTTTCCAAAGGCGCCTGCTATGCCACCGGCAAGAAGCTGAGACACAGTTCCCATCTGCGGCGGTTGCTGACTTTGCTGCTGATGCTGCAACACCTTCCTCCCGCCACGATCACCATCGTTCACCACCCTCTGCGCACCTTCAACCGTCATTCGCGCCTGCGCTTGCATTCCCCAAACTACCCCCCAAAATAAAAGAGGGGGGAATAACAAAAGAAAAAAGAAACCTCGACGGGAGATGATGAGGTTAGTGATACTCGTTACATTCTGTTTAATAGTTTTACAAGTAGAGTGAGTGAAGAACGAGGGTTTTAGGAAAATGGGGAACAGGGCTTAAGAGTTAAGATTTAACTTTTAAGAGTGAACAACCGACTAGCTGTGTAGCTGTACCACAATTGTTGAACTTGAAAGCAGAAAGAAACAACTGGAGATTAGGGTTTAGAAGAGGTTTTGTAGTATACAGCTGCAATTAGCGCCGAAGACCGAAGTCAGCAAAAATATCTCGATTCGGAATAAATCTACTACTTATGTACCGTTTAGGAAGTTATAAAAATAATTTTTTTGAACTTTTGACTTATAAAAAATAGTTGTATTAATATCTGATATAATTTTTAAAATTAAATTGTAATTTTTTAAAAAATTATTTAAGAGTTTATAGAGAAGTTAAAAAAAAATAACTTCTCTCATAATACTATTATTTTTTATTATATTTTTTTATAATAAACATTTTTAGCATTAAAACCTCAAACACAAAATAACTTATTTATAAACTACTTTTAACATGATTATTTATTGTTTAAATTATTTTTTTAAAGAGTTTAATAAAACTATTTATCTAAATTAGACCTTAGTTAAATTAAACAAAAAGGAGTTAAAAATTCAGAAAAAATTATGAAATTCTTCTTAGGTCAGGGTATTTCTACTAGAAAGAACATTACGTAATCTTTTCTAATATTAACTACTTAATTACTGAGCCTTTGTAGCGATTTCGCGTTTCTGTTTTAAGAAAATACCGGAAAATTTTGTTTTTATTCATTAAAATCATGTTTCAAAGATTTCCAACAAATAACAATCACATAAATACTATTAATAATAGGTGTTATACAAAAGAAATCAAAAGAAGCTTGAATACAATATATCATACCTAACCCTCTGTGCAACAAAATCTCAAGGGACAATAGCGAGGGGACTCTATGAAAGCAATTAAAATCCCACGCAAATCCAGATTAGCAACAGTGGCAAAATCTCTAATCATGCCCGCAACGGCGACAATTCCATGACGATAATGATAGTTACAGCAGAACAGAGAATTCAAATTGGATGGGAATTAAGAGCAATTACAGCCCTGGAGATTTCAAGACAAGACATATACCAGAATCAACTCAGAACAAGCATGGCAGTGATAATAAAACGTGTAAATGGGCCGTATTTAAGAAAAAGGTCAAACCAGAGTCAAAGTGGTAGTTTCAGTCTCAACACGGCAAATTTAGCGGTGGCAGAGTAACTAACTCGCTGTGACAAGTGGGTGGTGGCTCCAGGCCGAATCGACAATGACGATAGGGCGTTGGCCTTCGGCGGCAACGACAGCGATGCTTGCTGATAGCAGTAGCGACAGAGGCCCAGCGTTACCCTTCGCTCGCGGTTTCTCCCCCTCTGTTTGAACTTTATGCTTCTAGCCGCGACAACGATGGTGACGGGGTGGCAGCAATAGCTGCGTGGCAACGGAGTGGCGGCGCTGTCCTTTGCGCACGAGCTCTCCTTCTTCTCGCGTTTGTCCTCTCCCTCGCGAGCATTCTCTCTCTCTCTCTCCTCTGGCTCTGGCGACAGCGACAGCAACCGGCACAGGGAGCAGTACGGCGCGGCGATCCTCCTTCCTCTCTTCTTCCTCTGTTCCGTCACCCTCTCCCTCTCCCTCTCCCTCTGTTCTCCGTTTTCTTCTTTCTTCCCTTCTGTTTTCCCCTCGAGCTCCCCGTTCCCTTTCTTTCCCTTTCTAATTGTAGATTTAGGGATTTAGTATACAAATTAGGGATTTGTGATATTAGAGTTAAAATTAGGAATTTTTAGGACTAGGATAAAATATATACGAGTAATATAATAATTTTATAAAATATTTGAGATAGAATAATAATTTAAGATTCAAATATAATATTATAAAAATTACTTTCAAAACGTATAAGATTTTATCTATTAATCTATTAATGAGCTCAAATAATTATTTCTAATTTAAATTATGAAGTAAACATACTAATCACATTTTATAAAATACGGTTAAACTCGAAATATCAATTACCTAAATAAAATTATATGACCTTTCATTATATTTCCATCATAACTTTAATTTTAATTTATATAAAATAACTAATTAAAATAAAAGTTGTACATAAATATTAATTAACTTAAACTTAGAGTATTTAAAAAAATTCATTTAATCATTTCTAATAAATTAATCTCTAAGAACTTAAACTAATAAAATAAACCATAATTTATCCATAATTAAAATTATTTAAATTAAATTATATAATTTTCAAATTATGTAAAACCAACTATAAAAATTTACACAAGAATATTAATTGAATTAACTTCAAATATTAGTAAAACTAATTTAATTACTCTTAATAGATTAGTTTATAAAATAAAGAGTTCAAATTAATAATAAGTCATAACTTATTCATAATAAAAGTTACTTAAATTAAACTATACAATTCTTTCTTATTTTTCAATTACTAAAATTATGCAAAATATTCAATTATAATAAAATTACTTAAGAATCTCAATTGGTTTAAAATAAAATTATCTCCGAATTTATTTAATTATTTCTATTAAAATAATTTCTAAAATTATAAAGTTTAAACTTAATAAGATAAAATCACAATCTATTCATATTTAGATTTTAAAAAATGCCGGATGTTACACTTGATGCTGAAAACAACGTCGTTTTGCAAAAGGTAGCTCATTCTTATTAAAAACCCTTTGGCAAGACAGAAATTACCATATATTGTCCTAACCCCTTCATCAAGCCAGAGCTTCCTTCCCTCTGAAACGAAACTAAAGCGTCATCGAAGAAGGTAGAGTAGGAGAAACGAAGTTCGTATGCTGAAGAAGTTCAGTCATCGATCAAGGTAAGCTAATCCACAACGTTCCTGATCACATTCACATCAGGGTTCCATTTAGTGTAGGGTGCGATGCATGCAAATGCATTCTGCCATGGTTGCTTTCTGTTTCAATTTATTTGAAAAAAAGTTATTGTGTCCTCATTTTAAAGTTTTCTTAGGGTTCTGTGCATTGTGGGTTGATTTTATTTTTGTTTGAAAATTACAGATGATTGATAGATATGTAATTCCTGTTTTTCACCATAGAGGAAAGTTTGTGAGGAATGATGATGGGAAACTTGATTATGTGAATGGAAAAGTAGAAAAATTTTCAGAGATGGACATAGATTTTTATCAACTTTGGTGATTTAGTGAAGTTGTATGAGGGTTTAGGATATCCTAGTTACAAGGCAATATACCGATTTGATAGTACGGCTAGTGATATAGAATCTGAGCTTCATCATTTAACAGGGGATAGTGGGATTCATGAATTGTGTGACAATTTGATTAGGAATGAAGAAAAAGATGAGTTCTATGTTTACTTTGATCATGTTGTCAATGAACCTGAGTATGTAGAAGAAGCAGGATGTAAAAACCACGACTAATTAATCGCCTAATCAGGTAATTAATATTGCCTAAATTAGGTTCCAAAAATTTAGAGTGAGAATTTGAGGATGTAAATATGATTTTTGGACTTAGTAGATTTTTCTGAGTTAGAAAATATTTTTTCTGCGAAAAACTGCGAAAAATCACGAACCGGTCATATCGGTTCAAGTCTGCCCGGTACTGCACGAAAAAAAGTTAAAACAGTCAAAAACCTAAGAAAAATATTAGAAATGAAAATCGGGCGTTAATTTTAAAGGTTTGGCCAAAAGTTGGGACAAACGGGCTAAAAACTCTAACGGGTTGGACCGGACCCAAGTTGGGCCCAAGCCCAACATATAAATAGATTCATTTAATGAACCCATTTCAGCACACCACACTTAAACACAACACCCACTCAGCTGAAAAGAAAAGAGGGAGAGGAGAAGAGATAGAGCACTATTCACCAAGACCTTCCCAAGCTCATATCTTGAGCTATAGAGCTCCGATCGCTGCATCGTTTGCGGCCACGCGTTCCTTGCAAAGAGCTCTAAAAAATCCACCCAAGAAACTGGTAAGAAAAGCTCGAATCCCTCTCAGTTCTTCTCTTCAAAATTTTGAGTTTTAGGACTTTTGATTAAGTGAGGTTTTGTGATTTTGGGGTGTTTAGGTACACTCTAGCCTTTGATTACCATTGGATTGGGATTCCAAAACTATTGGGTAAGGTGAGTTGCTCTTGAACCCTTGTGAAATTATGATTAAATTGAGCCCTAGGTTGATTAGTTATGATTTATATATATTATAGCTTGAGGTTGTGATTATTAGAGCTTGTTGGTGCTTGTTGGAGTTAAATTGGTGGATTGCTTGTGGTGGAAAGCTTAGTTTGTGCTCAATTTTGGGTTTTTGGTATATTGAAAATCGACCAAGGTATGGTTTCGATTTTCTCTATGTAGTATATAATATTCATGGACACTTAGGCTAGTGACCTATAGGACAGGTTTGATTTGATATGGTTGTTGATGATGGTTGGTTGATGATGTATGATGAATTGAATTTGTTAATGTTGATAAGTAATGATGTGGAGGTATGATGTTTGATGAATTTGAATGAATATATATTGTTGACTATTGATATAAAGCCGGAATGAGGTTGATAATGAGAATTTATAGTGATGGAATGATGATTGGTGAATGTGTTGATGGATGATTAATTTTAATGTTGTATATAATTGATGTTGATTGTTGATAATATTGAAATGTGATGGAAAAATTGTATAAATGGTGAATTGTGACCCAAGAGGGTAGATTGTGCTGCAAATAGAAGTTTGGTATTGATTTAGTTGGATGTGGCTTGAGAATTTGGAAAATTGAGTACTTGTGGAATTTGGTAAAAAGGGAATTTTGGTGAACTTTGTCTGATCATAACTCATGCCTCTGTTTTCAAAATTTGTTGAAATTTGTTTAGAATTAAAGTCCATTGAAAACCCTTAAAATTGATATAAAGTTTGCAAAATTTGAATTTTTGTAGAGGAAGTTATGATCATTCAAAGTTTGGTGTTAAAATATGAAATTCCGCCAAGTTGCAGAATTTTGTGATTTCTGGTACGTGCGCACACACAGCCTTATGCGCACGCACACTCCTGCGAAATTTTAAACCTGTGCGCACGCACAGACCTTTGCGTACGTACACGCAGGGGAAGGCTTCCTGTTTAGAGCGCTAGCACAGCTTGTGCGCGCACATACCCGATGAGGATTTACAACCTATGCGCACGCACACGTTGGGAAGGGCAGCCTGTTGAGGGCGCTAGCACAGCTTGTGCGAGCAAACAGAATTGTGAAATTTAGTACCTGTGCGTACGCACACCTCTATGCGTACGCACACATCTTAAAAATCTCCTGGGCGTGCGCACGCACACCCCTGTGCGTACGCACACGCCCTGTTTTATAACTTAAACTTTGTTTTTAAACTATTCCACTTTCCCAACAAGATTGTATACTTCTATGACACCATTTTAAGACTCTTGGGCTTATTTTTGGGCATTGAAACATGGGAAAGGTCTTAGGAGAAATTATTTGGTTTTCTTTGAAAAATTAAAGAACGGAGGCTTAGGTTTCTGGTGTACTGAGGATGGGTTTGGTGGATTGAGAAGAGCGAAAGATGTATGAATTGAGAAAGTGACGGACTAAAGAGTTCGAAATGAAAATGTTGAATTGACAGTGGTTGAGATGAGTCGAGGACTCGAGATGAAATGATGGATCCATGATATGCTGAAAACGTTTTTTGAAAACCGCTGAACTACTGTTTTATAATGAGATTGATGAGACCTATGGGTGCGGCAGGGACGGTGGTTAATCCCGCCTATCGAGGTAGCAGCGGCGGCGTAAGGACGGTGGTTAATCCCGCTTACGTTGAGATGTGAGGTCTGTGGCAAGAGTATCCCGCTCACATCCCTTTGGATCAATAGAGTGTGCAGGCACAAAATCCTGGATGGTGATCTGAGCACCATATCTCGGGGGTTCTCAATGATGATTCCGAAGGGCGACATCTCCATGGAGGTGTGTCGGGCTGGCAGTTGAACCAACAATGTGATATCACAGCTAATAGAACAGGCATTCATCATGTGCATCTTCTAATTGTTTGTTTGCTTTGCCGACTTGCAATTATATGCCTATTTGTATAACATGCCTAATTGCTACTTGAATTACTTGCCTTAAATGCCAATACTTGTGTTTTACTTGCATTGTATATTATCTGTGTTTTCTACTGGGATTGAGGAGGTTCGGAAGGCAGTGGCGATGGGATCGCATGGAGGATAGGTTGGTGAAGGCTGTGGGACAGCGGAGAACTGTTTGACTAGAAAATTCTCTAAGTTAGATTACCCTTTTAATATGTTAAGGTTTAAGTTATGTTAAGGTTTTATATATGCTTTACTGTTTCTAGTTATGCCTTAAGATTGAATCTTGTGATGGATATGAAGTCTAGGATTGCCTTTGGCGTCCCGGCGTCTTATATCTTACATCACTGGGCACTGTTACCATACTGAGAACCTCCGATTCTCATACCATATTCTGTTGTTGTTTTTCAGATGCAGGTCGCAACCCACCTCGGTGACTTGTTTGGATGGTGACAGAAGCGGAGGATCATGATACTTTTTGGAGTCTTTCAGGATTATTTTGTTTATACATCTCTCACTTTTGTATCTTGCTTTTGCCTAGAGGCTTGTATTGAGAGAGAAAAACTTGTATAAGCTATTTCAAACTTCAGTTTCTGTTTTGTCTGTATATATGGCTAGCCGGCTTAAACTCCGCGAGCCGTGGCTAGATTCTTATGATATCAAACTCTTATCTGTTGTTATATTATATCTATATCTTGTGCTTTAAGTTAATAGCTCTGTTAGTACATTCTGCGCTTTTTAAATCCTATTTTTGAACTATAACCTTCATCAAGCTTCTAGATTATATTATTTTTTCTATATATTATATGTATGAGCTTTAGAACTGTCGTAATCATTGATTAACCTTTGCTTTACAACGCGAGGTAAGGCTTAGGCTAATTAGGGTGTTACACAGGAGGCGAAAATGCAGGAACTGGGAATGTTGAGTGCATAGAACTAGATGACATCTGTGATAATCTGATGACATCATCCTCTGATGACAACTAGGAGAGCACAGAAGATGAACTTTACAAGCCTCCACCTCCGGGGTATAATGATGACAGTGATGATGAGAAGAGCAGTGGAGAAGAGAAGCATACCAAAAAGAAGAGAAGTATGACTTACAAGGGGAAAAAAGTTGTTGTACCAAAGAGAAAAATAAAAGAGAACAAGAAGGATCCACTAAAGAGGAAGGATGCACCAAGGAAGAATAGATCGAATATTGGTGGAAAAAGACCCAATGTACAACCAAGTGTTGGGCCCAGTGTAGACCAACAAACTGGGCCTTCTTTGAAAACTGGTGGGCCTAGTAATGGGCCTATTATACACTCAAGCTCCACTGATTCAGAGTATGACTATAAATACCATTTAGATGATTTTCATACCCCTGTTTCTTCTGATGAAGAAGTTGAGAAGCAGCACTGGCCCGTGTTCAACGATGAGTATGGATTTGGAGAAGGCCACTTTGAAGTAGGCACCAAGTTTGCAACTTTTGATGGTTTTAAAGAAGTGGTGAAGGACTTGTTCATATCTGAGGGTAGGGAGCTTTAGTGGATTAAAAACGATAAAGAAAGGGTTCGGGTGGGCTTTAAAGGAGAAGAATGTCCATGGGTTGTACATGTATCCTACAATAATTCTCTTAGGTGCTTCCAGGCTAAAACTTTTAAATCTGAGCATACATGTACAAGGGACATGGGCAGTAATGCTGCTGGCCAACACTGGCTGAGCAAGAAAATTGAAAAAAGGCTAGCTATCCATCCTCTGATGACTAGGAAGGAGGCTAGTGATTTTTTGAAAGATGAGTTTGGCATACATCCTCAAGATAAGATGGTTTACAGGGCACTAAAGGAGGCAAGAGATAGAATTGTCGGAAGCAAGAGTGAGAAATATGGAAAGCTGAGGGATTATCTATTTGAACTCTTACGCAGCACCCCTGGAGTACTGCACTCTTAGAAGTGATACCAATTCCACAGTCCCCACTAGTGTTTGATAAGATATATATATGCCTGGATGCATGCAAAAAAGGCTTCAAGAGTAACTGTAGACCTTTAATAAGTTTGGATGGATACTGATGCGGGTGCATCATTGCCTATTTTTAGTTGTTATTTTAGTAGATTTTAGTTTAGTTGTCATACAAATTTTGTTAATAAATAAGTAATAGCATGAAATATCTCTGCAAGAAATAAAATCTCAAGCATAGCTGAGTTTTAGCTAATATACAAGGTAAATATGATAAAATAGATCACACTAAGTGAAGTTTTGATTTTGAGTATTATTAGCACACTTAGTATATAAAGATCATCTTGTATATTACCTTGATGCACTTATTTTCTTGATGATAGGAAAAGCAGAAGCAGAGGAAAACAAGGAGCTTAAAGGGTGAAACCGAGAAGAAACTATGGAGAGCGCCTTTGGTGCTATGCTTTTCCTCAAGAACACTGTGAATCTCCAGGAGAGTGCCTTTGGCGCAACGCTTTTCTCAAAAGTGTTCCTCAGCGTTAGAAGAGCGCCTTTGGCGTTCCGTTTTCACCAAAGAACACCTGCGATAGAAGAGGGAAAATTTAGCTGGCGACGCGTACGCGTGGGTGACGCGTACGCGTGAAAGTGATGTTTTTAGCTGGTGACGCGTACGCGTGAAAGTGTTATTTTTGAAAGGCCACGCGTGAGCGTGGGTGACGCGTACGTGTGGAAGAGCGCCTTTGACACTAACGCTACGCCTTCGATGCCAACGCTGAAGATGACACGTACGCGTAGGTGACGCGTACGCGTGACAAGTGCCAAAAAGCTTGATGACGTGCACGCATGGGTGACGCGTACGCGTGAGTGCACGAACGCTACACTTTCCTGAAAAATGCTACGCCATTCTGAAAGGCTCATCTTAATTAATTTTTCAATCCAAGGTTACTCTAAATTCAAGCAAGCGAGCCCACAATTGTCAACCAATCCAGGCCACAAGAATCATCTAGAATAGTTAATTTTCATTTGATTGTAATTTGTTTTTAATTTTATTTCAATTTGTAATTTAGGAAAGCCTATATAAAGGCCTTAGTTTCATAGAATTAGGCATTCTGGGAGGACACAGACATGGAGAATTGAAGGAAGGGGGAGAGAGTGAAGACTGATTCGAAATTCTGTGATTCGGACCCCTCCCCTCATACACTTTTCTTCCCTTTCTCTTCTTTTCTTTCTTAGCAGTAGTTTAGTTTCTTAGTTTGTAATTTTCATTTATGAATTCTTTAATTTTTATTTTCAGTTTTGAATTCTTAATCTTCATCTTTATTTTTATGCACTTTAGTTTCCTGCAATTTGGTTTTTATTTGAGAGCAATGACTACTTAATTCCCTCTGCATTTGGGAAAGGAGCTCTGTTTCAATTTTGATTGAATTGATGTTTATTTCTTCTTCTCTTCTTCATTCTATCTTCATACTTGGATATCTATTAGAATCCTTGCAAGAGAGTTTTGTTCTTCAAAGATCTTTGGATCTATTAGAATCCTATTGTGAGCCTCCAGGGAGGGATCATAGGTTTTTGTTTGAGCTCTCTTGGCATAATGATGTTGTTTGTTGATTTAGAGTTGGTACGTAACATATAACCGCTCTAATATTGGGGTCTTTGGAATTATGTAGTATGAGATTAGAAATCATATTTGTTTATCTAAGAAAGAGTCTGTGTGCTTTATAGATCCAATTACTACCGAGAGAGGGATTGGAACTACTTGAATTACATGTGAGCCTTGAGAAAGGGATCATGAAATTCAGTTTAAGGCTCTTGTCTCATAATCCTTCTGATCAATACACTCTTAGTTGGTATGTGAGATATAACCTCTTTGAGTTGAGGTCTTAAGGGTTGTGTGGCTTTTGGATTAGCACTACCAAAAATCTTGATTAAAATGGCAATATTATTATGGCATGTCCATAAAACTGCCATTTTTTGGCTAATTTTGGCAGTTTTAGTGTCTGTCGTAATGTTCAATTCTTTTGACAGTCATTTTCTTTTTTTTTTCCCTTTTTATGTGTTTTAAACTGAGGAGGTGATGGATCTGAAAGTGATTAGTGTTGCATTTGAGAAGGGGAGAGTGATGTGAATGATGAACCCTAATCTCTTGTCGCTGTTCATCTTCCACCTCTCTCATTCATCTCTTTTCTGCCACCCATTGCAACTCATCTCCTCGCCGGCGTCACCGCTGCAAACAATGTCGTTGATGTTGCCTTCAACGAGCTCTGCGATTTGGTTGTGCCTTCTCTGTCACTTCCAATAGGTAATTTATTTCATCTTCTTCTTTTTATTTTTTCTCTCACTTCATACTTTTAGATCTAGTTTATGATCTAGTAGAAAAAAATAGTGAATGCTTGCTCACTAAGTCGTGCCAGTAAATCAGATCTACCAAAATGTTCGACGGCATCCTCGGTCAGAGATTCGTCGCGAAATGGTTCCGTACTTTGATTTCTCTGTTTCTATTCTTCCTTCTTCATGTCTTTCACTTATTGCGGATATGCTGATTGTGATTTTCAATTTCTTATTTTATCTCCTTTTATGTTTTCTGTGAATCGTTAATTAAATAGACGAAGTTTAGAATCCAATCGATGTGATAAGGAGAAAGAGGACCGCGATGGAGAAGTCTATTAAGATTCGCTTACAACAGTCTTTTTTTCTGCTTTTGTTTTAGGAAATTTGTTTATTTGATTATGATAGATAGATGAGATTCTTTACTGGAGTCGATATATGAATTCATTAATGCACAATTTTAGAAGAATGTGCTAGTTTTAGTCTTTCGTGATTCAACTATAGTCAAAAGATTTTGAGACGTTGTTCTGTTTTTAGTACATTTTAGTACAACTGATTCTTGCCAATTTTGGGTGATCAATTTTGTTCTTGTGACAAATACATTATCAAACTATTGGCCCAGAAAAATGGAAAGGTTCGGAAGGAAAAGTCGACATGCTTGTATGCGGGATAGGTACTGGTGGTACCATCACTGGTGCAGGGAAATATCTGAAAGAGAAAAATTCCAACATAAAGGTTAACTGTTCTTTAGATACATTTGCAGAAGATAATTTCTGCTATAATCATGGTGTTATTTTCTTGTTATTATTTTTCTTTTGACTTTTGGTCGTTGATTGGTATGGAACTAACTGAAAGTCCAGTGCTCTTAGGAGAAAAACCTGGTGAGTTACAACCTCTTTTGTGATAATGACTTGTATTTTTTTAAAAAAGGTTATTTATTTATTAGAAGTCCTCAAGGTTAAGGTCCACAACTTTATTTTTAGTACCCAGTGATTTACAATTTGTCATTATTAATGTGTAGGTCCACACAAGATCCAGGGTGGTGCAGGCTTTGTCCGTAGTGTATAGGAAGTCAATCTTCTCGATAAAATCATCAAGTAAGCTTTATTCAAGAGTTGATAAAATGTTGTGATTCATGAATACCTTTTAGTAGTATTTGCCTTAAAAGTTACACGAGCATTCAATATGTTTGAATTGGGAATAAGACTAAAAAAATGATGCATTTTATGTTTTGTTAACTCTTGAGATATGTTTAAATTGGCAGATATCAAGTGAAGAAGCTATAGAAACTGCAAAGCAACTTATGCTTAAAGAAGGCCTGTTTGTAAGTTCCCAAATGTATGTGTATTAGTATTCTGTTGTGACACTTGTAATTTATTAACTTTATTGTTGATGCTGAACCTGTTGATTTTGAGAATAATGGAATTCTCTGGCTCCCTCCTGAACCAGAAGATGCAGAAGACGAGCGAGAAACTTTTTTTGTTGATGAAGATGATGAAGACAACGATGGAAATGGGAATGCCATTGGTGAGTGGGGATATTTGTGCAATTCAAATAGTTTTGGAAGTGGAGAGCATCGCCACAAGGATAGGACAAGTGAGGAGCAGAAGAAGGTAATGAAGAATGTAGTAGATGGACCTTTTAGGGCATTGGTGGCTCAGTTGTTACAGGTCAAAAACCTACCTGTTGAAGACAATGGTGAAAATGTTTGGATGGAAATAATCACATCTCTCTCATGGGAAGCTGCTACTTTATTGAAGCCAGATACTAACAAAAGTGGAGGGATGGAACCAACTGGTAATGTGAAAGTCAAATGCATGTCTACTATATTTGAAAACTAGTGTTAAACCCGTGCGATGCACGAGCTTGTATTTAAATTTGACATGTTAAATTAAAAATAATATTTTATAACCATAAATTTTTTGAGTTTAGTATAACACGATCATCGTCATTATATAATAAACGTACTGAATATGCTGTTTTATCTTTTTTCAAAGTAAAAAAGCAAATAGAAGAGTTTGAAGTCTATAATATTCTTGAACCATAAGGAGGGAGACATGAACAAAATAAGAACATATATAACTGTAATAATAACATGTCAATTTTACACTAAATTTTATATCAAAAGGCTAATAAAAATTTATCGACAACCTAATATCTTACTAACTTCATTAGAAAAGCAATTGGCATATGATGTTGTGCTCCTTGTTACACATTTCATCTCAAATATGAAAACAAAGTAATAGATAAATTAGTTATATCTACAGTAAATATTTATACAAAAGTGTAAATCATAACATGCTATTAAAATAAAAATAATATTATTCTTACCTAAATATTATTAAAAATTCTTTGAACACGACATTTATTGTTGATGACTTTGGATTGCCGTCTTCGTCTAGAATTAAAACCCTGAGCCACTGCGACTCTTAACTCTTGACAAAATAACATAAAGATGTCTATAGATGAATATTAATTTTGGCAAGTAAAGTCCTACATGTGATAATGATTGACCCTGACTCTTGTTAATGGTCATTGCAAAGCATACTGTTAATGGAAATTGTCTCTGTTGGAACTTAAATGGAAATCCTGAATCTGAAGGGATCAAATTCATTCTTGGAATGTATACTTTATCTCCAATATTTCTACCAGTCACTACCATCGCTCCAATTATGTTGCTGCCAAGTTCGTTAACTATTAATCTTGTCCCGTTGTATAAACCTGAAGTCTGGTCTATGTTTCGCAGTAGCATTACAACGACTCCTAGCTTCAAAGTCAACTTGTGATTGGGTAGTCCTGAACATTTGATGTCATTTAGGAACTCTGGTATGAACCACTCTTATTGTACATCTTCATTCTCATCAGCTTGACATGTTGTGTCAAAACTCAAGTACTCCTTTTCCATCCCTGGAAAGATTGTCAATACAAAATCGTTTACCTTCTCGACACTCTCAAGCGTGGGTGCAAGAATTGCCCTACTCTAAAAATACCTGTAATATGACATGTTTTGCAACAAATTTGGATATGAAAAGTCTACCAAATGAGAGAGAGGATCATCAGTAGTTGTAATCAATAGATCATTTGGAATTTCAATTTCTGATTCATCACCAACAACAGAACCAATATTTCTATTTCCAATATCAAGTATCCAATTAGGAAATCTCTTCATTTCACCTTCATCTTGATCTGAAGAAGACATTAGAAGCCTCATGTTTGTGTGCAGTTTCAGAACCTTACAAAACGACCACAGATGGGATGAGCTAATATCTGATGTTAATATGTCGGGTCTACTCCCTTTCGGAACACTGGAAGTATCTGTCTGGAATCACCTCCTAGAACAACAACCTTACCACCAAATGGTTAATGTGTCTTATGTTGATCGGTAACTGATATAAGATCCCTGAGCATCTGATCAAGTGCTTCAAAGCACATTTTATTGAGCATTGGAGCTTCATCCCAAATTATTAAACTACTTTGGATGAGTAGCTCAGCCTTCAAACTGCCATGCTTGATGTTGCAAGTAGATTCATCAGTAATTGTAATGGGTATTGAAAATCTAGAATAAGCCGTTCTGCCACCAGGTAGGAGTAAAGACGCAATTCCACTAGATGCGACATTTAAAACAATCTTTCCTCTAGACCAAATAGCAGAAGAAAGTCCATTCCAAATAAATGTCTTACCACACCCACCATGCTCAAAAGCAAAGTAAAAATCACCAAAGTCTGTAATAACAGCATTGAGTATCTCGTCGAATACTAACCTTTGCTCATGAGTCATCTTTTGTTTCATATATAAGTTTGTATGAGTCAACTCATTTGTGTCATATGCTAACTCCTCCTCTATTAGCTTATTCTGAAAAAGGCGAACATCAGACATCTCAGGATATGGCATTGATTGATAGTCTCTTAAAGATCTCGCATTGCTGTTGAGTATCATCTCATTCTCAATAAGGCAGAGATTTTTCAATTCGTCATCAGTCATGTTTAGTCCTAGCAAAAGCACATGGTGGTCTTATGAAATATTTAATAAGTAATTCTAAAATAAAATTATTAATATTATTAATAAAAATAAAAATAATAAGAGAATACAATCTTGATATAAAAAAAATATAGTAAAATACCTTGGTTTTTCAAAGCTTTTCTCCTCTCATATAGTATTACATCAGCTAATAATGTCCAAGTTGTATTCCAAACATGCTCTGGGTTGCTAATACTATTAGATATCAGTAGCATCGCAAATAATTTTCTCAATTGATGACCAGATGCAAGTTTAGCTACCTCATTAATAGCTGTAATGAATTCTCTATCATCGCACAGTAGTCCCATGGAATAGCAAGCATCTTGGAAGCTATAATATGTAATTTCATTAACTGTCCTAATAGACTCATATGTTGTGCAACCTCTCTGAACAGCTAACAAAGTTCTCATATAATAAATATCACCTGTACCCGGTGGAACATAGTTTAACCTCCCGATAGAATACCCTCTTTTACGTAGATGTCATTCCCCTTGCTTCTCTATCATAAACAAATTAATTTGGAAACTCAGCATATGTCAAAATGTGACCTGATTCAAATTTTTTATTGGCCTCCATCCATGCTAAGAACATCGTACATTTTTCTTACTCTTCTTCCACGATTTCCTCAAGATTGTCATCATCTTTAAAGATGATATTTTACTCTCCAGACAAATGAAAAGTTAATCTCATCATTGAAGGCCACCTCTGATGAATATCATAAGTTAAAGTTCTCCACACAGCCTCACATGCAGACAAATATCTGCAATCATAAAATTGTTTGATCTCATCAATAACCTGAGCATACTCTCCACTGGAAGCTTCCTTTGTAACTCCAACTGCTACCTTGTCTGGACCTTTATTCACGTACTTGAACAAATATTTGATAGCATTTGACTTGTTGCAACTCTACATTAACATGCGCTTGATAAGACATAAAAAATGATTTTTATTAGTTTCATCATAAATAGTATTAATCCTATTATTTGTCGATAAAAATAAATAAAATTAAATACAATCTAAAAATTAATAACCTTATAAATTATATAAATTTAGAAAAAATATTCAAAAAGAGAAAAAAAATGAAAGTACTTCTATTGTGTAG
This sequence comes from Arachis hypogaea, assembly GCF_003086295.3. Classification (NCBI taxonomy): domain Eukaryota; kingdom Viridiplantae; phylum Streptophyta; class Magnoliopsida; order Fabales; family Fabaceae; genus Arachis; species Arachis hypogaea. The sequence continues at coordinate 92,993,619 of NC_092049.1, read as the reverse complement.
AAATAATGTAAATTGAGTAAAGAGAAAATTTATAAATATGGCAAGTAAAAAAATTTAAATTTAAAAATTGAAATGGTTAAGACGTCACTTAATTGGGAATTAGTATTAGAATTTCAAATTTTAAATTTTTAAATAGAGTTTCCTAATTAGCTAGTACATATTTTAAATTTTTAAATAAAATTTTCTAAATTAATTCAATTTTTTCGGAACAAAATTAGAAATAGAATTAAGTATAGAAGAATGTCAAATTAAAATTTTCTTTTAAATAGTATAAATAACCTCACATTTTAATAAGACTGATAATTCTATTTACTTTAATATAATCTTTTGTAATTAGCATAGTAGCTTATAAATTATATAAAATTTAAAAAAATATTCTCAAACCCAATTGCTTATTTAAAAATTCAAAAAAAAAATTATTTGAATTTAAATTTAAAATTTTAAACATAATACTTTAATTAGAAATTATAATTAGATTTTTTTAAAATAGGTACACATTAAAAATTAATAACTAACTTAATTGTATCAACAATAATTCATATGAGAAATTTGTAACTTTATGACATTAAATACTAAATTAGAAGTTAACAGAATATCAACAATGTGAATCGAATTAAAAATAAAACCACAAGTAATAACCAAATAACTTCAATTTATATTTTAAAAAATTCTAAATTCCAAACATAAAAATCGAAAAGAATCAAAAGAAAAATAACAACTTAAGAAAAGACAATATTTCCACCAAAACAAACATATGCTTGGTATTATTCTATTAGATAGACTCTAAAAGGGATTCCAAAACATGTGTATCTAAATTCTCAAGTTTCATTCTCAATCTTGATCTTCTTGCAAGTTGAGGTATCTCCTTGCACCTTCGAATCTTCTGACTCCGAGGATAGTCGCTTGGTTGGTGTAATAGCATTTTCCAACACTTTGAATTCATCATTGTCCGCAACTTCATTGGAGAATTCAAGCAATAAATTATGTACAAAATACTACGTTAAATTAAAGACTTCCTTCTCACATTTGATTTTATCTCAATAATATTTTTTGAATAAAATAAAGATCTAACTTTGAGAAAACAAACAAACAAAAAATTAATTTTTTGAACAAATACCTTATCACATTCGATTTTTTCCCCTTCAATAATTGAAGATGCCTTTGAAGTTGGAAGCAAACCACTGGTGTAGTCAACATCTTAAAATTATAATTAGTTATTAATTATTATTTATAAATTAGATACTACTAATGACCAAGAAAGAGAAAAATAAACCTATTTTTAATAGAAAGTACAGTTATAACTATATGCACAATTTGAATAGAGTGAGCTTTTTTGAATTTATTTATGAGGTCCACATTATCAGTTATATTCTTAACTTTATAAGAAGGTGAAAAATGTAGATTATCAGATATTTGAACTTCAACGATGAAGAGGAAGGTCTTTTCAATTAGGTTGAGCAAAAGTGTAGGTGTTTCCGATAGATCTCCTTTCTACAGGGTATTACATAATATATTAATAATAAATAACATAAAAATTACCATTAAAAATATCTTTACTAATGTTTTTAGAAATAAATATTGGTTAGATCTTACCAATAGGAGTGGATCAAGTATCTCTACACAGCTCTTTCCCAAAACTTGTTTTTTCTCCTTGTCAAAGATTACGAAACATGCACACTCAGAGCCATCAATGACACCCAACTTTATTTGGTACATGCTTAATAATAATAAAAAAATAGCATAAAAAAAAGTTAAACATAGATTTATTCAATATCTAATCCATTGTAATTAAACTTTAAATTAAAAAAAAAATTCAATGTATAACAGATTTAAATTACTTTTTTCCTCAACTTTTTTACAGAAAAAAATTACCGTATCTAATTCTTTTAAATGCTCAATGGTTTTGCCTTGATAAATTTTTAAGAATGCAGCCTCATTTGGAATTTCGCCGATATTACCCCTAAACTCTTCAAATCTTACAAAGCTAGATAAATAAAGCGAAAAAACGACGTTAGATAACACATAATATTAAACTAAAGAATTGAAAAAAATATATACCCACCTATTTTTAAATTGGATGACATTTGCTTCTTCAAGATTGAAGAACATCTTTGTGTCATACATGAAATTCTGTAAAACAATTTTTCCTGAAAAATTTAATTTAATACAAAATGAGTAAAAACTCACTATTATCGAAAAGCTCACATAAAAAATGAGTAAAAGCTCACATATAAAAATTCACATAATTATGGATAAATATTACTGTTATATAACTTCACTCTAACAAATTGTAAGACGACAACAGCTCCATCCTTATTGCCAGATCCCAAAAAAATATTTAATTCATGTGCATAGTTGCCAAAAAGTGCATACTTCGTTATTTTTCTATGCCAAATAGAATGTTTGATGTTAAATATACTTTTTATAAAAAATAAACAAAAAATAATTACAACTAAAAAAGTAACTACCAATAAAATAATATCAAATTATATATATTTTATATTTTAAAATTAACAATAAAATTAAAACGTCAAACACAATTTAAAAAAATTAATAATTAGTTTATTAATTATTTTAAACTCATAAAAAACTAACTACGGAAAGAATGCTTTCTATTAAAATTCTATTTAAAAAAAGATTTAAACACTTTATTATTTTTATATGCCAAATAGAATGTTTAATGTTAAATATACTTTTTATAACAAAATAAACAAAAAATAATTACAACTAAAAAAGTAACTACCAATAAAATAATATCAAATTATATATATATTTTATATTTTAAAATTTAAAAATTAACAATAAAATTAAAACGTCAAACACAATTTAAAAAAATTAATAATTAGTTTATTAATTATTTTAAACTCATAAAAAACTAACTACGGAAAGAATGCTTTCTATCAAAATTCTATTTAAAAAAAGATTTAAATACTTTTTTTCAAAATCAATCTGAAGTGATTTTTCAAAAAATTTAAATGCTATTAATAAAAAAACGAATTGCCTTTTTTTCAAAAGCGTTGTCTTTGAATAAAAACGTTTGTTACATATTTCAAAAAATTTAAATATTATTAATAAAAAAACGTTGCCTTTTTTCAAAAAACGTTGTCTTTGAATAAAAACGTTTGTTTCCTATTAATAATATTAATAAAAATATTCATAACAAAATAAATTAAAATAACAATTTAAAAAGATGAAAATATCAAAATTTTTAGATTTATAAAAATAAATATATGATTACCCATCATCGATCTCTAATTCATTAACAGTGTACTTGGTAGATTTACCATCCTTTTCAAGAATCCTCTTACTCCCAATTCTAGTAAGATATCCAACAATATCTGAAATAATTTAAAATAAAAAAAATTGTTGTCAATAAGTTTGTTAAAAAAAAAACACAGCCGAAATTATCAATAAAATAAATAAATTTATAAATAAATTATACTTTTTCTAAAATAATAAACTTTCCAACTAAGTAGGTGTAATCGTACCCAAGAGTATTGAGAGTGTCAAAACTCACAAAATTAAATCCATATCGTGAAATACTTGATGATACTGGAAGTTTGTGCACATCCGTACGTTGGTTTAAATTAACAACATACTCATGATGTGTAGTCTTGAAGTTACTCTCATTGAGTCCAACACCAACATATCTTATTTGGTAAGATATTCCTTTCTTTAGCAAATTTACGAATCGAGACACAAAAGCCCTCTTAACCGAGGCGTGTATTTTTCCTCCCTAAAATTGATAAACAAAAATAAAAAAATAATTAGATAGGGATAAACAAACAACTTTAAAATATAAATAATATAAATTTAAAATAAAATAAAAAAATATTAGTAGAAAACTCACGTCTTCATCGAGCCAAACCATCTCAATTGAGTATGGCAATGAAGAATTTCCGTAATTTGGTAGTGTTCATAACCGTATCACTCGTATACGTATATACAAATTATCGATTGTAGGATTGATTTTTGCGATTTTGTGAATACCAGTCATTGGAATAAGTAGGGAAATTTTAGATTTTGAATGTATGTAAAGAAAGGGTTTGATGTACTTTGAATCGTAGTGTTACACATATCTCATAACTTATACTTTTATAGTTGACTCATAGCTAACATTTTTTAAATTTGATTGACTTTAATTTAAATTTGAATTAAATTTGTAGATAAAGAAATAAATATATTAACAATTTTTAAAATTCTAAATATATTTAAATTTACATATGTAGCTGCAATTTTTGAAAAAAAATCAATAAAAATTTAAAAAATAGTGTTAAAATTTAAAAAATAACAACTTAAATAAAATAATTTAAAATTAAAAAAATAACAACTTAAATATAACCACTCAAACAAATAATTTAAAATTTGAAAATAACAATCTAAGCAAATAATAATTTATAATTTATAAATATAAATCTAAAAATTTTTAGTGACGACATCTATGCAAATAAATTCTCAGACTCAATGTTAACTCTCCATTTGTATTTGTATTACTATTATTATTACTATTACTATAAAGATAAAGATAAAAATTGAACAAATTCCTTTTTCCCTGCTTTCTCCATCTCTTACGGAGGCCCAAATGAAACACACAAATTACTAGCATCGACGGCTGCAGATTCTCGAACCGAAATCAAGGGTTGATATCGGTTCTTTTCCCCAGGTCTCCACGTAGGATTTTTGGTTCTGAATTTCATTTACATAAACCCATTCAATTCAATTTCAATTTCCAGCAAAGGTTAAAAATATCTCTACTTAGAGTTTTAGCACTTTACAAAGGTACTCTCCCAGGCTCCAATTCTCTTCTTTTTCTTCTTCACTGTGCTGCTCTCGTTTATATTTTTTTTAATCTCCGCCTTGTTCTTTCTTCATCTTCCGATTCAATTTATTGTTGTTTATTTGTATTACTTCCCCGGCACTTGACAAGTTGAGAATTATCTTGCTATGCTACCTATGATATTGATATATCTCTTTTCGTTTTGGTTTTCAATCCGCTGGTTTTATTTCATTGGTTATTGCAAGGGTTTGATCAAGGAGCTTGACATTTGATTGATAGATAGCTCTCTGAAACTAATAGTTAGGTAATGAAAGCGTTAAAGATGGCTGGCTTTTGAATTTATGTTATTGATTAGGACAAGAACAATGAAATGATTTTATATAGTTTGAGTGTAACAAGCTGAAGTAAATAATTTGGCTAATTTTTCTTTCTGCACTTCTTTGTTTTCGTCTCATATGTGTCGGCAATCTGGTTTTTTGATGTTGAAATACCATATATAGAACATAATAATAATCAAGGTTTATGGTTTACTTCAGGTTCCAACGATGGCTTTCTTTGGTCGAATTGGGAATTTACTCAGAAATGCTGCAAACAAGCAGATCAGTTCAGAATTGCTCTCATCCCCATCTATTCTCCAGGCAATACGGTGCATGTCATCTGCTCCAAGCTCAAAACTGTTCATTGGAGGTGCATTGAAGTTTGAAATACCTTATAAGTTGCATCCATCATGTTTTATTTTTGGTGTAATGTAGCTGATACTAATAATATAATAGATATTGATATATGGATAGATACATATTAACATTTCCTCTGTTGCAGGTGTTTCATATTCTACTGATGAGCAAGGTTTGAGGGAGGCATTTTCAAGATATGGAGAAGTTGTTGATGGTACATAAGATTCTTTTTCCTCCACTTGTTTCTTTTGTTATCTTAATGTTGTTTGCTTTTATGATTTTTGGTTCTTGAAAATTGTCTATATTAATTTACCAACAGCTCCTAACAAGCTATATTTGCATGTCTACTATATTTTCAACTTTTAACTCCCCCAATTCAACGAATAACCTCGGTGAGACGAGAGATATATTGGGTTGATGATGTTTGTGTTCGAGACAAATTGTAATTTCAAGAACATTCTACACCTAATTCAAATAAATTGTTATTCTATTTATTATTCCTAGAATTGTGAAGTCTTTCGGGCAACGGTCATGAAATCATATTCATATATATTCATACCTCTCACTCTCACCTTCCACAAACAAGGCAAAAGCAAGGTATTTATTTATCTGATCTTCTCCTGTTTGAACTAATCATGATTCAGAATCTATATGCAAGTTGATGGTAAGCTTCTCTTAATTTGGTGTTTGCTTTTAGAGTTGTTGATGGTACAAATCCAGAAGAGATAGAGATAACAACACCTGCTTTTAACGATGCAAATTTTGAGAGGGTTGAAAGGCTAATCAAAGGTTGGTGTCTATTTCTTCCCTCATACATATATATATAATTTTGAGATTTGTTTCTTGATTTCTTTATGTTTATGATCAAATGAGCGGAATTAAAATAGAGGAAATGTAGTCAGACAATGAAACCCTAAGCTATTATTAGTTACTCTTGTAGTGAAAACAAGTCTCCCTTGGGCAAATATAGTGTTTATGACCATAACAGCAGGATAGTAGACATATGCCTCCTACCTCCATTCCTCTTGGATCTAATGAAATTAGTTTGAAATTAGTCGTGGAATATGTTTATTGTGTTCCTCTATTAGGAAGAGCAGAAATTATTTTGAAAAATCTGGGAGTGGATCAAGGGAAGAAAGGACAGAGTTACCAATTTTAACTTTAAATCATTATCATTAGTCAAACCAACCAAATTGGTTATCAATCAAGAATTAGGAATGAAGGCAATGTTAGTTATTTCTCATGTCACAATTAAAAATATATTGGCCTGGAAGATTCTATATACTTCCCACGAAACATTTCAATAGTCACAATTAAAAATATATTCTATATATCAATCATTAAATATATTCTACATAATTGACTAATTGGCATTAAAGCTTCGTTAGAATTTTTGGCATTCTTTAGGAATTGAAATAAGCATTTTATTGGAAGTGGTAAATAAGGATTTTATTCTTGGCATTCTTTAGGAATTGAAAGCAATCAAGAGTACAAGTTACGCACAAGAAGTACCAGGAAGATTTCCTCTTACTATGTAAGTATAATGATGATAATACTAATAGTAATTTAAGGAGAAAAAGAGATTATGAATAGAAATTACCTATGTAATTACTAAACTAACTTCCTATATTAATAGGCAAGCATGTGAATAGCTTAATTTTTGCTGCTTCAAGATATCAGAAAGTTCTTGAGGAGAATCTTAATTTATCAAGTGCAGGATTTGAAAGGTAAACTATATTATTATTATTTATACTTTTAATTCATTTACTTGTATAAGAATACAATTGAATATATACATAGAATATTCTGTAAGAAATATAAAATATATATGCACTTAATTAACTTTTTTACAACACACACAAAACACATACAAGTTACGCACAAGAAGTACCAGGAAGATTTTCTCTTACTATGTAAGTATAATGATGATAATACTAATAGTAATTTAAGGAGAAAAAGAGATTATGAATAGCAATTACCTATGTAATTACTAAACTAACTTCCTATAATAAATAGGCAAGCATGTGAATAGCTTAATTTTTGCTGCTTCAAGATATCAGAAAGTTTTTGAGGAGAATCTTAACTTATCAAGTGCAGGATTTGAAAGGTAAACTATATTATTATTATTTATACTTTTAATTCATTTACTTGTATAAGAATACAATTGAATATATACATAGAATATTCTGTAAGAAATATAAAATATATATGCACTTAATTAACTTTTTTACAACACACACACAAAACACACAGATATATATAAATACCAACTTTATATGAACTAGTTAGTACAACTTGAAGTCTGATTGTTACCCTCTCTTTATATTTATATATACAGATATGAAGTATAGCTCTTATCACTATATATAATAACCATCTTGTAGCAGATACGGAATTGAAGTGTAGTTTCTTGTAAATAAATTAAATCTATGTCACATTTTGCAAACTAATTTCAAATCAAATTGGCTAATTACAAATCAAAGCTATAGTCCATCAAACAGAATCAGGAGTGTAAGTTATGCACAAGAAGTACCAGGAAGATTTCCTCTTGTTTGATGTTGTTTCTTTTGGTTTTTTATTCTAATGTCTTTTCCTGAAATTCTTTCAATTTTCAGTTTTTTTTTATCTTATCTCCATTTGGCTCACATTTATGAACGAGCTAACCAGGTCTTCACTGTATATTTTGGTATTGCAGTGGGATTCTACCAGGTATGTAACCTTAAACAAATTAGGCTTATTTCTTCCTTTGAGATGGCTTACTTCTCTATTTGGTTTGATTGAGTTACGTAATTGCTGCTTTAGATTTGTATATATGCTGCAATATTTTCATATGAACTTGACACTTTGGTTTTTACCATCTGCATGCAAGATAATATGAAGCTAATGGATGACATAGCTGCTCCAAAACCTACCATATTTATTAGTCCAAGTAGGAAGTAGGAAGTAGGAAGTAGGTCTTTTGGAGCGAGCAACAGAGCATTGTGAAATATGGAGTTTTATGTATTAAGAGTTAATGTTAAGACATTTATAGTTAAAAAATCATGTTATGTTTGATACTTTGTATAAGAGTTATTACTTTTGATTTCCAATACTAAAAAATCATATATTATATTTAATACGTTGTTTGTGAGTTATATAATATTTTGTTTATGGATTATGATTTTTTGGTTATTGTGAAATTTTAATAAAAAAAATTATTTGTTTAACATGATAAAAACGAGGGTAAAAACTGCCTTTTCAAATGATAAAAAATGTTACTATTAGGGTTAAAACGGCGGTTCAAAAACGTCATTTTAACCAATTAAAAGTCACTCTGTCAAGGTGAAAACGGCGGTTCAAAAACGCCGTTTTAACTGACCAAAATGTCACTCTGTTAGGATAATAATGACGGTTCAAACCATCATTTTAACAAATGAAAACGCTATTCTGTTAGAGTAATAATGGTGGTTCAAACTGCCGTTTTAACCTATCCAAAAATTGTCGTTTTAATCCTGGAAATAATGGCAGTTTAACCAACAAGAAAATACCTTTAGTCGAAAATAATGGTGGTTTTCAAAAAATCAGCGTAATAACCAGAATGGCGCCCAGAATTACGTCACTTTCTAAAACCGCTGTTCTCGGTAATAATGGCGGTTCAAATCGCTGTAAATACCCAAAAAAACCGCAGTTTTAACAAGAATTTTTTGTAGTGTAGAAATTGAGCTTCACCTCTTCTCATGAGCAATTAGATTAAGAGATTGGCAATTGATTATGTGAAGAGAAATTAAATCACCAAGAGATTGGGGTTTAATTACTCACAGTCCGTCATGGATCTATCTTACATGATTGAGAAGGAGTGAGACCCATTGATTCAAGAGAAATTAACATCTCCAATCCCTTATGTTTGCCATCTTTACTTTTTGTCATTTACTTTCTTGCACTTTACTTTCTTATACTTTCTATTCCTTGCATTTTACTTTCCAGCACTTACTGTCTACTTCATTGCACTTTACTTCTCTTGCTCTTTTACTTTCCGGCACTTTATTTTCAGCACTTTATTTTCCTGCACTTTACTTTTACTTCATTTACTTTCCCTGCACTTTATTGTTTTCTTTTAATTTCATGTCATTTCCATTTCTTGTTGCTCATCACTCTAAATTGAATCATCTAACTAGAATAATCAACTAACTATTGATTGCTTAATCCTTTAATCCTCGTGGGATCGACCTCACTCTAAGTGAGTTTTATTACTTGATGCGACCCAGTATACTTACCGGTAGTTAATACGTGAAATTAAATTTTTCCATATCAGATGCTTTTTAAAAGGGCATTTCAGTGGACAGTTACTTTTGGCGATGGCACAAGATGCCAATAATAATTTCTATACTATTGCTTATACTGTTGTTGGATCAGAAACAAAGGAGTCGTGGAAATTGTTTTTAACTCTCTTACAAGAAGATCTTGGGAATGCAAGTGTGCATGGATGGAACTTTATGTCGGATCAACAAAAAGTTAGTAATTTATTTGTTTATGATTATATTTTGAAATCTAGTTCATTATGCTTCGGATAAAATTATGCTTGTATTTTGAAATCTAGTTAACTTTTTGTATTTTGTAATTTAGATTATTTGTATTAAAACTGCAGAAAAAAGGCTTGTTCTGTTTCTCATTTTTTGTTTAGTTAGCATTAGTTCAGTTTTCTCACATTAGTTAGAATTAGTTAGCATTAGTGCATTGTGTATACTATTAGAAATTATCAAATTGCAGTAGTTCAATTTTCATCATACCAGTGGCATTTGTTAATATTAGTTCATTTATGCATCAAGTTAGCATTAGTTCACTTGTGCATTATTCATATATTAAGTTAGTTTCAGTGCATTTGTGTATTATATTAGAATTTGTTAAATTGCATTAGTTCAATTTTGATAATACCAGTGGCATTATTTAGCATTAGTTCTTTTATGCATCTAGTTAGCATTATTTCGCTTGTGCATCATTTGTGTATTAAGTTAGTATTACTGCATTAGTGTATTATATTAGAATTTCATAAATTGCATTAGTTCAGTTTTCTCATACCAGTGGCATTAGTTAGTATTAGTTCTTTTATGCATCTAGTTAGCATGATTTCACTTGTGCATCATTTGTGTATTAAGTTAGCATTACTGCATTTGTGTATTATATTAGAATTTTATAAATTGCATTAGTTCAATTTTCTCATACCAGTGGCATTAGTTAGTATTTGTTCATTTGGAGATGATATTATGCTACTTTCAGGATCTTCTTGAAGCAATGAAAGAGGTGATGCTAGAGGCACCAAATCAAAATTGTGTAATGTATATGTGGAAAAATTTCATCAACCGTTTTAAGGATCTACAACTTAGAGATGTGGTTTGGGAGTGTGCAAGATGTTCAACCCCCCATGAGTTTGTAGAGACCATGGAAAAGCTTAAGAAGATTAATGAAGAAGCATGGGAGTATCTTATAAGATTTGATCCTCGGGTGTGGGTGAAGGCTTACCTTAACCATGGGCCGAAGGTTGATTCTTTGACAAATAATATGTGTGAATCCTGGAATGCCAATATAGGAAAGTACAGAGTGAAGCCCATTCTTACAATGTGTGAAGAGTTGTGCTGTTATGTCATGAAGAGAATGACGAAGCATATCATTCTACTATCAGCATATCCTGGAAAGCTTGCTCTGGTACAACAAAAAAGAGTTGGCCGAATGATTAAGCCCAGCAACAGATGGAATGCAGAATGGATAGGTGACAACGAGAGGAAGCGGTTTGAAGTGAGTCGCAAGACATCAAGAGTTGCTGTTAAGTTGATGAAGCATACTTGTTCATGCAATATGTGGCAACTAACAGGTTGACTTACTTATTCTTTAATTAAAAACTTGTTAAATGAGTAATGTATTCTAAACTTGTATGTGATTGTTGAATTATAGGAATGCCTTGTGTTCATGCGATTGCTGCTATTAGGAAGAAGCATGACAAGCCAGAAGATTATGTGCACAAATGGCTTTGCATGGAGTCCATCCATCTGACTTATGCACACTCTATCCAACCAATTCCCAGTGAAGAATATTGGCATAGAATATGTTATATCAAGCCAGAACCTCCACCCATCAAGAGGCCGATTGGTAGGCCAAAGATGCATAAAAGAAAGAAGGATCCAATAGAGGATTTGATTCAAGGGGACAAGGTAAGAAAAACATTTCGCATAACATGCAGCAAGTGCGGCGAGAAAGGTCACAACTACAAGACGTGCAAGGGAGCACCATCTAATCCTAATTGGAAGCCTAAAACCAGGAAACCAAAGCACCAAAACTCAAGTACTCAAGCACCAGTGGAACTTCCATTATCCCAATCTGCTCCAAAGACTGAGGTAACAAAGCACTTGAGGATTTAGTTGTCTTTGTTATGAATGATGAAGGATTTATGTGTCTTCAATAGAAATGTTAAAGGATTTATGTGTCTTCAATAAAAAAGTTAAAGGATTTATGTGTCTTCATTATAAATGTTGTAGGCTAGCCATAATACACAATAGGCAGTTCTATGTGAACAAGCACACAACACTCCAATGGTCCCAAATCAAGCCTTACCATGCCCATCAGCAACTCTAGCAAGACTAGCTGTACCAACAGAAACAACCCCAGCATAAGCAGCATCATTCAGCCAATCACCAATCAAGACAACAAACCAGACTTATTCCAAAGTACCAGCTAAATTTAGGCCAAAGCAACCAATCAAAAGGCCACCTGCACCAACTACAACTCAGACTCAAGTTGCTCCACCAACTTCAACAAGTGTGACAACAAGATCGAGTGGAGAAGTATCAAAGGAGACCCTGGCAGCAACAAGTTGTGCTACAATAGGAATGTTCAAGTTTATACCAAATCCAGGCTTCAAGGACCAGAAAAAGTGACATGCTTGTTCCTGAATTATTTTGGAAACAAATATTAGTTTTTTAATGCAATATTTAGTTGTAATACATATTGGCAAACTTTCTTTTAGCCAATTTAGTTGCTTTCGAATTAGTATTTTGGAAACCAAGGGTTGATTACTTGCTACAGTTTCTTTTTCTAGATGTTATTATGTTATGGTATGACAATATTCCTATGTTATGGTTTAGGTTGAATGGATGAATTATTGTTAATCGAATTAATTATATATGGCTTGTTTCTGGCTTAGGTTCATTGAATGAAAATAAACATTAATTTACATGCATTCTATATCTGTTTTAAGGCAACAAGATATGGATAATTCAAATCTTCATTCTTTCATTCATATTAACCAAAATAGTCAACAGACATAATTCACTACAATCCACATTTTTTTTTCATATTTTTCATACCCTAAATAAACAAAGACCAACAACTACAACAATCAAGCCTATAACTATGACCCAGAAGTTACTGCTTTTCTTGTTCTCTAGGTAAATTAATCTTTGCTCTAGATCAGCCATTCTGTTCTCCAATTCTTTCTTCCCAAAATGTTCTTCAACATCTAAGCTCTGATTGTCACCCAATTTTTTTGTTGGCTCCATGCACCCAATTCTTTCAATGTGGTCATCAACCCACACAAAGAATTTACAATATGGTTGTTTCACCTAATCAAGTCGGATAGTATGAAAATATGTTGGTAAAAAAAACTTTCAACTTCACCCATATACATGAAAAATTGTGAGTTTACCTTGAAGATTGGGCATCCGAAAAATAGCCTGTTTGGTTGGTATTTGTCTTCGACAAGTAAAATATGGCATACATCCCGCAGAAGCATTTTGGAGCGACACTATCTTTCTCATCCCCAGCTTGCACTGAACATAGGGCTGCATTTACAACCGAGCCTTCCTGTTGTCTGCCACTACCTCCGCGTTGTCTCATGATTGATGAGCTTCCATCGCTGGCCATCAATATAAGCAACACCACCATCATCAACAAATATGAACAACTACTGCGTATGTTACTTCAGAAAACTCAATTTAAATCTCATTAGGGATACCTTTGCAAAACAACGTTGTTTTCAGCATCAAGGACCTATTTGTCCTTAGAACTTTATTTCCTTCCAGCGTGGCACTGTAACGGACACCTGGACACCATTTCAACCACGTCAGCCAGTTCCATTTGGTGTATGAGAGACAAATAGACGGAAGGATTAAATTGTCCTCCATTTGTTAAAGTCAGGGATTTTTTTGTATTTAAATTTTGTTAGGGATGTATTTGTCAAAAATTAAAAAATTCAGGGACTTATCTGTCTTTTTTCCTAAAATAAATATCAGATTATCTATAATCTATAAGTTATGTAGTTAATTTTTAAAAATGAAAATTATTGCTTCTTTTAAAATAAAATTATCGAGTGAGGCCTTGAACACTTCTTTTACTTTAAGAAAAAAAATATTTTTTACTTATTTTTTTTTCAATTTTGTACAGTGTATACTCTTTGAACTAATGTACCATGATATGGTGGGTATAAATGAGAGGCAATAATATGGCTTGACATGTTAGTAGTTCTGTGGACGTGAGGTAGAGATGAAACTCACTCACTTTCTTACATTGAACAACTTAGGTTTGTAATCATTTGACTTACACTATATGCAGTAGATAAACCACCTTCCTGATTCCAATGACTATTGGAAAAAGGGCCAAAATATCTCTTTGCCAGCTTCTGACTCTTGCGGCATGCCACTGATTGCTGCTGGTATGACTACAGTTTGACGAATACAAAGTCACCTGGTGCATGAAATTACAATCACACTTTTGCAATTCCGCACAACTAACCAGCAAGTGCACTGGGTCGTCCAAGTAATACCTTACGTGAGTAAGGGTCGATCCCACAGAGATTGTTGACTTGAAGCAAGCTATGGTCATCCTTGTAAATCTCAGTCAGGCGGATTCAAATGTTCATGAGTTTGATAATTAAAATATAGTTAAAACAGAAAATAAGATAGAAATACTTATGTAATTCATTAGTGGGATTTCAGATAAGCGTATGAAGATGCTTTGTTCCTTTTGAACTTTTGCTTTCCTATTGCCTTCATCCAATCATTCATACTCCTTTCCATGGCAAGCTGTATGTTGGGGGATCACCGTTGTCAATGGCTACCGTCTGTCCTCTCAGTGAAAATGGTCCAGCTACGGGTTACGTAGGGCTAATCATCTGTCGGTTCTCACTCATGTTGGAATAGGATTCATTGATCCTTTTGTGTCTGTCACTACGCCCAACACTCGTGAGTTTGAAGCTCGTCACAGTCATCCCATCCCAGATCCTACTCGGAATACCACAGACAAGGTTTAGACTTTCTAGATCTCAAGAATGCTGCCAATTGATTCTAGCTTATACCACGAAGACTCTGATCTCACAGAATGGAGGGCTCTGTTTTTAGGAGAGGCAACCATGCATCGTGCACCAGGAGGCTAAGAGATACACACTCAAGCTATTGCAGATAGAACGGAAGTGGTTGTCAGGCACGCGTTCATAGGTGACAATGATGATGAGTGTCACGGATCATCACATTCATCAGGTTGAAGTGCGAGTGAATATCTTGGAATAAGAATAAGCTTGAATTGAATAGAAAAATAATAGTACTTTGCATTAATTCATGAGGAAAAGCAGAGCTCCACACCTTAATCTATGGGGTGCAGAAACTCCACCGTTGAAAATACATAAGAACAAAGTCTAGGCATGGCCGAATGGCCAGCCTCCATACGTGTACAAAAGCATAAAGGTCTAAGGACTAAACGTCCAAAGATGAAAATACAATAGTAAAAGGTCCTATTTATAATGAACTAGTAGCCTAGGGTTACAGAATTAAGTAAATGATGCAGAAATCCACTTCCGGGCCCACTTGGTGTGTGCTTGGGCTGATCATTGAAGCTTTCATATGTAGAGACTTTTCTTGGAGTTAAATGCCAGCTTTGGTGCCAGTTTGGGCGTTTAACTCCAGCTTTTATGTCATTTCTGGCGTTCAACGCCAGAATAGGGTAGAAAGTTGGCGTTTAAATGCCAGTTTGCGTTATCAAAACTCGGGCAAAGTATAGACTATTATATATTGCTGGAAAGCCCAGGATGTATACTTTCCAACGCAATTGAGAGCGCACCAATTGGGCTTCTATAGCTTCAAAAAATCCACTTCGAGTGCAGGGAGGTCAGAATCCAACAACATCTGCAGTCCTTTTTCAGCCTCTGAATTAGATTTTTGCTCAGGTCCCTCAATTTCAGCTAGAAAATATTTAAAATCACAAAAAATACACAAATTCATAGTAAAGTCCAGAAATGTGATTTTTGAATAAAAACTAATAAAAATATAATAAAAATTAACTAAAATATACTAAAAACTACCTAAAAACAATGCCAAAAAGCGTATAAATTATCCGCTCATCATCACCCACCTTGTATACCACAATATTATTCACAAGTTCATTATCTCGCCAGCCAAAGAAGAAAGAGGCAACTGAAAAAGTTACAACAGGGACACAGGCAAAGTGGGTGTTGATGCAGGAGGTTGTTGATAAGGTTGTTATGGCAAAGTATCAATAGCATTTGGTGAGGTTGAGGAGGAAGTGATGCAACACCTGTGCTAAAGTCAAATCAAATCAAGGCCGGCCTTGAACACTTCCCTTCCCTTAAGAAAAAATATTTTTTACTTAATTTTTTTCAATCTTATACATTGTTTACTCATTGAACTAATGTACCATGATATGGTGGGTATAAATGATATGCAAATATGTTCTTTGATATGTTATTTGTAGTTCTGTGGGCATAAGGTAGAGATGAAACTCACTCTCCTTAGAATTGAAAAATTTAGGTTTGTAGTCTATTGACTTACAATAAATACAGTAGATAAGCCACCTTCTCGATTCTTGTGACTATTTTAAAAAGGGCCAAAATATGTCATTCCCAGCTTCTGACTCCTGCACCATGCCACTGATTGCTGCTGGTATGGATACAGTTTGATGAATACAAAGTCACCAACCTTGAATACCATAGTATGTTATTCGCAAGTTCATCATCTCGCCAGCCAAAGAAAAAAGAGGCAGGTGAAAAAGTTACAACAGAGAGATAGTCAAAGTAGGCATTGATACGAGAGGCTGCTCATATGGTTGTAGCGGCAAAGCATCAACAGCATCAGGTGAGGTTGGGTAGGAAGTGATGGAATACCTGTGCTGAAGTCAAATCAAATTGAGCCAGGCTTTGAACACTTCTTTTCCCGTAAGAAAAAAAAATATTTTTTACTTATTTTTTTGTCTATCATGTACAATGTATACTCTTTGAACTAATGTACCATGATATGGTGGGTATAAATGAGTGGCAATAATGTGGCTTGACATGTTAGTAGTTTTGTGCATGTAAGGCAGAGATGAAACTCACTCAACCCTCGTAGCATTGAACAATTTAGGTTTGTAATCATTTGACTTACCGTATATGCAGTAGATAAGCCACCTTCCCGATTCCCGTTACTATTGGTAAAAGGGTCACTTCTAATTCTTGCGCCATGCCACTGATTGCTGCTCGTATGACTGCAGTTTGACGAATACAAAGTCACCCGCCTTGAATACCACAACATTGCTCGCAAGTTCATCATCTCGCCAGCCAAAGAAAAAAGACGCAGCTAAAAAAGTTACAACAGGGAGATAGGCAAAGTGGGCATTGATGCAGGAGGCTGCTGTGGCAAAGCATCAACAACATCTAGTGGGGTTATGCAGGAAGTGATGCAACACCTGTGCTAAAGTCAAATTAAATTATGGCAGGCCTTGAACACTCTCATTCCCTTAAGAAAAAAATTTTTTACTTAAAGTTTTTTCTTTCAATCTTATTCAGTGTTTACTCATTGAACTAATGTACCATGATATGGTGGTTATAAATGATACGCAAATATGTCTCTTAATATGTTGTTTGTAATTCTGTGGGCATAAGGAAGAGATGAAACTCACTCTCCCTCTTAGAATTGAACAATTTAGGTTTGTAATCTATTGACTTACAGTAAATGCAGTAGATAAGTCACCTTCCCGATTCTTGTGACTATTTGAAAAATGGCAAAAATATCTCTTTCTTAGCTTTTGAATCTTGCACGATGTCACTGATTGCTGCTGGTATGACTACAGTTTGACGAATACAAAGTCACCCACCTTGTATAGAAACAATATTATTCTCAAGTTCATCATCTTTCCAGCCAAAGAAGAAAGAGGCAGTTGAAAAAGTTACAACAGGGAGACAGACAAAGTGGGCATTGATGCAAGAGGCTGCTGATAAAGCTGCTGCGGGAAAGCATCAACAGCTTCCGGTAAGGTTGGGCAGGAAATGATGTCACACTTGTGCTAAAGTCAAATTAAATCAAGGCAGCCCTTGAACACTCCCCTACTGATAAATCACTATTTTATGGTTTATTTTATGTTTAATTGAGTAGTTTCATCAAGTCTTCACCCACTTATTCTTACTAATTGCATGATTTTATAATTCCTTTCTAGTTTTGTTCTATGGTTGAAAACTTGCTTCCTAAAGATCTTTAATTTGTGTATTTTAATTCTCCTTTATACCATTCGATGCCGTGATCCGTGTGTTAAGTGTTTCAGGCTTTATAGGGCAGGAATGGCTTAGAGAATGGAGAGGAAGCGATGAGCGAATAATTTATACGCTTTTTGGCATTGTTTTTAGGTAGTTTTTAATATGTTTTAGTCACTTTTTATTATATTTTTATTAGTTTTTAAATAAAAATCACATTTCTGGACTTTACTATGAGTTTGTGTGTTTTTCTGTGATTTCAGATAATTTCTGGCTGAAATTGAGGGACCTGAGTAAAAATCTGATTCAGAGGCTGAAAAAGGACTGCAGATGCTGTTGGATTCTGACCTCCCTGCACTCAAAATGGATTTTTTGGAGCTACAGAAGCCCAATCAGTGTGCTCTCAATTGCATTGGAAAGTAGACATCCAGGGCTTTCCAGCAATATATAATAGTCCATAATTTGCACAAAGATAAATGATGTAAACTGGCGTTTAACGCCAGTTCCATGTTCCATTCTGGCGTTAAACGCCAGAAATAGGTTACAAGTTGGAGTTAAATGCCCAAAACAGGTTACAACCTGGCGTTTAACTCCAAAAATAGCCTAGGCACGTGTAAAGCTCAAGTCTCAGTCCCAGCACACACCAAGTGGGCCCCGGAAGTGGATTTCTGCACTATCTATCGTAGTTTACTCATTTTCTGTAAACCTAGGTTACTAGTTTAGTATTTAAACAACCTTTAGAGATTTATTTTGGACCTCATGACATTTTACACATTTCATATTGTATTTCTGACGGCATGAGTCTCTAAACCCCATGGTTGGGGGTGAGGATCTCTGCTGTGTTTTGATGAATTAATGCAATTACTATTGTTTTCCATTCAATCACGCTTGTTTCTCTTCTAAGATATTCACTCGCACTTCAACTTTATGAATGTGATGATCCGTGACACTCATCACCATTCTCAACATATGAACGCATGCCTGACAACCACCTCTGTTCTACCTTAGACTGAGTGCATATCTCTTAGCCTCCTGATTCAGATAAGAGTCTTCGTGGTATAGGCTAGAATTATTGGCAGCCATTCTTGAGATTCGGAGAGTCTAAATCTTGTCTGTGGTATTCCGAGTAGGATCTGGGAAGGGATGACTGTGATGAGCTTCAAACTCGCGAGTGCTGGGCGTAGTGACAGACGCAAAAGGATCAATGGATCCTATTCCAACATGAGTGAGAACCGACAGATGATTAGCCGTGCGGTGACAGCGCATTTGGACCATTTTAACTGAGAGGACGGATGGTAGCCATTGACAACGGTAATCCACCAACATACAGCTTGCCATAGAAGGAGCCTTGCGTGTGTGAAGAAGACAGTAGAAAAGTAGAGATTCAGAAGACAGAGCATCTCCAAAACCTCAACCTGTTCTCCATTACTGCATAACAAGTACCCTTTATTTCATGTTATTTATTTTTCATAAATACAATCACTCTTATCATTAATCTCCTGACTAAGATTTACAAAATAGCCATAGCTTGCTTCAAGCCGACAATCTCCGTGGGATCGACCCTTACTCACGTAAGGTATTACTTGGACGACCCAGTGCACTTGCTGGTTAGTTGTGCGGAGTTGTGAATCACAATTTCGTGTACCAAGTTTTTGGCGCCGTTGCCGGGGATTGTTCGAGTTTGGACAACTGACGGTTTATTTTG
This sequence comes from Arachis hypogaea, assembly GCF_003086295.3. NCBI lineage: Eukaryota > Viridiplantae > Streptophyta > Magnoliopsida > Fabales > Fabaceae > Arachis > Arachis hypogaea. The sequence continues at coordinate 92,973,985 of NC_092049.1, read as the reverse complement.
TTGCTTAGATTAGGAATAATTTATTTTTGTTAGTTTAGAGTCACTAGAATTGCATCTGCTATTTTCCTTTCAAAAACACTATTTTTCTTTATTAATTTTTAATTTTTCTTTGAGTCTTCTGTTTGAGTTTAGATTCATATTTTAAGTTTGGTGTCAATTGCATGTTTTTATTTTCCTTTAAATTTTCGAAATTTGTGTTCATTGTGCTTTCTTGATCTTCAAGTTGTTCTTGCTATTTTTCCTGTTTGATCTTTAGTTTTTCATGTTCTGTGTCTTTTCTTGTTTTTCTTGTGCGTTTTTAAATTATCAGTATTCAAAAAGTTTTATATACATTAAATACCTTTTTTTTAAAAACACATTAAATTTATAGCTCAGTTGGCTAGAGCATTGTGCTTATGTTCTTGGTAATTGGGTATCTTCCTTTTAAAACTTTTTCTAAAATAATTTTCCTTTGATTAAATCTTGTGTCAAGCTTTTAAGTTTGGTGTTCTCTTGTTATTTTTCTTTAATTTTTGAAAATTTATTTTTAGTTTTCTAAAAGTTTTAAGTTTGGTGTTCTTTTTATGTTCTTGAGTCTTTGAATTTTATTCTTGTTGTTCTTGTGAGTCTTCAAGGTGTTCTTGAGTCTTCTTTGTATTTTGATCCTAAAATTTTTAAGTTTGGTGTTCCTTAGTATTTTCCCTCCAAAATTTTCGAAAAACAAGGAGCATTAGATCTAAAAATTTTAAGTCTTGTGTCTATTGTACGTTCTTCTCTTTCCTCATAAAAATTCAAAAATAAAAAAAATTATCCTTTCCTTTAATTGCTCATAATTTTCGAATTCATTAGGTTGATTTGGTCAAAAATTTTAAAATCATATCTTTTTCAAAATCTTATCTTATCTTTTCCAATCTAAAATTTTAAAATCATACATTTTTCAAATCTTTTTAATTAATTACTTATTTTAATTTTCAATTTTCCTTTTTATCTATTTTTCTAATTTTCGAAATTATAGTTAATTTATTTTATTTTATTTTCCTTTTAATTTTCGGTACTCAAAAAGAAAAAAAATAATAATTTTTTTTATATTTTGCAATTCACATCATCTCCCTTTATCCATCATGGACTTAAGTGAAAATGAACAGTCCAGAAGGACTCTGGGGTCATATGCCAACCCCATTACTACTGCATACGGGAGTAGTATCTGTATACCTCCCATCAAAGCAAGCAGTTTTGAGCTAAATTCTCAGCTCATTGTCATGGTGCAGCAAAATTGCCAGTATTTCGGTCTTCCACAGGAAGAACCTACTGAGTTTCTGGCACAGTTCTTGCAAATTGCTGACACAGTGCGTGACAAGGAGGTAGATCAGGATGTATACAGGCTGTTACTGTTTCTGTTTGCTGTAAAAGATCAAGCTAAGAGGTGGTTAAATAACCAACCCACTGCAAGCATAAGAACATGGAAACAGTTATCAGACAAATTCCTAAATCAATATTTCTCTCCAAAAAGGATGACACAGCTAAGGCTGGACATCCAAGGCTTTAAACAAGAGGATGATGAATCCCTTTATAATGCCTGGGAGAGGTACAGAGGGATGTTAAGGAAGTGCCCTTCTGAAATGTTTTCAGAGTGGGTACAGTTAGACATCTTCTACTACGAGCTTACAGAAAAAGCTCAGATATCTCTAGACCACTCAGCTGGTGGATCTATACACATGAGAAAGACTGTTGAAGAGGCTCAAGAGCTTATTGATATCTTTGCTAGAAATCAGCATCTATACATAAGTAATGAGTCCTCTATGAAAGAAGAAGCTAAGGCAGTATTAGCTGACTTTAGTCCTCAGGAACAAGTTGCTGAACTCAATCAGCAACTATCTTCTATAACAAGGCAGTTATCAGAAATTAAGGAGATGCTACAAGAAACCAAAAATGCTAACAAGGATATGGAATCACAAGTGAATCAGACAAAATAGCAGTTATCAAAACAGATAACAGAAGAGTGCCAAGCAATTCAATTAAGAAGTGGAAAAATATTAAATACATCAACTCAAAGAAGCAGAAAGCCAAAAAAAGAACAGCTGACAGAGGATGAGTAACCTGCTACCCAAAATCCCTCTGAGGATAGTAAGAGCCCAAAAAAGAATAAGTTTGGTGTTCAAACGCCAGTGAGGGATCAGACACCTGTAAGTGCTGATAATAACTCCCTCAAGAAGGCTTCTCAACTTACCTCTGTAGGAAATAAACCTGCAGCAACTAAGGTTGAAGAATATAAAGCCAAAATACCTTATCCTCAGAAACTCCGCCAAGCAGAACAGGATAAACAATTTGCCCGCTTTGCAGACTATCTCAGGACTCTTGAAATAAAGATTCCATTTGTAAAGGCACTTGAGCAAATACCCTCTTATGCTAAGTTCATGAAAGAGATCTTAAGTCATAAGAAGGATTGGAGAGAAACAGAAAAAGTTTTTCTCACTGAAGAATGCAGTGCAGTCATCCTAACAAGCTTACCAGAAAAGCTTAAGGATCCCGGAAGCTTTATGATACCATGCACATTAGAGGGTGCTTGCACCAAGACAGCTCTATGTGATCTTGGGGCAAGTATCAACCTAATCCCTGCATCCACTATCAGAAAGCTTGGCTTGACTGAAGAGGTCAAACCAACCCGGATTTGTCTTCAACTTGCTGATGGCTCCATTAAATACCCATCAGGCATAATTGAGGACATGATTGTCAAGGTTGGGCCATTTGCCTTCCCTACTGACTTTGTAGTACTGGAAATGGAGGAGCAAAAGAGTGCAACTCTCATTCTAGAAAGACCATTCCTAGCAACTGGACGAACCCTCATTGACGTCCAAAAAGGGGAGATAACCCTGAGAGTCAATGAGGATGAGTTTAAGTTGAATGTTGTCAAAGCTATGCAGCATCCAGACACATCAGAAGACTGCCTGAGCGTTGATATTATTGACTCCCTGGTGGAAGAGGTCAATATGACTGAGAGTCTCGAATCAGAGCTAGAGGACATTTTTAAAGATGTTCAGCCTGATCTAGAAGAACCAGAGGAACTAAAAGAACCTCTGAAAACTCCTCAGGAAGAGGAGAAACCTCCTAAACCCGAGCTCAAACCACTACCACCATCCATGAAATATGCATTTCTGGGAGACGGCGACACTTTTCCTGTAATCATAAGCTCTGCTTTAGAGCCACAGGAAGAGAAAGCAATAATTCAGGTGCTAAGGACACACAAGACAGCTCTTGGGTGGTCCATAAGTGATCTTAAGGGCATTAGCCCAGCCAGATGCATGCATAAGATCCTATTAGAGGATGATGCTAAGCCAGTGGTTCAACCACAGAGGCGGCTAAATCCCGCCATGAAGGAGGTGGTGCAGAAAGAGGTCACTAAGTTACTAGAGGCTGGGATTATTTATCCTATTTCTGATAGCCCCTGGGTGAGCCCTGTCCATGTTGTCCCTAAGAAGGGAGGAATGACAGTGGTTCATAATGAAAAGAATGAACTGGTTCCTGGTATGCAAAATCGTGATCGTTCATTCCTTGGTAACAGCGTCAAAAACTGTATACGCACATTCATAATCTTAATTCTTTGTCACAACTTCGCACAACTAACCAGCAAGTGCACTGGATCGTCCAAGTAATAAACCTTACGTGAGTAAGGGTCGATCCCACGGAGATTGTCGGCTTGAAGCAAGCTATGGTCACCTTGTAAATCTCAGTCAGGCGGATTCAAATGGTTATAGAGTTTTAATAATTAAAATATAAATAAAACGTAAAATAAAGATAGAGATGCTTATGTAATTCATTGGTGAGAATTTTAGATAAGCGTATGGAGATGCTTTTGTTCCTTCTGAACCTCTGCTTTCCTATTGCTTTCATCCAATCCTTCATACTCCTTTCTATGGCAAGCTTTATGTAGGGCATCACCGTTGTCAATGGCTACATCCCGTCCTCTCAGTGAAAATGGTCCAAAATGCGCTGTCACTGCACAACTAATCATCTATCGGTTCTCGATCCTACTGGAATAGGATTCAGTAATCTTTTTGCGTCTGTCACTACGCCCAGTACTCGCGAGTTTGAAGCTCGTCACAGCCATCCCTTCCCAGATCCTACTCGGAATACCACAGACAATGTTTAGACTTTCCGGACCTCAAGAATGGCCGCCAATAATTCTAGCCTATACCACGAAGACTCTGATCTCACGATCAGAAGGCTAAGAGATACACATTTAAGCTTGTTTACATATAGAACGGAAGTGTTTGTCAGGCACGCGTTCATAAGTGAGAATGATGATGAACGTCACATAATCATCACATTCATCATGTTCTTGTGTGCGAATGAATATCTTAGAGAAGAAATAGGCTTGAATTGAATAGAAAAATAATAGTACTTTGCATTAATTCATGAGGAACAGCAGAGCTCCACACCTTAATCTATGGTGTGTAGAAACTCTACCGTTGAAAATACATAAGTGATAATGGTCCAGGTATGGCCAAATGGCCAGCCTCCCAAAGAGGTTTCAATCATCAAAACATGATCAAAAGATGTAAATACAATAGTAAATAGTCCTATTTATACTTAACTAGTTACTAGGGTTACAGAAATAAGTAAATGATGCAGAAATCCACTTCCGGGCCCACTTGGTGTGTGCTTGGGCTGAGCATTGAAGCTTTCACGTGTAGAGGTCTTCCTTGGAGTTGAACGCCAGTTTGTAACCTGTTCCTGGCGTTTAACTCTGCTTTGCAACCTGTTTCTGGCGTTTAACTCCAAAATAGGGCAGAGAGCTGGCGTTGAACGCCAGTTTGCATCATCAAAACTCGGGCAAAGTATGGACTATTATATATTGCTGGAAAGCCCTGAATGTCTACTTTTCAACTCAATTGAGAGCACTCCATTTGGACTTTTGTAGCTCCAGAAAATTCACTTTGAGAGCAGGGAGGTTAGAATCCAACAGCATTTGCAGTCCTTCTTCAGCCTCTGAATCTGATTTTTACTCAAGTCCCTCAATTTCAGCTAGAAATTACCTGAAATCACAGAAAAAAACACAAACTCATAGTAAAGTCCAGAAATGTGAATTTTATTAAAAAACTAATAAAAATATACTAAAAACTAACTAAATCATACTAAAAACTATGTAAAAATAATGCCAAAAAGCGTATAAATTATCCGCTCATCACAACACCAAACTTAAATTGTTGCTTGTGCCCAAGCAACTGAAAATCAAATAGGATAAAAAGAAGAGAATATACTATAAATTCCAAAATATCAATGAAACGTAGCTCCAATCAGATGAGCGGGACTAGTAGCTTTTTGCCTCTTGAATAGTTTTGGCATCTCACTTTATCCATTGAAGTTCAGAATGATTGGCATCTATAGGAACATAGATTTTAGATAGTGTTATTGATTCTCCGAGTTCAGTATGTTGATTCTTGAACACAGCTACTTTATGAGTCTTGGCCGTAGCCCTAAGCACTCTGTTTTCCAATATTACCACCGGATACATACATGCCACAGACACATAACTGGGTGAACCTTTTCAGATTGTGACTCAGCTTTGCTAAAGTCCCCAATTAGAGCTGTCCAGGGTTCTTAAGCACACTCTTTTTTTTGCTTTGGACCTTGACTTTAACCGCTCAGTCTCAAGTTTTCACTTGACACCTTCACGCCACAAGCACATGGTTAGGGACAGCTTGGTTTAGCCGCTTAGGCCAGGATTTTATTCATTTAGGCCCTCCTATCCACTGATGCTCAAAGCCTTGGATCCTTTTTATTACCCTTGCCTTTTGATTTTAAGGGCTATTGGCTTTTTGCTCTTGCCTTTTGGTTTAAAGAGCTTTTGGCTTTTTCTGCTTGCTCTTTCTTTTTCATTTTTTTTCGCCATTTTTCTTTTCTCTTTTTTTTTTTCTTCGCAAGCTTTTGTATTCACTGCTTTTTCTTGCTTCAAGAATCAATTTTATGATTTTTCAGATTATCAATAACATTTCTCCTTTTTCATCATTCTTTCAAGAGCCAACATATTTAACATTCATAAACCACAATATCAAAAGACATATGCACTGTTCAAACATTCATTCAGAAAACAAAAAGTATTGTCACCACATCAAAATAATTAAACTAGTTTCAAGGATGAATTCGAAACCATGTACTTCTTGTTCTTTTGATTTTTTTAGAACAGTTTTCAATTAAGAGAGGTGATGGATTCATAGGACATTCATAGCTTCAAGATATAGACACTTAAACACTAATGATCATGTAATAAAGATACAAACATAAATAAACATGAAGCATAGTAAACGAAAAACAGGAAAATAAGGACAAGGAGATTAAGGAACGGGTCCACCTTAGTGAGGGTGGTGTCTTCCTCTTCTTGATGCTTCTTTCTGGCGTTTAAACACCAGTAATCTCTTCTTCCAGGGTGAGCTGTTTTTAATGCTGTTTTTCATTCTGTTTTTGATTTTTCAGTAGGTTTTGTGACTTCACATGATCATCAACCTAAAAAAAATAAAATAACAATAGAAAATAAATAGATATAATTAAATAATATTGGGTTGCCTCCCAACAAGTGCTTCTTTAAAGTCAATAGCTTGACAGTGAGCTCTCATGGAGCCTCACAGATGTTCAGAGCATTGTTGGGACCTCCCAACACCAAACTTAGAGTTTGAATGTGGGGGTTCAACACCAAACTTAGAGTTTGGTTGTGGCCTCCCAACACCAAACTTAAAGTTTGACTGTGGGGGCTTTGGTTGACTCTGCAGTGAGAGAAGATTTTCATGCTTCCTCTCCATGGTTACAGAAGGCGATTTTTGAGTTTTAAACATAAGATTGTCCTCATTCAGTTGAAGGGCCAATTCTCCTCTGTCCACATCAATCACAGCTCTTGCTGTGGCTAGGAAGGGTCTTCCAAGGATGATGGATTCATCCTCTTCCTTCCCAGTGTCTAGGATTATGAAATCAGCAGGGATGTAAAGGCCTTCAACCTTGACTATCACGTCCTCTACTAGTCCATAAGCCTATTTTCTTGAGTTGTCTGCCATCTCTAATGAGATTCTGGCAGCTTACACCTCAAAGATTCCAAGTTTCTCCATTACAGAGAGTGGCATTAAGTTTATTCCTGACCCCAGGTCATACAGAGCCTTCTCAAAGGTCATGGTGCCTATGTTACAGGGAATTAGGAATTTACCAGGATCCTATTTCTTTTGAGGTAGAGTTTGCTGAACCAAGGCATTTAGTTCCTTGATGAGCAATGGAGGTTCATCCTCCCAAGTCTCATTACCAAATAATTTGGCATTCAGCTTCATGATTGCACCAAGGTGTTTAACAGCTTGCTCTTCAGTAATGTCTTCATCCTCTTCAGAGGATGAATACTTATCAGAGCTCATAAAGGGCAAAAGGAGGTTCAATGGAATCTCTATGATCTCTAGATGAGCCTCAGATTCCTTTGGTTCCTCAAAGGGAAACTCCTTATCGGTCAGTGAACGTCCCAGGAGGTCTTCCTCACTAGGATTCACGCCCTCCTCCTCTACTTTGGGTTCGGCCACACCAAGCAAGGTAATGGCCTTGCACTCTCTTTTTGGATTCTCTTCTGTATTGCTTGGGAGAGTACTAAGAGGGGTTTCAGTGACTCTTTTACTCTGCTGGCCCACTTGTGCCTCCAAATTTCTAATAGAGGACCTTGTTTCATTCATGAAACTTAAAGTGGCCTTAGATAGATCAGAGACTATATTTGCTAAGCTAGATGGATTTTGCTCAGAATTCTCTGTCTGTTGCTGAGTGGATGATGGAAAAGGTTTGCTATTGCTAAACCTGTTTCTTCCACCATTATTAAAGCCTTGTTGGGGCTTTTGTTGATCCTTCCATGAGAAATTTAGATGATTTCTCCATGAGGAATTATAGGTATTTCCATAGGGTTCCCCCATGTAATTCACCTCTGCTATTGCAGGGTTCTCAGGATTATAAGCTTCTTCTTCAGAAGATGCCTCTTGAGTACTGTTAGATGTAGCTTGCAATCCATTCAGACTCTGAGAAATCATATTGACTTGCTGAGTTAATATTTTATTCTGAGCCAATATGGTATTCAGAGTATCAATTTCAAGAACTCCCTTCCTCTGAGGCGTCCCATTACTCACAGAATTCCTTTCAGAAGTGTACATGAACTGGTTATTTGCAACCATGTCAATGAGTTCTTGAGCTTCTGCAGGCGTTTTCTTTAGGTGAATAAATCCACCTGCAGAATGGTCCAATGACATCTTAGATAATTCAGACAGACCATCATAGAATATATCCAGGATGGTCCATTCTGAAAGCATGTCAGAAGGACACTTTTTGGTCAGTTGCTTGTATCTCTCCCAAGCTTCATAGAGGGATTCACCTTCTTTCTGTTTGAAGGTTTGAACATCCACTCTAAGCTTGCTAAGCTTTTGAGGAGGAAAGAACTTGGCTAAGAAAGCCGTGACCAGCTTATCCCAAGAGTTCAGGCTATCTTTAGGTTGAGAGTCCAACCATAGTCTAGCTCTGTCTCTTACAGCAAATGGGAAAAGCTTAAGCCTGTAGACCTCGGAGTCAACCCCATTGGTCTTAACAGTATCACAGATCTGCAAGAATTCAGTTAAGAACTGAAAAGGATTTTCTGATGGAAGTCCATGAAACTTGCAGTTCTGTTGCATTAGAGAAACTAATTGAGGCTTTAGCTTAAAATTGTTTGCTCCAATGGCAGGGATTGAGATGCTTCTTCCATATAAATTGGAATTTGGTGCAGTAAATTCACCAAGCATCTTCCTTGCATTGTTATTATTTTCGGCCATGTCTCCTTCTTTTTCAAAAATTTCTGTCAGATTTTCTCAAGAGAGTTGTGCTTTAGCTTCCTCTTCAGAGTCCTTTCAGGTTCAGGATCAGCTTCAACAAGAATGTTCTTATCCTTGTTCCTGCTTATATGAAAAAGAAGAGAATAGAAAATAATAGGGATCCTCTTTGCCACAGTAGAGAGGTTCCTTTATGTGAGTAGAAGAGAAGAGAATAGAAGAAGAGAAATTTGAACACCAAGAGGAAGAGAGGGTTCGAATTTTTAAGAAGAAGAGAAGTGTTAGTAGATAAATAAATAATTAGAAGGAGATGAGAGATGGAAGATTTCGAAAATTAAATAAAATAAAAATATTTTTGTTTTTAAATTAAAATTAAGGTTATAATTCGAATTTTTTTTAAAAAAGAAAAATTAAATTAAATTAAAATTTAAAACAATTAGTTAATTAAAAAGGAATTTTGAAAAAGAGAAAGGTGATTTTCGAAAATTAGAGAGAGAAAATTAGTTAGGTAGTTTTGAAAAAAAGATAAGAATCAAACAAAAAGATAGGATTAGTTTGAAAAAGATTTGAAAATCAATTTTAAAAAGATAAGAGGTTAGAAAAGATTTTGAAAAAGATGTGATTGACATTTATTTTTAAAAAAAAAAGATTTGAAAAAGAAATTTAAAAAGATTTGATTTTGAAAATTAAATTTGATTACTTAACTAACAAGAAACAAAAAGATATGATTTTAAAATTTAAAGATTGAACTTTTCTTACTAGGCAAGTAACAAACTTAAAATTTTTGAATCAATCACATTAATTGTTAGCATCAATTTCGAAAATATGAAATAGAAATAAGAAAAAGATTTTGAAAATAAATTTTGAAAATTTCGAAATTATGAAAGAAAAAATGAAAAAGATTTGATTTTTGAAAAAGATAAAATTTTTAAATTGAAAATTTGATTTGACTCATAAGAAACAATTAAATTTTAAAACTTTTGACTGAATCAAATCAAATTTTCGAAAATTATGAGTGAAATAAGGGAAAGATATTTTTTTTATTTTTGAATTTTTAATGATGAAAGAGAAAAACAATGAAAAGACTCAAAACATGAAAAATGTGAATCAAAACACACAATGCATGCAAGAACACTTTGAATGTCAAGATGAACACCAAGAACTTATTTTTGAAAATTTTTAAGAAAAGAAAAACATGCAAGACACCAAACTTAGAAATTTTCAAACTTTGGACACTATGAATGCAAGAATGCATGTGAAAAATAAGATGCAACACACAACAAGAAAATATGAAGATCAAACAAGAGGATTCATCAAGAACAACTTGAAGATCATGAAGAATGGAATGCATGAATTTTCGAAAAATGCAAGAAAGAGATAAACATGCAATTGACACTATACACAAACAAGAAACACAAATTATTTTTAGTTTTATGATTTTATAAATTTTTTTGGATTTTTCGAAAATTCTTTTGAAAAGGAAAATAAGGATTTCAAAAGTTTTAATTGGAATTCCAGGAATCTTGCAATATTAGTCTAAAACTCCGGTCCAGGAATTAGACATGGCTCACTAGCCAGCCAAGCTTTCAGTGAAAGCTCCGGTCCAAAACACTAGACATGGCCAATGGCCAGCCAAGCTTCAGCATACATAGTTCAAGCATGTGAAGAAGAAGCCTCCCAAAGAGGGTTCAATCATCAAAACATGATCAAAAGATGTAAATACAATAGTAAATAGTCCTATTTATACTAAACTAGTTACTAGGGTTACAAAAATAAGTAAATGATGCAGAAATCCACTTCCGGGCCCACTTGGTGTGTGCTTGGATTGAGCATTGAAGCTTTCACGTGTAGAGGTCTTCCTTGGAGTTGAACGCCAGTTTGTAACCTGTTTCTGGCGTTTAACTCTACTTTGCAACCTGTTTCTGGCGTTTAACTCCAGAATAGGGTAGAGAGCTGGCGTTGAACGCCAGTTTGCGTTGTCTAAACTCGGGCTAAGTATGAACTATTATATATTGTTGGAAAGCCCTGGATGTCTACTTTCTAACATAATTAAGAGCGTGCCATTTGCACTCCTGTAGCTCCAGAAAATCCACTTTGAGTGCAGGGAGGTCAGAATCCAACAGCATCTGCAGTCCTTCTTCAGCCTCTGAATCTGATTTTTGCTCAAGTCCCTCAATTTCAGCCAGAAATTACCTGAAATCACAGAAAAACACACAAACTCATAGTAAAGTCCAGAAATGTGAATTTTATTTAAAAAGTAATAAAAATATACTAAAAACTAACTAAATCATACTAAAAATTATGTAAAAACAATGCCAAAAAGTGTATAAATTATCCACTCATCAGTTCCTACAAGAACATTTACAGGGTGGCGTATGTGTATTGACTACAGAAGGCTCAATACAGCCACCAGGAAGGATCACTTTCTTTTACCATTTATAGACCAGATGCTGGAGAGACTAACAGGTCATGAATATTACTGCTTTTTGGATGGCTATTCAGGATACAACCAAATTGCAGTAGATCCTCAGGACCAAGAGAAAACAACATTCACATGTCCATCTGGAGTATTTGCATACAGAAAAATGCCTTTTGGTCTATGCAATGCACCTACAACCTTTCAAAGGTGCATGCTCTCTATCTTCTTTGATATGGTAGAGAAATTTCTGGAAGTTTTCATGGATGACTTCTCAGTATTTGGAGACTCATTTAGCTCCTGTCTTAACCATCTTGCACTTGTTCTGAAAAGATGCCAAGAGACTAACCTGGTTTTAAATTGGGAAAAATGTCACTTTATGGTGACTGAAGGAATTGTCCTTGGGCATAAAATTTCGAACAAGGGAATAGAGGTGGATCAAGCTAAGGTAGAGGTAATTAAAAAATTACCACCACCCACCAATGTTAAGGCAATTAGAAGCTTTCTGGGTCATGCAGGATTCTATAGGAGGTTTATAAAGGATTTTTCAAAAATCGCAAAACCTCTGAGCAATCTGCTAGTTGCTGACATACCATTTGTCTTTGACATAGGGTGTTTGCAGGCCTTTGAGACTCTGAAGGCTAAGTTGGTCACAACACCTGTCATTTCTGCACCAGACTGGACATTACCATTCGAACTAATGTGTGATGCCAGTGACCATGCCATTGGTGCAGTATTGGGACAGAGGCATAACAAGCTTCTGCACGTCATTTACTATGCTAGCCGTGTTTTGAATGACGCACAGAAGAATTATACAACCACAAAAAAGGAGTTGCTTGCAGTGGTTTATGCCTTTGACAAGTTCAGATCTTATTTAGTGGGATCAAAAGTGATTGTGTACACTGACCATGCTGCTCTAAAATATCTCCTCACAAAGCAGGATTCAAAACCCAGACTCATAAGATGGTTGTTGCTTCTGCAAGAGTTTGATATAGAAATAAGAGACAGAAAAAGGACAGAGAATCAAGTAGCTGATCACCTGTCCCGGATAGAACCAGTAGCAGGAGCATCCCTCCCTCCTACTGAGTTCTCTGAAACCTTTCTAGATGAGTATTTGTTTGCTATTCAGGAAGCTCCGTGGCTTGCAGACGTTGCAAACTATAAGACTCAAGGTTCTCCTTCTGTAACCATGGAGAGGAAGAATGAAAAGCTTCTCTCAATACAGAGTCAAACAAAACCCCCACATTCAAACTCTAAGTTTGGTGTTGGGAGGCCACAACCAAACTCTAAGTTTGGTGTTGAGAGGCCACAACCAAACTCTAAGTTTGGTGTTTAGAGGCCCCAACCCTGCTCTGATTATCAGTGAGGCTCCATGAGAGCTCACTGTCAAGCTATTGACATTAAAGAAGCGCTTGTTGGGAGGCAACCCAATGTTATTTAATTATATCTATTTATTTTCCATTGCTATTTTATGTTTTCTTTAGGTTGATGATCATGTGAAGTCACAAAAATAATTGAAAAATCAAAACTAGAATGAAAAACAGCATTAAAAATAGCTCACCCTGGAGGAAGAGCTTACTAGCGTTTAACGCCAGAAAGAAGCATCAAGCTGGCGTTAAACACCAGAAACAAGCACCAGACTGGCGTTTAACGCCAGAACAGAGCATCAAGTTGGCGTTTAACACCAAGAAAGGGAGAAAAGCTGGCGTTTAACACCAGAAACAAGTAGCAGTCTGGCATTAAACGCCAGGATTGCACACTAAGGGCGTTTTTCCACGCCTCAATAGAGCAGGGATGATAAGTCCTTGACCCCTCAGGATCTGTGGACCCCATAGGATCTCCACCAACCTCAACTCATTCTCTCTTTCCCAGGATCCCCACCTACCTCACCATTCCAATTCAAACCATTCCCCTCCCAAACCCACCCATTCACACACCTCCATCTCTTCCACTTCTCCTTCTACTCCCTTCTATCTTCTTTTGATTGAGGACGGGAAAACCTTTTAAGTTTGGTGTGGAAAAAAGTGTTGCTTTTTGTTTTTCCATAACCATTTATGGCACCTAAGGCCGGAGAAACCTCTAGAAAGAGGAAAAGGAAGGCAGTTGCTTCCACCCCCGAGTCATGAGAGATGGAGAGGTTCATCTCAAGGGTCCATAGTTCATTGGTAGAGCATTTGACTGCAGATCAAAGAGCCATGAGGGAGGAGCAACAAAGACAAGGAAGAGACATAGAGGAGCTCAAGAGCACCATTGGTTCTTCAAGAGGAAGAAGACGCCACCTTCACTAAGGTGGACCCGTTACTTAATCTCCTTGTCTATTTGTTTTTCTGTTTTTCGATTTATATGCTTTATGTTTTATCTATGTTTTGTCTTTATTACATGATCATTAGTGTCTAGTGTCTATGTCTTAAAGATATGAATTTCCTATGAATCCATCACCTTTCTTAAATGAAACATGTTTTCTGAAAAAGAAAAAGAAGTACATGAATTTCAAATTTTAAAATAGTTTAATTATTTTGATGTGGTGGCAATACTTTTTGTTGTCTGAATGAATGCTTGAACAGTGCATATTTTTGAATTTGTTGTTTATGAATGTTAAAATTGTTGGCTCTTGAAAGAATAATGGAAAAGGAGAAATGTTATTGATAATCTGAAAAATCATAAAAATGATTCTTGAAGCAAGAAAAAGCAGTGAATAGAAAGCTTGAAAAAAAGGCGAAAAAAATAAGAAAAAGAAAGAAAAAGAAAAAAAGCAAGCAGAAAAAGCCAATATCCCTTTAAACCAAAAGGCAAGGGTAAAATAAAAAGGATCCAAGGCTTTGAGCATCAGTGGATAGGAGGGCCTGATGACATGTCATCATGTCATATTTTTCTATGCTTTTTCATACAAGAAATAGATGATTTGTGCTTAAATATTGAATGCTTTTGTGCTTAAATGGTATATTTTCTTGATCTTTTAATTTTATAAATCTTGTAGGATATAAGAAGAAAAAGAAGCAAAGAAGTACAAAATAAGCTAAAAAGGAGAAAAAAAGAGCTTTAGGGCACACTTTGAAGTTGGAGCACACTTTGGAGCCCTAGGCCACGCTTTTAAAAGCGTGGCCCATGACCAAATTAAAGGAGAATAGGCAATCAGCACACAAAGCTCCGCTCTTGGCAAGAGCAGAGCTTTATCGTGATGTTAATTGGGCTTTGAAGCAAAATTTTCGCTAAGTTAAAACCTGGGCGCTCACAGCATGACCATGCCTCCTTCAAAGGGCTATAACGTGAGCTACAGACGTCCGATTGATGTTCTTTCAGTTGCGTTAGAAAGCTTACATTCAGAGCTTTCCAACGATGTATGGAAATCCATATTTGGCATAAAATTGGGGTACGAGTTAAATGCATCTTTAAGGACCAAAAACAAGTAAAAAATATACCAAAGTGCAACCACCAAGGCTCGAAACTGGAGCCTCACTCCAAAGCAAAGTAGCGCTCTATATCATTATTGTGCTCCGCTCTCTTGGAGAGCATTGTCATGCTCTCTCCAAGAAAAAATCAAAGGAAAATGTTTGCTAGTGAAGCCACAAGGATTTGAACTTGGGTCCTCACCCAAGCAAAAGGAGTGCTATGCTCTTGCCAAGAGCAGAGCGCTACTTTCCTTATTTCTTGCGCAACATGGACACGGCCCAGGGAAGCTTGGAGCGCACAAGACACACAAGGCAAGCCAATGCTCCGCTCCCCATAAGAGCAGAGCACTCTACTGGGAGCAAATACACATGGGCCAAAAATTCAACCAAAATTCCATTTAAATTCAATTCCTCTCCAAATTGAATCAAGGCCAACCAAACCCATTTCTCCTCAAATCCAAAGCAAGCAACGCCCACATCATCACTCAAAGGCACAAGAACATGCTAGAATTAGGATTTTCATTTAATTTGTTTTTCATTTCAATTTCATTTTATTTTGCAAAAAGCCTATATAAGGCATCATTTCCATCTTTGTTAGGAGAGCCCCATTAGAGAGCACAAAGGCTAGCTCTACTAGAGAGCATTAGGATTAGAGAGCTCTCTCTTAGTTTTGATTTTTGTTTTAAATCTTTGGTTGAGAATTGAAGAAATTCTGTTTCAATCTCACCTTGAGAATTCTCTCTGTTTGCTTGTCTGCATAATTTCAGTGAATTGTGATTTGAATCAAAGCTCTCTTTACTGCTTTCATCTCTATTTTTTTCTTCAATCTGTTTGCTATTGGATCAAGGAAGGGATTGAGATCTAGACTTGTTTTCTAGTCTCATTGAGCTCCTGAGATCTTCAACCTCTCATTTAGATTTTGCAATTGAGTCAAGCTGCTTTCTGTTTTGATTTTTCAAGTGATTTTCCAAATCTGTTTGAATCTGCTACATCTTTTACTTCTCTGTTTGATTGCTATTTACATTTCCTTGTTTGATTTCTTGAATCCCAGCTCCCAAAATCCTTTTATTCTTCCTGCAATTTAGATTTCCAATTGCTTGAATTATTGCTTCCTTTAATTCCCAGCACCCAATTCAATTTACTTTCAAGCAATTTAATTCTTCTGCACTTGTTTGGCATTTTACATATTTGTTCATGATCTAATTTACTTTTTCTGCAAGTTTAATTCTCCTGCAATTGCTTTATGCTTTGATCTATTGCTTTCTTTAATTTCCAGCACCCACTCCCCTTTACATTCACTGCAATTTATATTTCTTGTCATTTAAGTTTCTGCAATTTACATTTCTTGCTCTTTAAGTTTATGTCCAATTTACTTTCTGCACTTTAAATTTTTTTGTCATTTACTTTTTGCTGCACCAATTATCACTCACCAATGTTAGCTTGACTAAACTAATCACCCACTAAAGTTGCTTGATCCATCAATCCCTGTGGGATCGACCTCACTCTAAGTGAGTTTTACTACTTGATGTGACCCGATACACTTGTCGGTGAGTTTTAGGTGATTGGAATTCGTTTTCCAAAAAAATTCCATCAAGTTTTTGGCGCCGTTGCCGGGGATTGATTTAGATCAACAATGATTAAGTGGGTGAGAAGTCTAGATTAAGCATTTTTTTTGTTTTTGTTCTTGAAACCAAGGTGTTTGTGTTTTTGCCTCACTAAGAAATTCTCATCTCTGATATGAGTAATTTCAATTTTCATTGATGTTGCATTTTACAAAATACAAATGGAGTTCAACTCATCTTATGGTCAAACAAAATTTTATGGGATATTACCCACCATCATCAATCTCTAATGATGGCTGGGAATATCACCAAGAAAATACAAATTATGAGCACTCCAATTCATGGAGATTTGCTTCAGAGACACAAGATGAGCAAGAGAATCATATGGGATATTTTCCTCCACCATAAAATGATGCAAGTCATTATTCTAATGGTGGCTGGGAGTATCACCAAGGAATGAAAGAGCATCCACCCTCACGTCCCAGTTTCTCATTTGAAAGTTCTTCATCACTTGATTATGCCTCAACACAAAGTTTCCTCCAAAATCCATATAAGTCATCCCATCAATCACACAACTCATTCCACACCCCTCAACACAACTTCACCACAACACATCCATGTCACCAAAATTACTCTCAACCTTCATCTGTTGAACCAGCAGATGAGGATTACCTTCAATGGTCCAAAGAACCCTTAGAAAGCCAATGCCAAGCCATTGAAATACACAGAAAACTCGTGGAAAGATACACACAATCCCAATCCGGGAAAGAAATCATCTTCAAGAAGATGAATGGGCCCTTAGAGCAAACAAAGGGGAACTTAGAACTATCAAACAGTGAGGATGAAGACCAATTTGTGAGTGAAGAAGTGGAAAAACAAGAACAAAAGGTCCTTGTTGCAAGTGAAATTGCAATAAAGGATGAGGGACATGAGCCAAGGATTTTACAATCACAAAAGCTACTTAAAGTGACAATGAAACATAAAGATTCCCTCCCAAAGAAATTAATGGAAAATCATGAAGAAAAAATGGAGGAAGATACTCAAGAGAATTCACACTCAAGTGAAGTAAAGAAGAAAGAGGAAAGGCTCAGGGAACCACCAATACAAGAGGCTCTTGATGAAAAGAAGACTCCAACAATCACACAACCACCAAGACTTGGATTCAAGGAAGTGAAGGCAATTAACAAAAGCACCAAGAAGAGGATTGTGACCAAGCTACCAAGGACAATATTCATGAAGAATAAAGGGTCAACCACAAGCAATCCAACCCCTGGACCATTAGCAAGCAAGCTCAATCAAGCCATGTACGAAAGAAAGCTTGCTGAGAGGAAACCAAGAAAGGGGACAATAGCTGAAACCTCTCCCCCCTTGAGGTCATTTCTTTTAACAAATTGGAAGAAGAGGAAGAAAGTGAAGAACAGGTAGACCGCAGGTACATTTCTTTCTTTGCTTTGTTTAAATTCAATAAATTGGCATATGGTTACATTCTAAGTTTGGTGTTGCCATGCAACACTTTGTTTTCAATCCCCCTGGATGATTGCATCAATTTTAAAGTGTCACACTAAGATTCTAAGTTTGGTGTGCCACTTAATTTTCTATGCAAGTCATTCAAGCAACACTACTTGTCTGCATAATCATAATGTCTCTGCAGTTTTATTTTTCTCTTTTGATTTAACACTTTTTCATTCTACTTGCTGTAGTTATTTTTCTATTTTTTTAAATGCTTTTCTCTAGTTTGCTTATTGAGTGTCTTTGTTAGTACATCACCAAGAGATCCTTATTCATGATAGATTCTTGGCTTGGTGATTGTACTTAACAAATAAAAGTTTCATTTGCTTAGTTTTAATTCAAATAAATTGACATATGATTGCATTCTAAGTTTGGTGTTGCTATGCAACAAAATTTGGTTCCAATTCTTACAAGATACTTGCATTAATTCCAAGTGAAAGTGTCACACTAAGTTTGGTATGTCACTTATCTTTTATGCAATGTATTGTACTCACCTTCTTAAGTTTGCAATCACAATGTCTCTGTCTCTTGTGCCTTGATAATTATCTTTAATTTTGCTTGCTTAAAACACATGTGCTACTAACATTTCATTGTATAAGACATTCATGATCCATCTTAGCCCCATAGCCATTGTTCTAATTGTTGCTTGAGGATGAGCAAGCATTCTAAGTTTGGCAAGGGAAAGAGGAAGAATAGAGGAAAAAGGACAACAATAATGAAGATGAACTACAAGGTTGTCGAGTTCCTTTTCTTCTCATTTGTTTCCAGCACTTAAATTACATGATTGTCTTCATCTTTTCTGTTTACATGTGTGTATGAATAAAGCATAGCTTGAATTTTGATTTGCAACATGTTGCTGTGACATTATGACTACCAACTTGAGTTTTGTGAGTTCAAAAGCAATAAATTATCATGATCATAAACAAACAAGGAATTAAAGAAGATTTTAGCATGTGCATACAAGTATTGGAAAGCTAGTATGATTAATTGTTGCTCAATTGCATTAGATTTTATTTTAATTGAAGTTTTCATCTAGGACATTTTATGAAATCTTTTGAAATCATGAAAACCTTGAAGGAAGTAAATGCAAATAAAGCAAGAAAGAAAAAGGGAAAGAATGAGAAAGCTGAAGGCTCTGAGTACCAATGACAATTAATTTGTTAAGTACATGTGGTGTTTATGTATCAAGCCAAATGCTTGAAAACAAAACACTTAGAAGTCAAGGCTAGGCTCAAGTGCAAATGCACTCCCTCAAAGCTCAAGGTTCTGAGCATCAATGATTAGAGAGTCAAGAAAAGAAAAGAAAAATGAGCTTAATGAAGTCCTCTAATTCAAATGCTTGTGGTGCTTATGTATCAAGTGGTAATACTTGAAAATAAAGCATTTAGAATCGTAGCTTTGTTATTAACTCATGGGGCAAAGCACCCAAAAGGAGGAGCTAATAAGAAAATCAAAACCTTGTTTCAAGGGAAAATTATAAGGAAAAGATTTCATAAATTGAGCTAGATAGAAGCATCAATCATTTACATTTCTTTTGTGATTGTAGCATCCTTAGAAAACTAGCTTACCATGAACATTGAGTTGCTATTCTTCTTACCTTGGATTGTAAATCTTTATTGCATGATTCTTTTCTTGCTTGGGGACAAGCAAGGTTTAAGTTTGGTGTTGTGATGACATGTCACCATGTCATGTTTTTCTATGCTTTTTCATACAAGAAATAGATGATTTGTGCTTAAATATTGAATGCTTTTGTGCTTAAATGGTATATTTTCTTGATCTTTTAATTTTATAAATCTTGTAGGAAATAAGAAGAAAAAGAAGCAAAGAAGCACAAAATAAGCTAAAAAGGAGAAAAAAAGAGCTTTGGGGAACACTTTGAAGTTGGAGCACACTTTGAAGCCCTAGGCCACGCTTTTAAAAGCGTGGCCCATGGCCAAATTAAAGGAGAATAGGCAATCAGCACACAAAGCTCCGCTCTTGGCAAGAGCAGAGCTTTATCGTGATGTTAATTGGGCTTTAAAGCAAAATTTTTGCTAAGTTAAAACCTGGGCGCTCACAGCATGACTATGCCTCCTTCAAAGGGCTATATCTTAAGCTATAGACGTCCGATTGATGTGATTTTAGTTGCGTTGGAAAGTTGACATTCAGAGCTTTCCAACGATGTATGGCAATCCATATTTGGCATGAAATTGAGGCATGAGTGAAATGCATCTTTAAGGGCAAAAAACAAGTAAAAAATATACCAAAGTGCAACTACCTAGGCTCGAAGCTGGAGCCTCACTCCAAAGCAAAGTAGCGCTCTATATCATTATTGTGCTCCGCTCTCTTGGAGAGCATTGTCGCACTCTCTCCAAGAAAAAATCAAAGGAAAATGTTTGCTAGTGAAGCCACATGAATTTGAACTTGGGACCTCACCCAAGCAAAAGGAGTGCTACGCTCTTGCCAAGAGCAGAGCGCTACTTTCCTTATTTCTTGCGCAACATGGACACGGCCCAGGGAAGCTTGGAGCGCACAAGACACACAAGGCAAGCCAATGCTCCGCTCTCCATAATAGCAGAGCACTCTACTGGGAGCAAACACCAATGGGCCAAAAATTCAACCAAAATTCTATTTAAATTCAATTCCTCTCCAAATTGAATCAAGGCCAACTAAACCCATTTCTCCTCAAATCCAAAGCAAGCAAAGCCCACATCATCACTCAAAGGCACAAGAACAAGCTAGAATTAGGATTTTCATTTAATTTGTTTTTCATTTCAATTTCATTTTATTTTGCAAAAAGCCTATATAAGGCATCATTTCCATCTTTGTTAGGAGAGCCCCATTAGAGAGCACAAAGGCTAGCTCTACTAAGGAGCATTAGGATTAGAGAGGTCTCTCTTAGTTTTGATTTTTGTTTTGAATCTTGGGTTGAGAATTGAAGAAATTCTGTTTCAATCTCACCTTGAGAATTCTCTCTGTTTGCTTGTCTGCATAATTTCAGTGAATTGTGATTTGAATCAAAGCTCTCGTTACTGCTTTCATCTCTATTTCTTCTTCAATCTGTTTGCTGTTGGATCAAGGAAGGGATTGAGATCTAGACTTGTTTTCTAGTCTCATTGAGCTCCTGAGATCTTCAACCTCTCATTTAGATTTTGCAATTGAGTCAAGCTGCTTTCTGTTTTGATTTTTCAAGTGATTTTCCAAATCTGTTTGAATCTACTGCATCTTTTACTTCTCTGTTTGATTGCTATTTACATTTTCTTGTTTGATTTCTTGAATCCCAGCTCCCAAAATCCTTTTATTCTTCCTGCAATTTAGATTTCCAGTTGCTTGAATTATTGCTTCCTTTAATTCCCAGCACCCAATTCAATTTACTTTCAAGCAATTTAATTCTTCTGCACTTGTTTGGCATTTTACATTTTTGTTCATGATGTGATTTACTTTTTCTGCAAGTTTAATTCTCCTGCAATTGCTTTATGCTTTGATCTATTGCTTTCTTTAATTTCCAGCACCCACTCCCCTTTACATTCACTGCAATTTATATTTCTTGTCATTTAAGTTTCTGCAATTTACATTTCTTGCTCTTTAAGTTTATGTCCAATTTACTTTCTGCACTTTAAATTTTTTTGTCATTTACTTTTTGCTGCACCAATTATCACTCACCAATGTTAGCTTGACTAAACTAATCACCCACTAAAGTTGCTTGATCCATCAATACCTGTGAGATCGACCTCACTCTAAGTGAGTTTTACTACTTGATGCGACCTGATACACTTGTCGGTGAATTTTAGGTGATTGGAATTTGTTTTCCAAAAAAATCCCATCAAGTTTTTGGCGCTGTTGCCGGGGATTGATTTAGATCAACAATGATTAAGTGGGTGAGAAGTCTAGATTAAGCATTTTTTTTGTTTTTGTTCTTGAAACCAAGGTGTTTGTGTTTTTGCCTCACTAAGAAATTCTCATCTCTGATATGAGTAATTTTTATTTTCATTGATGTTGCATTTTACAAAATACAAACGGAGTTCAACTCATCTTATGGTCAAACAAAATTTTATGGGATATTACCCACCATCATTAATCTCTAATGATGGCTGGGAATATCACCAAGAAAATACAAATTCTGAGCACTCCAATTCATGGAGATTTGCTTCAGAGACACAAGATGAGCAAGAGAATCATATGGGATATTTTCCTCCACCACAAAATGATGCAAGTCATTATTCTAATGGTGGCTGGGAGTATCACCAAGGAATGAAAGAACATCCACCCTCACATCCCAGTTTCTCATTTGAAAGTTCTTCATCACTTGATTATGCCTCAACACAAAGTTTCCTCCAAAATCCATATAAGTCATCCCATCAATCACACAACTTATTCCACACCCTCAACACAACTTCACCACAACACATCCATGTTACCAAAATTACTCTCAACCTTCATCTCTTGAACCAGCAGATGAGGATTACCTTCAATGTTCTAAAGAACCCTTAGAAAGCCAATGCCAAGCCATTGAAATACACAGAAAAACTCGTGGAAAGATACACACAATCCCAATCCTGGAAAGAAATCATCTTCAAGAAGATGAATGGGCCCTTAGAGCAAATAAGGAGGAACTTAGAACTATCAAACAGTGAGGATGAAGACCAATTTGTGAGTGAGGAAGTGGAAAAACAAGAACAAAAGGTCCCTGTTGCAAGTGAAATTGCAATAAAGGATGAAGGACATGAGCCAAGGATTTTACAATCACAAAAGCTACTTGAGGTGACAATGAAACATAAAGATTCCCTCCCAAAGGAATTAATGGAAAATCATGAAGAAAAAATGGAGGAAGATACTCAAGAGAATTCACACTCAAGTGAAGTAAAGAAGAAAGAGGAAAGGCTCAGGGAACCACTAATACAAGAGGCTCTTGATGAAAAGAAGACTCCAACAATCACACAACCACCAAGACTTGGATTCAGGGAAGTGAAGGCAATTAACAAAAGCACCAAGAAGAGGATTGTGACCAAGCTACCAAGGACAATATTCATGAAGAATAAAGGGTCAACCACAAGCAATCCAACCCCTGGACCATTAGCAAGCAAGCTCAATCAAGCCATGTACGAAAGAAAGCTTGCTGAGAGGAAACCAAGAAAGGGGACAATAGCTGAAACCTCTCCCCCTTGAGGTCATTTCTTTTAACAAATTGGAAGAAGAGGAAGAAAGTGAAGCATAGGTAGACCGTAGGTACATTTCTTTCTTTGCTTTGTTTAAATTCAATAAATTGGCATATGGTTACATTCTAAGTTTGGTGTTGCCATGCAACACTTTGTTTTCAATCCCCCTGGATGATTGCATCAATTTTAAAGTGTCACACTAAGATTCTAAGTTTGGTGTGCCACTTAATTTTCTATGCAAGTCATTCAAGCAACACTACTTGTCTGCATAATCATAATGCCTCTGCAGTTTTATTTTTCTTTTTTGATTTAACACTTTTTCATTCTACTTGCTGTAGTTATTTTTCTGTTTTTTTTTAAATGCTTTCCTCTAGCTTGCTTATTAAGTGTCTTTGTTAGTACATCACCAAGAGATCCTTATTCATGACAGATTCTTGGCTTGGTGATTGTACTTAACAAATAACAGTTTCATTTGCTTAGTTTTAATTCAAATAAATTGACATATGATTGCATTCTAAGTTTGGTGTTAATATGCAACAAAATTTGGTTCCAATTCTTACAAGATACTTGCATTAATTTCAAGTGAAAGTGTCACACTAAGTTTGGTATGTCACTTATCTTTTATGCAATGTATTGTGCTCACCTTCTTAAGTTTGCAATCACAATGTCTCTGTCTCTTGTGCCTTGATTATTATCTTTAATTTTGCTTGCTTAAAACACATGTGCTACTAACATTTCATTGTATAAGACATTCATGATCCATCTTAGCTCCATAGCCATTGTTCTAATTGTTGCTTGAGGATGAGCAAGCATTCTAAGTTTGGCAAGGGAAAGAGGAAGAATAGAGGAAAAAGGACAACAATAATGAAGATGAATTACAAGGTTGTCGAGTTCCTTTTCTTCTCATTTGTTTCCAGCACTTAAATTACATGATTGTCTTCATCTTTTCTGTTTACATGTGTGTATGAATAAAGCATAGCTTGAATTTTGATTTCCAACATGTTGCTGTGACATTATGACTACCAACTTGAGTTTTGTGAGTTCAAAAGCAATAAATTATCATGATCATAAACAAACAAGGAATTAAAGAAGATTTTAGCATGTGCATACAAGTATTAGAAAGCTAGTATGATTAATTGTTGCTCAATTGCATTAGATTTTATTTTAATTGAAGTTTTCATCTAGGACATTTTATGAAATCTTTTGAAATCATGAAAACCTTGAAGGAAGTAAATGCAAATAAAGCAAGAAAGAAAAAGGGAAAGAATGAGAAAGCTGAAGGCTCTGAGTACCAATGACAATTAATTTGTTAAGTACTTGTGGTGTTTATGTATCAAGCCAAATGCTTGAAAACAAAACACTTAGAAGTCAAGGCTAGGCTCAAGTGCAAATGCACTCCCTCAAAGCTCAAGGTTTTGAGCATCAATGATTAGAGAGTCAAGAAAAGAAAAGAAAAATGAGCTTAATGAAGTCCTCTAATTCAAATGCTTGTGGTGCTTATGTATCAAGTGGTAATACTTGAAAACAAAGCATTTAGAATCGTAGCTTTGTTATTAACTCATGGGGCAAAGCACCCAAAAGGAGGAGCTAATAAGAAAATCAAAAGCTTGTTTCAAGGGAAAATTATAAGGAAAAGATTTCATAAATTGAGCTAGATAGAAGCATCAATCATTTACATTTCTTTTGTGATTGTAGCATCCTTAGAAAACTAGCTTACCATGAACATTGAGTTGCTATTCTTCTTACCTTGGATTGTAAATCTTTATAGCATGATTCTTTTCTTGCTTGGGGACAAGCAAGGTTTAAGTTTGGTGTTGTGATGACATGTCACCATGTCATGTTTTTCTATGCTTTTACATACAAGAAATAGATGATTTGTGCTTAAATATTGAATGCTTTTGTGCTTAAATAGTATATTTTCTTGATCTTTTAATTTTATAAATCTTGTAGGAAATAAGAAGAAAAAGAAGCAAAGAAGCACAAAATAAGCTAAAAAGGAGAAAAAAAGAGCTTTGGGGAACACTTTGAAGTTGGAGCACACTTTGGAGCCCTAGGCCACGCTTTTAAAAGCGTGGCCCATGACCAAATTAAAGGAGAATAGGCAATCAGCACACAAAGCTCCGCTCTTGGCAAGAGCAGAGCTTTATCGTGATGTTAATTGGGCTTTGATTGAAAATTTTCGCTAAGTTAAAACCTGGGCGCTCACAGCATGACCATGCCTCCTTCAAAGGGCTATAACTTGAGCTACAGATGTTCGATTGATGTGCTTCTAGTTGCGTTGGAAAGCTGACATTCAGAGCTTTCCAACGATGTATGGAAATCTATATTTGGCATGAAATTGAGATATGAGTGAAATGCATCTTTAAGGGCAAAAAACAAGTAAAAAATATACCAAAGTGCAACCACCAAGGATCGAAGCTAGAGCCTCACTCCAAAGCAAAGTAGCGCTCTACATCATTATTGTGCTCCGCTCTCTTGGAGAGCATTGTCGTGCTCTCTCCAAGAAAAAATCAAAGGAAAATGTTTGCTAGTGAAGCCACAAGGATTTGAACTTGGGACCTCACCCAAGCAAAAGGAGTGCTACGCTCTTGCCAAGAGCAGAGCGCTACTTTCCTTATTTCTTGCGCAACATGGACATGGCCCAGGGAAGCTTGGAGCGCACAAGACACACAAGGCAAGCCAATGCTCCGCTCCCCATAAGAGCAGAGCATTCTACCGAGAGCAAACACCCATGGGCCAAAAATTCAACCAAAATTCTATTTAAATTCATTTCCTCTCCAAATTGAATCAAGGCCAACCAAACCCATTTCTCCTCAAATCCAAAGCAAGCAAAGCCCAAATCATCATTCAAAGGCACAAGAACAAGCTAGAATTAGGATTTTCATTTAATTTGTTTTTCATTTCAATTTCATTTTATTTTACAAAAAGCCTATATAAGGCATCATTTCCATCTTTGTTAGGAGAGCCCCATTAGAGAGCACAAAGGCTAGCTCTACTAGGGAGCATTAGGATTAGAGAGCTCTCTCTTAGTTTTGATTTTTGTTTTGAATCTTGGGTTGAGAATTGAAGAAATTCTGTTTCAATCTCACCTTGAGAATTCTCTCTGTTTGCTTGTCTGCATAATTTCAGTGAATTGTGATTTGAATCAAAGCTCTCTTTACTGCTTTCATCTCTATTTCTTCTTCAATCTGTTTGCTGTTGGATCAAGGAAGGGATTGAAATCTAGACTTGTTTTCTAGTCTCATTGAGCTCCTGAGATCTTCAACCTCTCATTTAGATTTTGTAATTGAGTCAAGCTGCTTTCTGTTTTGATTTTTCAAGTGATTTTCCAAATCTGTTTGAATCTGCTGCATCTTTTACTTCTCTGTTTCATTGCTATTTACATTTCCTTGTTTGATTTCTTGAATACAAGCTCCCAAAATCCTTTTATTCTTCCTGCAATTTAGATTTTTAGTTGCTTGAATTATTGCTTCCTTTAATTCCCAGCACCCAATTCAATTTACTTTCAAGCAATTTATTTCTTCTGCACTTGTTTGGCATTTTACATTTTTGTTCATGATGTGATTTACTTTTTCTGCAAGTTTAATTCTCCTGCAATTGCTTTATGCTTTGATCTATTGCTTTCTTTAATTTCCAGCACTCACTCCCCTTTACATTCACTGCAATTTATATTTCTTGTCATTTAAGTTTCTGCAATTTACATTTCTTGCTCTTTAAGTTTATGTCCAATTTACTTTCTGCACTTTAAATTTTTTTGTCATTTACTTTATGCTGCACCAATTATCACTCACCAATGTTAGCTTAACTAAACCAATCACCCACTAAAGTTGCTTGATCCATCAATCCCTGTGGGATCGACCTCACTCTAAGTGAGTTTTACTACTTGATGCGACCCGATACACTTGTCGGTAAGTTTTAGGTGATTGGAATTCGTTTTCCAAAAAAATCCCATCAGGGTCCACAGGAATAAAATCCTGGCCTAAGTAGCTAAACTAAGCTGTCCCTAACCATGTGCTTATGGCGTGAAGGTGTCAAGCGAGAAGCTTGAGACTGAGCGGTTAAAGTCGTGGTCCAAAGCAAAAAGAGTGTGCTTAAGAGCTCTGGACACCTCTAACTGGGGAATTTAGCAAAGCTGAGTCACAATCTGAAAAGGTTCACCCAGTTATGTGTCTGTGGCATTTATGTATCAGGTGGTAATACTGGAAAACAAAATGCTTAGGGTCACGGCCAAGACTCATAAAGTAACTTTGTTCAAGAATCAACATACTGAACTAGGAGAATCAATAACACTATCTGAATTCTGAGTTCCTATAGATGCCAATCATTCTGAACTTCAAAGGATAAAGTGAGATGCCAAAACTGTTCAGAAGCAAAAAGCTAATAGCCCCGCTCATCTAATTAAGACTGATCTTCATAGATGTTTTTGGAATTCATTGTATATTCTCTTCTTTTTATCCTACTTTGTTTTTAGTTGCTTGGGGACAAGCAACAATTTAAGTTTGGTGTTGTGATGAGCGGATAATTTATACGCTTTTTGGCATTGTTTTTAGGTAGTTTTTAATATGTTTTAGTCACTTTTTATTATATTTTTATTAGTTTTTAAATAAAAATCACATTTCTGGACTTTACTATGAGTTTGTGTATTTTTCTATGATTTCAGATAATTTTTGGCTGAAATTGAGGGACCTGAGCAAAAATCTGATTCAGAGGCTGAAAAAGGACTGCAGATGCTGTTGGATTCTGACCTCCCTGCACTCGAAATGGATTTTTTGGAGCTACAGAAGTCCAATCGGCGCGCTCTCAATTGCGTTGGAAAGTAGACATCCAGGGCTTTCCAGCAATATATAATAGTTCATACTTTGCGCAAAGATAAATGATGTAAACTGGCGTTTAACGCCAGTTCCATGTTCCATTCTGGCGTTAAACGCCAGAAACAGGTTACAAGTTGGAGTTAAACGCCCAAAACAGGTTACAACCTGGCGTTTAACTCCAGAAACAGCCTAGGCATGTGTAAAGCTCAAGTCTCAGCCCCAGCACACACCAAGTGGGCCCCGGAAGTAGATTTCTGCACTATCTATCGTAGTTTACTCATTTTTTGTAAACCTAGGTTACTAGTTTAGTATTTAAACAACCTTTAGAGATTTATTTTAGACCTCATGACATTTTACACGTTTCATATTGTATTTCTGATGGCATGAGTCTCTAAACCCCATGGTTGGGGGTGAGGAGCTCTACTGTGTTTTGATGAATTAATGCAATTACTACTGTTTTCTATTCAATCACGCTTGTTTCTCTTCTAAGATATTCACTCGCACTTCAACTTGTTGAATGTGATGATCCGTGACACTCATCACCATTCTCAACCTATGAACGCGTGCCTAACAACCACCTCTGTTCTACCTTAGACTGAGTGCATATCTCTTAGCCTCCTGATTCAGATCAGAGTCTTCGTGGTATAGGCTAGAATTATTGGCAGCCATTCTTGATATCCGAAAAATCTAAACCTTGTCTGTGGTATTACGAGTAGGATCTCGGAAGGGATGACTATGACGAGCTTCAAACTCACGAGTGCTGGGCGTAGTGACAAACGCAAAAGGATCAATGGATCCTATTCCAACATGAGTGAGAACCGACAGATGATTAGCCGTGCGGTGACAGCACATTTGGACCATTTTAACTGAGAGGATGGATGGTAGCCATTGACAACGGTAATCCACCAACATACAGCTTGCCATAGAAGGAGCCTTGCGTGCGTGAAGAAGACAGTAGGAAAGTAGAGATTCAGAAGACAGAGCATCTCCAAAACCTCAACTTGTTCTCCATTACTGCATAACAAGTACCCTTTATTTCATGTTATTTATTTTTCATAAATACAATCACTCTTATCATTAATCTCCTGACTAAGATTTACAAAATAGCCATAGCTTGCTTCAAGCCGATAATCTCTGTGGGATCGACCCTTACTCACGTAAGGTATTACTTGGACGACCCAGTGCACTTACTGGTTAGTTGTGCAGAGTTGTGAATCACAATTTCGTGCACTAGGAAGCTTGCAAAAGTGGAAGGAACACAAGAAACTAAGGAGATGACCAGCAAGCATCGACGCACATGCATGGCTCACGCGTGCGCGTGATATGAAGAAATTTGCAGCGACGTGTGCGCGTACCTGACGCGTACACGCGGATTGGAGTCTGCACAAATGACGCGCACGCGTGGACGATGCGTGCGCGTGACAAGGAAATTTGTTGAATGACGCGCACGCGTGACTGACGTGTACGCGTGACATGCGTGATCTGCAGAAATAACAGAAAATGCTGGGGGCGATTACGGTCTGCGTTTTAACCCAGTTTTCGGCCCAGAAACACAGAATAAAGCCAGGGAACATGCAGAGACTTAAGATACACATTGACACATTCTCATTAGGATAGTTTTAGGTTTTTAGATCTGAATTTAGAGAGGATTATTCTCCCTCTAGGTTCTCTTTACGTTCATAGTTTATTAATTTATTGATTTTTGCCTTTGGATATTGAAGAGTCATTACCTCTGTTGCAGACACTATTCTAGTTTGTTTTCTTACTTGCTCTTTTATTTATTCCATATCCCTAATTCTTGTTTAGAGTGGTAATTGGATTATTTTCATGGATTGTTAATGCAAAGGATTACTTTTATTTTATTTTTAATCATTCCCCCAGTCAAGGCTTTTTATCTAGAATATTAATAATCAATCTTAGTTTTTATTGCTTTAATTTACAATTATTTAATTGCTCATTATCCAAACTCAAACTCTCTTGAAAACTCCTGATTAATAAATTAGCACCCTTTCTAGCAACTCGTTGGGAGACGACCTGGGACTCATACTCCCAGTATTTTTATTCTAATTTTTGTGACACCTTTCTAAATTGGTGAGGCGGATTTTAGCTGGTTAAGAGCTATACTCGCAACGCTGTTCTTACATTACAATCTCTTAATTGGCCTAACTTCTGCCACGCACCAATTTTTGGCGCTGTTGCCGGGGAGTTGCAATTGTGTGCTAAATTATTAATCAGTGTACAGATTTTTATTTTTATTTGCATATTTTATTTTTATTTTTATTACCATGAGTTATATGTTTCTCTCATTGAATGATGCGTTCACTGCCTGATCCGAGCTTATCTGCATTTGATCCTGAAATTGAAAGAACTATTTCATGTATTAGGCGAGCTCGACGTCGGTTAGCCTCTGAGAGTGGTGAAGTAATTGTTATCGATTCACCAGTCTCATCTGAGGGCGAATCTGAACTGCCATCTGAGAGCGAAACAAGCTCCTTTACTACTGATTCAGTTGATTCCCGTGCAGATAGAATGGCAGCACCTAGGAGGATTACTCTCCAGGAAGATGGAGCCGCAGATTTTACAATGCAGCCGTATCAAGTGCATTATCCAACTCTGGTTGCAGATTTTGAATTGAAGACTGCACTAATCAACTTAATGCCCAAGTTTCATGGCTTACCTGCTCAGGAGCCCATTAAGCACCTCAGGAATTTTCAGACAGCCTGTTCTACTGTTAGGCGTCAGGGTGAAAATGAAACTTCTATTCTGTTAACTGCCTTCCTATTTTCTCTTGAGGGAAAGGCAAGGGAGTGGTTGATGAGCGGATATTTTATACGCTTTTTGGGGTTAATTTCATATAGTTTTTAGTATATTTTAGTTAGTTTTTAGTTTATTTTCATTAGTTTTTAGGAAAAAATGATATTTCTGGACTCTACTATGAGTTGTGTATTTTTCTGTAATTTCAGGTATTTTTCTGGCTGAAATTGAGGGAGCTGAGCAAAAATCTGATTCAAGCTGAAAAAGGACTGCTAATGCTGTTGGATTCTGACCTCCCTGCACTCAAAGTGGATTTTCTGGAGCTACAGAACTCGAAATGGCGTGCTTCCAATTGCGTTGGAAAGTAGACATCCAGGGCTTTCCAGCAATATATAATAGTTCATACTTTGCTCAAGGATAGACGACGTAAACTGGCGTTCAACGCCAGTTCTCTGCCCAATTCTGGCGTCCAACGCCAGAAAAGGATCAAAAGTTGGAGTTCAACGCCAGAAATGGATCCAAACCTGGCGTTGAACGCCCAAAATGGTCTTATGCACGTGAATTGCTTAAGTCTCAGCCCCAGCACACACCAAGTGGGCCCCAGAAGTGGATCTCTATACCATCTGCTATAGTTTACTCATTTTCTGTAAACCTAGGCCACTAGTTTAGTATTTAAACAACTTTTAGAGACTTATTTTGTATCTCATGACATTTAGATCAAAACTTTGTACTCTTTGATGGTATGAGTCTCTAAACCCCATTGTTGGGGGTGAGGAGCTCTGCTGTGTCTCGATGAATTAATGCAAGTATTTCTGTTTTCCATTCAAACATGCGTGTTCCTATCTAAGATATCCATTCGCGCCTAACTATGGAGAAGGTGATGATCAGTGACACTCATCACCTTCCTCAATCCATGAACGTGTGTCTGACAATCACCTCCGTTCTACATCAGATTGAATGAATATCTCTTAGATTCCTTAATCAGAATCTCCGTGGTATAAGCTAGATTGATGGCGGCATTCATGAGAATCCGGAAAGTCTAAACCTTGTCTGTGGTATTCCGAGTAGGATTCAGGGATTGAATGATTGTGACGAGCTTCAAACTCGCGAGTGCTGGGCGTAGTGACAGACGCAAAAGGAGGGTGAATCCTATTCCAGCACGATCGGGAACCTCAGATGATTAGCCGTGCTGTGACAGAGCATTTGGATCATTTTCACAAGAGGAGGGGATGTAACCATTGACAACGGTGATGCCCCAACACACAGCTTGCCATAGAAGGACGCGCGTGCGTGAATCAGAGAACAGAGGAAAGCAGAGATTCAGAAGACAAAGCATCTCCAAAACTCCAACATATTCTCCATTACTGCATAACAAGTAACTTTTAACCCATGCTCTCTTGTTCATTCACAATTCAACTGATAAATATAATTGACTTCCTGACTAAGAATTGCAAGATAACCATAGATTGCTTCAAACCAACAATCTCCGTGGGATTCGACCCTTACTCACGTAAGGTATTACTTGGACGACCCAGTGCACTTGCTGGTTAGTGGTACGAGTTGTGAAAAGTGTGATTCACAATTCTTGCACCAAGTTTTTGGCACCGTTGCCGGGGATTGTTCGTGTTTCGACAACTAACAGTTTATTTTGTTGCTTAGATTAGGAAAAATTTCCCTTTTTAGTTAGAGTCTTTTATTATTGTCGTGTTAAAATTTTAGAATCCTTATTTTTTTTTAAAATCTTTTTCAAAAATAATTTTTCTATTAAATCCTGTGACAAACTTTAAGTTTGGTGTTTTCTTGTTGATTTTTCTGTGTTTTTCGAAAATTTTAGTGTGGTTTTCTAAAAATTTTAAGTTTGGTGTTCCTCCTTCATATTCTTGTGTTCTTGTGAGTCTTCAAAGTGTTCTTGAGTTTTCCTTGAGTCTTGATCTTAAAATTTTTAAGTTTGGTGTTCCTTGGTGTTTTCCCTCCAAAATTTTCGAAAACTAGGAGCATTAGATCTAAAAATTTTAAATCTTGTGCTATTTTATTGTTTTTCTCTTTCCTCACTAAATTCAAAAATATCTTTTCTCTCTATTTCTAAAACAAATTTTCAAAATTTATTTCAAAAATTCAGATTTTTTTTAAAAAAAAATTTAAAATATTTTCCATATCATACCTTTTTCAAAACTTCCTAATCACTTTCTCTCTCCTCATTTTTTCAAAAATCTTTCACTCATTTTTATTTATTTTATTTTGATTTATTTTGTTTTCGAAATAAATAAATAAATAAAATTTTTTTTTCTATCTTACATCATCTCCCTTTCTCCATCATGGACCTAAGCGGAAATGAATATTCCAGGAGGACTCTGGGTTCATATTCTAACCCCTCTACTGCTTCATATGGGAGTAGCATCTGCATACCCTCCATTGGAGTCAGTAGCTTTGAGTTGAATCCTCAGCTCATTATCATGGTGCAGCAAAATTGCCAGTATTCCGGTCTTCCACAGGAAGAACCTACAGAGTTTCTGGCACAGTTTCTACAGATTGCTGACACAGTACATGATAAAGAAATAGATCAGGATGTCTACAGACTATTACTGTTTCCATTTTCTGTAAAAGATCAAGCTAAGAGGTGGTTGAATAACCAACCTAAGGCCAGCATAAGGACATGGAAACAGCTGACAGAAAAATTCCTGAATCAATACTTTCCCCCAAAACGGATGACACAGCTAAGGCTGGACATCCAAGGCTTTAAACAAGGAGATAGTGAATCTCTTTATGATGTCTGAGAGAGATACAGAGAGATGCTACGAAAATGCCCTTCTGAAATATTTTCAGAGTGGGTTCAGTTAGACATCTTCTATTATGGGCTTGCTGAAGGAGCTCAGATATCTCTAGATTACTCAGCTGGTGGATCTATCCACATGAGAAAGACAATTGAAGAGGCTCAAGAGCTCATTGATACAGTTGCCAGGAATCAGCATCTGTACCTAAGTAGTGACCCTTCCATGAAAGAAGAGGTTAAAACAGCAACTGCTGAACTCAGTCCTGTAAAACAAGCTGCTGAATTCAATCAGCAATTGGACTTTCTAACAAAGCAGTTAGCCGAATTCAAAGAGAGACTACAAGAGACAAGGATGGCTAATATACATATGGACGAACAGTTTAAGCAAACAAAGCAGCAGCTATCAAGGCAAATAATAGAAGAATGCCAAGCAGTTCAACTAAGAAGTGGGAAAACATTAAATACCCCACCTCAAGGCAGCAAAAAGCTAAGAAATGAGCAAACTACCCAAAATTCACCTGAGGACAGTAAGAGCCCAGGGAAAAGTAATTCTGGAACTAAAACGCCAGAAATTTGGTGGAAGGCTGG
Source organism: Arachis hypogaea (assembly GCF_003086295.3). Lineage (NCBI taxonomy): Eukaryota > Viridiplantae > Streptophyta > Magnoliopsida > Fabales > Fabaceae > Arachis > Arachis hypogaea. Next base: position 92,940,265 of record NC_092049.1, on the reverse strand, counting down.
CGCTGAACGCCCAGACCATGCTCAGGACTGGCGTTCAACGCCAGAAACAAGGCAGGAATGGCGTTCAACGTCAGAAATAGGCAAGGATCTGGCGTTGAACGCCCAAAATGGGCAAGATCTGGCACTGAACGCCCAAAATGGGCACATTTCTGGCGTTCAGACGCCAGGAACAGACAAGGAGTTGGCATCTAACGTCACTCCAGTTTCTAACCCTGGCACTCAATTGCCAGTGAGGGATCAGACACACACAAATGCTGATAACAACCCCTCTAAAAAGGCTTCTTCAACCATTTTTGCAGGCAATAAACCTGCAGCAACTAAGGTTGAGGAATATAAAGCCAAGATACCTTATCCTCAAAAACTCCGGAAAGAGGATCAGGATAAGCAATTTGCTCGCTTTGCAGATTACCTTAGGACTCTTGAAATAAAGATTCCATTCGCAGAAGCACTTGAGCAAATACCTTCTTATTCCAAGTTCATGAAAGAGATCTTGAGTCATAAAAAGGATTGGAGAGAAACAGAAAGAGTTCTCCTCACTGAAGAATGCAGTGCAGTCATTCTGAAGAGCTTTCCTGAAAAGCTTAAAGACCTTGGGAGTTTTCTGATACCATGCATATTAGAAGGTAATTGCACCAAGACAGCTTTATGCGATCTCGGGGCAAGCATCAACTTAATACCTGCATCCACTATCAGAAAGCTTGGTTTAACTGAAGAAGTTAAACCAACCCGGATATGTCTTCAACTTGCTGATGGCTCCACTAAATACCCATCAGGCGTGATTGAAGACATGATTGTCAGGGTTGGGCCATTCGCCTTTCCCATTGACTTCGTTGTGCTGGAAATGGAGGAGCACAAGAGTGCTACTCTCATTCTAGGAAGACCCTTCCTAGCAACTGGACGATCCCTCATTGACGTCCAACAGGGGGAAATAACCCTGAGAGTCAATGATGATGAGTTTAAGTTGAACGCTGTCAAAGCCATGCAGCATCCAGACACATCAACAAACTGCATGAAAGTTGGTCTTATTGACTCTTTGGTAGAAGAGATCAACATGGCTGAGAGTCTCGAATCAGAGTTGGAAGACATCTTTAAAGATGTTCAGCCTGATTTGGAGGATTCAGAGGAGATGAAAGAGCCTCTGAAATTTTCTCTGGAAGAGGAAAAACCTCCTAAACCCGAGCTCAAACCGTTACCACCATCCCTGAAATATGTATTTCTGGGAGAAGGTGACACTTTTCCAGTGATCATAAGCTCTGCTTTAAATCCACAGGAAGAGGAAGCACTTATTCAAGTGCTAAGGACACACAAGACAGCTCTTGGGTGGTCCATAGGTGACCTTAAGGGCATAAGCCCAGCTAGATGCATGCACAAAATCTTATTGGAGGATAATGCTAAACCAGTGGTTCAACCACAAAGGCGGCTAAATCCAGCCATGAAGGAAGTGGTGCAGAAAGAGGTCACCAAATTACTAGAGGCTGGGATTATTTATCCTATTTCTGATAGCCCCTGGGTGAGCCCTGTCCAAGTCGTCCCAAAAAAGGGAGGCATGACAGTGATTCATAATGAAAAAAATGAACTGGTTCCTACAAGGACAGTTACAGGGTGGCGCATGTGTATTGACTACAGAAGGCTCAATACAGCCACCAGAAAGGATCATTTTCCTTTACCATTCATAGACCAGATGCTAGAAAGACTAGCAGGTCATGATTATTACTGCTTTTTGGACGGCTACTCAGGCTATAACCATATTGCAGTAGATCCTCAGGATCAAGAGAAAACAGCATTCACATGTCCATCTGGAGTGTTTGCTTATAGGAGGATGCCATTTGGGCTGTGTAATGCGCCTGCAACCTTCCAGAGATGCATGCTCTCTATTTTCTCTGATATGGTGGAAAAATTTCTGGAAGTCTTCATGGATGACTTCTCAGTATATGGAGACTCATTCAGCTCCTGTCTTGATCACCTGAAACTTGTTTTGAAGAGATGCCAAGAGACCAACCTAGTTTTAAATTGGGAAAAATGTCACTTCATGGTGACTGAAGGGATTGTCCTTGGGCATCAAATCTCAAACAAGGGAATAGAGGTGGATCAAGCAAAAATAGAGGTAATTGAAAAATTACCACCACCTGCCAATGTTAAGGCAATCAGAAGCTTTCTGGGGCATGCAGGATTCTATAGGAGGTTTATAAAGGATTTTTCAAAAATCGTAAAACCTCTAAGCAATCTGCTAGCTGCTGACACGCCATTTGTGTTTGACACAGAGTGCCTGCAGGCGTTTGAAACGCTAATAGCTAAGCTGGTCACAACACCAGTTATTTCTGCACCAGACTGGACATTACCATTTGAGCTAATGTGTGATGCCAGTGATCACGCCATTGGTGCAGTGTTGGGACAGAGGCATGACAAGCTTCTGCACATCATTTATTACGCTAGTCGCATTCTAAATGATGCCCAGAAAAATTACACAACCACAGAAAAAGAATTACTTGCAGTGGTTTACGCCATTGACAAGTTCAGATCATACTTAGTAGGTTCAAAAGTGATTGTGTATACTGATCATGCTGCTCTTAAATATCTACTCACAAAGCAGGATTCAAAACCCAGGCTCATCAGATGGGTGTTGCTTCTGCAAGAGTTTGATATAGAAATAAGAAACAGAAAAGGGACAGAGAACCAAGTGGCTGATCATCTGTCCCGGATAGAGCCAGTAGAAGGGACGCCCCTCCCCTCTCTTGAGATCTCTGAGACTTTTCCGGATGAGCATTTATTTGCCATTCAGGAAACACCATGGTTTGCCGATATTGCAAACTATAAAGCTGCAAGGTTCATACCCAGGAGTACAACAGGATACAAAAGAAGAAATTAATTACTGATGCAAAGTACTACTTGTGGGATGAACCTTATCTCTTTAAGAGATGTGCAGACGGAATAATCCGTAGGTGTGTGCCTAGAGAAGAAGCACAGAGGATCCTGTGGCATTGCCATGGATCTCAATATGGAGGCCATTTCGGAGGTGAGCGAACAGCCACCAAGGTCCTCCAATGTGGCTTCTATTGGCCCACACTCTATAAAGATTCCCGAGAGTTTGTACGTAACTTTGACAGTTGCCAAAGAGCTGGTAATCTGCCTCATGGTTACGCCATGCCTCAACAAGGAATCTTGGAAATTGAGTTGTTTGACGTATGGGGAATTGATTTCATGGGACCTTTCCCACCATCATAACACTTATATTCTGGTGGCAGTTGACTATGTATCAAAATGGGTTGAGGCCATTGCCACACCCACCAATGATACTAAAACAGTGCTGAAGTTCCTCCAGAAACATATCTTTAGCAGGTTTGGTGTCCCTAGAGTACTAATCAGTGATGGGGGCACTCACTTCTGCAATAAACAGCTTTACTCTGCCATGGTTCGGTATGGAATTCGCCATAAGGTGGCTACACCATATCATCCACAAACTAATGGGCAAGCTGAAGTCTCTAATAGAGAATTAAAGAGAATCTTAGAACGGATAGTAAGTACCCGTAGAAAGGATTGGGCAAGGAGCTTGGATGATGCTCTGTGGGCTTACAGAACAGCATTCAAGACCCCTATAGGGACCTCTCCATACCAACTTGTGTATGGTAAGGCATGTCACCTACCCGTGGAACTGGAACATAAAGCCTACTCGGCAACCAGATTCCTAAACTTTGATGCCAAATTAGCTGGAAAAAAAAGATTGCTCCAGCTAAATGAGCTAGAGGAATTCAGATTCAAGGCTTTCGAAAATGCCAAGCTTTATAAAGAGAAATAAAAAAAGTGGCATGACAGAAAGCTGTCATCTAGAATCTTTCAGCCAGGACAGAAGGTTCTGCTGTTCAACTCTAGACTCAGGCTATTCCCCGGGAAATTGAAATCCCGGTGGAGGGGACCATACGTGATTACAAGTGTATCACCATATGGTTATGTGGAGCTTCAAGATATTGATTCTGATAAGAGGTTCATTGTCAATGGACAGAGAATCAAACACTATCTTGAAGACAACATTGAGCAAGAGTGCTCAAGGCTGAAGCTAGACTAAAAGCTCAGCAAGGTCCAGCTAAAGACAATAAAGAAGCGCTAGCTGGGAGGCAACCCAGCTATGGGGCATCAATCCTCTAAGAATTTTGCCCTATTTCTATTTTTATTTTTATTTATTTATATAGAGTTCATTGATGACAAGGTAAAGAATCAATTGCATAAGTTCACAGGGTTACAGAAGGAATTTGCACACAAAACAGAGAAAAAGAGCTCACTGGCAAGAAAACGCCAGTAAGAGCCTATTTTGGGCGTTCAGCGCCCAAAAGGGGCAGCCAGTGGGCGCTAAACGCCAGTAAGGGTAGCAATCTGGCGTTCAACGCCAGAAAAAAGTAACAACTGGGCGTTGAACGCCCAGGAGATCAGCATTTGGGCGTTGAACGCCCAAAACAGGCAGTGTTTGGGCGTTCAAACGCCAGGATGGCAGGGAGGAGGCAAACTCATTTTTCTTCATATTTTTTTCATTCTAATCTTAATTTTCATACTTCAATTCATGATTTCTTGCATAAACATGTTAAGAACCCTGATTTCTAAAATCCCTAATTTCTAAAAATCCTACTTTAAAAATATCAAATGTATCTTAATCCATAAGCACCAAGCCTCTTTGCAAATTCAATCCAACTCTTTTCAAATCCTATTTTCAAAACAAATCTAATTTTTTCCAACTAATATCTTTTTCAAATCTCCACATTATCTTTTTCAAAATCTAGATTTATCTTTTTCAAAAATCTTTCATATCTTTTCAATTTTAAACTATATCCTCTCTTATCATATCTTCTATCTTATCTTTTCCAAATCAATCTTTTTATCATATCTTTATCTCTTTTTTCGAAAACCCACCCTCCCTCCCTTTAAATTTGAGTTCGGCCTCCCGCCCCTCCCATCAACAATTGCACCTAGCTCTCCTTCTTTCCCTCTCCTTTCTTTTCTTTTCCTTGAGGACAAGCAAACCTCTAAGTTTGGTGTGTTTATCCGCGATCACTAAGATCATGGCTCCTAAAGGAAAACAACCCACTCCAAGAGGCAAGAAAGAGAGCGTTCCAAAACCACTTTGGAATCAAGGGAAGTTCTTATCTAAAGAACATTCAGACCATTATAACAAAATAATGAGTCTGAGATCAGTGATCCCGGAAGTTAGATTCGATCTGAAAAAAGATGAATATCCGGAGATCCAGGAGCAAATTCGAATCAGGAACTGGGAAGTCCTAGCTAATCCTGAAACGAAAGTGGGAAGGAATATGATCCAGGAGTTCTATGCTAATATGTGGCAGACTGACAAGCAAAAACTATCTGGAACTGCTTTCTATGAATATCGGACCATGGTCAGAGGAAAGATTGTTCATACCACCCCTGACAAGATCAGAGAGATCTTAAAGCTACCTCAGCTGAAAGATGATCCAGACTCCTTCAACAGGAGAATGATGAGAACAGACAAGGGCCTGGATAAGATTCTAGAGGACATATGTATCCCTGGAGCCAGGTGGACCACCAACACAAAGGGTGTCCCAAATCAACTCAAGAGAGAAGATCTCAAACCAGTCGCCAGAGGATGGCTGGACTTCATTGGGCATTCTCTGTTGCCTACTAGCAACCGTTCTGAAGTCACAGTTAAAAGAGCAGTGATGATCCATTGCATCATGATGGGAAAAGAAGTGGAAGTTCATCAGCTGATCTCAGCTGAACTCTACAAAATTGCTAACAAAAATTCTAAAGAAGCCAGGTTGGCTTATTCAAACGTGATTTCTCTACTCTGCAAGGACGCTGGGGTAAGGATGGGAATAACTGAGTATATCTCAGTTGAGAAACCAATCACCAAAGCATCAATGGAAAAACAACAAGCACGGGATGATCCCACCAAGAAGAAAACACAGGAATCTCTCCCAGAAATCCCTCAATCTGAATACTGGGAGTATCTTGAGACGTCTGTTACCAAGATACGGGAAGCTATGGAACAAATAATAAAAGAACAGAAGGAGCACAGTCAAATTCTCACCTATATGTTTAAAGAACAAGAGGAGCAAGGGCGTGACTTGAGGGACTTGAAGCGCCAGAAGTTATCTCTTGAAGGACCAAGCACCCCAAAGATCCGAGGAACACCCGTTTCCCAGAACTAAGGTTGTTAAATTCCAATTTCTGCTTTAACTCTGTGATAGCGTCGTTATAGAAGTTCACCTTAGGAGTCATATAGTAGTAATTAGTATCTATTTTGATTTTATCTCCAATTAAGCCATAGTTTATTTTTCTCATCATCAACAAATATGAATAAAATAGTAGATCTTTTGAATAAGAGGCAATAAAATTTCGAGTTTTAATAAGAGAAATTCTAATTAGTTACATGTGGTGGCAATACTTTCTGTCTTCTGAATGAATGCTTGAACAGTGCATATGTCTTTTGAATTTGTTGTTTAAGACTGTTAAATATGTTGGCTCTTGAAAGAATGGTGAACATGAGACATGTTATTGATAATCTGAAAAATCATAAAAATGATTCTTGAAGCAAGAAAAAGCAGCAAAAAAAAAAAAAAGAGAAAAGCAGAAAAAGCCAATAGCCCTTAAAATCAAAAGGCAAGGGTAATAAAAAGGATCCCAAGGCTTTGAGCATCAGTGGATAGGAGGGCCTAAGGGAATAAAATCCTGGCCTAAGCGGCTAAATCAAGCTGTCCCTAACCATGTGCTTGTGGCGTGAAGGTGTCAAGTGAAAACTTGAGACTGAGCGGTTAAAGTTAAGGTCCAAAAGCAGAAAGAAGAGTGTGCTTAAGAACTTTGGACACCTCTAATTGGGGACTTTAGCAAAGCTGAGTCACAATCCAAAGGGTTCACCCAATTATGTGTCTGTGGCATTTATGTATCCGGTGGTAATACTGGAAAACAAAGTGCTTAGGGCCACGGCCAAGACTCATGAAATAGCTGTGTTCAAGAATCATCGTACTAAAATAGGAGAATCAATAACACTATCTGAATTCTAAGTTCTTATAGATGCCAATCACTCTGAGCTTCAATGGATAAAGTGAGATGCCAAAACTATTCGGAAGCAAAAAGCTACTAGTCCCGCTCATCTAATTAGAATCTGAGCTTCACTCAAAAACTCTGAGATATTATTGCTTCTCAACCTATTAGTCTTCTATTTTATTTGTCTAGTTGCTTGAGGACAAGCAACAGTTTAAGTTTGGTGTTGTGATGAGCGGATATTTTATACGCTTTTTGGGGTTAATTTCATATAGTTTTTAGTATGTTTTAGTTAGTTTTTAGTTTATTTTCATTAGTTTTTAGGAAAAATTCATATTTCTAGACTCTAATATGAGTTGTGTGTTTTTCTGTAATTTCAGGTATTTTTCTGGTTGAAATTGAGGGAGCTGAGCAAAAATCTGATTCAGGCTGAAAAAGGACTGCTGATGCTGTTGGATTCTAACCTCCCTGCACTCAAAGTGAATTTTCTGGAGCTACAGAACTCGAAATGGCGTGCTTACAATTGCGTTGGAAAGTAGACATCCAGGGCTTTCCAGAAATATATAATAGTCCATACTTTGCTCAAGGATAGACGATGTAAACTGGCGTTCAACGCCAGTTCTCTGCCCAATTCTGGCGTCCAGCGCCAGAAAAGGATCAAAAGTTGGAGTTCAACGCCAGAAATGGATCCAAACCTGGCGTTGAACGCCCAAAATGGCCTTATGCACGTGAATTGCTTAAGTCTCAACCCCAGCACACACCAAGTGGGCCCCAGAAGTGGATCTCTATACCATCTGCTATAGTTTACTCATTTTCTGTAAACCTAGGCCACTAGTTTAGTATTTAAACAACTTTTAGAGACTTATTTTGTATCTCATGACATTTAGATCAAAACTTTGTACTATTTGACGGCATGAGTCTCTAAACCCCATTGTTGGGGGTGAGGAGCTCTGCTGTGTCTCGATGAATTTATGCAAGTATTTCTGTTTTCCATTCAAACATGCGTGTTCCTATCTAAGATATCCATTCGCGCCTAACTATAGAGAAGGTGATGATCAGTGACACTCATCACCTTCCTCAATCCATGAACGTGTGTCTGACAATCACCTCCGTTCTACATCAGATTGAATGAATATCTCTTAGATTCCTTAATCAGAATCTCCGTGGTATAAGCTAGATTGATGGCGGCATTCATGAGAATCCGGAAAGTCTAAACCTTGTCTGTGGTATTCTGAGTAGGATTCAGGGATTGAATGACTGTGACGAGCTTCAAACTCGCGAGTGCTGGGCGTAGTGACAGACGCAAAAGGAGGGTGAATCCTATTCCAGCACGATCGGGAACCTCAGATGATTAGCCGTGCTGTGACAGAGTATTTGGATCATTTTCACAAGAGGAGGGGATGTAACTATTGACAACGGTGATGCCCCAACACACAGCTTGCCATAGAAGGACGTGCGTGCGTGAATCAGAGAACAGAGGAAAGCAGAGATTCAGAAGACAAAGCATCTCCAAAACTCCAACATATTCTCCATTACTGCATAACAAGTAACTTTTAACCCATGCTCTCTTGTTCATTCGCAATTCAACTGATAAATATAATTGACTTCCTGACTAAGAATTGCAAGATAACCATAGATTGCTTCAAACTAACAATCTCCGTGGGATTCGACCCTTACTCACGTAAGGTATTACTTGGACGACCCAGTGCACTTGCTGGTTAGTGGTACGAGTTGTGAAAAGTGTGATTCACAATTCTTGCACCAGTGGTACTACTCCCAACCTGAAGCGACTGTTACCAATTGGGATACGCTCAGGAGAGAATTTTTGGAAAAATACTTTCCAGCTGAGGTTACAGATAGATTGAGAAAAGAGATCTCCTGCATTGTTCAAAGTGAATCAGAAACTCTCTATGAGTACTGAGAGCGTTTTAAGAACCTTCTAGATGCATGCCCCCATCACATGATTGACAGGCTAGTGTTGATCAGTTATTTCACTCAAGGCATGAAGCCTCGGGATAAAACTACACTAGATGGTACAAGTAATGGTTCTCTAAAAAAATACAAGACCGCAGATGAAGCATGGCAACTGATCAGCGACTTAGCTAAGTCCACCAGGAATCACAGGCACAGGAGCAATGATGACAAGTCATCCTAGCCTATTTTAACTAGTCTTTTCCTTTTGTTTTCATTAGAATTATGCACTTTCTTGAACCATAAGCAAGCTAATTGAGTAGATTTTCATGTTTCCCTTGATTGAATCAACCATGTATGAATTCATGCCATTTCATGAGGTTTTATGCTATAATTGTTGCATATTATGATAGAATGGATATCTCATGATTATGAGCATAGCTTTGATGTGTTTGGTTGATTAATGATAGGTGAAGAAAGCTTGGAGAAAGGTTGAAGCAAGAAGGAATAGCTAGGAGTAAAGAGAAGACAAGGGAATAAATGAAAATGAACCAAGAAGCAAAAAGTTGGACCTAAAGTTAGCCTCAAACTTTTGCACAAACTTTTGGGTGAAAAGTTAGCCCCAACGTTAGCCCCCTAACTTGGAGGCTAATGTTGGAACTTGAAAATCACTCCCTGGGTACCAAAAGTTTGCGCCAACGTTAGCCCCCTAACTTGGTGGCTAACGTTGGCACATGAAATTCACCCCTGGGCACCAAAAGTTTGCGCCAACGTTAGCCCCCTAACTTTGAGGCTAACGTTGGCATGAAGAAAACCTCCCTGGGCACCAAAAGTTTGCGCCAACGTTAGCCCCCTAACTTGGTGGCTAACGTTGGCACATGAAAATCACAAGGGGAGGAGAAAAAGTTTGCGCCAACGTTAGCCCCCTAACTTGGTGGCTAACGTTGGCGCCACAAGTGCACAAGGTAAAGCCAACGTTGGGGCCAAAGTTAGACCCCTAACTTTTGCTCAAACTTTTGGTCCAACTTTTGCAAAACTCCAACCCGGTTCAATTGGTTTATTTTGGTTCCTCTTCAAACTCCAAGAGCAATTAACCAAGGCCTCTTTCAACCCAATTCCACCAAGAACAAAGGCCCAACTCAAGGCTTGAAGATCATTGGAAGAAAGTGTATAAATAGGATAGAATTCAAGTTCTTAGAGAGCTTTTTCTTTTGGAGAGCTTTCCTTTGGAATTTTCATAATAGTTTTCGGAGAGCTTTGGATATTGAGTGATCTTTAATTTCTTTGTCTTGGGGAAGGAGAATTCACTTCTCTTCCTCTCAGTTTTATTGCTTTCAATTTCAATTACAATTGTCTTGGATTTTGGGTCGGAGAATTGAAGAAATTCTGTTTCATTCTCAACCTTGGATCTCACTGCTTTATTTACTGCTTGATTGAATTTCAATTTCTGTTAATTGCTCTTCATCCACTTTCTTTGAATTTCAATTTCAATTTCTTGTTGGATCTAGGAAGGCATTGAGATCTAGACTTGGTTTTCTAGTCTCTGGGTCCTGAGATCTAATTTCCCAATTTTACATTCTCTGTTACTGTTTTTCATGTTCATTTACTTTTCTGCTTCAAGATCCAATCTAACCCAAACCTTCTTCTACTTCTCTGCTTGATGCAATTTACTTTTCCTTGTTTAAATTCTGCAAATCCAATCCCCAATTCCCTTTTCAATTCCAGCCGTTTACATTTCTTGCACTTTAAGATTCCGCTATTTACAATTCTTGCATTCTAAGTTTCTGCTATTTAATTTCGTGTTCTTTAAGATTCAGCATTTTAATTCCCTGTTCTCTTTACTTCCATGCAATTTAATTTCTGCAAATCACAAAACACTCAACCAAATCTTGATTCGCTTGACTAAATTAACCACTAAGCTAAAATTGCTCAATCCTTCAATCCCTGTGGGATCGACCTCACTCCCGTGAGTTTTTATTACTTGATACGACCCGGTACACTTGCCGGTTAGATATGTGTGTTTTGGAGGAAATTTATTTTTCACCAAAATACTCATCAAGTTTTTGGCACCGTTGCCGGGGATTGATTAGATTGACAATGATTAAGTGAGGTGGTGATCTAGATCAAGCACTTTTTCTTTAATTTTGATTAACCCACTAACTGTTTGATTTTTTGCTTAAACTAACTAACACTTCAATCTAGCAGTAGATTGAAGTGTCACTGGTTTTGTGCATTTCTCATGCTCTGCTTGTATGTCAGGTACAAGAAGAACCATACCCAATTTTCATGAACAAGACGAAAGAACTCTCAGGAGGTTAAGAAGAGCTGAAAGAGGGAAAAATATTGTTGGAGAAGAGGAATCAGACGAAGAATTCCAAGAGATGGAGGAACATTTAACCAATCCACCAGGTGGAGAAGACAACAACAATGACAACCCACCCCAGAGGAGAGTTTTGGCTTCCTATACCTTTGCAAATCCTAGACATTGTGGGAGCAGCATCTTGGCTCCAAATGTCAATGCTAACAATTTTGAACTCAAACCACAACTCATCACTTTGGTTCAGAACAATTGCTCTTTTGGTGGAGGACCACTTGAGGACCCACACCAACATTTATCCACTTTCTTGAGGATATGCAACACTGTCAAAACTAATGGAGTGCCCCCTGACAGTTACAAGCTGATGCTATTCCCATTTTCTCTCAGGGACAAGGCCACTCAATGGTTAGAATCTTTTCCAAGGGACAGCATCAACAACTGGGATGATTTGGTAACCAAGTTTCTTGCCAAGTTTTACCCACCTCAGAGGATTATAAGGTTGAAGGCTGAGGTACAAACATTTACACAAATGGATGCCGAACCCATCTATGAGGCATGGGAGAGGTACAAGGCTCTGATCAGGAAATGTCCCCTGCCATGTTTAATGAGTGGGAGAAGCTTCAAAACTTCTATGAAGGCTTAACACTGAAATCCCAGGAAGCTTTGGATCATTCAGCTGGAGGTTCCTTGCAACTCATGAAAACTGCAGAAGAGGCTCAAGAACTCATTGATATGGTGTCCAACAACCAATATTTCTTTGCTCATCAAAGAAGCCGCCAACCATCACAAAGGAGAGGAGTAATGGAGCTAGAAGGAGTGGATTCAATCCTGGCTCAAAACAAGATGATGCAGCAGCAAATTCAACAACAATTTGAGCAAATGGCCAAGAGGATTGATAGTCTCCAAGTTGCAGCAGTTAATACTAGCCAACCATCAACCACATGGGGACAGAGTGAAGAAACTCAAGAAGAACAACAACAAGAGCAAGTACAGTATATGCACAACCAAGGACCAAATGAAGTGTATGGTAATACATACAATCCATCCTGGAAGAACCACCCAAACCTCAGATGGGGAGATAACCATACCCAAAACCAACAACCATGGCAGAGGAACTCAAACCAACACAACCCAAGAAGCAACCAAAACCACAACCAGCAGCAGACTAGCCAAAACCCCTACAGAAAACCTCAAAACAACTACCCCAACCTCAACCAATACCAATCTAATAACCAACCCACCAACCAAAATGCCTACCATCCACCACCCACATCTCATAACCCACCTCAAGTATCACCTGAAGCCCAAAGAATCACTCACTTGGAGGCCATGATAGACAAAATGTTGAAACACCAGGAAATAGTAACCAAGAATCAGGAAGCCTCCCTGAAGAGCCTAGAGAGACAGATGGGGCAACTCTCCAAGCAAGTATCTGTTGAGAGACCTTCAAACTCACTGCCCAGTGACACAATTCCAAATCCCAAGGAGGAATGCAAGGCAATACAATTAAGGAGTGGGAGAACATTGATAAGCAACAATGACACTACAAAGAAGCAAGCAGAGAACATCAAAGAACCAACGGAGGATGAGAATCAAACAAAGGCAGATGAGGCTAAGGAGCAAGTTGTGATGCCAAACAAAGGCACTGAGAAACTTAAAGAAAAGGACAACCAGCCACATAGCTCAAAGGAAGTAGCTCAAGGACAGCAGCAAATAGGAAAGAGCATCACACCTCCACTGCCATATCCCCAGAGGTTTAACAAAGAGGTTAAAGACCAGCATTTTCACAAATTCCTTGAGATTTTTAAGAAGCTGGAAATCAATATCCCCTTGGCTGAAGCACTTGAGCAAATGCCTCTGTATGCCAAATTCTTGAAGGAGCTTGTCAACAAGAAAAGAAGCTGGGATGAGAAAGAAACCATAATGATTACTGAGGAATGTAGGGCCTTGATTCAAAAGGGGCTTCCTCCCAAGCTTGAGGACCCAGGGAGCTTCCTGTTGCCTTGAACCATTGGGGAATTGACCATCACTAAAGCAATGTGCGATCTCGGAGCAAGTATTAACTTAATACCATCCTCCTTGGTGAAAAAGCTGCATATAGAGGAGGTCAAACCAGTACAAATGTCTCTGGAGCTGGTAGACAGGTCAATGGTATACCCCAGGGGTGTAATTGAAAATCTTTTGGTTAAGGTGGACAGTTTTATATACCCTGCTGATTTTGTGGTTCTAGAATCAAACGATGATGGTGACTATGTTATACTGGGAAGGCCATTCTTGGCCACTGCTAGAGCTATCATAGACATAGAGGAAGGGGAATTAACTCTCAGGATGCATGACCAGAGTGTCACTCTGAAAGTATTACCAGAAGCACAATTTAGCAAGGAGAAGAAAGACTATATGAAAAATGACCAGGAAGGTCACAGCAACATCCCAATGCTAAAGATTGTGCAGACTGATGAAGAAACCCAAGAGGGTATTAGAGTATTAGCCACTGAAAAGAGAGGCCCCCAAGAAAAGCCTACGGCCAGAAAAGAAAGATCAACAAAAGGAAAGATGAAACGCAGAAACAAAGCAAAAAGGGGTTGGAAGAATAGAAAGATTCCAACAGAGGGGCTTTCCAAAGGTGACAAAGTGCAACTGATATATCAACAGCTGGGGGCAAATCAACAAACCGAGGATTACTACACTGTCAGCAACATACTCTCATTAGAGCATGTTGAAATTGAACACCAGAGAACAAAGAAGAGGATCACGGTCAGAGGAGACAAATTGAGGCCCTACAAGCACCAACCACCATAAAAGAAAGCCTCAATGTCAAGCTAATGACAATAAAAGAGCGCTCCATAGGAGGCAACCCATGCTTTAAGATTCATGTCATTTTAAATTCAATAAGTTATGATCAATTGAGCATGAATTCTTTTCTCTTTTCATGAACATGTCCATTGACTGCATGCACTATTTTGAAACATATGCTAAGTTTGGTGTGCCTTCAAGCACACTAAACCAATGTCACAAATAATTCCATTTTGCATGTTTGGAGTATCTTGACAAAGCATATGGCCAAACACTAAGTTTGGTGTCCACATAGCTTCATGAAAAGTAGAAACTCATGCATCAATAATCATACAATTGTTGTTTTCCAAAATCTTATAAATGGAAAAATTCTTTTCCGGTAATGAAGGCATTAATTGTGATGTACCCTTTGACAAGAAACAAGTTTGGTGTTCATCAAACCTTGGTGCACCGATTTAGGGATACAATTGATCCTTCATGAAAAAAAAAGGGGGAGAAAAAGAAAGTATGATGAAAACAATTCTTATGAACATTTAACATTTGAATCTCACTAATTGGAGGAAGATACTCATTTTCTTTATATATGACCAAACATTAAGTTTGGTGTCCTCAAAGGAGAGTGTCACGGTTCAAATGATATAAGAATTGATGGTTCACATAGTATTAATAAAAAGAACACTCTTACTACGGTTGGATAAAACTAATGTATGTTGTCTTGTTGTGGTGACTAGGAAGTCAAAGAATCTTCAAAGAAAAAGACAAGACAAAGGAAAGCATAGCATGTGGACAAAATCCCATCACATGCCTCGAAAAAGAAATCTGCCACTCCTTGAGAATGATCACGGCAAAGGCAAGGGAAGGAGCAAACTTTGTCTTCATTCATCCTTACATGCATACCTTTGATCTCCATAAGTCTAATTGCATCCCAGCCCTTCATTGCTCATTTAAAAGCATACCACCTTCAAGCCATGCACATGACCGAATCACTCCAACCTTGGAAACTTCACTCCCTTCATCACTCCTCAACATAACAAGCTCTGTGCAACATTTCTCTTACTTTAAACTCCAAACATTTAAACTTCTCTTCATCATTTCTTGTCATAGCAAGTTCAGTCTCAATTTCTTTTTGCTCCAAACACACATCAAACTCTCCAACATTCTTCACACTCCTTCTAACCTCACAAGACTTGACCGACCAAGTGATCATGGCCTCCTCCTCAAGAACCAAACGAAGAAAAGGGAAAGATCCCATGGTGGAGGAAGACACACATGAATATGACCAACGGAGATTCAAGTCTTGGTTTCATCAAATGCAAATTCAATGGATGAACGAGAAAAGAATCTATCCTGAAATTCCATTCTTGTTGCCGGATGATGGATGTCAAGAAATGAAGGACAAAATTCGGAAGAGGAGGTGGGAGGAACTTGCATCACCAGCCATCCGAATCAATGCCAATATCATAAGAGAGTTCTATGCAAATGTCCCAAGGCTTGACATGCGTGAGCCCCCAACGTACAAGAGCTATGTGCGGGGGGTGGAGGTAGACTTTAGCCCGGATGCAATCAAGAAAGTCTTGAAACTAAAGTCACTCCGCTTTAGTGAACCGGGATACCAACAAAGATTGAATGTGAATCAGGATTATGATGAGATTGCGAGAGACATTTGTATGGAGAACTCAGAGTGGGAAGGAGATGACAAGAATAGATATAAGTTCCTGAAGAGATGTAACCTCACCCCGGAAGCAAAAGGATGGTATGAGTTGATGAAAAGATCAATTCTGGGCACAGTGAACACCTCAGAAGTTAACAGGGAAAGAGCCGTGATGCTGCATTGCATCATTGTGGAAGGAGAGATAAGAGTTCATGAAATCCTTGCAAAAGACATTCAAAAGCTGGCTGAGAAGAATTCGGCCGGATCTTGGTTGTACTATCCGAGTACCATTTGGAGGTTGTGTGCAAAGGCTAAAGTTCCAATGGAAGAGGAGAATCCAATGTGGTTAAGCCAAGGCATGCCAATAACCATTGAACGAATGATGATGCCCCTTGAAGCACATCAAGGCCGAAGACCACATGGAAGAAGGAAAAGAGAAGAACCAATGGAAGAAGATGAGCCACACATAGAAGAAGAGCCGCAAGAGGAGGAGGAACAGCCACACTTTTTCCCACATGGCAATATGGATATGACTCAAATGCAAAAAGCAATAGGAAGATTGTCACAACAGTACATGAGAATTCAAGAAAGGCAAGAGGAATACCATTCACTGTACATGAAAAACCAACAAGCACAAGAAGAAAGGGAGCTAAGAATAATGAACAAACAAAGTGAATTCGAGTCAAGATTCCTTGTGATGCAAGAAGAACATGCTTTTCAATCTCATGAATCTTTTGGGAAGTTGGAACAAATGCAAGCTGAAAATTTGAGGGCTCTCAAAGAGTTCACAACACTCCAAGATGCAAGGTATGAAGTACAAGCCGATTACAACATCAATAGCCAAATCAAACTAAACTATATTGGAGAACATTTGCACAACATAGATCCGGCATTCCCAACTTTTGATGAATTCTTCAAAAAGAGAAGTGAGGTAGAAGTAAGCAGGGCCATGGGGCTTGAAGATAGAGTGGAGGAGGCTATGAATAAGGCTGGCTTCTGGCGGGGTCAACAGACAACAGACATGAACACTGGGAACACCAGCAACCAGGTGTATGAAAGAAGAAAGAAAAAGCCTGACAAATGAAAGGTGGACTTGCTCCTTGTTCATCACTACAAAGAAAAAGCATGCATTGTGTCTGTTTTAAGTTGTCTTTGCATCTTTAAGTAGTTATTATAATTAATAGTCTTTGCATCATGTTTGTTTCTCTTAAAATAAGTAAGCTAATCTATGTGTGTGCTTGTGTGTTTACTTTCACTTAGCAAAAAGCATGCTTTGTCCCCTGCATTTTTCAATTCAATAAAAGAAATGTTTGAATGTAAAGTAAGAGGGTCTCTGTTAGATAGAAGTAGAATAAAAGTAAGTGGTGGTATGTATGTGATTGTATAATAGCTCACTTTTAGTGAATAAAGAGCCAGGATATCGCCTCCTAAGTAGAGAGTAGCCTACTGTCTATGAATCTCAATTAAATCCCTTGGTTAGAAAGAAAAACAAAAAGGAGGAAAGAAAAGAGATCAGAACAAAAGGAAACAAAAAGAAACAAAGCTGGACACCAATAGCTTGAACTTTAAAATATATGCCTGTGATGTCTTTGTACTAGGATCTGCTTGGATTAGTAAGCTTTTAGGAGTGCATCAACACTCGGTGACTTGGGTTAACTAATCCGGGATCATCAGCTGAAAGTCCACTATCAAGAGCAACCTAACTACAAGGCATTTAGTAACCCAAAGAGGTGCTGGGCATCAATGTTTTAAGAAGGAATGTGAGCCAAGTGTCTATGGTGAATAATGTGTCAAGTATAAAGAAAAGAAAATGAACTTGCTACACATGACACTCAAATAAAGCTTATGAACAAAGTAATAGCCAAGGATAAAGGAATAATGAGAGGTCATAGCAGTATGTTACTTGAAGCTTGAAGGAGACTTTCTAGGCCTAGGAGTCAATAAGAAGTGAGTATTTGCATATTCACACAAAATCCCATGAACTATCAATAATACTCTGCTAGCATGAACATCCTCTTCCATCTCATTCTTTCTTCTCAATAAATCTTTTCTTGCTTGGGGACAAGCAAGCTTTAAGTTTGGTGTTGTGATGACAAGTCATCCTAGCCTATTTTAACTAGTCTTTTCCTTTTGTTTTCATTAGAATTATGCACTTTCTTGAACCATAAGCAAGCTAATTGAGTAGATTTTCATGTTTCCCTTGATTGAATCAACCATGTATGAATTCATGCCATTTCATGAGGTTTTATGCTATAATTGTTGCATATTATGATAGAATGGATATCTCATGATTATGAGCATAGCTTTGATGTGTTTGGTTGATTAATGATAGGTGAAGAAAGCTTGGAGAAAGGTTGAAGCAAGAAGGAATAGCTAGGAGTAAAGAGAAGACAAGGGAATAAATGAAAATGAACCAAGAAGCAAAAAGTTGGACCTAAAGTTAGCCTCAAACTTTTGCACAAACTTTTGGGTGAAAAGTTAGCCCCAACGTTAGCCCCCTAACTTGGAGGCTAACGTTGGAACTTGAAAATCACTCCCTGGGTACCAAAAGTTTGCGCCAACGTTAGCCCCCTAACTTGGTGGCTAACGTTGGCACATGAAATTCACCCCTGGGCACCAAAATTTTGCGCCAACGTTAGCCCCCTAACTTTGAGGCTAACGTTGGCATGAAGAAAACCTCCCTGGGCACCAAAAGTTTGCGCCAACGTTAGCCCCCTAACTTGGTGGCTAACGTTGGCACATGAAAATCACAAGGGGAGGAGCAAAAGTTTGCGCCAACGTTAGCCCCCTAACTTGGTGGCTAACGTTGGCGCCACAAGTGCACAAGGTAAAGCCAATGTTGGGGCCAAAGTTAGACCCCTAACTTTGGCACCAACGTGAGTATCAGCAAAGTGGTGTTAGCTGATATGAAAAGTTGGAGCAAAAGTTAGACCCCTAACTTTTGCTCAAACTTTTGGTCCAACTTTTGCAAAACTCCAACCCGGTTCAATTGGTTTATTTTGGTTCCTCTTCAAACTCCAAGAGCAATTAACCAAGGCCTCTTTCAACCCAATTCCACCAAGAACAAAGGCCCAACTCAAGGCTTGAAGATCATTGGAAGAAAGTGTATAAATAGGATAGAATTCAAGTTCTTAGAGAGCTTTTTCTTTTGGAGAGCTTTCCTTTGGAATTTTCATAATAGTTTTCGGAGAGCTTTGGATATTGAGTGATCTTTAATTTCTTTGTCTTGGGGAAGGAGAATTCACTTCTCTTCCTCTCAGTTTTATTGCTTTCAATTTCAATTACAATTGTCTTGGATTTTGGGTCGGAGAATTGAAGAAATTCTGTTTCATTCTCAACCTTGGATCTCACTGCTTTATTTACTGCTTGATTGAATTTCAATTTCTGTTAATTGCTCTTCATCCACTTTCTTTGAATTTCAATTTCAATTTCTTGTTGGATCTAGGAAGGCATTGAGATCTAGACTTGGTTTTCTAGTCTCTGGGTCCTGAGATCTAATTTCCCAATTTTACATTCTCTGTTACTGTTTTTCATGTTCATTTACTTTTCTGCTTCAAGATCCAATCTAACCCAAACCTTCTTCTACTTCTCTGCTTGATGCAATTTACTTTTCCTTGTTTAAATTCTGCAAATCCAATCCCCAATTCCCTTTTCAATTCCAGCCGTTTACATTTCTTGCACTTTAAGATTCCGCTATTTACAATTCTTGCATTCTAAGTTTCTGCTATTTAATTTCGTGTTCTTTAAGATTCAGCATTTTAATTCCCTGTTCTCTTTACTTCCATGCAATTTAATTTCTGCAAATCACAAAACACTCAACCAAATCTTGATTCGCTTGACTAAATTAACCACTAAGCTAAAATTGCTCAATCCTTCAATCCCTGTGGATCGACCTCACTCCCGTGAGTTTTTATTACTTGATACGACCCGGTACACTTGCCGGTTAGATATGTGTGTTTTGGAGGAAATTTATTTTTCACCAAAATACTCATCAAGCAACCACTGAAAAGCTGTTGTAGAAATTTCCTCTAGCACTGAGACTTCTGCTCTTACACAGAGTATATGTGAAATGACCAACCTACTGAAGCAATTACATTTGAATCAACAACAACAAGCTCAGCCTTCCCCACCACAGCAAAGCTAACAGTTAGTTCCCCAAAGAGTATGCGGCATATGTGCTGATTATAGTCATTATATTGATAAATGCTCGCAGCTCCAACAAGAAGACAATACTGTGGTAGCTACTCATAATTTCTATGACCGCCCGAATCAAGGATACAATCAACAAGGCAACAACTACAACCAAGGTGGGAACTATAACCAAAGATGGTAGGACAACTCCAACCAAGGTTGGAGGGATAATTCCAACCATGGCTGGAGGGACAACTATAACAGAGGAGGCAGAGACAACAATGGAAACCAGAGGTGGAATAACAACAACAGACAGCAGAATCAGAACCAGCCTTACAGAGCTCCTCACCTAAGGCAGTCACAAGGACCCCAATAAAACCAACAACAAGTCCCTCATATCACTTATCCCACTTCCTCATCAAATGACGAGATGCTTCGCTCTCTTGCACAAGGACAACAAGACATGCAGACTACACTGAACTCGACTCTAAATGGTCTGAATGCCACTTTATAAGCTCTCACCACCCGGATAGATTCATTACCTACTTCCACTAACCAACCTTTAAGCTCTAGTAGAATTCCTTCTCAACCCTTACCCAACCCCAAGGGTGGCATCAATGCCATCACTTTGAGGTCCGGAACCACACTACAAGAGAGGAACCAAGAGGAACCAAGCCCACAGGTACACGCCCCAGCTGAGGATATGATAGAAGTGGAAGATGCTAAAGAAGAAGAGGAAGTACAAGACAAGGTTGAAGAAGAAGTAGCTCAGTGATAAACCACTATTTTATAGTTTATATTGTGCTTAATTGTGTGGTTTTATCATGATCCTTACCCACTTATTCATTAAATTAGCATGAAATTATAATTCCTTCCTGAATTTATAACATCTTTGAAAACTGCTTCCTAGAGACTTTAATTATGTAATTTTTATTCTCCTTTATTCCATTCGATATCGTGATCTGTGTGTTGAGTGTTTCAGACTTTATATGACATGAATGAGTTGGAGATTGGAAAGGAAGCTAGGAAAAATGGAAGGAACACAAGAATTTAAGGAGATAACCAATGAGAAGTGACACGGTCGCATGGCTCATGCGACCGCGCGAAGGAGAGCAAATCGCAGTAACATGACCACATGGCTCACGCGGCCGCGCGGATTGGAAAAGCTCAAGTGACGCGGTAGCGTGGATGACGCGAACGCGTAGCAAGGAAAAGCGCGAATGATGCGTCCGCATGGATGACGCGATCGCGTGACATGTGCGATCTGCATAATCTGCAGAATTCGCTGGGGGCGATTTTGGACCTTATTTCGACCCAGTTTTCGGCCCGGAACAGCAGACTAGAGCCAGAGAATATGCAGAAACAAAGAACAACATTCATTCTAGACAGTTTTCAGTTTTAGATCTAGTTTTACTCCTTTAGGTTTTTTTCTCTAGGTTTTAGAATTTTAATTTTCAATTGGTCTTAGCATTGGAACATTGAGAAGAGTTATTTCCTCATCAAGACTTCGTCATTCTAGTTCGTTCTCTTAACTTGGTTTTATTCTTCCATGTTCTTTGCTTTGTTCAATTTTGTCATTTGAATACTTTCATGATTATTTAGTACAAGGATTATTTCTTCCATTTTTATTTAATTTCCATTCCAATAATCATGTCTTCTTTTAATTCCCTTTCATGTGTTATGGGTTTTTTATTTACAATGAGCAAGTAGTTCCCTCACTTGATGGGGGGTTGATTGAAAGGAACTCTTAAGTTAGAAGGATTGAAAGAAAATTTGTAATTGGGTTAACTGTTGGATTGTTATCTAATCACTAACACCAATCCCTTTGAACTAAGTGGGTTGCAACTCGTGAACAGATCTAGCACTCCAACTTGTTTGACTTTCCTTTACCTAGTAAAGGATAACTAAACAGAACAACCATTAATTATAAATTAATCTTGAATTCATCCCATAAATGATAGAGATTCCAACTAATCAACTCCCAGTCAAGGCTTTTATTTCATATTATTTGAATTTTCTCAATTTAATTTCCCATCTACTTAACTCAACTTCTTGGAACATCTGATTAATAAAATAGCACACTTTTCTGCAACTCGTTGGGAGACGACCTGGGACTTAAACTCCCAGTAATTTTTAATTTAAACTCTCTGTGACATATTTCTAAATTGATAGGCAGATTTTCGATGAGTTAAGAACTATACTTGCAACGTAACTATTTTAATAATTTTTAATTCACCAACTTCTGTGTCTCATCAATTTTTGGCGCCGTTGCCGGGGAGTTGCAATAGAGTGCTAAAGTTATTAATTAGAATTTATTTATTTACATTTTATTTTATTTTGCTACTATGAGCTGCATGTTTCTTTCGTCAAATGACGCATTCACTTCCTGATCCGCGCTTGCTAATATTCGATCCTGAAATTGAAAGGACTATTTCACGAATAAGGCGAAAACATCGTCGGTTAGTCCGCTCTGAGGGCGGATCTGAAAGTGAACTTGAGGAAGAAATCAGCCTCTATTCTACTGATTCAGTTATTTTACGTGCAGAAGACATGGCAGCTAGGAGAGTTACCATCCAGGAGGAAGGAGCCCCTGATTTTACAATGCAACCGTTTCAAGCGCATCATCCAGCGGTAGCTACAGATTTTGAAATAAAGACCGCACTGCTAAATTTAATGCCCAAGTTTCATGGCCTACCTGCTCAAGAGCCTATCAAGAACTTGAGAGATTTCCAGGCAGCCTATTCTACTGTCAGGCGTGATGGTACTGATGAAACTTCAATTTTGCTGAAAGCTTTCCCGTTTTCTCTTGAGGGAAAAGCAAGAGAGTGGTACTACACTCAACCTCTAGCAAATGTATCCAATTGGGATACACTCAGAAAGGAGTTTTTGGAGAAATTCTTTCCATCTGAAGTTACTGATAAACTGAGGAAGGATATTTCCACAATTGTTCAGGATGACAATAAGACTCTCTTTGAATACTGGGAGCGCTTCAATAATCTTCTGGAAGCATGCCCCCACCAAATGATTGACAAGATAGTGTTATTTAGCTATATCACACAGGGCATGAGGCCCCAAGATAAGACCACATTGGAAAGTGCTAGCAATGGGTCTATGAAGAAGTACAAGACCACTGATGAGGCTTGGCAATTGATCAGTGATTTAGATGAATCTACTAGGAACCACAGGCAAAAGCAAGGCCGTTCAAAAGCCGTTGCAGAAGTATCCTCTAACAGAGAGACTGCTGCTCTAACTCAAAGTATATGTGAGATGACTAACTTGCTGAAGCAGATGCAATTGAATCAACAACAAGCTCAGCAAGTTCAACCCCCTCCACCACAGCAAAACCAATAACTAGTCCCACAGAGAGTTTGCGGAATCTGTACTGATTATAGCCATTACACTGATGAATGCCCGCAGCTCCAACAAGAAGACAACATGGTGGCATCCACTCATAACTTCTATGACCGCCCCAACCAAGGGTACAACCAAAGTGGAAATAATAACCATGGATGGCAAGACAATTCTAACCAGAATTGGAGGGACAACAATAACAGAGGAGGCCGAGATAATCAGGGAAATCAGAGGTGGAATAATAACAACAACAGGCAGCAGAATCAACCTTACAGAGCACCTCACCTGAGGCAAAACCAAGGACCACAGAACAATCAACAGCAGACCTCTTAATTTACTCATTCTTCTTTATCTCCTAATGAAGAGCTACTACAATCTTTTGAGCAAAGACAACAGACCATGGAAAATAACATCATGAATAGTATTAATGCCAGTCTGAATGGTCTCACCTCTACTTTGCAAGCTTTTATGTCACAGATTGGATCAACGCAAAATTCCAGTAACCAACCTTCAAGCTCCACTGGAATCCCCTCTCAACCATTACCCAATCCAAAGGGAGGCATTAATGCCATCACCCTAAGGTCTGGAACCACACTGCAGGAGAGGAATCAGGAGGAACCAAGCCCACCAGGACACACCTCAGTTGAAGAGGTAGTAGAAATAGAAGGCGTTGAAGAGGAAGAGGACATACAGGACATAGCTGAAGAAGAAATAGCTCAACCACAGGAGGAAGCACCAAAAGGCGCAGACACCACAGAAAACACTACTCCTATTCCATTTTCACAACTTGCAAGGAAGACCAGGAAGCAGCTGGAACCCGACCCCAAAATGGTAAAAATATTCAAAAAGGTTGAGGTGACTGTTCCTCTTTTTGATGTTATTCAGCAGGTACCTAAATATGCAAAGTTTCTAAAAGACTTATGTATCCATAAAGACAAAATTAATGAATTAGAAACTATTCCTTTAGGTAGTTCTATATCTGCTTTAATGGGAGGATTACCTGAAAAATGTAGTGATCCAGGTCCTTGTATAGTTAGCTGTACTATTGGTGGTGTAGTAATTTATGATTGTATGTGTGATTTAGGAGCATGTGTCAATATAATGCCTTTGTCTATATATGATATTTTGAGACTCCCTCCCTTAAAAAGGTCGGCAGCTCGTTTTGTGTTAGCAGATAAAAGCATTATTACAGTGGCTGGAGTTGCTGAAGATGTTTTGGTGAACATTAAAGGGCTTACATTTCCCACTGATTTTTATATCTTGGAAATGCCCCATAATGATTTAGATAAGCCATCATCAATCCTACTTGGAAGACCATTCCTGAAGACATCAAAATTCAAATTGGATGCCTTTTCAGGAACATACTCCTTTGAAATAGATGGCCGCATAGTAATCTTCAATCTGAATGGAGTCATTGACATCCCCCCAGAAGATCGTTCTATCTTTCAGTGTGATGTCATAGATGAAAGTGTAGCTGAAGTTCACAAGGAAGAGTTTGAAGAGAGGCACACTGGACAAGGTCCAGGTGTGGGGACCCTCTTAACTGACAATGAGGGCACTTCATCATTTTCACAAGCTCCAGATAATCCAGAGCCTGCGCATGATCAAAAGTTAGAATTGAAACCCCTCCCTCCACATCTCAAATATGCTTATCTTGAAGATGAGCAGAGGTTTCCAGTTATCATTGCAAGGGAACTTACTTCTCAACAAGAAGAGCAGTTACTTGATGTGCTGAGGAAGCATAAGAAGGCAATTGGGTGGATCTTGGTAGACATAGTAGGCATTAACCCTCAAGTATGTGAGCACAGAATATTTTTAGAAGAGGGAGCAAGACCTGTCCGTCAACCCCAAAGAAGATTGAATCCCACCATCTTGGAAGTTGTCAAAAAGGAAGTGACCAGACTATTGGAAGCCGGTATCATATATCCCATTTCAGACAGTGAATGGGTAAGCCCAGTACAAGTGGTGCCCAAGAAGTCTGGAGTCACTACAGTGAAGAATGAGCATGGAGAGCTCATAGCAACTAGAGTTCAGAATGCTTGGAGAGTCTGCATTGATTACAGGCGTCTCAACCAAGCTACCCGTAAGGATCACTACCCACTTTCATTCATTGATCAAATGCTGGATCGCCTGTCAGGTAAATCACATTATTGCTTTTTAGATGGTTACACAGGTTATTTCCAGATTCATATAGCTCCTGAGGATCAGGAAAAGACTACTTTTACATGTCCTTTTGGGACTTATGCTTACAAGAGAATGCCCTTTGGCTTGTATGATGCGCATAAACTAGTTATGCTACGAATTAGGAAATTGCACGATCGGCAAAATTCCTTCCGGCAAGTGCACCGGTTATCGTCAAGTAAAAACTCACAATAGAGTGAGGTCGAATCCCACAAGGATTGGTTGAATGAGCAATTCAGATTAGAAGTGTGTTCTAGTTGAGCGGAATCAAGATTTAGATGAGAATTGCGGAATGTAAAATTGGCGGGAAAAGTAAATGACAAGAAATTGAAATGGCGGAATCTTAAATTGCATGAATTAAAGAGCAGAAACTAAATTGCTGAAATTAAAAGGGAATGGTGGTGATTGCATGAATGTACTTGCCGAATGTAAAGAGAAAGTGGAAATCAGAAATGGGGAATTCATTGGGTTATAGGAGATATTGAGATCTCCGAATCAAAACATGTTTATCTCTTCCTCAACCAATGCGTTCATTAAATTTTGCTTGGCAATCTTATATGATTGGATCCCAATTCCTTGGCTCACCAATTCTCTCTAAAAACAAACAAATTCCCAATCCCTTGGTTTAAATGTTCATAAGAAGAGATGATGCTCGATCACTGATTATACCACATAGTTTCATGAACCACAATTTGGTAGGATTACATGTCACAATATCCATCCAAACCCCAATCCAATTCACTGTGAGAAAGCTTCTCTAGCATGAATCCTCCATTCCTTTCCCAAGGTTCCGAAGGATTCCAATTATGGGTAGTTTCTTTCCCAAGACAACTACCCAATGGAATTAGATCGAGAAGCTTTCTAACAAAATTCAAGAGAAAAGATTGAAGAAGAAGATAAACTATTATTGATTCATTGAATTACAATAGAGCTCCCTAACCAATGAAAGGGGGTTTAGTGAGTCATAGCTCTGAATTCAATTACAAAGATATGAAAACTAGCTAAAAGTGAAGGTAAAAGTCCTTTCTAACTTCAATTCTATCCTATTTATACACTTTCTATATTGAGCTTCTGTTGTGTTTCTTGGGCTTTGAGGCCTCTCCCTGCTTTCCTTTTGCCTTGGGTTTATGATCCATAATCTTGATGGGGTTGTTGATCCAAATTCTGTAACATTCATTGAGCCAACTTAGTGATAATCAAATAATGACACATGACTCAATAAATTGAGATTTCAAACTCATCAATCCTTCAGGCCCAATCCCATAAACCATGATATTCAATTGGGTTTCATACCAGAATAAGTTTAAGTTAATGTTTGTGCTCAAATACTAACTTAAACCACAATATTTTTGGTCCAGAAACCTTTTCCAAGAGTGGCGTTTAAGTTGCAGTTTAAGCTTAAACTGCAGCTTAAACGCCAGACACTTCCAGTGAGGCCTTTTGTAGAAGCACGTTTAAGCTTCAGTTTAAGGTTAAACTGAAGCTTAAACGTGGAAATGGAAGAAAGCAGCCCTGGAGAGTCATGTAGTCGAACACGTTTAAGCTTCAGTTTAAGGTTAAACTGAAGCTTAAACGTGGATATAGGAAGGGCAGCCCTGGAGGTCGAACACGTTTAACCTCCAGTCTAAGGTTAAACTGGAGGTTAAACGTGGAAATGGAAGGAGGCATCCTGGAGGTCGAACACGTTTAACCTCCAGTTTAAGGTTAAACTGGAGGTTAAACGTGGAAGCTTAGAAGGGTAGCCCTGGAGGTGTCGAACACGTTTAAGCTCCAGTTTGAGGTCAAACTGGAGCTTAAACGTGGAAATGGAGAGAGCAACCCTGGAGGAGAAAACTTGGTCGAACACGTTTAAGCTCCAGTTTGAGGTCAAACTGGAGCTTAAACGTGGAAATGGCTCCCTGGTGCTTTTCCCATTCTGGCGTTTAACCTCCAGTTTAAGGTTAAACTGGAGGTTAAACGTGGAACTCCTTCCTGGGTGACATTCTCATTCTGGCATTTAACCTCCAGTTTGAGGTCAAACTGGAGGTTAAACGTGGAATGCTTCTTTGGTGAGACTTTTCATTCTGGCGTTTAACCTCCAGTTTAAGGTTAAACTGGAGGTTAAACTTCAATTCCAGCATTTCTTAGCCTTCATGATTCTGGCGTTTAAGCTCCAGTTTAGGCTTAAACTGGAACTTAAACTCCACATGTGATATTCAAGCTTCCTTTATTGATTTTGTTGCTTCCTTGCTTAGCCTCTTCTTCCCTGAAATCATCCAAACAAATGCATCAAAGTCTTGCAAAAATTCATGAGAAATCTTCCATTCATAGCATTCAAGTAATATAACTAAAACTCATGGAATTTGCATCAAAATCATATTGTTTGGATGGTTCATTGCTTTGTTATTCTTTTAACCATTCTTGGTTACTTTAAGCTCAAGAAAATGCATAAAACCACTAAAACTAACAGAAAAATACTAGTGAAACTAGCCTAAGATGCCTTGGCATCACAACACCAAACTTAATACTTGCTTGTCCCTAAGCAAGTCCTGAGTTATTTAAGAAGAAAGTATGAAACAGAAAGCAATTACATTGGCTATATTAGCAAGCATTTGAAGTTCCTCAGAAGGGTTTTATGCAGAAAGTTGCAGCATCACTTTTTCATTCTTATCAGGTAAGATTATCACTTTTTCATTGCATCCATCAAACATTGCTATGGCCTCTTGTTATTCTTATGTCCTTGGCACTTTTCTCTTCTTTGTTTTTCTTTTCTTTTTCTTAGAGCTTCTTTTGCTCCTTGTTTGCTTAGTGTCATGTGTTGCACAAGCCTTTGGCATTTTCTTTTTCTTATCAGTGCACTACACATATCCACTTTAGGCATTTTAGTTCACATTTCTTCTTGAGACATTGGTGCCCAGCACCTCTTTGTGTGACTAAATGTTTTGTATTTAGGTTGCTCTTGATAATGGACTTTTGGTTGATAATCCCGGGTTAGTTAACCCAAGTTACCAAGTGTTGAAACACTCCTCAGAACCTATTCATCCAAGCATATCCTTAATACATAAACACCACAGGCATTTGTCTCAGAAGTTCAAACCATTGGTACCTAGCTTATTTTCTCAATTTTTTTGTTTTTTTTGGTTGCCCTTTTTCAGTGGCTTTTTCTTCTTCTTTTTCTTTCTTTTTCATGGCCAAAGACATTTATTCATCAAGATCCATAGACAGTTTTCAATTTCTACACAAAGAATGATAATTCTACACTCTAATTCCAGTGATCTGACTAAACAATCAAGCATGCATACCACCACTTAATTCTACTTGATTTGTCACTAATTTAGCCAAGTTACTTTTGTTCAAACTTTTCTTTTATTTTTGGAAACAGAACAAGCATGGCAAGCACTCGTTTAAGAAGGTGAAGTTATATCCAAACATCTAGGCATTCACTTTATTCAAAGCAATAAACAGACACTCATACTAAAAAAAAAACTCCACATAACACTTAAATGACTTATGATGAAAGAAAGCTCATAAAGACAATCCACCAATGATCATTTGATTATTAAGGAACGAGACCACCTCTTATTTATTGCTTGGTTCTTCTTAATTCTTGGGATCCTGCTTCTTCTTGCTTCCTGCCTCTTTTTGACCACTTGTGCTTCCTTTGTCTTTTCTTATGAGCTTTTTCCAGAATTCAGCCTTTTTCATCGTTTCTTCCACTCCTTTTTCAAGGATCATTGCCTTGTTTATTTCTCCTTCTTTCCTCCCTTTGAAATACTCATCAAAAGCTGGGAATGCTGGGTCCATCTTGTGTAGATGTTCCCCTATGTAGTTAAGCTTGATTTGCGAACTGATGTTGTAATCAGCTTGGACTGAGTATCTTGCATTCTGTAAAGTGGTGGCTTCCTTGATTGCCAAGACATTGGCATCTTGGTGTTGGCATATGTGGCTGAAGGATTCCTGTAAGTGTAGATTCTGTTCCCTTTGCAGATCGAAGAATCTTGATTCAAAGTTCCTTTGCATATCCATCATTTTTAGGTGAAAGTCCTCTTGTCTCTCCTGAGACCTCATGTATTGTTGAGACATTCCTTCCATGATTTCCTGCATTCTGCTCATATCCATGGGGTCTCTGGGAATTCGTTGTCTTCTTTCTGGACTTGCTTGCTCTTCTTGCTCTTCTTCTCTGTCTTCTCCTTCCTGTCTTTCTTGTTCTGCTTCTTGCTCGGCTTCCACTTGTTGCCCTTCTTCATTTCTTCTTCTTGTATGTCTTGGAGGAGTTGGGCCAAGAGTCATTCTGTACGCAGTTATGGCCAATCCAGGATATAGCCAATTAGGTCTTTCATCCTCAAGTGGTACTTGGGCATCGATGCATAGTCTAATGATAGTGCTAGGGAAGTGGAGCCAGGATTCAGGGTCACTTTTCTCACTAAACTCTTGTATCTGTTCAGCAATGAGTTTATGAACTTTGATCTCCCCTCCCACCATAATGCAATGTAGCAAGATGGCTCTTTTAGGGACTATTTCTGAAGAGTTTGCAGTGGGTAGGATGGATCTCCTAACTATTGCATACCACCCTTTAGCTTCAGGTGTTAGGTCTCCCCTTCTCAAGACTCTTGGAGCCCCTCTTGTTTTTCTCACCCATTCAGCTCTGATGGCACAAAGGTCTTCAGCAATAGTTGCATAGTCAGGTTCTCCTATCATCCTTTCTTCATAACTTGCTTGGCTGAAATGTATGTTTTTCAGGCCAAGGGTTTTCATGATTGCTTTGGGACTGAAGTCAACTTCCACCCCTCTCACATAGCTTTTGTATGTGGGTTTCTTGGTTGGATCCTCCCTTACTGCATTTGCATAAAACTCTTTCACCAGGTTGATGTTGATTTTAGTGATTGGCTTAGTCAGGAGCTCCCACTTCCTCTTTTTGATCTTTTCCCAAACACCTGGGAACTCATCCTTTTCAAGGTCAAAGGGAACCTCAGCTAGTACCGTTTTAGGTCTCATCCATTCGGCTTGAATCTCATGGAAAACTGATCTGTATCTCCATGCATCGAATTCCCTGTTTTCCTCCATTGGCTGCTTGTCTTTTCTTCTTTTGTGGCTAGATGAAGCTGCCATTGGTTCTTTAGTTTTGGTAAGTGACAAGCTAAAGTTGACAAGGTGAAACAAGAAGTGTTGTTGGAAGTGTGGGGAGGTTGTTTTCGGCAAGAGATAGTTTATGCTATGATGAAGGAAATGTGCATGAAGGAGATTTGGTGGTGTTGAACTTGTTCCCCAAGTGGTTCTTTATAGTGCCCGTAAGTGCAAAATGGACGGCTAGGGTGATTTGTGAAGGGTGGCTTGATGGTAAATATATGAATTAGGGAGAAGGACGAATTGCTTTTCATTTTCTTGGAAGTATTCTGGGTGCATTAGGTTGTACATGTAGCTATCTTTTCTTGCAGAACTTCCTTTTCCCATGTGTTAGTTTCAAAGACTTGTGAATTTTCTTTTTGACCAAGCACCACCGTACCTCCCTTTGTCTTTTTCCTCCATTTTTGTCTTTTCTTTTGTACCTGCACAAACAAACAAGTTTGCTATCATTTTTCGGTCCATGTGAATTATGAATAGTACTTGCACATGTAAATCAATGATTGTCTTTATGAGCTTATAGCCGTGACTTCTACATGTATGCACACTTATTATTTGGACACCACACTTGGTGTTTGGTCAAGTCTCCTGATGACATGAAATCCATATTGGTTGTCCTTAATGAATGTGCTTAATTCTAATAAATCATAGTCACCTTGGCTCTTCGATTCTAAACAAATTTACTACCCTAAGTAATTGAAACCAAAGCATTAAAACATGCGAATGGTATACTTGTCATGAATTTCGAAATCCAGAGGAACTTCGTGCTTTTCATGAACCGTGTTCAAAGAGGAACACCAAACTTAATCTTTGGTTGTGCAATAAAAATTGAATGCATTTTGAATAAAATTTGGGGTGCCTTCAGGCACACCAAACTTAGAGACAAATTGCATTTTACATGCAATGTTTAGTGCACTCTTTCAGCAGTTGTCCTGAGGATTCAAGTTCATGCATAAGAAACCATGCTTTATTAGATGCACAACAAAACAAAAAAAAATAAGGATATCAAAACATGGGTTGCCTCCCATGAAGCGCTTCTTTAACGTCACTAGCTTGACGGTTGTCCCTTGTTAGGGTGGATTGTAGTGCTTGACGTCTTCTCCTCTTACTATGAAAACGTCCCCACTTGATTCATTCATGACCTCTAAATGTTCCATAGAAAGAACTTTCCTGATTGTGAACACTTGAGGGAGCTGGGAAGGAATGGTTTTGAGGTCAGGTGGGATTTGTAGATAATGACTTGATATCACGTTATCTCCCGGAGAAAAACCTTCAGTGGGAATTTTCTTGTTTCTCCACCCTCTTGGCAATCTCCCTATCACTCTTCCCTTTCTCTTGAGGATTTCTTCATTGACCCTTATCTCAGGAGGATCCTTCTGATCTGTTTCCACTGATTCTTGTGGCTTTAACTCTTGCAACTCTTGTTTGCCTTCCAAGAACTGTTTTAGAGTTTCAGCTGCTGGATTACTTTCCTCCAAACACAGATGGCTACTATCATCCTTAGGCTTTTCAGGTTCTGGTTCAGGCTCAGATGCAGGTTTGAAAACTTTGAAAATGAGCTGTTCATCATGTATTCTCAGAATTAGCTCTCCTTGTTCTACATCTATGAGCGCTCTAGTAGTGGCTAGAAATGGTCTGCCCAGAATTATAGGGTGTAAGTAGCTTTCCTCCATGTCCACAATGACAAAGTCTGTGGGGAGGTAATAATCCCCCACTTTCACCAGCACATTTTCAACTACCCCTTCAGCTTGCTTCTGAGTTTTGTCAGCCAATTGTATGATTACATCAGTGGATCTCACCTCATTCAGTTGTAGCCTCTTCATAAGAGTTAGAGGCATCACATTTATGCTAGCTCCTAGATCACAGAATCCTCTGTCAATTTTTGTTTCCCCTATGATGCAAGGGATATGAAAACTTCCTGGGTCCGTTTTCTTAGAGAGTGTGTCCTTCTTGATGAGAGCACTGCATTCTTTGTTCATTGTTACCGTTTGTCCTCCCTTCAAAACTCTTTTCTTGCTTAACAATTCCTTTAAATACTTGATGTGTGTAGGCATTTGATGGAGAATCTCAAGAAAGGGAATATTGACATGAAGAGAGTTAAATGTCTCTAAAAACCTTGAATAGGTTTTCTCTTTTTCACCTCCTCCTAACCTCTCAGGAAATGGTGCTTTTGGTTGGTATATTTCCATCATGCCTTTTTGCAGTTCCTTGGCTTGCTCAGTTCCACTTTCCTGCTTAACTTCTTCCACACCTTCCTTCAAGATTTCTGGCTCCTGCTCTGAGGGCCTGATTCCTTCTTCTTCTGAAACTTCCTTCAATATGGTAATGGCCTTGCATTCTTCCCATCTCACTCTCTTTTGTTCCCCTTTAGGATTCTTTTCTGTGTCACTAGGGAACACTGCAGTTGATTTGACGGCCTGTTGAGATAGCTCTCCTACTTGAGACTCCATCCTCTTGAGTTTTTCACCATGGTTTCTTAAGGTAGCTCTCACATCATCCCTGAAGCTTTTCAATTCGGTTATGTCTTGACTCATGGTTGCCATCATTCCTTCTATCCGGTTTAATTGATCTTGAAATTGTTGGTTCGGATTAAGTTGGGTAGGTTGATTATTTTGGCCATGATATGATGGTTGGGGGTAAGTGTTTTGTGTGGCTTGGTATGATCTTTGGTTGGAGTTTTGGTATGTGGAATTGTTATGTTGGTTGTGGTTGTAAGGTTTGTGGTTTTGTGGTTGGGTTTGTTGGTTTCCCCACCCAAAGTTTGGGTGGTTTCTCCAGCCTGGGTTGTAAGTGTTGGAATGTGGATCATATGATTGCCTTTGTTGGTTTCCCACATAATTGGCCTCTTCCCAATCACCTCCTTCAATGCTTACTTCCTCTTGATCTTGTGTGTGTATTGCAGCCACTTGCTTTGTTTCTAATTGCCTGGTAAGCTCTGCTAGTTGCTTGGCAAACACCTTGTTTTGGGCTAGAATTGTATCAACATGGTTCAGCTCCATGACTCCCTTAGTGTTGTGCCTTTCTGATGCATAGTAGTACTCATTCTCAGCCACTGTCTCAATCACTTCAATGGCCTCTTCCACAGTCTTTTTCCTGTTCAATGAACCTCCTGATGAATGGTCTACAGCCTTCCTTGATTCATAAGAGAGTCCATCATAGAAAATATGCAATTGCACCCAATCATGGAACATGTCTGGTGGGTATTTCCTTGTCAAGTCCTTGAATCTCTCCCATGCCTCGTAAAGAGTCTCACCATCTTGTTGTCTAAAAGTCTGAACCTCAGATCGAAGCCTATTGACCTTTTGTGGGGGTAGAAACGTGCCAGAAACTTGCTTTCCACCTCATCCCATGTTGTTAGACTCCCCCTTGGGAATGATTCCAGCCACTTAGCTGCTTTGTCCCTAAGTGAAAATGGGAACAAAAGCAGTTTATAGGCATCTTCCTGGACTTCATTGGACTTCACAGTGTCACAAATTCTCAGGAATTTTGTGAGATGTTGGTTGGGATCTTCATTAGCACTTCCACCAAATGAACAATGATTCTCCACCAGTGATATTAGCTGTGGTTTGAGCTCGAAATTGTTGGCCTGAATGGGTGGTTTCTGGATGCTGCTACCACAATTCCCAGAGGTTGGGTTTATGTATGAACTAAGAACCCTCCTCTCAGGAATGGCATTGTTTCCATCAGCTCTCTCATGGTTGTGAACTTCTCTATCCATGTTGAGATCTAAAGCTTCCTCAAAATTGTCCTCAGATTCTCCTTCAGATTCCTCTTCTCCCACTACTCTCTTCCCTCTTGCTTCCCTTCTCAGTCTATGAAGGGTCCTCTCTGGTTCGGTATATGGAGGAGTTGATGTCTCTCCTCTCCTACCTGTCATACAAGAACACAGCACAGGCACAAACAAGTGAAATACTCTTGGTTAATGGAAGAGTATGGTTAGAGCAATTGAGGAATTAATTCAAACAGTTAGTGAGTCAGTGAGTTAGTTGCTTGAATTTAAAGGAATAAAGAAAGAAAACATGTAACCGAGTGCAGAAATTAAAATTCAACAAGTAACTTGAACAGAATTAACAAAGCAAGAGAAAATTGCTCAATCTAGTTAGCTTCCAATTGGAGAATTGTCAATCGAAAACCAATCCCCGGTAACGGCGCCATATGCTACGAATTAGGAAATTGCACGATCGGCAAAATTCCTTCCGGCAAGTGCACCGGTTATCGTCAAGTAAAAACTCACAATAGAGTGAGGTCGAATCCCACAAGGATTGGTTGAATGAGCAATTCAGATTAGAAGTGTGTTCTAGTTGAGCGGAATCAAGATTTAGATGAGAATTGCGGAATGTAAAATTGGCGGGAAAAGTAAATGACAAGAAATTGAAATGGCGGAATCTTAAATTGCATGAATTAAAGAGCAGAAACTAAATTGCTGAAATTAAAAGGGAATGGTGGTGATTGCATGAATGTACTTGCCGAATGTAAAGAGAAAGTGGAAATCAGAAATGGGGAATTCATTGGGTTATAGGAGATATTGAGATCTCCGAATCAAAACATGTTTATCTCTTCCTCAACCAATGCGTTCATTAAATTTTGCTTGGCAATCTTATATGATTGGATCCCAATTCCTTGGCTCACCAATTCTCTCTAAAAACAAACAAATTCCCAATCCCTTGGTTTAAATGTTCATAAGAAGAGATGATGCTCGATCACTGATTATACCACACAGTTTCATGAACCACAATTTGGTAGGATTACATGTCACAATATCCATCCAAACCCCAATCCAATTCACTGTGAGAAAGCTTCTCTAGCATGAATCCTCCATTCCTTTCCCAAGGTTCCGAAGGATTCCAATTATGGGTAGTTTCTTTCCCAAGACAACTACCCAATGGAATTAGATCGAGAAGCTTTCTAACAAAATTCAAGAGAAAAGATTGAAGAAGAAGATAAACTATTATTGATTCATTGAATTACAATAGAGCTCCCTAACCCAATGAAAGGGGGTTTAGTGAGTCATAGCTCTGAATTCAATTACAAAGATATGAAAACTAGCTAAAAGTGAAGGTAAAAGTCCTTTCTAACTTCAATTCTATCCTATTTATACACTTTCTATATTGAGCTTCTGTTGTGTTTCTTGGGCTTTGAGGCCTCTCCCTGCTTTCCTTTTGCCTTGGGTTTATGATCCATAATCTTGATGGGGTTGTTGATCCAAATTCTGTAACATTCATTGAGCCAACTTAGTGATAATCAAATAATGACACATGACTCAATAAATTGAGATTTCAAACTCATCAATCCTTCAGGCCCAATCCCATAAACCATGATATTCAATTGGGTTTCATACCAGAATAAGTTTAAGTTAATGTTTGTGCTCAAATACTAACTTAAACCACAATATTTTTGGTCCAGAAACCTTTTCCAAGAGTGGCGTTTAAGTTGCAGTTTAAGCTTAAACTGCAGCTTAAACACCAGACACTTCCAGTGAGGCCTTTTGTAGAAGCACGTTTAAGCTTCAGTTTAAGGTTAAACTGAAGCTTAAACGTGGAAATGGAAGAAAGCAGCCCTGGAGAGTCATGTAGTCGAACACGTTTAAGCTTCAGTTTAAGGTTAAACTGAAGCTTAAACGTGGATATAGGAAGGGCAGCCCTGGAGGTCGAACACGTTTAACCTCCAGTCTAAGGTTAAACTGGAGGTTAAACGTGGAAATGGAAGGAGGCATCCTGGAGGTCGAACACGTTTAACCTCCAGTTTAAGGTTAAACTGGAGGTTAAACGTGGAAGCTTAGAAGGGTAGCCCTGGAGGTGTCGAACACGTTTAAGCTCCAGTTTGAGGTCAAACTGGAGCTTAAACGTGGAAATGGAGAGAGCAACCCTGGAGGAGAAAACTTGGTCGAACACGTTTAAGCTCCAGTTTGAGGTCAAACTGGAGCTTAAACGTGGAAATGGCTCCCTGGTGCTTTTCCCATTCTGGCGTTTAACCTCCAGTTTAAGGTTAAACTGGAGGTTAAACGTGGAACTCCTTCCTGGGTGGCATTCTCATTCTGGCGTTTAACCTCCAGTTTGAGGTCAAACTGGAGGTTAAACGTGGAATGCTTCTTTGGTGAGACTTTTCATTCTGGCGTTTAACCTCCAGTTTAAGGTTAAACTGGAGGTTAAACTTCAATTCCAGCATTTCTTAGCCTTCATGATTCTGGCGTTTAAGCTCCAGTTTAGGCTTAAACTGGAACTTAAACTCCACATGTGATATTCAAGCTTCCTTTATTGATTTTGTTGCTTCCTTGCTTAGCCTCTTCTTCCCTGAAATCATCCAAACAAATGCATCAAAGTCTTGCAAAAATTCATGAGAAATCTTCCATTCATAGCATTCAAGTAATATAACTAAAACTCATGGAATTTGCATCAAAATCATATTGTTTGGATGGTTCATTGCTTTGTTATTCTTTTAACCATTCTTGGTTACTTTAAGCTCAAGAAAATGCATAAAACCACTAAAACTAACAGAAAAATACTAGTGAAACTAGCCTAAGATGCCTTGGCATCATTGTACAATGCACCAGCTACTTTCCAAAGGTGCATGATGAGCCTTTTCTCTGATCTCATTGAGGACTGTATGGAAGTTTTTATGGACGATTTTAGCATTTATGGTGATTCTTTTAGCCTTTTCTTAGATGGATTATCTAGAGTATTAGATAGATGTGTTAATACAAACCTTGTATTAAATTTCGAAAAATGTCACTTTATGGTAAAACAAGGAATTGTATTAGGACATGTGGTATCTAATAATGGCATTTCTGTAGACCCAGCAAAGGTGAATGTTATTTCTAGTTTACCTTACCCCTCTTCTGTGAGGGAAGTCCGTTCGTTCCTTGGCCATGCAGGTTTTTACAGGAGATTTATTAAGGACTTTAGTAAGGTCGCACTTCCCTTATCCAGATTACTGCAGAAGGATATTGAGTTCGAGTTCAGTGAGGATTGCAAACAAGCGTTTGATAAGCTGAAGACTGCTCTGACTCAAGCTCCAATTGTGAGAGGACCAGACTGGAGCCAGCCGTTTGAAATCATGTGCGATGCTTCTAACCATGCAGTAGGAGCAGCGCTGGCTCAGCGTGAAGGTAAGGATCCTTTCGTTATTGCTTATGCGTCTAAGACTTTAGACATTGCCCAGTCCAACTATACTACTACTGAGAAAGAGCTTCTTGCTATTGTTTTTACTCTAGATAAATTCCGAGCTTATTTACTTGGTACTAGAGTAGTAGTGTATTTGGACCATGCAGCTTTAAAGTATCTATTAGCTAAAAAGGAGTCTAAACCAAGACTTATACGTTGGATACTGCTGTTACAAGAATTCAATTTAGAAATAAAGAATAGGAGTGGTAATCAAAATTTAGTGGCAGACCACTTGAGTCGCCTTGAGCATATTAAGGATGATTCTACTCCTATAGATAATAATTTTCCTTTTGATAACCTGCAAGCAGTATCTGAGGTAGTCCCTTGGTATGCACCTGTTGCTAATTATTTAGTTAGCTGCACATTTCCTCCAAATTTTTCTAAGCATCAAAGAGACAAGCTGAAAAGTGAGTCTAAATATTATATATGGGATGACCCATATTTATGGAGATGTGGCGCTGATCAAGTAATTAGACGTTGTGTGCCTCAATCAGAATTCCAGTCCATTTTAGAGGCCTGTCACTCATCTGAGAGTGGAGGACATTTTGGTCCTCAAAGAACAGCTAGAAAGATCTTAGACTGTGGATTCTGGTGGCCTACTCTTTTTAGAGACGCTGTTGAGTTTTGTAAATCTTGTCTCCCATGCCATAAATTTGGTAATATATCTAGGAGGGATGAGATGCCTCAACAAATTATGCTTTTCTGTGAAATTTTTGATGTTTGGGGCATTGACTTCATGGGTCCATTTCCAAATTCTAATGGATATTTTTATATATTGTTAGCTGTGGATTATGTTTCTAAATGGGTGGAAGCAATTCCTACCCGCACTGATGATGCTAACACTGTTGTTTCCTTTGTGAGAAACCATATTATATGTCACTTCGGATCACCACGAGCAATCGTGAGCGATCAAGGCACCCATTTTTGTAACAGGAGACTAACAGGGTTAATGAAGAAGCATGGGATAATTCATAAAGTTGCAACAGCTTACCATCCCTAAACTAATGGGCAAGCTGAGGTGTCAAACAGAGAAATTAAGCGTATCTTGCAAAAGATAGTAAAGCCTTATAGAAAAGACTGGAGCACCAGGCTACAAGATGTACTATGGGCATATAGAACAGCATACAAGACACCCATTGGGATGAGTCCTTTCCGCTTGGTTTATGGAAAAGCTTGTCATCTCCCAGTTGAAGTAGAACACAGAGCTTTTTGGGCAGTTAAGGAGTGTAACATGGGAATTGAGAAAGCCGGAGCTGAAAGGAAGTTGCAACTGCAGGAACTAGAGAGCCTTCGCCTAGAAGCTTATGAAAACTCCAGAATATACAAGGAAAAGATGAAGGCTGTGCATGATCAAAACATCAAGAAGAAAGAGTTCTAACCTGGGGATTTAGTCCTCCTTTACAAATCTCGACTAAGGCTCATGCCAGGCAAGTTGAGATCAAGATGGGAAGGTCCATACAGAGTAGAGAAGGCCGAACCATACGGAGTTTATCACCTAAGCCATCCTTCAAGCTCTGAACTTATTAAGGTTAATGGACAACGCCTGAAGCTATACCATGACGAGAAGATGCAGAGAAACAAGGAGCTTGAGATCTTCCTCTTGGAAGATCCCCACATAGCGGAAGATTGAGCTAGTGGAGTGTCCAACTTACGGACGTTAAAGCAAAGTGCTAGGTGGGAGACAACCCACCATGGTATGATCGTTCTTCTCTTTATTTTTAGTTCTTCCTATTCAATAACTCTTCTCTTTCTTAGTACTTTCGTGCATCTGCATTTACATTAAAAAAAAATTTGCTACGTGACGCGATCGCATCAGCGACGCGTCCGCGTCACAGGGAGAGTAAAGAAAAATAAAAATGAACAGAAAGTCACGCTGGAGTGTGGCTGGAGGCGTGCCAATGGCACAAATCAACCCACGCGACCGCGTCGCTGACGCGTTCGCGTCGCATGGGAATCATGGCCTCCCACGCGACCGCGTGCCCTGAGTTTTCGACGTAAAAGGATTCACAATGAAATATTGTGCGAGAGTGTTGCTGGATTGGTGCTGGAAGCACAATCCCTATCACGCGACCGCGTCGCCGACGCGGCTGCGTCATCCATTTTCTGGCGCACACTCACGCGATCGCGTGACCCACACGATCGCGCCATCCTAATTTTGGCAAATAAATTAATTTGAACAGAGAGTTGTGCTGGTGCGAGGCTGCACTCGCGCCAGAAGCATAATATGGGTCATGCGACCGCGTGACCGACGCGATCGCGTCACCTTACGTGAAGCGCATTCACGCGAACGCGTGCCCCACGCGGCCGCGTCGCATGCACCGCACAGCTCAACCTAAATTGCCAAATCATCTTATCTTTCTCTCCTCCAAATCCTAGTTTTTCTTTTCCCTCCTTATTTCTTCCTTCCCCCTCCCCCCTTCTATCTCACCTTTCACTCTCTATCTCTCTCACCTCCATTAACAAGGTTTTACTTTCTTCCTCCCACTTTCTTTTTCTATCATTCTTATTATTTTATATGTATTTTTTTCTTTTCTTTTTCTTTTCATTATTCATATTTTCTTTCTTTTTCTTTTTCTTTTTACATGGCGTTAGAAATTTAATTGTTTTTCCTTTTTGAGTCATTATCCCTCATTATATGCTTGTGGATTGTTGCAAATTGTTTGACAATTATTTTTATTCTATTTAAGGGATTGCTTGCATGTTCACCTTCATATTTTCTATACCTTATTCAACATGCATGCTATGTGTTTGTGAAAAAGCTCAAATGGCATTATGCATTTCTCTATGTTGTTATACTATTCAATGCTTGCTTTTCACAACTTTCCTTTATTATTGTATTAATTGAATTTAATTGTCAAGACAAACGTGATGGTTTGTTACAAAATATTGCTTGGTC
Source organism: Arachis hypogaea (assembly GCF_003086295.3). Classification (NCBI taxonomy): domain Eukaryota; kingdom Viridiplantae; phylum Streptophyta; class Magnoliopsida; order Fabales; family Fabaceae; genus Arachis; species Arachis hypogaea. The sequence goes on along the minus strand of NC_092049.1, from coordinate 92,899,772 downwards.
TATGCTACTCATGCCCTTTGCCGGCATGCCAATAAACACCTTGCAGTCACTTGCCTTTATATGCACTAGCTATTTTCCATTGTTGGCTTTTCACATGTACTCGCGAGTATGTGATAATGTTAGTATATCTTAATGTGCATCCATCACCCTCTTTTCCGTTTCCTTCCTTGCTGTATATCTCTTTGAATTTAATTTACTTTCTCTTCCCTTCCTTCAGGATGGCCACCAAGAAAGGAAAAGAGAAAGCTACTTCCAAACCACCAGCAAGAGGAGGAACTAAAAGAGCATTAATGGCAGAGCCTTCTTCAACCGCAGTCAAGCCCTCAACAAAAAGAGTTAAGAGGATAATAAAGGTTGATGAGAAGGAGAAAGCCTTTCCAGCAAAGGACACTGCGCGATTTTCCAATCGCCACTGTGAACAGATGTTCCCTATCCTGGCAGAAAGAAACTATAACAATGAATACCTTCTTATCCTCCCGTCCAATATTGTTTCCTTTGTTGAGCCGCAAATTGAACGAAGACAATGGGGTTTCCTACGGAGAAAGCCAAGGCCGGTTAATCTTTCTTGGGTAGTTGAGTTCTACTCTAACTTCTACATGCCAACCCTGCAGTCTGTTTATGTCCGGCAGAAGCAAGTCCCCATCACAGAAGAGGCCATTCAGCAAGCTATGAGTCTTCCCCCTATTCCAGAAGGAATGGACGCCTTCCAAGAAGCCGCACTTAAGCGCCAGAAGTACCAATTTGACTGGGACTCCGTTCTTGGAGTTATCGCATTACCTGGCAGCCGTTGGATCTATGGATACCACCGTACCCGCCCTAAGGAAATCTTGGCTTCAGCACTTACCTTGGAGGCTCGCGTCTGGGCACAGATCATGTCCCATTACGTCTTTCCGAGCACTCATGAGTCCTCCTTCACTGCGGACATGGCTGTTCTGCTATGGTGCATCCTTACAGACCAACCTCTGCATCTCTCAAGACATATCTGAAATGCTATGGGACACGTACAAATTGCAGGTAACTTACCTTTCCCCGCCTTGGTCTCAGATCTTGTCTCAGCAGCCAGAGTCTCCTACAGAGCTGGGGACACCAAAGTCGTGCTTCAACGGGATGATCAGTATGTCCCTAACGGGAAATACCTCAGACTCCCAGCAGCCACTACAAGCCTTCCTACTACTCCAGTTGAAGATAATCCTTCTTCAACACCACAAGCACCTACAACTGATGAATTACTCCAGCAAATAATCGAAAGGTTGGATCGGCAAGAACAGGAAACAAAGATGAGAGAGCGCCGTAACGAGCGCCGATTCAAACACCTCAAGGAGCTACTCAAGGGACACTTCAAGGACTCGGATACCCCAGACTCCACTTTTTTTACCAGCACAGGGAGCCATAATGGTCCCGACTGTAGAGATACTGCCACCAGCCCACCCCTGTTCCTGACAGACGGCATCGAGGATGGTGCAAAGCCTTAAGTGTGGGGAGGTCGGTCAGTACCTGACTTCCGGAGATAATTTCTTTTCCCTAGCACCAATAATTAGGATATTTTAGTTAGATTTTCTTTCTTTTATAGAATAGAATAAATTGCATAGGTTAGGATAGTTGCATGCATGTTCTACTTGATTGAAAAGACAATAAGTTTTTTTTAAGACTCTATCTTTGGAACAAAATTTCACTAATTTTTCAAAATTTTATGATAAATTTGCTTGAGTTGTATTTGGAACATGATATTTGAGCTAAAGAACACACAACCTGTGAAAGATTTGAGCCTTTATGTATGGTTACATTATTTAACCATAATCATTTCATTCTTGTGTGTTTACTTCTCTATGATTGTAATCTATATTTTGTTTTATCTTATATGTCCAATATTTACTATATTTGCATGTTTGCACATGATTGAGGCCATTATCTGTTTAAACTCACTTATCCAAATTAAGCCTACCCTTTTCGATTACCTTTGTTAACCACTTTGAGCCTTTAAATCCCATTTGTTCTATATTTTACCACATTACTAACCTTAAGCTGAAAAACAATTGTATATCCCAAATTGAATCTTTGGTTAGCTTAAGATAGAATTGTGTGTGCTAGTTAAGTATGGGAAATTATGGGAACAAAAGTTGTTAAGGGAATGTGTCATGAGAATTTAATGGGGACTTGGATACCTACTCATGTGAAACTATAAGAATTAAAAATCTATGTGCATTGATAAGCTATATTTATTTTAATGTCAATAAAAAAATTTATATAAATAAATAAGGGGACAAAAATTACCCCAATGTTAAATTCAGAATTCAAAGATCAATGCACATATGATAGAACCAAATATAAAGTTGATACATGAGTATGGATAGAAAAAGGGAATTCTGGGTAGCTAGGTATGAACTTTAAGATTACATTAAAAATATATATGTTGGGTTGAAGCTTGGGTTAATTAAAGATTCAATTTATTAGCTCACTTGACCAAATGTATACCCCTACCTGTACCTTAGCCCCATTACAACCTTGAAAAGACCTCATGATGTTTGCATTGGTATATTAACTGTTGTTGATTGGTTAGGAGAAGAACAAAAGTTAGAAAGCATGATTAGAGAAGGATAGAGTGATTACCCTATACACTAGAGATTAGAGCGTACATACATTATCAGTGAGGGTTCAATGCTTGAATTTTCATGTTCCCTGCTTTCATGAGCTATCTTCTTGCACTTTTATCTGTTTTATTGTATAATGATAGAATTAGTGGAATTTGATTTGTAATTGTTTTGAAGAGCTTATTTACTTTTGATCAAGTGGGCAAGAATCATATAGTTGCATATATATATATATATATATATATATATATATATATATATATATATATATATATATATATAGGCTTGCATTGCATTTCATGAGTTTCTACATGTTCATACTTATTTCCTTATCTCCTTCAATTAAGCATGAGGACATGCTAATGTTTAAGTGTGGGGAGGTTGATAAACCACTATTTTATAGTTTATATTGTGCTTAATTGTGTGGTTTTATCATGATCCTTATCCACTTATTCATTAAATTAGCATGAAATTATAATTCCTTCCTGAATTTATAACATGTTTGAAAACTGCTTCCTAGAGACTTTAATTATGTAATTTTTATTCTCCTTTATTCCATTCGATGCCGTGATCTGTGTGTTGAGTGTTTCAGACTTTATAGGGCATGAATGAGTTGGAGATTGGAAAGGAAGCTAGGAAAAATGGAAGGAACACAAGAATTTGAGGAGATAACCAGCGAGAAGTGACGCGGTCGCATGGCTCATGCGACCGCGCGAAGGAGAGCAAATTGCAGTGACGCGGCCGCATGGCTCACGCGGCCGCGCGGATTGGAAAAGCTCAAGCGACGCAGTAGCGTGGACGACGCGAACGCGTTGCAAGGAAAAGCGCGAATGACGCGTCCGCATGGATGACGCGATCGCGTGACATGTGCGATCTGCATAATCTGCAGAATTCGCTGGGGGCGATTTTGGACCTTATTTCGACCCAGTTTTTGGCCCAGAACATTAGACTAGAACCAGAGAATATGGAGAAACAAAGAACAACATTCATTCTGGATAGTTTTCAGTTTTAGATCTAGTTTTACTCCTTTAGGTTTTTTTCTCTAGGTTTTAGAATTTTAATTTTCAATTGGTCTTAGCATTGGAACATTGAGAAGAGTTATTTCCTCATCAAGACTTCGTCATTCTAGTTCGTTCTCTTAACTTGGTTTTATTCTTCCATGTTCTTTACTTTGTTCAATTTTTTCATTTGAATACTTTCATGATTATTTAGTACAAGGATTATTTCTTCCATTTTTATTTAATTTCCATTCCAATAATCATGTCTTCTTTTAGTTCCCTTTCATGTGTTATGGGTTTTTTATTTACAATGAGCGAGTAGTTCTCTCACTTGATGGGGGGTTGATTGAAAGGAACTCTTGAGTTGGAAGGATTGAAAGAAAATTTGTAATTGGGTTAACTGTTGGATTATTATCTAATCACTAACACCAATCCCTTTGAACTAAGTGGGTTGCAATTCGTGAACAGATCTAGCACTCCAACTTGTTTGACTTTCCTTTACCTAGTAAAGGATAACTAAACAGAACAACCATTAATTATAAATTAATCTTGAATTCATCCCATCAATGATAGAGATTCCAACTAATCAACTCCCAGTCAAGGCTTTTATTTCATATTATTTGAATTTTCTCAATTTAATTTCCCACCTACTTAACTCAACTTCTTGGAACATCTGATTAATAAAATAGCACACTTTTCTGCAACTCGTTGGGAGACGACCTGGGACTTAAACTCCCAGTAATTTTTAATTTAAACTCTCTATGACATATTTCTAAATTGATAGGCAGATTTTCGGTGAGTTAAGAACTATACTTGCAACGTAACTATTTTAATAATTTTTAATTCACCAATTTCTGTGTCTCATCACTCAGCAAGGGAATGGACCACCAAAAGATGCAGAAGTTGCAAGTGGCGCCATTCCTATCCCATTTCCACACCTTGCAAGGAAGTCCAGAAAGCAGATGGAACTTGATCCCAAAATGGTAGAAATTTTCAAAAAGGTTGAGGTAACTGTTCCCCTTTTTGATGTTATTCAACAAGTACCTAATACGCAAAGTTTCTGAAAGATTTATGCATTCATAAAGAGAAAATTAATGAATTAGAAACTATTCCTTTAGGTAGTTCTATATCTGCTTTAATGAGAGGTATACCTGAAAAATGTAGTGATCCAGGTCCATGCATGGTTAACTGTACCATTGGAGGTGTAATATTTTCTGATTGCATGTGCGACTTAGGAGCGTGTGTTAGTATAATGCCATTGTCTATATATGATACTTTGAGGCTTTCTCCCTTAAAAAGGTCGGCAGCTCATTTTGTATTAGCAGATAAAAGCATTATTACAGTAGTTGGAATTGCTGAAGATGTATTAGTGAGCATTAAGGGGCTCACATTTCCTATTGACTTCTATATCCTGGAAATGCCCCCTAATGACTCAGGAAGACCATCATCAATCCTGATTGGAAGACCATTCCTGAAGACTTCGAAGTTCAAGTTGGATGCATTCTCAGGAACTTACTCCTTTGAGATAGATGGCAGAACAGTGAGTTTCAGTTTAAATGAAGCTATGAAGCACCCTCCGGAAGATCATTCCATCTTTCAGTGCGACATCATTGATGAAACTATATCTGAAGTTCACCAAGAAGAAGTAGAAGAGAGGCACATGGAGCAAGGTCCAAGTGTGGGGACACCCTCTGAACATAATGAAGATACCTTACCCTTATCACTAGCCCCGAATGATCCAGAGCCTAACCATGAGCAGAAATTGGAATTGAAGGCCCTTCCTCCACACCTCAAGTATGCGTACCTTGAGGATAATCAGAAGTTTCCAGTTATCATTGCAAGGGAACTCACTTCCCAACAGGAAGAGAAACTACTCAGTGTGCTGCGAAAGCACAAGAAAGCAATTGGGTGGAGCTTGGCGGATATAGTAGGCATCAGTCCTCAAGTTTTTTAGCACAGAATATATTTAGAAGAGGAATCAAATCCTGTCCGTCAACCCCAAAGAAGACTAAATCCTACCATCTTAGAAGTTGTCAAGAAAGAAGTGACCAAGCTACTTGAAGCAGATATCATTTACCCCATCTCAGACAGTGAATGGGTCAGTCCAGTACAAGTGGTGCCAAAGAAGTCTGGAGTCACAACAATAAAGAATGAGCATGGAGAGCTCCTGACAACTAGAGTACATAATTCATGGAGGGTTTGCATTGACTATAGGCGTCTCAACCAAGCTACTCACAAGGATCATTATCCCTTGCCATTTATTGATCAGATGCTCGATCGCCTGTCAGGTAAATCCCATTATTTCTTTTTAGATGGTTATACAGGCTACTTTCAAATTCATATAGCTCCTGAAGATCAGGAAAACACCACTTTTACATGTCCCTTTGGAACGTATGCATATAAAAGAATGCCTTTTGGCTTATGTAATGCACCTGTTACTTTCCAAAGATGCATGATGAGTATCTTCTCAGATCTTATTGAGAACTGTATGGAAGTATTTATGGATGATTTTAGCGTATATGGTGATTCATTTGACCTCTGCTTGGATAGTTTAGCTAGAGTATTAGACAGGTGTGTTAGTTCAAACCTTGTATTGAATTTTAAAAAGTGTCATTTTATGGTGAAATAAGGGATTGTTCTAGGACATGTTGTCTCCAAAACTGGTATTTCAGTAGATCCAGCAAAGGTAGATGTCATTTCTAGTTTACCTTACCCCTCATCCGTAAGGGAAGTCCGTTCGTTCCTTGGCCATGCAGGTTTCTACAGGAGATTCATTAAGGACTTTAGTAAAGTAGCATTACCTTTATCCAGACTGCTACAGAAAGATATTGAGTTCGAATTCAGTGAGGATTGCATGCAAGCATTTGATAAGCTGAAGATCGCCCTGACTCAAGCTCTGATTGTGAGAGGACCAGACTGGAGCCAGCAATTTGAAATTATGTGTGATGCCTCCAACCATGCAGTAGGATCACCGCTGGCTCAGTGCGAAGGTAAGGACCCCTTCATAATTGCTTATGCATCTAAGACCTTAGATGCTGCTCAGTCTAATTACACTGCTACTGAAAAAGAGCTTCTTGCTATTGTTTTTGTTCTGGATAAATTCCGAGCCTATTTACTTGGTTCTAAGGTAGTAGTGTACTCAGACCATGCAGCTCTGAAATAGTTATTAGCTACAAAAGAGTCCAAACCAAGGTTGATACGTTGGATACTGCTGCTGCAAGAATTTGATTTAGAAATTAAGGATAGGAGTGGTAATCAGAATTTAGTGACAGACCACTTGAGTCGCCTTGAGCACATTAAGGATGACTCCACTCCTATAAATGATGCTTTTCCATTTGATAGCTTGCATGCAGTATCTGAAGTAGTCCCTTGGTATGCACTTGTAGCTAATTATCTAGTCAGCCATACTTTCCCTCCCAATTTTACTTAGCATCAAAGGGACAAGCTGAAAAGCGAGTCTAAATATTATATATGGGATGACCCATATCTATGGAAGTGTGGTGCTGACCAGGTAACTAGAAGGTGTGTACCTCAAACAGAATTCCAGTCCATTTTAGAGGCCTACCAGTCTTCTGAGAGTGGAGGACATTTTGGCCCTCAAAGAACAGCTAGGAAAATCTTAGACTGTGGATTCTGGTGGCCTACTCTTTTTAAAGATGCTGCTGAATTTTGTAAATCTTGTTCCCCATGCCAAAGATTTGGTAATATATCCAAGAGGGATGAGATGCCTCAACAGATTATGCTTTTCTGTGAAATTTTTGATGTTTGGGGCATTGACTTCATAGGTCCATTTCCAAACTCTAATGGTTACCTTTATATACTGTTAGCTGTAGATTATGTTTCTAAATGGGTGGAAGCAATTCTTACCCATATTGATGATGCTAACACCGTTGTTTCCTTTGTTAGAAACCATATTATTTGTCGCTTTGGATCACCACGAGCAATCGTGAGCGATCAAGGCACTCACTTTTGTAACAGAAGACTAACAGGATTACTGAAAAAGCATGGGATAGTTCACAAAGTAGCAACAGCTTATCATCCCCAGACCAATGGGCAAGCAGAAGTGTCTAATAGAGAAATTAAATGCATTCTAGAGAAGATAATAAAGCCTCATAGGAAGGACTGGAGTTCCAGGCTACAAGATGCACTCTGGGCATATAGAACAGCGTACAAGACACCCATTGGGATGAGCCCCTTCCGCTTAGTGTACGGAAAGGCTTGCCACCTTCCAGTAGAGGTGGAACACAAGGCTTTCTGGGCTGTAAGGGAGTGCAACATGAATTTTGAAGAAGCTGGTGCTGAAAGAAAGCTGCAACTAGCAAAATTAGAGAATCTTCGTCTAGAAGCATATGACAACTCCAGGCGATACAAAGAGAAGATGAAGGCTGTCCATGACAAAGAGAATTTAGACCAGGGGAGTTAGTTCTTCTTTATAACTTCAGACTAAGGCTTATGCCAGGCAAACTAAGATCAAGATGGGAAGGTCCCTACAGAGTAGAGAAGGCAGAGCCATACGGAGTTTTTCACCTGCGTCATCCCTCTAGCTCCAAATTCATACAGGTCAATGGACACCGTCTAAAGCTTTATCATGGTGAGAAGATGAAGGATCACAAAGAACTAGAGGTTTTTCTCTTGGAAGACCCACCATCAGAAGTAGAATGAGCCGGAAGACCGTCCAACTTAAGGACATAAAAGCAAAGTGCTAGGTGGGAGACAACCCACCATGGTATGATCGTTCCGTTTCAGTCTTAGTATTATTTTACTTTATTCTATTTTGTTTTTGTCAATGATTCTTCTCATAATCTCTACATATAGCCTGCATTTGCAATCGCATACTGCATTAAAAAAAATTGCACGCGACGCGCAAGCGTCGTTGACGCGCCGGCGTCATATGTGCATTCGCTACAAGGAAGAAAAAAGGCAGAGAGTCACGTGAGAGCGTGGCTGGAGGTATGCCTTAGGCACAAACATGTCCACGCGTACGCGTCCCTGACGCGTCCGCGTCAAATTGCAAAATCAGCCTTCCACGCGTGCGCGTCACCCACACGCACGCGTGACCCTACGAACTCGACGTAAAGAGGTATATGGCAGAGAGTTATGATGGAGTAGGGCTGGAATGGTGCTGGAAGCACAAGCCCTACCATGCGAACACGTGCCCCACGTGGCCGCGTCGTTTTTTAAAAAGAGGCCATTCACGCGTGCACGTCACCCAAAATTTTGGAAATGTGCATACAATACAGACAGTTGTGCGTACGCGAGGCTGCACTCGCACCAATAGCACAAATTAGATCACACGAGCACGTCACCCACGCGTCCACGTCACCTGAAATTATCACAAATCACGCGAACACGTGCTCCATGCGTCCGCGTCACATGTGACACACAGCTTATCTAGATCAGCGCCAGATATCTTATCTTTTCTTCCCCAATCCTAATTTCTCTTTTCCCTTCTTATTTCTTTCTTCTTCCTTCTTCATTCTTTATTCTTTCTCACCTTTTACTTTCTCCTCCCTTATTTTTTACATCCATTATCAAGGTTTTTTTTTTCTTTCTTCCCTTTTTACTTTTCCATTATTATTTTTATTAATGTTTTCTTCTTCTTTTCCTTTTTTACTTTGGGTTAAGTACTGTTTTCATCCCTAAGGTCTGGGGTGAAAATCAAAATCTTCCCCGACCTTTTTTTCTTATTAAAATCGTCCTTTTCGCTTTAAAAAGACAAATTTACCCTTGTAAAAAATAAATTATAAAATAAATTAATTTTGTTCATCATCCTCCCAACCCATTTGCAGCGGCTTCATTATCCCTCTCTTTCTCCATCAATCCTCCCAACCCATTTCTTCCTCCAATCAAAGACCCAAACTTTGTTTTCTCCCCAACAACCCAATAAACTCAAACTCCCAACCTAAGCTTCTTCCTTCACCTACCTTTCTCTCTCTACATCAACCCTCATTTTCTCTCTCCTCAAACTCCATTAACAACAAGCTTTTGTTCAACTTAACAAACAAATTAAGCAACAGCAGCAACTAAATTCAACAACAAATTCAATAACAAATTCAACAAATTCAGCAACAATAAAACACTTTCAGTAACACCAAAATTAAAATGAATCAATAGCAACAACATCCACAAAATAAATTAACAGAAATTTTAGATTTAACAATAATTTAACAATCATCACCGTAACCTCAGATTCAAAATCAACAACGATAGAAATTAAAAAAAAAAAGACGTTCAAATTCTTCAAAAATAAAAAAAATAAAAAAATGAAAAACATAAAGAGGAGGAAGGAAGTGACGGTGCGGTGCGGGAACCTACTGCCATAATCAACCTCTGGCCGCCGCCGCCCTCAGTGCGCCCCTCCTTCTTCTTCATATTCTTCTTCCTCTTCCTTCCAACTGCCACCCACAATCACCGTCTGTCGAAAGCCAATAACCACTACAAGCGTCGCCTCTCCCTTCCCAGAACACGTCACAGTGCCGCCATGTCGGGGGATTCGAAGCTGAAGACGATGAACTCGAAGACGCTTCCTCCTGTCGAAAGCACGGTGGCGGCCACACTCTTTCCCGCTGTCACCTCCCTCTTCTTCCTTTCCTTTTGTTTCTTCTTCTTTGTTTCTCTCTTCTTTTGTTATGTGTCTTTTGTTTATTTTCTTTTTGTTTTCTGATTTAGGTGGGAGGGATGGGGATAAGGGGTGGGGTGGGGTGGTTTTTCTTTTTTAATAATTTTTATTTTTGTTTAAGGGTAATTTTGTCCGAAAAATGTTGTTTATGGATAAAAGGATGATTTTATAACGTTTTGTAACGTTAAGGATGATTTTAATAACAAAAAAAAGTCGGGGACGAATTTGATTTTCACCTCAGACCTTAGGGACGAAAACAGTACTTAACCATTTTACTTTCATTATCTATGTTTCCTTTTTCTTTTTTTTTTCCTTTTTATTCTTTTAATTGGTGTTAGCAATTTAATTAGGTGATTATTTTTTTTTACATTTTGCTTGTGAGTTATTGTGGAATTGTTTGACAATTAATGTTACTTCTTAAATGGTTGCTTACATGTTCAGTTTAATACTTTCAACAACATAATTACCATGCATGCTAAGTGTTTGTGAAAAAGCCCGTATGGCATTGTGCATTATTTTAAATTATTCTATTCTACTACTCTAAATGCCTGTTGTTTTTCACAAAACCCCTTTTATATTTTATTGATTAAATATAATTGTCAATACAAACAGATTGTTAGTTTGAAAGAGTTGATAATCAAATTTGGACATTTAATGCTTGATCTATGCTACTCATGCCTTTGCCAGCATGCCAATAAACATCCTGCATCTAATTGCCATCACATGCACTTGCTATATTCCCATTGATGAACTTTTCACATGTAGTCATGACCATGTGTTAACGACATCCTTCTTTACCATGCATTGATTATCACTTGTACCATCCTCTTCCTTGCTCAAACCCTTAGCTTTACATGTTACTTTCTTTTTCCCTTTTCAGGATGGCCACCAAGAAGGCTAAAGAGAAAGCCACTCCCAAACAACCGGCAAGGAAAGGAACAAAAAGAGCACTAGTGAAAGAGCCATCTTCAACATCAGTAAAGCCCTCAACAAAATGAATCAAGAGGATTATCAAGGTCGATGAAAAAGAGAAAGCTTTTCCAGCAAAGGACACTGCGCAGTTCACTAACTGCTACTGTGAACAAATGTTCCCCATCCTGGCTGAGAGAAGTTATAACAATGAGTACCTACTCATCCTCCCGACCCACATTGTTGAATTTGTTGAGCCCCGCATTGAGCGAAGACAATGGGGATTCCTACGGAGACAGCCACGGCAGGTTAATCTATCATGGGTAGTTGAATTCTACTCTAATTTTCACATGCCAACCATGCAGTCTATCTATGTCTGTCTGAAGCAAGTTCCCAATACCGAAGAGGCCATTCAAAAAGCTTTAGATCTTCCCCCTGCTCCAGAAGGATTAGACACATTCCAAAGAGCTTCATTCAAGCGCCAAACATACCAATTTGACTGGGACACCGTTCTCAGAGTCATAGCACAACCTGGTAGCAGATGGATCTATGGATACCATCGATCTCGAACCAAGAGCATATTGGCTTCAGCACTCACCTTGGAGGCTCGTGTATGGGCATAAATCATGTCCCATTACGTCTTTTCGAGCACTCACGAGTCCTCCTTCACCACAGACATGGCTGTTTTACTCTGGTGTATCCTTACAGACCAGCACCTCAATTTACCAAGACACATTTGGCATGCTATGGGACACGTACAGATTACGGGCAACCTACCTTTTCTCGCCTTGGTTTCAGATCTAGTCTCAGCAGCCGGAGTCTCCTACAGAGCTGGGGATACCAAGGCCATGATTCCACGGGATGATCAGATAGTCCCTAACGGGAAGTATATCAGACCTCCAGTAGTCACTACTAGCCGCCTGCAGAACCGGCCGAAGATATTCCTTCTCCTTCCACATCACAAGCACCTTCAACAAACCAACTGCTCCATCAGATACTTGAGAGGCTAGACCGGCTTGACCGGAAAGGAAAGCAAAGGGAGCACCGTAACAAGCGCCGATTTACATACCTCAAGGAGATGCTTGTTGGTAACCACCCACCAGAAGAAGACCCAGATACCCCGGACTCCACCTCATTTACCAGCACAGGGAGCCATGACGGTCCCGATTGTGGAGATGCTGCTACCAGCCCCCCGTCAGTGCCAAGCTTTAAGTGTGGGGAGGTTGATAAACCACTATTTCATGGTTTATCTTGTGCTCAATTGAGTGGATTTTATCAACTCTTTACCTACTTATTCATAATATTTGCATGGTTTTATATTTCCTTCATGATTTTGTGCTATGATTGAAAACATGCTTCTTTGATATTATATTTGCTTATTATTAATCCTCTCTTATTACCATTAGATGCTTTGATATGTGTGTTAAGTGATTTCAGAGATTACAGGGCAGGAATGGCTCAAAGGATGGAAAGAAAGCATGCAAAAATGGAAGGAATACAAGAAGTTGGAGAAACTGCTAAGCTGTCCAGCCTGACCTCTTCGCACTCAAACGGCTATAACTTTAGCTACAGAGGTCCAAACGACGCGATTCCAGTTGCGTTGGAAAGCTAACATCCGGGACTTCGATTTAATATATAATATGCCATAGTTGCTCTGACGCTAGGCGACGCGACCGCGTGATCCATGCGGCCGCGTTGCAGTGACGAAAATCCAGCGTGGTTAAATTCGAGACCAGCGAATTCTGGGCTGTTTTTGACCCCGTTTGCGGCCCAGAAAACACAGATTAGAGGCTATAAATTGGGGGAATGCTTCCATTCATAAAAGGCTCTCATATTCACAATTTTAGGAGTAGATGTAGTTTTTAGAGAGAGAGGTTCTCTCCTCTCTCTTAGGATTAGGATTAGGATTTCTCCTAGTTTTAGGAGTAGCTCTCAATCCCAGGTTCTTTATTTTTATTTAATTTATGAACTCTTTCATGTTACATATAATTTTCTTAATTAATGTTATTTGAGGTATTTCAATTCATGATTGCTTTCTTTTATTTACATGATTACTGCCTCCCATCTGAAGACATTTTTATTTCAGTAAATTTACTATTTTCTTCCTTTTGGCTTTGGTTAAGTAATTGGTAACGCTTGAGCTGTCAAATAAAGGAGTGGTTGAAATTGGGAGTTGCTCCAATAACTCTAGTCTTTCCATCGGAATTGACTAGGACCTGAGGGTTAAGCTAATTAATCCACTTGATCTACCTTCATAGTTAGAGGTTAACAAAGTGAGATTAAAATCCAAATTTCATCACAATTGATAAGGATAGGACCTCCAGTTCTTGTACCTTGCTAAGAGATTTTATTGTTATTATTTTATTTTACTTGTCATTCAATATATTCCCTCCTTACCTCCTAATAAACCCCAATTTACAACTCATAACCAATAATAAGAACATACCTCCCTGCAATTCCTTGAGAAGACGACCCAAGGTTTAAATACTCGGTTATCAATTTTAAAGGGGTTTGTTACTTGTGACAACCAAAATGTTTGTAAGAAAGGTTGATTGCTTGGTTTAGTAACTATACTTACAACGAGAGTTTGCTATAACCTCTAAACCATCAATCTTCAGTTCTTCAAAATGGTGCCGTTGCCGGGAAATTGCAAACGTGTGCCTTATTATTGGTTATTGTAAATATTTGCTTTTTAATTTGTTTTTATTTTTATTTTTATTAAATTAAGAGGTTATTGATTTTTATTTTAAAATTTTTATCTTATCTTATCTTATTTCAAAAGTCAAATTTCAAAATTCAAATTTAAAAAAATTTTCAAAATTTAAATTTAAAAATTTTCAAAGTTCAAATTTCAAATTTCAAAAAAATTTCAAATTTCAAAATTTAAAAATTCAAAATTCAAAATTTAATTTTCAAATTCAAAATTTAAATAACCTTTTAATTTAAATTTGCTTTTATTTTTGTTTTTAAATTTTTATTAACTAACTATGAATTCTCACCCTTCTCGCTTCAAGTTTGATTCCAATGTTGTTGTTAGGAATGGAAACTATAATGAGAACAGGCATCAAGGTTGGAAGAATCAAAGATGGGAGGCGCCACAAGGATTTGATCAACCCTCATGGCAAAAACCACCTCCAATGGACTGTCAACAACCATTCTGTGATGCATATCAAGGCAATGGCTATGGTGAGTGCTCTTTTGATTATCAACAACCATCACCATATGCCTATGAACCCTTTCCTCAACATAACTTTGGACCACCAAACTCACGAGCCCCTTTCCGCCATTCACCTCCATATGACCCTAACCCTCAACCACCATACCAACCACCTTATGAGCCATATGAACCATATATAGAACCACCCCAATTCCAATCCAATCACTCCCAACCACCACCACTTTCTTTTGTATCATGTCCAAGCCCGGCAACCCGAGAAGCAGAAGTTCGCCTAAGGGAAACAGTAATTAAATTTCAGGCAACCGTTCAACAACTGGAGCAAGCAGTAATTCAATGGGCTTCTAGGCGCTCAAATATACAAGGATCAGCCACAGCTCCATGTGGACAGTCTAGTGAAGAGCGTAGCATGAAGGAGATACCAGAAACCCCAGTGGACAAGACAGAGAATGAATTCGTACTAGAACAAGTAGAAGAACCTGTCATTGTTCAAGAAGAAGAAGAAGTGGTTGAAGACTTAGGAGATGCAGAACCTCCATGGGAAAGTCAAGACATAGAGCTTCCTTCCAAGACGGTTGAATTTGATGCTAAGGAGGGTGTACAACCTCCAAGGCATATCACAGTTGAGGACTTGGAAGAGGTTGATCAAGAAATGGAGATTCAAGAAGAAGAAGCACAACCTCCCATGCCCTTGGAAAGCAATGAAGAGGAGATTAAATTGGAAGAGAGCTGCCAAGAGGAAGAGGTTGAAATTGAAGAAGCTTGCAAAGAGGTGGTAATTATCAGAGAAGAGCACAAGGGAGTGGAACTTGCAATTTCATTAAAAATACCTCCCCCTAAGTTGCCATTATCCTTCACAACATTCAAGTAGGTAAAATTCATATCCCATAGCTTTCTAATCCCACTTGAATATGGGCTACTGGAGACGGATGGTCAACTTAGAGCTCTTTGTGATATTAAGAGTAAGAGGAAGATGGCCAGTGGTAAGAATTGTCCTGCAAGGTTCATCATGGTTGGAAGCTTTAAGTTCAAATGCAAGGGTTGGTATAAAGCTCAATTGAATGGGTCTAGGAAGCTGTTTGGTAGCTGCAGTGAGAATTCAAATTACTTATCACCCAGTTGGAAAAATACAGATCCCGACAAGAACGGGTGTAAAAGTAAAGTTTGGGATCCCAGAATCTGTTCTGGCATTTGTCACTCCGGGAGCGTAAGAATCTGTTTGAAGCTTCTTAAGGACTTTACATGCTTAGTTTGGGATCCCTGAGGACACTGGAATCACAAACATTGGTGGAGATTCTTGGATGAGTTCAAGCATAAGCCACCATAACAGGAAGCTCATCAAATGTCCAACTTAAGGACTTTAACTAAAAGTGCTAGGTGGGAGACAACCCACTATGGTATGATCATTCATTTTTCATTTTTTATTTAGTTTTATTTGTTTTTGAATTTTATTTTATTTTGTTATATTGAACCTGGAGTTTTGCATCACATTCATATTAACACTGCATTCTGCATTTTTCAGATTACAAAAAAAAAAAAAAAGCGAGCACGCGACGCGATCGCATCGGCGACGCGTCCGCGTCGCAAGGAGATGGGAGACAATATTAATATGAACAGAGAGTTTTGCAGGAGCAGCGCTGGAGGCGTGCCAGTGGCACAAATCGACCCACGCGACCGCGTCATGTGGAACTTTGGCCTCCCACGCGACCGCGTCACCCACGCGGCCGCGTGCCATGAAAATCGACATCAAAAAGGTGCATGGCCGAAAGTTGTGCTGGAATTGGGCTAGACTCGTGCTGGAAGCCCAAGCCCTCCCACGTGAACGCGTGCCCCACGCGTCCGCGTCGTGTTGGGAATCAGGCCATTCACGCGATCGCGTCCACCACGCGATCGCGTCACCCGGATTTTTGGCAAAAAGATTTTGAACAGAGAGTTGTGCGAGCACGAGGCTGCCCTCGCGCCAGTAGCATAAAACGTGTCACGCGACCGCGTGACCGACGCGACCGCATCGATTAACGTAAAGCGCAAGTCACGCGACCGCATGCCCCACGCGTCCGCGTCGCTTGCGCCGCACAGCTTATCCATATTAGCCAAAAATCTTATATTTTCTTCTCCAATCCAAAATTTTCCTCCCTCCTTTCTTACTTACTTCTTCTTCACTTCTTTCCTTTCTCATTCTTCTTATTTTTCTTTTTCATTTTATTTTAATTTATTTTGCATACTTTCATT
Organism: Arachis hypogaea; assembly: GCF_003086295.3. NCBI lineage: Eukaryota > Viridiplantae > Streptophyta > Magnoliopsida > Fabales > Fabaceae > Arachis > Arachis hypogaea. The sequence goes on along the minus strand of NC_092049.1, from coordinate 92,883,254 downwards.
CATTACATTATTTTCATTGGTGTTGGAATTTTTTTTGGATCATTGTGGATTGTTGCAAAAAAAAATTGTTTGGCAATTATATTTTTAAAGGGTTGCTTGCATGTTCAATTTATTATTTTTATTAGATTATTTACCATGCATGCTATGTGTTTGTGAAAAAGCCCGTATGGCATTGTGCACTATTTTTAAAGATTTCTTTTAATCTACTACTATAAATGCTTGCTTTTCACAAAACCTTTTTTATATTTTATTATTTAAATATAATTGTCATTACAAACAGGTTGTTAGTATGAATGACTTGGTAATCTAAATTGGACATTAAATGCTTGCTCTATGCTACTCATGCCTTTACCTGCATGCCAATAAACACCTTGCATTTAATTGTCTTCATATGCACTGCTATATTCCCGTTTATGATTTTTCACATGTAGTCATGACCATGTGTCAACATCATTTATTTTTTCATATGCATTGATTACCACCTTTCCCGCTCTCTTCCTTGCTCTAACCCTTAGCTTTCAAAGTTACTTTCTTTTTCCCTTTTCAGGATGGCCACCAAGAAGGGTAAAGAGAAAGTTGCTACCAAACCACCGGCAAGGAAAGGAACAAAAAGAGCCCCAGCTGAGGAACCACAACCCCCATCCACTTGCACATCTTAGCATGCATCGAGGACGGTGCAATCTTTAAGTGTGGGGAGGTCGATACCGATCTCCATGGGTTAGTTACTTCCTCTTTCAACACCAATGTTTTATTTTATTTGTTTGTTCATTATTGCATTTGCATGTTTAATTGCATATTTGTTTGATTCTGTGTATTTAGTTACTACTTGGTTAAAATAATAAATTTCTTTTTAGGACTCTATTTTTGAAAAATTTCACTAATTTAAATTGAAAAAAAAAATTTTATGTTAAAACTTGTTTGAAGTTGTATTTGGAACATGGTTTTTGAGCTAAAGAACACACAACCTGTGAGATTTTGAGCTTATTCACATGGTTACATTATTTAACCATAAATATTTTATTCTTGTGTGTTTACTTCTCTATAATTGTGATCTTTACTTTGTTTCAGTCTATATGTCCAATATTTAGTATATTTACATGCTTGCATATGATTGAGGCCATTATTTGTTATTAACTCACTTATTCCAAATAAGCCTACCTTTTACATCACCTTTGTTAGCCCCTTGAGCTTTTAATCCCCTCTTGTTCTATAACCACATTACTAGCCTTAAGCAGAAAAACAAATTAAAAATCCCAAGTGAATCTTTGGTTAGCTTAAGATAGAAATTGTGCATCAACTAAGTGTGGGGAAATTGTGAGAACATTGGTTAATAAAGGAATGTATTTAATTTATTTGAATATTGGGAATTTGGGAACCTACTCATGAAAAACCAAAATAGAAAAATAATGGAGAATCCATGTGCATTGATAAGTTATGTTTGCTTTTATGATTCAAAAAAAAAGAGAGAAAAAGAAAAAAAATATAAATAAATAAATAAGGGGACAAAATTACCCCAATGTTAAGTTAATGAAAAATCAATGCACATGTGATAAATTAAAAAGAAAAATTTGGTACATGAGTATGGGAATCATACAAAAGTGGGAATTATGGGTAGCTAAGAATGATTTTTGAATTACATGGAGAGTGTATGTATGTTAGCTGAGAACTTAGACTAGTCAAAGATTCAATTCATACCTCACTTAACCATATATATATCCTCACCTTTACCTTAGCCCCATTACAACCTTGAAAAGACCTCATGATGTTTGCATTGGTACACTAAATTTTTGTTGATTGGCTAGATAAAGAACAAGGTTTAGAAAGCATGATTAGAGAAGAGTAGAGTGATTGACCCTAGACACTTGAGAGTTAGAGTGATATACACTACCAGTAAGGGTTCAGTGCTAAATTCTATGTTCCCTGCTTTCATGAGCTATCTTCTTACAAGTTTACTTGTGCCTTATTTTGTATGATTTGAATTAGTGGAATCTGATTTATATTTATTCTTGGAGAATTTATTTACTTTTAAACCAAGTAGGTAGAAACATTCTGCATATAGTTGCATTCATACAGATAGGTTGCATTTCACACATTCTACCGTTCCTTTTCATCTTTATAGCTTCTCTTGAGTTTAGCATGAGGACATGCTAATGTTTAAGTGTGGGGAGATTGATAAACCACTATTTCATGGTTTATCTTGTGCTCAATTGAGTAGATTTTATCAACTCTTTACCTACTTATTCATAATATTTGCATGGTTTTATATTTCCTTCATGATTTTGTGCTATGATTGAAAACATGCTTCTTTGATCTTATATTTGCTTATTATTAATCCTCTCTTATTACCATTAGATGCCTTGATATGTGTGTTAAGTGATTTCAGAGATTACAGGGCAGGAATGGCTCAGAGGATGGAAAGAAAGCATGCAAAAAAAGAAGGAATACAAGAAGTTAGAGAAACTACTAAGTTGTCCAGCCTGACCTCTTCGCACTCAAACGGCTATAACTTTAGCTACAGAGGTCCAAACGACGTGATTCTAGTTGCGTTGGAAAGCTAACGTCGGGGCTTCGATTTGATATATAATATGCCATAGTTTCTTTGACGCTAGGCGACGCGACCGCGTGATCCATGCGGCCGCGTCGCAGTGACGAAAATCCAGCGTGGTTAAATTCGAGACCAGCGAATTCTGGGCTGTTTTTGACCCAGTTTGTGGCCCAAAAAATACATATTAGAGGCTATAAAGTGGGGGAATGCATCCATTCATAAAAGGCTCTCACATTCACAATTTTAGGAGTAGATGTAGTTTTTAGAGAGAGATGTTCTCTCCTCTCTCTTAGGATTAGGATTAGGATTTCTCCTAGTTTTAGGAGTAGCTCTCAATCCCAGGTTTTTTATTTTTATTTAATTTATGAACTCTTTCATGTTACATATAATTTTCTTAATTAATGTTATTTGAGGTATTTCAATTCATGATTGCTTTCTTTTATTTACATGATTACTGCCTCCCATCTGAAGACATTTTTATTTCAGTAAATTTACTATTTTCTTCCTTTTGGCTTTGGTTAAGTAATTGGTAACGCTTGAGCTGTCAAATAAAGGAGTGGTTGAAATTGGGAGTTGCTCCAATAACTCTAGTCTTTCCATCGGAATTGACTAGGACCTGAGGGTTAAGCTAATTAATCCACTTGATCTACCTTCATAGTTAGAGGTTAACAAAGTGAGATTAAAATCCAAATTTCATCACAATTGATAAGGATAAGACTTCCAGTTCTTGTACCTTGCTAAGAGATTTTATTGTTATTATTTTATTTTACTTGTCATTCAATATATTCCCTCCTTACCTCCTAATAAACCCCAATTTACAACTCATAACCAATAATAAGAACATACCTCCCTGCAATTCCTTGAGAAGACGACCCGAGGTTTAAATACTTGGTTATCAATTTTAAAGGAGTTTGTTACTTGTGACAACCAAAACGTTTGTAAGAAAGGTTGATTGCTTGGTTTAGTAACTATACTTACAACGAGAGTTTGCTATAACCTCTAAACCATCAATCTTCAGTTCTTCAGAGGTCGGTCAGTACCTGACTTCCGGAGGTAATTTCTCTTTCCTAAACACCAATAGAATAGGGTATTTATTTATTTTTCTTTTGTTTAGGATAGGATAAATTGCACAGTAATAGGTTATTTGCATGCATGTTCTATTTGGTTGAAAAAAAATAATAAGTTTGTTTTTAAGACCCTATTTTTGAAAAAAATTTCACTAATTTAAATCAAAACTTTTGTGTTAAACTTGTTTGGAAGTTGTATTTGGAACATAGTTAAAGCTAGAACACACAACCTGTGAGATTTGAGCCTAATTACATGGTTACATTATTTAACCATAAAAATTTTATTCTTGTGTGTTTGCTTCTCTATGATTGTGATCTATATTTTGTTCCATCCTATATGTCCAATATTTAATGTGTTGTATGCATGCATATGATTGAGGCCATTATTTTATTAACTCACTTATCCCAAATAGCCTACCCTTCCATTTACCTTTGTTTGCCACTTTGAGCCTTTTAATCCCATTTGTTCTATATTTTACCACATCACTAGCCTTAAGCGAAAAAATAAATTAATTACTCCAAATTGAATCTTTGGTTAGCTTAAGATAGAGATTGTGTGTCAATTAAGTGTGGGAAACTATGGGAACATGGGTTAACAAGGGAATGTGTTATGTTTTTACATTGATAAATTAATTGGGAATTTGGGTACCTACTCATGTGAAACTAGAAAAATTAAAAATCCATGTGCATTGATAAGCTATGTTTATTTTTCAAAAAAAAAAAATCCAAAAATATTCAAATAAATAAGTAAGTAGATAAATGAATAAGGGGACAAAATTACCCCAATGTTAAGTTTAATGAAAGATCAATGCATATGTGATACAAGTTAAGAGAAAAGTTGATGCATGAGTGTGTAATACAAAAAGTGGGAAAATTTTGGGTAGCTAGGCATGATTTAAGAAGAATATAGAGTGTATGTATGTTAGGTGATAGCTTAGGTTGATTAAGGATTCAATTTATAGCTCACTTAGCCATATATATAGCCTCACCTTTACCTTGGCCCCATTACAACCTTGAAAAGACCTCATGATGTTTGCATTGATACATTAAATACTTGTTGATTGGTTAGGTGAAGAACAAGGTTTAGAAAGCATGATTAGGGAAGAATAGAGTGAATTACCCCATACACTAGAATGACTAGACTGCATATACACCATCAGTGAGGGTTCAATGCTTAATTCTATGTTCCCTACTTTCATGAGTTGAATTAGTGGAATTTGAGTTATTTTTGCCCCGAAGAACTTATTTACTTTTAACCAATTAGGCAAAATCATTTTAAGCATATAGTTGCATTCATATACATAGGTTGCATTGCATTTCATGAGTCTTACTTTTCCCTACTCATTTATTTTATCTCCTTAAGCTAAGCATGAGGACATGCTAATGTTTAAGTGTGGGGAGGTTGATAAACTACTATTTTATGGTTTATCTTGTGTTTAATTGAGTGGTTTCATCAAGTCTTCACCTACTTATTCATACTAATTGCATGATTTTATAATTCCTTCCTAGTTTTGTTCTATGGTTGAAAACTTGCTTCCTAAAGATTTTGTATATTTTAATTCTCCTTTATACCATTCGATGCCGTGATCTGTGTGTTAAGTGTTTCAGGCTTTATAGGGCAGGAATGGCTTAGAGAATGGAGATGAAGCTTGCAAAAATGGAAGGAACACAAGAAACTAAGGAGATGACCAGCGAGCATCAACGCACACGCATGGCTCACGCGTGCGCGCGATATGAAGAAATTTGCAGCGACGCGTGCGCGTGCCTGACACATACGCGCGGATTGAAGTCTGCAAAAATGATTCACACGCGTGGACGACGCGTGCGCGTGACAAGGAAATTCGCTGAATGACGCGCACGCGTGACTGACGCGTACGCGTGACATGCGCGATCTGCAGAAATAATAGAAAACGTTGGGGGCGATTTCGGGCCGCGTTTTAACCCAATTTTCAGCCCAGAAACATAGAATAAAGCCAGGAAACACGCAGAGACTCAAGATACACATTGACACATTCTCATTAGGATAGTTTTAGGTTTTTAGATCTGAATTTAGAGAGGATTATTCTCCCTCTAGGTTCTCTTTACGTTCATAGTTTATTAATTTATTGCTTTTTGCCTTTGGATATTGAAGAGTCATTACCTCCGTTGCAGACACTATTCTAGTTTATTTTCTTACTTGCTCTTTTATTTATTCCATATCCCTAGTTCTTGTTTAGAGTGGTAATTGGATTATTTTCGTGGATTGTTAATGCAAAGGATTACTTTTATTTTTAATTAATTTTGAATCCCTATTTTATTTAAATTATCATGTCTTCTTCTTATATTTCTATGAGCGTTATATTCATGTCAATGGAGTAGATCCCCTACTTGACATGGGGGTTGATTAAAAGGAGACACTTGAGTTGGAAGGCTTAAGTGAAGAATAAACTGGAAGTTGTTGGCTAGTTTTGTATTTACTAACGCTAGACCTTCCCAAGGGAGAGGACTAGGATTTGCGAATAAGAGTTAGCTCAATCACTTGACTTTTCTTTATTTAGTAAGGGTTAACTAAGTGAAAACAACAACCTTTTTGATACTACACTTAAGAGACCCCAACAAGGATAGAGCTTCTAATAAATCATTCCCCCAGTCAAGGCTTTTTATCTAGAATATTAATAATCATTCTTAGTTTTTATTGCTTTAATTTACAATTATTTAATTGCTCATTATCCAAACTCAAACTCTCTTGAAAACTCATGATTAATAAACTAGCACCCTTTCTAGCAACTCGTTGGGAGACGACCTGGGACTCATACTCCCAGTATTTTTATTCTAATTTTTGTGACACCTTTCTAAATTGGTGAGGCGGATTTTAGCTGGTTAAGAGCTATACTCGCATCGCTGTTCTTACATTACAATCTCTTAATTGGCCTAACTTCTACCACGCACCAATTTTTGGCGCCGTTGTCGGGGAGTTGTAATTGTGTGCTAAATTATTTATTAGTGTACATATTTTTATTTTTATTTGCATATTTTATTTTTATTTTTATTACCATGAGCTATATGTTTCTCTCATTGAATGACGCGTTCACTGCCTGATCTGAGTTTAGCCGCATTTGATCCTGAAATTGAAAGAATTATTTCACGTATTAGACGAGCTCGACGTCGGTTAGCCTCTGAGGGTGGTGAATTGATTGTTATCGATTCACCAGTCTCATCTGAGGGCAAATCTGAACCGCCATCTGAGAGCGAAACAAGCTCCTTTACTACTGATTCAGTTGATTCCCGTGCAGATAGAATGGCAGCACCTAGGAGGATTACTCTCCAGGAAGCCGGAGCCCCAGATTTTACAATGCAGCCTTATCAAGTGCATTATCCAACTCTGGCTGCAGATTTTGAATTGAAGACTGCACTAATCAACTTGATGCCCAAGTTTCATGGCTTACCTGCTTAGGAGCCCATTAAGCACCTTAGGGAGTTTCAGACAGCCTGTTCTACTGTTAGGCGTCAGGGTGCAAATGAAACTTCTATTCTGTTAATTGCCTTCCCGTTTTCTCTTAAGGGAAAGGCAAGGGAGTGGTACTACTCTCAACCTGAAGCGACTGTTACCAACTGGGATATGCTCAGGAGAGAATTTTTGGAAAAATACTTTCCAGCTGAGGTTACAGATAGATTGAGAAAAGAGATCTCCTGCATTGTTCAAGGTGAATCAGAAACTCTCTATGAGTACTGGGAGTGTTTTAAGAACCTTCTAGACGCATGCCCCCATCACATGATTGACAGGCTAGTGTTGATCAGTTATTTCACTCAAGGCATGAAGCCTCGGGATAAAACTACATTAGATGGTGCAAGTAATGGTTCTCTAAAAAAGTACAAGACCGCAGATGAAGCATGGCAACTGATCAGCGACTTAGCTGAGTCTACCAGGAATCACAGGCACAGGAGCAACCACTCAAAAGCTGTTGCAGAAATTTCCTCTAGAATTGAGACTTAAAGTTTTTTCTTTCAATCATATTCAGTGTTTACTCTTTAAACTAATGTACCATGATATGGTGGGTATAAATGATTTGCAAATATGTGTCTTGATATGTTGTTTGTAATTCTGTGGGCATAAAGAAGAGATGAAACTCACTCTCCCTCTTAGAATTGAACAATTTAGGTTTGTAATCTATTGACTTACAGTAAATGCAGTAGATAAGCCAACTTCTCAATTTTTGTGACTATTTGAAAAAGGGCCAAAATATCTCATTTTCAGCTTCTGACTCCTACACCATGCCACTGATTGCTGCTGGTATGGCTGCAATGTGATGAATACAAAGTCACCAACCCTGTATACAAACAATATTATTCGCAAGTTCATCATCTCGCCAGCCAAAGAAAAAAAAGGCAGCTGAAAAAGTTACAACAGCAAGACTGACAAAGTAGGCATTGATGCGGGAGGCTACTGACATGGCTGTAGTGGCAAAACATCAATAGCATCTGGTGAGGTTGGGCAAAAAGTGATGTAATACCTGTGCTGAAGTCAAATCAAACCGAGCCAAGCCTTGAACACCTCTTTTACATTAAGAAAAAAAAAATATTTTTTACCTATTTTTTTCAACCTTGTACAGTTTATACTCATTGAACTAATGTACCATGATATGGTGGGTACAAATGAGAGGCAATAATGTGGCTTGACATGTTATTAGTTCTGTGGACGTAAGGCAGAGATGAAACTTACGCACCCTCTTACCATTGAACAATTTAGGTTTGTAATTATTTGACTTACACTATATGCAGTAGATAAGCCACCTTTCTGATTCCAGTGACTATTGGAAAAAGGGAAAGAATCTTTCTTTCCCAACTTCTGAATCTTGCGCCATGCCATTGATTGCTGCTGGTATGACTACAGTTTGACGAATACAAAGTCACCCACCTTGTATGCCACAACATTATTCACATGTTCCTCAGCTCTCTAGCCAAAGAAGAAAGAGGCAGCTGAAAAGGTTACAACAGGGAGACAGGCAAAGTGGGCATTGATGCAGGAGGCTGTTGATAAGGCTGCAGCGGTAAAGAATCAACAACATCTGGTGAGGTTGGGTAGGAAGTGATGCAATATCTGTGCTAAAGTCAAATCAAATCAAGGCAGGCCTTGAACACTCCCCTTCCCTTAAGAAAAAATATCTTTTATTTAAGTCAAATCATGGACGAAATCTTGATGTTTAACTCTGAATGACACTTGTGGACAGCTTATCATAGTCACAATGGCTTCCGAAGTAGCATTACACACATTCAGATAATAATCTAACACAACTATCTTTAGCTCTAATTCACTAGCCCTCTCAAATACAATGAATGAATGAGTAGCTCCAGAATCAAATAAAGCATTCAAAGTTTTACTGGCTATTTCACATTTACCTTGGATAAGTATATCAGACCCATCTGCACCTACAGCTGAGGTAGTGAATACCCGACCAGGCTGCTGTGCTCTCCTAGTCCCTTTCCTCTGCTTCTCCAGACAGTTTCTGGCCTTATGCCCCGCTTTACCACAAGAGTAGCACAAGCCCCATCTAGCCTTGCACGGGAGTCCCGGATGATGACTCCCGCATCTAGCACAAGCATGGTCATTCAGAGGCTACTTCCCAAATCTTCATCATCGAGCAACTGTTGTTGTTAGGCCTTCTGAAACTAGCCTGACCCTGAGCCTACTGTGGTACAAAGCCTCCATGCTTGAAAGTCTGACCCCTAGGAGCAAAGCTTATTCCTTGGTTTGCTGAAAAGGCTTCCTCTGACTTTCTTTCTCTATAGCCACCTTTCTTACACAATCTTCAACAACTCTGCTCTTATTCACCAACTCTGAGAAAGTACTGATCTCTATTGGTCCTACAAAACTTAAGATGTCGCTCCAGAATCCTCCTTCGTACTTAATACACTTCCATTCCTCGAAGTCTCCCGGAGCTCCCTGACATATGCAGGAAAATCTGCATAGCTCCTCAAACTTGTTTGTATACACTAACACGGACATAACACCCTGCTTCAGCTACAGTAACTCAAGTTCCTTTTCTGTCCTTACAAATTTTGGGAAGTATTTCTTATAAAATTCAACCTGGAAGGCATCCTAGGGAATAGGATCCTCATCCTGCTGAAGGAGACGTCGTGTACCCTGCCACCAATGCAATGCTTCCCCAGTGAGTTGATAGGTAGCAAACTTGACACACTGCTCTTCAGGCACCAGTTGTGCTTGCAGTGCTTGTTTCATGGCCTGAAACAAGGTATCGGCTTCAGTCAGATTGGTGGTTCCTTTGAAAACTGGAGGGTTAACATTCAAGAATATTGACAGCGTCATCGGTCCATTTCTGCCATTTTCCCCATTACCATTATTGTTCATTTGCTGCCCAAGCGCCTCAGTAGTGGCTTGCATAGCAGCAGCCATATTCTCTAACGTAGACATGAAGTTCACCAGGTTATTCGTGTCAGTTTTCAGTTCCTGATTACTATTTCGACCTCTCCCACAGCCTCGACCACAACCAGGAGGCGCCATCTGGTTCCTATACACAAGAAATAATCGATATCAAGTTGATCAGTCTCAATATCGGAAGTCTACTGCTTCAAAGACCCAAATGCATGTTCATGAACATTTATACTAGTTATATCAGTCAGATATCCTAATAGCACATAAACACACACACAGAGAATGCACAGAAGCATAGTCAGTCTGTCCCTCAGGTTCTACAGGAATGAACTATTTTGATACCATAATGTAACACCCTACCACACAGAGCCTTATGCTTAAGTCATAAGACAGAGGTGGTGAGGTATGATAAACCAAAATTTTATGGTATATTTTGGATTGAATTGAGTGAATTTTGTCAACTATTCTCACACTTATTCATGTAAATTGCATGTTTTTAAGTTTCCTTCCTATTTTTGTGCTATGATTGAAAACATGCTTCCTAGGCCTTTAAATTACTAATTTTTAATCCTCTCTTATTACCATTCGATGTCGTGATATGTGCATTAAGTGATCTCAGGTTTACAGGGCAGGAATGGTTTAGAGGATGGAAAGAAAGCATGCAAAAGTGGAAGGAACACAAGAATTTGGAGATTTGAGAAGCTGGTCTCGATGCGTACGTATGGATGACGCGTACGTATGGATGACGCGTACGCGTGACCAAGCCATAGTCCAAATGACGCGTACATGGTGCATGAATCCCCACGCTTTGTACAACTAAACCAACATGTGCACTAGGTCGTCAAAGTAATACATGAGCGAGTCAGGGTCGATCCCACGAGGATTGTGGTTTGAAGCAACCTATGGTTATCTTGTAGGTCTTAGTTAGGCAGATCAGAAGGTGTTGTTTTAGGAAGTTAGCTATTAGGAATTATATGATGGGATTAGAGTTGAAAGTTGGAGTTGCTTTGTCTTTCTGGATTAACTCTAGTAGTACTGCTTTCCTTGCTTGTGAGTGATTTCTTCAATGGCAGGCTGTATGTGATTGACACTGGTTTGAGCAGCTGCCAATACTCCTCCGGATCTGAACCCCAGGTTTAGTGCAGATCCATCTCTACTTGAGGGTGAAGCACGTTAGGCTCTAGCCTCTACCATAGAGACCCTAATCACCCCGTAAATCGGCTGAACTGATGTCTCGAGAAGTCCCTAACGAAGTCGTGGATTAGCCGTCCGAGAGACGTGTATTCAAGCTGGTGGTTCATCATTGTCCGATGAAAGACGCACTCTAAAACCATGTAGAATGTGATAACTTTATGCCAGTTCAACGCATTCATAGTGATGAAGAACGAATACACATCTTATAATTAATCAAACACGGATCGAAGAGAAACAGTAATACTTTTATTAATTCATAGGACTTAGCAGGGATCCTCCCCTCAACTTAGGAGGTTTATAAACTCATACTGAAGAGAGAATACAATGGAAAAGTGTGAATAATGCTGAACGATGTATGATAAGTATGAAAATCATGCAAAATACACTTTAAATACTAAACATATGACTAGTAAGGGTAAAATAGTCTATTTAGTGCTAAAATTCACTTTTGGGGCCCACTTGGTGAGTGTTTGGGCTGAGATTTGATGAGATCCACGTGCTATGAGGCTCCTTGGGCATGGAACACCAGCTAGGGGGTCCTCTCTGGGCCTTTGGACGTTAGGCTCTGCTCATTGGGCGCTGGACGCCTGGAAGGGGGCAGGAAGCTGGCGTTGAACGCCAATATTGGGCCTTCTAATCCGGAGCAAAGTATGGACTATTATATATTTCTGGAAAGCTCTAGAAGTCAGCCTTCCATAGCCATTAAGAGCGCTCCATTTGGACTTCTGTAGCTCCAAAAAAGCTCTTCTAAATGCAGGCAGGTCAGATTTGGATAGCATCTGCAGTGCTATCTCTGTCTCTGAATCAAACTTCTGCTCCACCTCCTCAAATTCAGCCAGAAAATACCTAAAATTTCCCAAAAACATAAAAACTCATAGTAGAATCCAAAAATATTAATTTAACACTAAAACCTATAAAAACTTAACTAAAACTAAAAAAACACACTAAAAACTATATGAAAGTGATGTCAAAAAGCGTATAAAATATCCGCTCATCACAATACCAAACTTAAACTGTTGCTTGTCCCCAAGCAACTAAAAACACGGTAGGATAAAAAGAAAATTAAGATACAATAAATTTCTAAGTTTCAAATGAAGCTTAGTTTAAAATCAGATGAGCGGGACTTAGTAGCTTTTTGCTTCTGAATAGTTTTGGCATCTCACTATCCATTAAAACTCAGAGATGTTGGCATCTTTAGGAACTTAGAGTCCAGATGATATTATTTAATTTCCTAGTTAAGCTTATTTTGATTCTTGAACACAGCTTTCAAAGTCTTGGCCGTGACCCTAAGCACTCTATTTTCCAGTATTACCACCGGATACATTCATGCCACAGACACTTTACCTGGGTGAACCTTTTCAGATTGTGACTCAGCTTTGCTAGAGTCCCCAGAAAGAGGTGTCCAGAGTTCTTAAGATACTCTTTTTCTTTGGACCGCGACTTTAACCGCTTAGTCTCAAGCTTTTTACTTGACACCTTCACGCCACAAGCACATGGTTAGGGATAGGTTGGTTTAGCCGCTTAGGCCAGGATTTTATTCCTTTGGGCCCTCCTATCCACTGATGCTCAAAGCCTTGAGTCCTTTTACCCTTGACTTTTGGTTTAAAGGGTTACTGACTTTTTCTGCTTTTTATTTTTTTTCTTTTTTTTCGCCATTTTCTTTTTTTTTCGCATGCATAAATTTTTTTTTGAGAAAAGGACAAATAGGTCCCTGACTTTTTGTCTTGCAGACATTTTCGTCCCTGACCATTGAAAATACTTTTAAGTCCCTGACCTTCAAAAAACTTGGACGGATTAGTCCCTGACGGAGACATTTGGACGGATCAGTCCCTGACGGAGGCATTTGGACGGAGGGACTGATCCGTCCAAGTTTTGTGAAGGTCAGGGACTTAAAAGTATTTTTCAATGGTCAGAGACTAAAATGTCCGCGGGAAAAAAGGTCAGGGACCTATTTGTCCTTTTCTCTTTTTTTTTTCTTTTGCAACATGCTTTTCTTTTGCTTTTTGCTGCTTTTTCTTACTTCAAGAATCAATTTTTAGATTTTTTAGATTCTCAATAATATTTTTTCTTTTTCCTTATTCTTTCAAGAGCTAACATTCATAAATTTCAACTTCAAATATGCACTTCTTTATTTCATACATTCAGAAAATAAAAGCAAATGACACCATATCAAACTAATTAAACTAATCTTATTTTAAACTTGAAATTCATGCATCTCTTAGTTCTTTTCAAAAAAAAATTTCATTTATGCAAGGTGAGAAATATATGAAACATTTTACAACTTAAAGACATCAAATGCAAATGATCATACAGCTAGAACAAGAGAACAAATAAACAGACAGATAGAAAACAGAAAAATAACAGAAAAAGAGTAAAAGAGAACGAATCCACCTGAATGATGGTGGCCAGTGCTCCTCCTTGAGGATCCCATGTAGTGCTTGATCTCTTCAATGTCACTCCTTTGTCTTTGTTGAGGCGGCTGCACAGGTTCATGTGCATGGTTTCTGGTTTGCTCCATCCTCTTCTTCTATACTTAAGAGTGGTAGAAGTCACAAAGCAAAGATTTTGCAACACCAAACTAAAGAGTTTTGCTCGTTCTCGAGCAAATATGATCAATAGGGAAGAAGAAGGTGGGGTAGGTGGAGCTTCTGTGGGACCTCTTGGTCCTGATAGGCTAGGGAATCCAGATTCCTTGTTTCTCTGCACTGGGGTTTGAACGCCCAGGGGCTGCTCCCTAGCTGGCGTTCAATGTCAGCAATGCTCCCCACTTGGGGTGTTGAACGCTCAGCAGGGATACCCTAGCTGGCGTTCAACTTTAACACTCTTTCCGGAGTGTTCTGTTTTCACTGATGTGAATTCCGTCTCTTGACTGGTGCATATGATCATGACTCTAACAACTGAAAGAAAATAAACATGGTTGAGTAAGGTTGGGGTTGCCTCCCAACAAGCGCTTCTTTAATGTCATTAGCTTGGCGGACAACTCCTTTCAAGGAGGAAGATAGTCATAGAGGAATAAATCCTCATTCCTTACTGGGAGCTTCCTTCCTATGCTCTCATGGAATAGCGTAATACGCTCAAGAGACATGATTTTGTTCACTGCCTAAGGCAAGGTTGGGCTTACAGCAGTATGCTGGTGTCCCTTTTTGTCACTTTCCTCTTCCATGGTGAATACCATGATAAGATAAGTGAATACCATCATCTTCCATGGTGAAAAGCCCTCAGTAGGGATATTCTTGTTTTTTCAGCCCCTAGGTATCTTCCTTTTGGGGCCTTCCTCCTTCGTGGATAGTGTACATCCAACATTAAACTTACGTTTGGTCTTAGGAGGGATTGAGTTAGTTCCATCCAAGGGAGGAGGCTTGGATGCTGAATCCTTTATGCAAGTGCCTCCCTTGTCAAGGGGTAATGGAGGGTCAAGGACCTTGAATACCATCCAGTCCTTATGCAAGGTAATCCTTGTTTTCTTTTGGATTCCCAGCTTCTCCATTACTATACTTGACTCTAGGTCAAACAGAGTCTTCTCAAAGGTCATGGTGCCTATGGTGCAAGGAATCAGAAAGCGTCCAGGGTCTGAAAGCTTCTGAGGTAGCTCTTGCTGGACCAAAGTATTAAGGTCTTTGGAAAGCAATGGAGGTTCTTCCTCCAAAGGCTTTGTACCAAACAGTTTTGTATTCAGCTTCATAGGAGCTCCTAGGTGCCAAGCAACTTGCTCTTTCCTAGTGTCTTCATCCTCATTTGAGGATGAGTAGTCATCAGAACCGATGCACTGTAGAAGTTTATTCAAAGGAACCTCAATTGTCTTTGTGCTTTCCTTTGGTTTTGGGCTAGAGGGTTCTTGAGTGGGATTCAGGCACTCAAAAGGTGTCCTCTGACTGGCGTTCAACGCCAGCTCTATCAACTTATTGGGCATTGAACACCCTTGCTGACCACCCTAACTGGCATACAACGCCAGTCCCTCTAGCATTTTGGGCCTTGGATGCCTAGCAGGGGTGTCCTTGTTGGCGTTTAATGCCAACTTCCCTGGGAGTATAGGAGTTGAATGCCCAGTAAGGGCTTCCTCACTGGCGTTGAATACGTTACAAACTGGCGTTCAACTCCATGAATGACCTCTCCACGTGTAAACTTCAAGCCCAGCCCAGGCACACACCAAGTGGGCCCCGGAAGTAGATTTATGCATCAATTACTTACTTCTGTAAACCCTAGTAAATAGTTTAGTATAAATAGGACTTTTTACTATTGTATTATGATCTTATGATCATATTTTGATCTATTGATCACGTTTGGGGGCTGGCCATTCGGCCATGCCTGAACCTTTCACTTATGTATTTTTAACGGTAGAGTTTCTACACACCATAGATTAAGGTGTGGAGCTCTGCTGTTCCTCACGAATCAATGCAAAGTACTACTGTTTTTCTATTCAATTCAACTTATTCCGCTTCTAAGATATTCATTCGCACTTCAATATGAATGTGATGAACGTGACAATCATCATCATTCCCCTACGAACGCGTGCCTGACAACCACTTCCGTTCCACCTTAGATTGAATGAATATCTCTTGGATCTCTTAATCAGAATCTTCGTGGTATAAGCTAGATTGATGGCGGCATTCATGAGAGTCCGGAAAGTCTAAACCTTGTCTGTGGTATTCCGAATAGGATTCAGGGATTGAATGACTGTGACGAACTTCAAACTCGCGAGTGCTGGGCGTAGTGACAGACGCAAAAGGAGGGTGAATCCTATTCCAGAATGATCGAGAACCTCAGATGATTAGCCGTGCTGTGACAGAGCATTTGGACCTTTTTCACAAGAGGATGGGATGTAGCCATTGACAACGATGATGCCCTTACAGAAAGCTTGCCATGGAAAGGAGTAGGACTGATTGGATGAAGACAACAGGAAAGCAGAAGTTCAAAAGAACAAAAGCATCTCTATACGCTTATCTAAAATTCTCACCAATGATATACATAAGTATTTCTATCTTTATTTTCTATTTATTTATTATTATTATTCGAAAACTCCATAACCATTTGATATCCGCCTGACTGAGATTTACAAGGTGACCATAGCTTGCTTCATACCAATAATCTCCGTGGGATCGACCCTTACTCACGTAAGGTTTTATTACTTGGACGACCCAGTGTACTTGCTGGTTAGTTGTGCGAAGTTGTGAAGTTATGTTTGGACCATGGTATTGTGCACCAGTTATTGGCGCCATTGCCAAGGAGAGAACGAACAATAAATTTTACAACCTCAGAGTAACAATTTCGCATACTAAGTTTTTGGCGCCGTTGCCGGGGATTGTTTGAGTTTGGACAACTGACGGTTCATCGTGTTGCTCAGATTAGGTAATTTTCTTTTTGTTTTATTTTCAAATGTTTTTCAAAAAAAAATCTTTCAAAAATTTTTCATCTGTTTTTGAAAATTATTTCAGAATTTTTAAGAATGAATTCTAGAGTTTCATGAAAAATGTTGGAGCCTGGCTGGCTGTAAAGCCATGTCTAATTCTTTTGGATAGGGGCTTCCAACCATCAGCATAGAGGCAAGTTAATTTGAATATCAGTTGTTGCATGCCTGATTTGTATCTTCTAAAGCTTGGCTGGCTATTAAGCCATGCCTAACCCTCAGATTGGAGCTTTAGACTAAGAGTACAAGATTCCTGGAATTCATATTAAAAATTTTGAAATCCTTATTTTTCTTTTTCACATTAAATTTTGAAAAATCCAAAAAAATCATAAAATCATAAAAATCAAAAATATTTTGTGTTTCTTGTTTAAGTCTTGAGTCAATTTCAAGTTTGGTGTCAACTGCATACTCATCTTGCATTTTTCTAAAATTGCATTCATGCATTGCATTCATCATGATCTTCAAGTTGTTCTTGATAAACCTTCTTGATTGATCTTCATATTTTATTACTTTGTGTTGTATGGTGTTTTTCATATGCATTCTTGCATTCATAGTGTCTAAACATTAAAAATTTCTAAGTTTGGAGTCTTGCATGTTTTCTTTGCATCAAAAATTTTTCAAAAAATAAGTTCTTGATGTTCATCATGATCTTCATAGTGTTCTTGGTGTTCATCTTGACATTCATAGCATTCTTGCATGCATTCATTGTTTTGATCCAAAATTTTCATGCATTGCATCATTTTCATGTTTTTCTCTCTCATCACTAAAAATTCAAAAATCAAAAAAATATCTTCCCCTTTTTCTCTCATAAATTTTCGAAAATTTGAGTTGACTTTTTCAAAAATTTTTAAAATTCAATTGTTTCTTATGAGTCAAATCAAATTTTCAATTTAAAAATCTTATCTTTTTCAAAATCTTTTTCAAATATCAAATCTTTTTCATTTTTCTTATTTATTTTTGAAAATTTTAAAAATATTTTTCAAAAATCTTTTCTTAATTTTATCTTATAATTTTCGAAAATATTCTCATTAATTAATGTTTTGATTCAAAAATTTCAAGTTTGTTACTTGCTTCTCAAGAAAGATTCAAACTTTAAGTTCTAGAATCATATCTTGTGATTTCTTGTGAGTCAAGTCATTAATTATGATTTTAAAAATCAAATCTTTTTCAAAACTAATTCTAATCATATATTTCTATCATATCTTTTTTAAAAAAAAATTCTTATCTTTTTAAAAAAAAATTTGATTTTCAAGTATCTTTTCTAACTTCTTATCTTCTTATCTTTTCAAAATTGATTTTCAAATCTTTTTCAACTAACTAACTAACTTTTTGTTTGTTTCTTATCTTTTTCAAAACTACCTAACTAACTCTCTCTCTCTCTAATTTTCGAAAATACTTCCCTCTTTTTCAAAAATTCTTTTTAATTAATTAATTGTTTCAATTTTTTATTTTAATTTTAACTTTTTCCTAATTTTCGAAAATCACTAACCGCTTTTCAAATTTTTTTTTTCGAAAATCCTCTTTCTCTCTCATCTCTTTCTATTTATTTATTCATCTACTAACACTTCATCTCACCCAAATTCGAACTCCCTCTTCCATCTGTGTTCGAATTTTCTCTTCTTCCCTTCTTTACATTACATTCTTTTCTTCTTCTACTCACACAGGGGAACCTCTATACCTGGGTAAAAAGGATCCCTATTATTATTATTTTTCTGTTCCCTCTTTTTCATATGAGCAGGAGCAAGGACAAGAACATTCTTGTTGAAGCAGACCCTGAACCTGAAAGGACTCTGAAGAGGAAACTAAGAGAAGCTAAAATATAACAATCCAGAGATAACCTTACAGAAATTTTCGAACAGGAAGAGGAGATGGCAGCCAAAAATAATAATAATGCAAGGAGGATGCTTGGTGACTTTACTGCACCTAATTCCAATTTACATGGAAGAAGCATCTCCATCCCTACCATTAGAGCAAACAATTTTGAGCTGAAACCTCAATTAGTTTCTCTGATGCAACAAAACTGCAAGTTTCATGGACTTCCATCTGAAGATCCTTTTCAGTTCTTAACTGAATTTTTGCAGATCTGTGATACTGTTAAGACTAATGGAGTAGATCCTAAAGTCTATAGGCTCATGCTTTTCCCTTTTGCTGTAAGAGACAGAGCTAGAGTGTGGTTGGACTCTCAACCCAAAGATAGCCTGAACTCTTGGGATAAGCTGGTCACGGCTTTCTTAGCCAAGTTCTTTCCTCCTCAAAAGCTTAGTAAGCTTAGAGTGGATGTTCAAACCTTCAGACAGAAAGAAGGTGAATCCCTCTATGAAGCTTGGGAGAGATACAAGCAACTGACCAAAAAGTGTCCTTCTGACATGCTTTCAGAATGGACCATCTTGGATATATTCTATGATGGTCTGTCTGAATTAGCTAAGATGTCATTGGATACTTCTGCAGGTGGATCCATTCACCTAAAGAAAACGCCTGCAGAAGCTCAAGAACTCATTGACATGGTTGCTAATAACCAGTTCATGTACACTTCTGAGAGGAATCCTGTGAGTAATGGGACGCCTCAGAAGAAGGGAGTTCTTGAAATTGATACTCTGAATGCCATATTGGCCCAGAATAAAATATTGACTCAGCAAGTCAATATGATTTTTCAGAGTCTGAATGGAATGCAAGCTGCATCCAACAGTACTCAAGAGGCATCTTCTGAAGAAGAAGCTTATGATCCTGAGAACCCTGCAATAGCAGAGGTGAATTACATAGGTGAACCATATAGAAACACTTATAATCCCTCATGGAGAAATCACCCAAATCTCTCATGGAAGGATCAACAAAAGCCTCAACAAGGCTTTAATAATGGTGGAAGAAACAGGTTTAGCAATAGCAAGCCTTTTCCATCATCTACTCAGCAACAGACAGAGAACTCTGAACAAAATACCTCTAATTTAGCAAATTTAGTCTCTGATCTATCTAAGGCCACTATGAGTTTCATGAATGAACCAAGGTCCTCCATTAGAAATTTGGAAGCACAAGTGGGCCAGTTGAGTAAAAGGATCACTGAAATCCCTCCTAGTACTCTCCCAAGCAATACAGAAGAGAATCCAAAAGGAGAGTGCAAGGCCATTGATTTGACTATCATGGCCGAACCCACAAGAGAGGAGGAGGACATGAATCCCAAGGAGGAAGACCTCCTAGGACGTCCAGTGATCAATAAGGAGTTTCCCTCTGAGGAACCAAAGGACTCTGAGGCTCATCTAGAGACCATAGAGATTCTATTGAACCTCCTTACGCCATTCATGAGCTCTGATGAGTATTCCTCTTCTGAAGAGAATGAGGATGTTACTAAAGAGCAAGTTGCCAAGTTCCTTGATGCAATCATGAAGCTGCATGCCAATTTATTTGGTAAAGAGACTTGGGGAGATGAACCTCCCCTGTTCACCAATGAACTAAATGCATTGGATCAACTGAGATTGCCTCAGAAGAAACAGGATCCTGGAAAGTTCCTAATACCTTGTACCATAGGCACCATGACCTTTGAGAAGGCTCTATGTGACCTTGGGTCAGGAATAAACCTTATGCCATTCTCTGTAATGGAGAAACTGGGAATCTTTAAGGTACAAGCTGCTAAAATCTCATTAGAGATGGCAGACAATTCCAGAAAATAGGCTTATGGACAAGTAGAGGACATGTTAGTAAAGGTTGAAGGCCTTTACATCCCTGCTGATTTTATAATCCTAGATACTGGGAAGGATGAGGATGAATTCATCATCCTTGGAAGACCCTTCCTAGCCACAGCAAGAGCTGTGATTGATGTTAACAGAGGTGAACTAGTCCTTCAATTGAATGAGGACTCCCTTGGGTTTAAAACTCAAGGACATCCTTCTGTAAACATGGAAAAGAGGCACAGTAAGCTTCTCTCAAAACAGAGTCAACCAGAGCCCCCACAGTCAAACTCTAAGTTTGGTGTTGGGAGGCCACAACCAAACTCTAAGTTTGGTGTTGAACTCCCATATCCAAACTCTAAGTTTGGTGTTGGGGAGTCTCAACAATGCTCTAAACATCTGTGAGGCTCCATGAGAGCCCACTGTCAAGCTATTGACATTAAAGAAGCGCTTGTCGGGAGGCAACCCAATTTTTATTTATCTAATTTTATTTTTTATTGTTATTTCATGTTTTATTAGGTTCATGATCATGTGGAGTCACAAAATAAATATAAAAATTGAAAACGGAATCAAAAACAGCAGAAGAAAAATCACACCCTGGAGGAGGATCTTACTGGCGTTTGAACGCCAGTAAGGAGCATCTGGCTGGCGTTCAACGCCAGAACAGAGCATGGATCTGGCGTTGAACACCCAAAACAAGCAACATCCTGGCGTTTAAACGCCAGAAATACACCCTGAGAAGAGCTGGCGCTGAACGCCAGAAACAAGCATGAAGCTGGCGTTCAACGCCAGAAACATGCTGCAGATGGGCGTTGAACGCCCAAAATAAGCATCACTTCGGCGTTTAAACGCCAGAAATGCATGCAAAGGCATTTTGCATGCCTAATTGGTGCAAGGATGTAAATCCTTGACACCTCAAGATCTGTGGACCTCACAGGATCATCTCAGGATTTGTGGACCCCACAGGATCCCCACCTTCCCTCCTCATAATCCTAGATTCTTCCACATCTTCTTCTTCATCTATTGTTTCTTCTCTTGCTCGAGGGCGAGAAACATTCTAAGTTTGGTGTGGTAAAAGCATAAGCTTTTTGTTTTTCCATTACCATTGATGTCACCTAAGACCGGAGAAACCTCTAAAAAAGGGAAAGGGAAGACAAAAGCTTCCACCTTCGAGTCATGGGAGATGGAGAGATTCATCTCAAGGATCTATAGCTCAGTGGTAGAACATTTGACTGCAAATCAAGAGATCCCTGAGATACCTCAGGGGATACATTTTCCTCCATACAATTATTGGGAGCAACTAAGGGTGGAACATCAAGAGCACTCCATCACCCTCCATGAAAATAGAAAAGATCAAAGAGCAATGAGGGAGGAGCAACAAAGACAAGGAAGAGACATAGAAGAGCTCAAGGACATCATTGGTTCCTCAAGAAGGAAACGCCACCATCACTAAGGTGGACTCATTCCTTGTTCTTAAATTTTCTGTTTTTCGTTTTCTTATGTTAAATGTTTATCTATGTTTGTGTCTTTATTACATGATCATTAGTGTCTAAGTGTCTATGCCTTAAAGTAGTGAATATGAATCCATCACCTCTCTTAAATGAAAAATATTTTTAATTCAAAAGAACAAGAAGTACATGAGTTTTGAATTTATCCTTGAACTTAGTTTAATTATTTTGATGTGGAGACAATACTTTTTATTTTCTGAATGAATGCTTGAACAGTGCATATGTCTTTTGAAGTTGGTGTTTTAGAATGTTAAATATGTTGGCTCTTGAAAGAATGATGAACAGGAGACATGTTATTTGATAATCTGAAAAATCATAAAAATGATTCTTGAAGCAAGAAAAAGCAGTGAATACAAAAGCTTGCAGAAAAAAAAAGAAAAAAAATGGCGAAAAAAAAATTAAAGAAAAAGAAAAAGTAAGCAGAAAAAGCCAAAAGCTCTTAAAACCAAAAGGCAAGAGCAAAAAGCCAATAGCCCTTAAAACCAAAAGGCAAGGGTAATAAAAAGGATCCCAAGGCTTTGAGCATCAGTGGATAGGAGGGCCTAAAGGAATAAAATCCTGGCCTAAGCGGCTAAAACAAGCTGTCCCTAACCATGTGCTTGTGGCGTGAAGGTGTCAAGTGAAAACTTGAGACTGAGCGGTTAAAGTCAAGGTCCAAAGCAAAAAAAGAGTGTGCTTAAGAACCCTGGACACCTCTAATTGGGGACTTTAGCAAAGCTGAGTCACAATCTGAAAAGGTTCACCCAGTTATGTGTCTGTGGCATTTATGTATCCGGTGGTAATACTGGAAAACAAAGTGCTTAGGGCCACGGCCAAGACTCATAAAGTAGCTGTGTTCAAGAATTAACATACTGAACTAGGAGAATCAATAACACTATCTGAACTCTGAGTTCCTATAGATGCCAATCATTCTGGACTTCAATGGATAAAGTGAGATGCCAAAACTATTCAAGAGGCAAAAAGCTACAAGTCCCGCTCATCTGATTGGAGCTATGTTTCATTGATAGTTTGGAATTTATAGTATATTCTCTTCTTTTTTATCCTATTTGATTTTCAGTTGCTTGGGGACAAGCAACAATTTAAGTTTGGTATTGTGATGAGCGGATAATTTATACGCTTTTTGGCATTGTTTTTAGTATGTTTTTAGTAGGATCTAGTTACTTTTAGGGATGTTTTCATTAGTTTTTATGTTAAATTCACATTTCTGGACTTTACTATGAGTTTGTGTGTTTTTTTGTGATTTCAGGTATTTTCTGGCTGAAATTGAGGGACTTGAGCAAAAATCAGATTCAGAGGTTGAAGAAGGACTGCTGATGCTGTTGGATTCTGACCTTCCTGCACTCAAAGTGAATTTTCTGGAGCTACAGAACTCAAAATGGTGCACTTCCAATTGCGTTGGAAAGTAGACATCCAGGGCTTTCCAGAAATATATAATAGTCCAAACTTTGGTCGAGTTTAGACGACGCAAAAGGGCGTTGAACGCCAGTTCTACGCTGTAGTCTGGAGTTAAACGCCAGAAACACGTCACAAGCCAGAGTTGAACGCCAAAAATACGTTACAAACTGGCGTTCAGCTCCAAGAATGACCTCTCCATGTGTAAACTTCAAGCTCAGCCCAAGCACACACCAAGTGGGCCCCGGAAGTGGATTTATGCATCAATTACTTGCTTCTATAAACCCTAGTAACTAGTTTAGTATAAATAGGACTTTTTACTATTGTATTATGATCTTATGATCATATTTTGATCTATTGATCACGTTTGGGGGTTGGCCATTCGGCCATGCCTGAACCTTTCACTTATTTATTTTTAACGGTAGAGTTTCTACACTCCATAGATTAAGGTGTGGAGCTCTGCTGTTCCTCACGAATCAATGCAAAGTACTACTGTTTTTCTATTCAATTCAATGTATTCCGCTTCTAAGATATTCATTCGCACTTCAATATGAATGTGATGAACGTGACAATCATCATCATTCCCCTACGAACGCGTGCCTGACAACCAATTCCGTTCCACCTTAGATTGAATGAATATCTCTTGGATCTCTTAATCAGAATCTTCGTGGTATAAGCTAGATTGATGGCGGCATTCATGAGAGTCCGGAAAGTCTAAACCTTGTCTGTGGTATTCTGAGTAGGATTCAGGGATTGAATGACTATGACGAACTTCAAACTCGCGAGTGCTGGGCGTAGTGACAGACGCAAAAGGAGGGTGAATCCTATTCCAGTATGATCGAGAACCTCAGATGATTAGCCGTGTTGTGACAGAGCATTTGGACTTTTTTCACAAGAGGATGGGATGTAGCCATTGACAATGGTGATGCCCTTACAGAAAGCTTGCCATGGAAAGGAGTAGGACTGATTGGATGAAGACAGCAGGAAAGCAGAAGTTCAGAAGAACAAAAGCATCTCTATACGCTTATCTGAAATTCTCACCAATGATATACATAAGTATTCCTATCTTTATTTTCTATTTCTTTATTATTATTATTCGAAAACTCCATAACCATTTGATATCCGCCTGACTGAGATTTACAAGGTGACCATAGCTTGCTTCATACCAACAATCTCCGTGGGATCGACCCTTACTCACGTAAGGTTTTATTACTTGGACGACCCAGTGCACTTGCTGGTTAGTTGTGTGAAGTTGTGAAGTTATGTTTGGACCATGGTATTGTGCACCAGTTATTGGCGCCATTTCCAAGGAGAGAACGAACAACAAATTTTACAACCTCAGAGTAACAATTTCGCATACCATCCCTCCAGACTCGGCCTCTGCCTCAGTAGAAGGTATCAGATTTAGACTTAAGCCAAGATCATAAAGGGCTTTGCCAAAAATGATCTTTCCAGTAATCCATAGGATCTAGAAGCTCCATGGATCTGGCATCTTCCTTGGCAACTCAGGCTGAATTAGGATACTGTACTTCTTAGTAAGTATCTCTATTTCATCTCCCCTTAGGTCCTTCTTTTCAAATACCTATGTAAAGGAGATATTCACTTGCAGTTTCTTAAGGGCTGCTGAGGAATGAGCTAATTGCTCATCTGCCAGTTCTTTCTGCACGCCAAGGAAATGTGGCTCTTGAGGTTCTTTCATCTCTGCAAGAGGGAGCTTTGTGATCATCACAGACTCCTCTTGTACGCCCAGAGAGGAATCAACTTGAGGTTCATTCTCTTCTATAGGGGCATGCTTAATGGCAGTCCTAGGATCCTTTTGGTCCTTGCTTGCCTTAAGTCCCTTAGTAGCATACTCCTGAGGTTTGGCCTCCCTGGTGAAGACTACTGTCTCACCTTCTTTTAAGGTTTCCATGTCAAGAACTTCTGTCCTAGCTGGGGTCTCCGCACAGGAGTATAAATGCTGGTTTTTGGCAGCTATCTCAATGAACTCATCTGCCTCTTCATGTGTCTCTATTAGGTCCAGAGAACCACCTTCAAAGTGATCTAATGTCTCTCTGGCCATCTTAGAGATGGCTTCATAGAAAATGATCATCTTGCCCCATCCAGACAACACAAGGGGGGAGGGGACAATTCCTGAACATCAACTTGTACCTCTCCCAAGCATCACGGAGAGACTCACTCTCCTTCTGTCTGAAGGTCTGGACATTTGTCACTAGCTTTGCTAGTCTCTGTGAGGGAGAGAACTTGTTCAGAAAATTGTTAATAACCTGATCCCAGGTGTTCATACTTCCCTTGGGTGCAAAATCCCACCAATCCTTTACTCGATCTATCAAGCAAATGGGAATAGTTTTAGCTTGTGGAGTTCAGGGTCCACTCTATTGGTGTCTGCAGTGTCACAGAACTGCAAGAAGTCAGTGATGAATTTACTGGGGTCTTCTTGATTTCTATAGAGAAAATATCAATGTACCTTCTATCAGGGTTGAAGCCACCAAGCACCTTTCTTGCCTCTCTTCCAGGTTCGGCCATGTCTTCCTTTTCTTGTTCAAAACTTTCTGAAAGGTCTTATCCGAAGTGTTGTGCTTTAGCTTGTTGTAAATGCCTCCTCAAAGTCTTTTCAGGTTCAAGATCAGGAGTCAAGAGGGATTTTTTATCCCTATTCCTGGTCATAAATAAGAAGCCAAGAAAAAGAAAGAAAAGAAAGATACTTTCAATAGGCAAGAAGCTCCTCCTTAAAGTTAAAAGTAGAGAAAGAAGAAGAAAATAAAAATAAAAATAAAAATAAATAAAATAAATAAAACAAATACCTTGAAAATAGTAAATAAGAATAAAATAAGAAAAAAAATCACAAGAGAGCTTTCTATGCCCATTGGCAAGAAGCTCCAAGTGAGATGTGAAGAAGAAAGGAAAGCAAATAAAGAAGTTGAGCTAGAGCTAGAGAAAGAAGTAGAGTTAAATGAATAGAGATGAGAAGAGAAGAGGTATAAATAGAAAAAGTAAATAAAAATTAAAATATATTTATTTTTTATTTAATTAATTAATTAATTTTTCAAAAATTAGATTAAATTAATTTTAAAAAGATTTGAATTTTAATTGTTAAATTTTTGAAAATAAAGGAGGGAAGAGAAGAAGAAATTTTCGAAAATTAAGGAAAAGAAGAGTTAGTTAGGAGGTTTTGAAAAAGATGAGAGAGAGAGAAGAAGAGAGATATTTTCGAAAATTTGAGAGAAGAAAAAGTTAGTTAGGTGGTTTTGAAAAATAAGAAAGATAAGATAAGATATTAATTAAGAAAAGATAAAAATAAAAACGAAAATAAAAGATAAGATAAGAAAAGATTTAGAAATTAAAATAAGATAAAAAGTAAGATAAGAAAAGATTTTGAAATCAAAATTTGAAATTAGAAAAAGATAAGATAAGATTTTAAAAAGTTTTGAAAAAGATATGAAAAAATTAAAAGTTAGAAAAGATAAGATAAGAAACAAAAAAAGATAATATTAGAAAATTGATTTCAAAAAAGATTTTATTTTCAAAATTTGAAATTTGAAAAAGAGAAGATAAGATTTTTAAATTTTGAAAAAGATTTGATAAGTTTTGAAAAAGATAAAATTTTTGAAAAAGATATGATTTTTGTTTTTGAAAATTTTGATTTTTGAAAACTTGACAACTAAGATATGATAAAATTTTGAAATTGAAAATCTGAATTTTTATGTTAATTTTCGAAAATTAAGGTAAAAATTAAGTTAGAAAAGATATTTTTTATTTTTGAATTTTTTTTATGAAAGAGAAAAACACAAAAAAAAAACACAAAACTTAAAATTTTTAGATCTAGTGCACCCAAAATTTCGAAAATTTGGAGGGAAACACAAGAGGACACCAAACTTAAAAATTTGCAGACTCAAGAACACTTTGAATGTTAACAAGAACGCAAAGAAGAAGACTCAAAGAATACAAGAACATAAAAAGAGCACTAAACTTGAAATTTTTAGAAATCCAAAACATAATTTTCGAAAAACACAAAGAAAAACACAAGAAAACACCAAACTTAAAAATTTGGGATAGGAATTAAATAAAAAAATTATTTAAATTTTTTTTTGAAAGGAAGACTCAAAGGAATGACAAATTACCAAGAAAATAGACACATTCAAAGAACAAAGATTAAACAAAGAAAAGAAAAATATTTTTAATAAAGGTATTAAAATTTTTGAAAATTTGAAGAAGGAAAAAAAAGTAGAAAAGCTAACAAAATTAAAGAAAATACCTGATCTAGGGAGCAAGACAATCCGGCAGTTTGTCCAAACTCAACAATCTCCAGCAACGGCGCCAAAAACTTGGTAGCACGAATCCCCACACATTCGTACTAGTGTACCAGCAAGTGCACTGGATTGTCCAAGTAATATCTGAGCGAGTCAGGGTCGATCCCATAAGGATTGGAGCTTGAAGGAATCTGTGGTTATCCTGCAGGTCTTAGTCAGGCAGATCAGAAGGAGTTGGTTTAACTTTGTATAAATTACTTTTTATATCAAATATTTGGATGTTAAGCAGGAATAAGGAATTAAATGGAATAAAGAAAAAGAGTAATTAGAACTTAGAAGTTGTGTAAACTGTGAAAAGAGCGATGAAATATAGTTGAGGATTGGAGTTGCTTTGTCTTTCTGAATTGACTCTGGTATTACTGCTTCATTTGCTTGTGAGTGATTTCTTCAATGGCAGGCTATATGTGATTGGCAATGGTTTGAGCAGCTGCCAATACTCCTCCAGAACTGAATCCCAGGTTTACTGCGGATCCATTCTGATTGAGGGTGAAGCTTCTGCAGTTCATTCTCCTTGATGATCCTACTCAAAACGCCATAGACAAGGTCGAATCTTCTGGATCAGAGGATGCTGCACCTTAGGTTCTAGCCTCTACCACAGAGACCCTAACCTCCCCAGAAATTGGCTGAACTGATGTCTCGAGAAGTCCCCAACGAAGTCGTGGATTAGCCGTCTGAGAGACGTATATTCAAGCTGGCGGTTCATCATTGTCCGATGAAAGACGCACTCTGAATCCTTGTAGAATGTGATAACCTTATGCCAGTTCAACGCATTCATAGTGATGAAGAACGAATACACATCTTAGAATTAATCAAACATGGATCGAAGAGAAATAGTAATACTTTAATTAATTCATTGGACTCAGCAGGGCTCCTCCCCACAACCTAGGAAGTTTAGAAACTCATACTGAAAATAAACTACAATGGTGAAAACGAAAATTGGGCTGAATGGTGTATGATGTCCGAATGATTATGTAAAATACACTTTAAATACTAAACAGATGACTAGTAAAGGTAAAATAGTCTATTTAGTGCTAAAATCCACTTCTGAGACCCACTTGGTGAGTGTTTGGGCTGAGATTTAATAAGGCCCACGTGCTATGAAGCTCCTTGGGCGTGGAATGCCAGCTAGGGGGTCCTCTTCGGGCCTTTGGACCCTGGGCTCTGCTCTTTGGGCGCTGGACGCCTGGAAGGGGGCAGAAAGCTGGCGTTGAACGCCAATTTTGGGCCTTCTAATCCGAAGCAAAGTATGCACTATTATATATTGCTGGAAAGCTCTAGAAGTCGGCTTTCCATAGTCGTTGAGAGAGCTCCATTTAGACTTCTATAACTCCAGAAAAGCTCTTCCGAATGCAGGCAGGTCAGATTTGGACAGCATCTGCAGTGCTTTCTCTGTAGAAATGGAGGTAGAATTCTAGAGAGAGAGGCTCTCCTCTCTAGGTTTTAGGGTTTCTTCTCTTATTTTCAGTTTCATCTAGGTTTAGGTTCTACTTCTTATCTTAATACAAGTTCCTCTTTTAATTTCTTGTTATTACCTCTTTGCTTTCTTAGTTTTATATGTTGTTTCCTTTACCTTGTTGCTTTATTCTTCATGACTCTTTATTGATTTCAATTTCATTTTAATACATTTGAGGTATTTTATGTTTATTATCGCTTTGTTTAATTTGTTGTCATTGTTTTCTTGTAATTGTTAGTCTTAGATTTTACTATTGCTTGTTAATTTTCTATGTTTTTATTTTGTGCCTTCCAAGTGTTTGATAAAATACTTGGTTGGATTTTAAAATAAATTTTTTGTGTTTTTGGCTTGGATTGGGTAATTTAGAGACTCTTGAATTGTCAAAGTCTCTTGTTGATTGGTGATCGAAAGTTGCTAGTTGGCTTGAGCTTCACTAAATCCAGTCTTTGATTAGGACTTGTGAACTTAAGTTGATTTTGCTCACTTGACTTTCCTTCAATTGTTAGAGGTTAACTAAGTAAGAGCAAAAGGCAATTACCATCACAATTGATGATGATAATGAGGATAGGAATTCCAATTCTCAACCCTTGCTAGGACTTTTCTTAGTTGTTAGTTTACTTTATTGCTATTTACATTTCTTGTTCATCATTCAAAAACCCCAAAAATACTTTCCCACAACCAATAATAAGTACACTTCCCTGCAATTTCATTGAGAGACGACCTGAGGTTTAAATACTTTGGTTATTTTTATTAGGTTTGCTTAAGTGACAAACAATTTAAACGCTGACCGAGGATTGTATGTCAGTTTAGAACTATACTTGCAACGTGATTTATTGAGAAATTCTTTACCGATATTTATCCTCCGTCAAGTTTTTGGCGTCGTTGCTGGGGATTTGTATATGTGTGCCTTATTATTGGTTATTGTAATATTGTGAATATGTTTGCCTTTTGCTTCTTTGTTAGTTGTTGCTAGTTTTAGGAGTTTGTTTTCGTTATTTCTTATTAGCTTTTGATTTTATTTTGTCTTGTCACTATGAATTCTCATCACTCTGGCTCTGAGTTTGGTCCTAACTATGTTGTAGGAAATGGAAGCTATGATGAGAATATGCATCAAGTATGGGACAATCAAAGGTGGGAAGAGCCACATGCTTATGATCAATCTTCATGGCAACAACTTCCACCAATGTACTATGAGCAAGAGCCATTCTACGATGCATACCAACCTAATGTCTATGGTGAGCCTCTTTGTGATTATCAACAATTGCCACCATATGCCTATGAACCTCTTCCACAACATAGCCCTCAACCAACCACCATATGAACCATACAGAGAACCTCACCAACTCCAACATGATTACTCCCAAGAACTACCACCTCAATATACCCTATCTCCATATCCTTATCAAGATGAACCGCCTTCCTATTATGAGCCTTTTCTCCCAACCAACAAACCCTCCCATCCATCCCAACTCCCAATAGATGATTCTCTCACTTCACTACTTCATGAGCAACGTGAAGCTCAAAGGAAGACACTAGAATTCGCGGATGCCTTGACCGAGGTAGTAAGTCGATTAGCCTCGCAACGCTTGGACACTCAAAGTACTCCCACGGCCCCATGTAGAGAATAAATTGAAAAGCATAGCATGAAGGAGAGATTAGAAACTCCGGTGGAAAAAAAGGAATGGGACTTTGTATTAGAACAATTGGAGGAAGCCATTGATGAGCGGATATTTTATACGCTTTTTGGCATCATTTTCATATAGTTTTCATTATGTTTTGTTTAAGTTTTATTTTGATTTCATAGGTTTTAGTGAAAAAATTCACATTTTTGGATTCTACTTTGAGTTTGTGTGTTTTATGGTGATTTCAGGTATTTTCTGGCTGAAATTGAGGAGCTTGAGCAAAAGTCTGATTCAGAAGCAGAGAAAGGATTGTAGATGCTGTCAAGATCTGACCTCTGTGCACTCAAAGGAGCGTTTCTTTAGCTACAAAAGTCGAAATAGCACGCTCTCAATGGCTATGGAAAGCTAACATCTAGGGCTTTCCAGAAATATATAATAGTCCATATGTTGCTTCGAAAATGAAGGCCCAAAACTGGTGTTCAATGCCAGCCACCAGCCCTATTCCTAGCGTCCAGCGCCCACAGGGGAGCAGCTAGCGTCCAACACCCATAATGGAGCCCAGGGGTGGCGTTCAACCCCCCTAAGGGGTACTAGCTCGTGGGAGACACTCAAGCTCAGCCCAAACACTCACCAAGTGGGCCTCAAAAGTGGATTTTCGCACCCCTAAGACTAGTCTATCATATTCCTGTAATCCTTAGTCATTAGATTAGTATATATATGGGA
The DNA here is from genome assembly GCF_003086295.3 of Arachis hypogaea. NCBI lineage: Eukaryota > Viridiplantae > Streptophyta > Magnoliopsida > Fabales > Fabaceae > Arachis > Arachis hypogaea. The sequence goes on along the minus strand of NC_092049.1, from coordinate 92,852,007 downwards.
AGATCACCCTTGTTCAGGATTTTCTTCCTCCCCCATTTTGTATTTTCGAATATTATGTACATTATGAATCACTAACCTCCTAAGGTTAAGGTTAGGAGCTCTGCTGAGCTTCATGGATTAATAATATTACTGTTCTAGTTCAATATGTCTTATTCTCTTCTCTTATGCATTCTCGTTCTTCATCTTATGAATTGAGGGTGACCCGTGACAATCACCCTTGTTCTACATGGGTGCCGTGCGAGTCCTGACGTGGATAGCATTGAACCAAAGTTAGAAATTGCATTGTGGATTCCAATAAACTACCTGGGCAACTTTGGATACGTGACATATAATCCCGTTGACCGTGGGTAAGTGAGGTCTCTGTGGCATTAAGGCTAGAGTCAGAGAAGCAGCACTTTCTGATCCGGAAGATCTGCCTTGTCTGTGGCACCTTGAGTAGGATCATGAAGGGGGGTGGACTGCTTAGAGCTTCATCTTCTGCTACAGTGAAAAACCTAGAGGTGGCTTGATGAGAGGACATAAGTAATCTCAACGTGGTGGATTGCTGCAGTAGAGGAGGTTAACTTGATGAGAGGACATGAGTTAATCACTTACGACTGCCATTGAAGGAATCAGAAGGTTATTGAAGAAGACAGTAAGAAAAGTTAATCCGAAAAGACAAAGCATCTCTGAAGCCTTAACCATTCTCATACCATTGAATTCCCATCTATCTAGTAACTTTTATTTATTTAATTTGTTTTACGCTTTTTCCGTGACAAACTATAATTTCTATCCACCTAACTAAGATCTGCAAGGTATCCACTGCTTGCTCAAACTAACAATCTCCGTAGGATCGACCCTCACTCACCAGAGGTATTACTTGGATGACCCGGTATATTTGCCGGTCTATCTATGCGAATTCTGCAGAGCCAGTTTCATGCACCAGCCATAATTATTGAAGAGGAAGAAGTGGTTGAAGACTTAAGAGATGCGGAACCTCCATGGGAATCTGAAGTCATAGAGCCTCCTTCCGAGAAGTTTGAATTTGATGTTGAGGAGGGTGCGCAACCTCCAAAGCATGTCATGAATGAAGAATTGGAAGACATGGATTCAATCATTGAAGAATTTCTATCCATAATTGAATCCTCTCCCATTGGACATGAAATAGAGGCCAACGAAGAAGATACACAACCTCCCATATCCTTGATAAGCAATGAAGAAGACATTGAATTAGAAGAAAGCTACTAAGAGGAAGATGTTGAAGCTGAAGAAGCTTGCCAAGAGGTGGAAGTGGTCAAGGAAAAACACAAGGGAGTGAAGCATACATTGTCAAAGCTGCTGGAAACAACCCTTCCTAAGTAACCATCCAACACAATATTCAAGTGGATAAATCTCTTATCTCTAAGTTTTGTAATTCCACTTGAATATGGTTTGCTTGAAACGGATGGCCAACTTAAAGCTCTTTGTGGAATGAAAAGCAAAAAGAAGTTAGTTAGTGGTAGGCACCACAATTCAAGGTTCATTATGGTTGAGTCATCGAAGTCTAAGTGCATGGGTTGGTGTGGCACTCAAATGCTTAAGTCTAGGAGGATAGTTTGGTGCGTAAAGGAGAATTCTAAGAGCTTGTCACCCGATTGAAATTGTAATGATCAACTTGAAGATGGGTGTAAGAACAAGGTCTGGGATCCTGGCATACAAGAGGATCAACTTTGGGAGCCCTTCGCTTGTGTGGAACTTCATCAAAGCTTGGAGCTATTAATTTTGAACTTTGGAGCTTATTGGAAGTCCAAGCGTTGGTGGAAGTTCAAGGATGAGTACAAGCACAAGCCACCATGACAAGGAGCTTTCCAATTGTCCAACTTAAGGACAATAAATAAAAGTGCTAGGTGGAAGACACCCCACCATGGTAAATTTTTCCCATTTTCCCTTTTGTTTATATTGGTAATAAGTTGAATTTTTATTTTTAGTTAGGTTTAAGTTGTGATTTAGCTTGTTTAATAATATTTGGCATTACTTTGGTAGCTTGTTAAAAAAAAAAAAAACAGCACCCCACGCGTGCACGTGAGCGAGGCGTATGCGTCGCTGGGATGCTGCTGCTGCATGGTACAAAACCCAGAGAGTTGTGATGGAACTATGTGGGTGTTGTGCGGAGAGCACGATGCACCTCCACGCGTACACGTGACTGACGCGTTCGCATCACCTTCTCTTTCCTGCTTTTCACGCATACGCATGCATGACGCGTGCGCGTGGACGACGCTTACGCGTCGCTTCTCTTCTCCCATTTCTTTCTTCTTTGTTTCTACCTTTCTTCTTCTTCATTCCTTTAACTTCTCATCTTTATTTTCTTTCATTCTCTTTTGCTTATTGCATTTGAATACTTTCATTCATTACATTTTAACTTTGCTTTTGTAGCTTGTTTTTATTTTCCGTCTTAAGTTTACTATTGGTGTTGAATTTTCCTACGCAACTGTTGATAATTCTTGAATCATTTTGGTACTTCTTGACTTGTTTGATATTTAGTTGACATGCTCTTTGCTAACATTATTTTCTCACTTACATGTTGTAGCTACCATATAGTTGAGAATCCCACTCTTATTTGGCATTAGCCCCCACTTATATTCTATTTGCTTTGATACCTTTGTTTTTGGGCTTAATCATCTTTCTTTTTCTCTCTTTTCTGGCTGGCCACCAAAAGGAGAACGAAAAACTTCTAAATGGGGGCAGACAAACAAGTCCATGCACACAATCCTTTGTAGAAGCTCATCAGTTGTAGCAACCCTAATCAAACTTGCTCATCTTTGCATGCACCGAGGACGGTGCAATCTTTAAGTGTGGGGAGGTCGAGACCGACTTCCGTGGGTAATTACTTCCTTTTCCCAACATCAAATCTTAACTTTCTTTGTTAGCTAGTATAAATTACCTTTTGTAGTTAGTCATTTGCATGATAGATTGCATTATAGTTAGAGTTTGTGCATATTTTACCATTACTTGGTTAAAGTGATAATTTTTTTTCCAAAAAACTATTTTAAGGCATTTCACTAATTTGAATTAAAAAAAATTGAACTTGTTTGAAGGAATTTATTTTAGAACCTGGTATTAGAGCTAAAACACACAAACCTAGTAAGATTTTGAGCCTAATTGATTGGTTGCATCTTATCAACTAATATTTTATTTTGGTGTGTGTTGTTCTCTCTAAGATTGTGATCTTTGTCTTACTTGATTCTATATTTCTATTGTTTGATGCATTCATTCATTTATGTGATTGAGGTCTTTGTTTCACTAAGCTCACATACCCATATGGGCTTACCCTTTCATCATACTTTACAAACCAATATTGAGCCTATTTTATCCCATTTGTTCTTTATTTTAGCACATCACTAACACTAAGCGGACAACAATAAATGTCCTTAATTTGAATCCTTGGTTAGCTTAGACTAGTGAGAGTGTGCACAATTTAAGTGTGGGGAAATTGGGTATGGGAACATCTGGTTTGGGAATTGGGTATTGTATATTTTTGTGAAAATGTGAAAAATATAGTTGAGCACATATTCTTACATTCAATACCTTAATCATATGCATTGATTTCTCATATATGTAGATTAACCACCACATATATAAAAAGAAAAAAAAGAAAGAAAAATAAAAGAAAAATAAAAAATAAAAAAAAGAGAAAAAAATAATAAAAAGGGGACAAAATGTCCCAAAGTAAATGGTGGTAGCAATGCATATGTATTGTACACAAATTTGGGATGCATGAATATGTGGAAAACATAGTTAATGGGTAGTTCGGGTTTTGCATTGTAATTACATGGACTATCTTAGGTTAGGTGGGAAGTTTAGGTTAATCAAGGATTCAGATTTTAGTCCACTTAACCAAATACATTCTTACCTTGACCCTAGAAACCTTGAAAAGACCTCTTGATATGTGTATGCATTAATTAAATTTTTGTTGATTGGTAGAAAAAGAGCAAGCCTTAGAAAGCAGGATTAGTAGAGAACCGAGAGAATTGACCCTCAAACACTAGAGAGATTAGAGTCTAAACACTTCTGGTGAGGGTTCGATGCTCAATCCGTGTTCCTGGCTTTCATGAGCTTTCTTCTTGCAAGTCTATTTGTACTTCATTTTGAGATTTGAATTAGAGGAATTCAGTTCATATTTGTTCTTGGAAGATTGATTTACTTTTAACTAAGTAGGTAGAAGCATTTAGTATGTAGTTGCATTCATATAGATATGTTTCATTTAATAAATCCTACCATTCTTCTTCTCCCCCTTTATAGCTTCTCTTGAGCTTAGCATGAGGACATGTTAATGTTTAAGTGTGGAGAAATTGATAAACCACTATTTTATGGTATATTTTGGATTGAATTGAGTGGATTTTGTCAACTATTCTCACACTTATTCATGTAAATTGCAAGTTTTTAAGTTTCCTTCCTAATTTTGTGTTATTATTAAAAACATGCTTCCTAGGCCTTTAAATTACTAGTTTTTAATCCTCTCTTGTTACCATTCGATACCGTGATATGTGCATTAAGTGATCTTAGGTTTATAGGGCAGGAATAGCTTAGTGGATGGAAAGGAAGCATGCAAAGTGGAAGAAACACAAGAATTTAGAGATTTGAGAAGCTGGTCTCGACGCGTACGCATGGATGAGGCGTACGCGTGACCAAATCATAGTCCAAATGATGCGTACGCGTGACTGATACGTACGTGTGGCCAGTGAATTATCAAAGCGACGCGTGAGCGTCACGTGCTGCAATAAAGGGAATACGCTGGGGGTGATTTCATAGCTCATTTCTAGCCCAGTTTCGAGCTCAGTATGAAAATTAGAGGCGGGGAGTGGAGCTGAATCATTCACTTTTCACTTTTCACTTTAGTTTTAGTTTTAGATAGATGTAAAATTCTAGAGAGAGAGGCTCTCTCCTCTCTCTAGGTTTTAGGGTTTCTTCTCTTATTTTCAGTTTCATCTAGGTTTAGGTTCTACTTCTTTTCTTGATTCAAGTTCCTCTTTTAATTTCTTGTTATTACCTCTTTGCTTTCTTAGTTTTATATGTTGTTTCCTTTACCTTGTTGCTTTATTGTTCATGACTCTTTGTTGATTACAATTTCCTTTTAATGCATTTTGAGGTATTTTATGTTTATTATCGCTTTGTTTAATTTGTTGTCATTGTTTTCTTGCAATTGTTAGTCTTGGATTTTACTATTGCTTGTTAATTTTCTATGTTTTTATTTTGTACCTTCCATGTGTTTGATAAAATGCTTGATTGGATTTTAAAATAGATTTTTTGTGTTTTTGGCTTGGATTGGGTAATTTGGAGACTCTTGAATTGTCAAAGTCTCTTGTTGATAGGTGATTGAAAGTTGCTAGTTGGCTTGAGCTTCACTAAATCTAGTCTTTGATTAAGACTTGCAAACTTAACTTGATTTTGCTCACTTGACTTTCCTTCAATTGTTAGAGGTTAACTAAGTGAGAGAAAAAGGCATTTACCATCACAATTGACGATGATAATGAGGATAGGAATTCTAATTCTCAACCCTTGCTAGGACTTTTCTTATTTGTTAGTTTACTTTATTGCTATTTACATTTCTTGTTCGTCATTCAAAAACTCCAAAAATACTTTCCCACAACCAATAATAAATACCAACCCAATGCCTATGGTGAGCCTCTTTGTGATTATCAACAACTGCTACCATATGCCTATGAACCTCCTCCACAACATAGCCCTAACCATACTCACAAGCCCCACCCCATCAAACACTTTCATATGACCCTAATCCATATCCACCATACCAACCACCATATGAATCATATAAACCATACATAGAACCTCCCCAATTCCAACATAATTACTCTCAAGAACCACCACCTCAATATACATCATCTCCATATCCTTATCAAGATGAACCACCTTCCTATTATGAGCCCTTTCTCCCTACCAACGAACCCTCCCATCCACCCCAAGTCCCAATAGATGATTCTCTCACTTCACTACTTCATGAGAAACGTGAAGCTCAAAGGAGGACACTAGAATTTGCGGCTACCTTGACCAAGGTAGTAAGTCGATTAGCCTCGCAACGCTTGGACACTCAAAGTACTCCCATGGCCCCATGTGGAGAATCAATTGAAAAGCATAGCATGAAGGAGAGATTAGAAACTCCGGTGGAAAACAAAGAATGGGACTTTGTATTAGATCAATTGGAGGAAGCCATAAGTGTTGAAGAGGAAGAAGTGGTTGAAGACTTAGGAGATGCGAAACCTCCATGGAAATCTCAAGTTATAGAGCCTCCTTCCGAGAAGTTTGAATTTGATGTTGAGGAGGGTGTGCAACCTCCAAAGCATGTTATGAATGAAGAATTGGAAGACATGGATTCAATCATTGTAGAATTTCTATCCACAATTGAATCTTCTTCCATTGGACATGTGATAATCCTCAATCTTGTGGTTTATCTTGTGCTTAATTTAGTGGATTTTATCAACTTATCCCACATTTATTCAATGAAATAGCATGATTTTGTAAATTTCTCCTAATTTATACTTAAGAGTAAAAACATGCTTTTTAGGCTTTAAAATTGATAAATTTAATTCACTTTAATTCCATTCGATGCCTTGATATGTTTGTTGAGTGTTTCAGGCATATATGGCAAGGATTAGATGGAAGAGGTGAAAAGAAAAGCATGCAAAGTGGAGAATTCATGAAGAAATGAGCATTTGAAGGATCATGACCACGCGCACGTATCATCCACGCGTACGCGTGAGAGAGGATTTTGCCAAGCGACGCGCACGTGTCACCCACACGTACACGTGAGGAGAGAATTTGCAAGTCGACGTGCATGCGTCAGCCACGCGCACGCGTGACATTTATCACGAGACCTCATTAAAGTGAATACGCTAGGGGCAATTTCTGAGCTTTCCAGGCTCAAATCCAACTCATTTCTGAAGCCATTTGATGCAGAACAAAGATAGAACAAAGAGGGAGCAATTAGATTAGCTTAGGACCATGCTTTGGGTAGTTTTCTAGAGAGAGAAGATCCCTTTTCTCTCTAGAATCATGCTAGAATTAGGTTAATTTCTCTTAGATCTAGGGTTTAATTCTTGTTTTCATCTTGTTTTCTTTGCAATTTCTTGTTCTTACATCCTTGTTCTCTTAATTTTACTTGTTAATTTTCCTTTTATGTCGCATTCTTGTGGGATTTGGATTTTCATTTAATGAAATTATATTTTATGTTCCTTTATTGTTTAATTGAGTTATTATTCTTATTTTTTCTTGCATTGGGTAGTAGTAGAATTTACTATTTCTTGCAATTTACCATGCTTTCCTTTTATACCTTCCAAGTATTTGACAAAATACTTGGTTGGGTTTTAGAGTAGCTTTTTGAGCATTCTTGGCTTGGAAAGAGAAATTAGGCAATCTTGAGTCATTAATACCCAACTTATGTTGGTGATCTAGAGTTGTTAGTTAATATTGTTTCTATTTACTCTAATCTCTTGCTAATTCAATTAGTAAGTTAATTAGGACTTATGGATTATGATTAACAAGTCTTATTTGACTTTCTCTCAATGTGAAGATAACATTGTACCTTCTTCCGATATTAGGGATGACGAAATAGGATTAGTTCTTGTTAAGTATTGTATGATAATTAATGACTAGGATAGAAAGCCTAGATTATCAATCCTTGCCATGAATGCCTTTTTTTAGTAATTGCTTTCCTTTGTTGTTTGATTTACATTTCTTGCCTTTTTAATTTCTTGTTTTATCAATCCAACCCCCTTTGACCTCATAACCAATAATTGAACACTCGGTTGTAATTCCTAGGGAGAACGACTGGGACTAATACTCTCGATTATCTTTATTGGGTTGGACTTGTGACAACCAAAATTAAACTTTGATGGAGGATTGGTTGTTGGTTTAGACTATACTTGCAACAAAGTGATTCAATTTTATTGAGGAATTCTAGATCGACCAAAAATCATCTATCAAATTTTTGGCGCCGTTGCCGGGGAATCGCAATGTGTGCTTGTTATTAGTTATTGTATATATGTCAATATTGTGAATAGCTTGATTTTTGGTTTGTTTGCTAGTTTTTGCTAGTCATAGGATTTGGTTTTCTTTGTTTCTTGCTAGTTTTTGTTTTCATTTTCTCTTGCTACTATGAATTCTCATCCCTTTGGCTATGAGTTTGGTCAAACTATGTTGTAGGAAATGAAAGCTTCAATGGAGGTTTGCATCAAGGATTTGGAAATCAAAGGTGGGAGGAGCCTCAAGCATATGGATACTCTTCTTGGCAACAACCTCCTCCGGTTTCTTATGGGTATAATCGAACTCTTAATGCTTACCAACCTAATAGATGTAGTGACCCTCATTGTCCTCAACACACCCCTCAACAATCCTACTCACAAGCCCCGTACCACCATTCACATCCATATGATCCTAACCCATATCCACCATACCAACAACCATCTGAACCATACCTAGAGCCACCACCATTCCAACACTAATACTCCCAAGAACCACCATTTTCTTATACACCACCTCAAGACTCTTCACCAATAAGAACCACCTTTCAACTACAATACCTTTCTCCCAAATAATGAACCCTCTCTTCCACCACCTCCTTCAATAGATGAAGCTCTCCATACCTTCATTCTAGAACAACAAAGAGACATCAACTCTTATATTCAAAAGTAAGAAGAGGAGAAAAGGGAGCTAAAGAAGCTAGAAATCATGGTTGCTACCATGGCAGAAGCTGTTAACCACATGCCCTCCTATCTAAGCTCATGAAATCTAGACACTCCCAATGTTGAATGTGGAAGATTAGTTGAGGAGTGTAATGAGGGAGTGAATTTGAAGTTTCAAGGTGAAGAATAAGAGTTAAAGCAAAATTTGCAAGAAGAGGAGAAAGTAGAGATAATCGAACCGGAAGAAGTAGTTGAAGATTTAGGAGATGTTGAATGCAAAGAGAAATCTCAAGTTGTAGAATCTTCTTCCATAGAGTTTGAAATTAATATTGAGGAGGCTAGTGCACAACCTCCAAGACATATTGTGAATAAAGAATTGGAAGAAATGGGACAAGCGATAAACTCCCTATCTATGATGATTTTGCATCAACATATGATCCTTTTGAGCTTGATGAATCCTTCTCCATTGAACTTGGATTTGATGTTGAGGTAGATTTCACTCAACCTCCTATTTATAACTTGAGTGATGGGGAAGAGCTAGAAGAAGTTGGTGAAGAAGCATTTGAACTTGAGGAAGCTTGGAAAGAGGTAGAGCATGAAGCATCTTGTCAAGTGGTGGAAGCCCCTAGAAGAGGATGGACGGGAGTGGAATGTGCTTTATCAAGATCATGGGAAACTTCTCTACCTAAGTCACCATCTATTCCTTCATTTGAGTGGGTAAAACTTATTACTCTTAACTTTATTACCCCACTTGAATTTGGTTTGCTTGAAACAGATGGCCACCTAAGGGTGCTTTGTGGAATGAAGCATAAGAGAAGAATGTTTAGTGGTTGGCATTGTAAATCTAGGCTCATTATGGTTGAGGCTTCAAGGATTAGATGCAAAGGTTGGACTAGTGCTCAATTGGATGGGTCTAGCAGGATGTCTTGGTGTTCAAGTGAGAATTCTATGTGCTGGGCACCCGGATAGAATCATGATGATCAACTTGAAGATGGGTGTGAAAACAAGATTTGGGATCCCAGATTACAAGAAGAGGATCAATTTTGGGAGCTCCAAGCTTGTGAAGAACTCCATCAAGGCTTGATGCAAATGATTTGGAATGTTGGAGCTTATTGGAGATCCAAGCATTGGTGGAAGTTCATTGATGAATTCAAGCACAAGCCACCTTGATGAAAGCTCCCATAAGTCCAACTTAATGACAATAAATAAAAGTGCTAGGTAGGAGACACCCCACCATGGTAAATTCTTTCCATTCTCTTGTATATATAATCAATAAATGAATTGAATTGCCATTGTTAGGTACATTTCTTCCTTTTATACTCTTATATATATTGCTTAGTTGCATGTTAAAATAGGTTTAATTTCATGTTTGGTTTGGTTTGTTGAGTTTATTTGGGAGTCTAGTATGTTAAATAAGGTTTGATGGTGTTTTTGGTAGCTGTTTCGATGTTTGGAAATCTTGGTTTCGTGCAAGAAATTAAAAAATTTTGAAAAACAGAGCGCCCAGCCATGCGTACGCGTGACCCCAAGAATTTCAACCTTCCACGCGTACACGTCACCCACGCGTACGCGTGACCTCCCAAAATTTCCAGGTGCAGTACTAAAACCAGAGAGTTGTGCGCATAGGGTGCGGGAATTGTGCGTCTAGCACAAATTCCTCCCACACGTACGCGTGACCCACGCATACGCGCCACCCTCTATTTTCTGTACCCCATGCCTACGCGTGGTCGACGCACACGTGTTGCACCCTATGTCTGCCATACACGCGTACGCGTGACCTGATGCGTACGCATGATTACCTGCCATGTTTCACCACTTCTTTTCTTCTCTTCTCTCCATTTCTTTTCTTCTTTTCCTTCTCCTCTTTTCTTTCCCTCCTTCAACCATCATCCAACACTACCAATCACCATCCACCATCACCTTATTTAGTTAGTTAATTAGTTGGTTAGTTAGTTAGTTTCATTTTCTGTTTTTGGTGCTAAGTGTTGGATTATTGATTTAATTTGTTAATTGCACTGTTATTGCTGCTGATTACTGATAGGATACTATTTTGGCATCATTGTTGTTAAAAGCCATTGTTGGATTTCTTCATTGAGGTTATACTTTGTCACTTGATTTTGAATTTTTCATGCTTAACATTTTTTAATATCAAGTTCATGTGAATTATCTTCAAGCACTCTAGATGTTTTGAATTGCATGATTTGGCCACCATGTGATTTGAACTCTTTACCTTGACTAGGCAGCTTCTTGGTGTTGGATGATTTGCATTTATCTTAATGCATTATGTTCCTTGATCATATGCATCCATATGTTGTGCTTATGCCTTAATGACATGTTAACCATTAATTGTTTACTTATGTGCTCTACACATATTTGAAGCTATTCATTTTGGCATAATGCTTCAATTGTGAACTGGATTGTAACCTCACCTAGGGATATCTTTTTAAAATTCTCAAGCCATGTGGACCATGCTTGCTATGTGATTGATTTTCAACTTATATCTCTGTTTTACTACATTGCATAGCAACCATATTTCCCATTTTATGTGTACTAGGTGATGTGAGCCAAAATTAAAAGTGTGTCTTTGATTGATATGTGATTTTCATTGTTCCTTTGTTCATTAAACTTCCTTGCACATCAATCAATGTCCATTCATCATCCATTTCACAATTATTTAATTCTGCTTGAATGCTTTCATGCTTCTTCACTACTTGTTTGGTTGTTTTAACCTACAAGTTTTCTTTAGAGTATCTCAAGCACACTAGAATGAGTGAAGTGCTTACTTCTTTTGTGTAATTGTGACATAGCTTCTATGCTAGTGTGTGTTCTAAACCGCATGCAACTTAGAACTCACACACCATTTTTCATCGATGTCACACTAATTCACTCACTTCATTCTAGTGATTCTTACCTCATTCCAACAATATATGCTTCCTTGCTTTTGCATTTACTTGTCTTACTCTCCTGTTTTCTATCTTTCAGGATGATTTGTCATAAGCAAAAAAAAAAAAAAAAAAAACAGAAGCGGAATAAAGAACACGCAGCATCCAGTTGATCCACCAGCTGAAGGTGGCAATCCGTGTAGTCGCCGAACCCCCTTGCTCACCTTTGAATGCACCGAGGATGGTGCAAACTCTTAAGTGTGGGGAGGTCATCCGACCAATCGGCCATTTTGGGTGACAAATTTCTAATCCCAACATTTTTTACATTTCAATTTTTTCTGTTATTACTAGGTCTTTTAGGATTTTTAGTTGCACTTTCTTATTTTACATATATATAATAAGCTTAGTCAAAATAATAAAATTTTCCAAGGAATTTATCTATAGGGCACCCTAATTGATTTGAGTAAAAGTTTTTCATTGAACTTGCTTGAATTATATTTGTGGAACATGAATTTTGAGCTAAGAACACACAACCATGTGAGTTTTGAGCCTAATTATGTGGTTACATCATATAACCACTATTTTCATTCTTGTGTGTATTATTCTCTTTCTATGATTGCAATCCTTGATTTGTTTGATTCTTTATGTCTATTATTCTGTGTATGAATGCATTTATATGATTGAAGCCATCATTTCATTTAGCCCACTTAACCAAATAGCCTTACCTTTTATCTACCATTGTTAGCCAACTTTGAGCCTATGCTAAACCCATTTTGTTCTTAATTTTAGCACATTACTAGCCTTAAAGTGAAAAACAATAAATATCCCTTGTTTAGATCTTTGATTAGCTTAGGCTAGTGAGAGTATGTATCATTTAAGTAAGTAAAATTTGGGAACATTGGTTGGGATAAAAGTGTATTTTCGTATTTTGTTGAAGATCTTGGGAATTGGGTACACACTCATGCATTAAATATTTAAACCATATGCATTGATGTTCTTGTATACATTTTAGTTTGAAAAAAATGAAAATGAAAAAATATAAAAAAAGCAAAAAATAAAAAGAAAAAGAAAAAGAAACCAATAAAAATGGGACAAAATGCCCCAAAGTAAAGTAATAATAATCAATGCATATGGGTTGTGATAAAAAAGAGAATGCATGAGTGTGTGAAAAATTAAAGAATGGGTAGTTAGGCTTGTATTAGAATTGTATAGGTTGTTATATGTGTTTGGTGAGAGCTTAAGTTAATCAAAGATTCAAATCTCAAGCTCACTTAGCCATATTTATTCCTACCATGACCCTAGTCCCATTACAACCTATGGATAAGTCCTCATGATATCTGTATGTATGCATTGAATAATTGTTGATTGTTAGATGAAAAACAAATTTTAGAAAGCATGATTAGAGGAGAATTGAGTGAATCAACCCTATACACTTGAGAAACTAGAGCAGATACACATCCGGTGAGGGTTCGATTGCTCAATTACATGTTTTCACCTTTGATTATCTCTTTCCTTGCAAGTTGTTAAAATTCTTTCAATAACTTAATTCAATTGTGGGTTTGATTTGATTGCTATTGCTTTAGCCCTTATGTTCATATATGTATTCTTAGAAGTTGATTTATTTTGACCGAGTAGTTGCATTCATTTAGATAGATTGCATTTAGATAGGGTGCATATAGATAGTTTGCATTGAATAAATGTTGATACCCTTTGTCTCTTTCTTGAGTTTAGCATGAGGACATGCTTAGTTTAAGTGTGGGGAGGTTTGATAAACTCCAATTTTGTGGTTTATCTTGTGCTTAATTTAGGGGATTTTATCAACTTATCCCACATTTATTCAATGAAATAGCATGGTTTTGTGAATTTCTCCTAATTTGTGCTTAAGAGTGAAAACATGCTTTTTAGGCTTTAAAATTGATAAATTTAATTCACTTTAATTCCATTCGATGCCTTGATATGTTTGTTGAGTGTTTCAGGCTTATAAGGCAAGGATTGGATGGAAGAGGTGAAGAGAAAAGCATGCAAAGTAGAGAATTCATGAAGAAATGAGCATTTGGAGGATTCATGGCCACGCGCACGTGTCATCTACGCGTACACGTGAGAGAGGATTTTGCCAGCGATGCGCACGCGTCACCCACACGTATGCGTGAGGAGAGAATTTGCAAGTCGACGTGCACGCATCAGCCACGCGCACGCGTGACGTTGGTCACGTGACCTCATTAAAGTGAATACAATGGGGGCGATTTCTGAGCTTTCCAGGCCCAAATCCAACTCATTTATGAAGCCATGTGATGCAGAATTCAAGAGAGAATAAGGCGAGAGCAATTAGATTAGCTTAGGACCATGCTTTAGGTAGTTTTTTAGAGAGAGAAGCTCCCCCTTCTCTCTAGAATTAGGTTAGAATTAGGTTAATTTCTCTTGGATCTAGGGTTTAATTCTTGTTTTCATCTTGTTTTCTATGCAATTTCTTGTTCCTACATCCTTGTTCTCTTAATTTTACTTGTTAATTTTCCTTTTATGTCATTTTTATGTTGATGCACTCTTGTTGGATTTGGATTTTCATTTAATGCAATTATGTTTTATGTTCCTTTATTGTTTAATTGAGTTGTTATTCTTACTTTTCTTGCATTGGGTAGTAGTAGAATTTACTATTTCTTGCAATTTATCATGCTTTTCTTTTATGCCTTCCAAGTGTTTGACAAAATTCTTAGTTAGATTTTAGAGTAGTTTTTTTAGCATTCTTGGCTTGGAAAGAGAAATTTGGCAATCTTGAGTTATTAATACCCAACTTATATTGGTGATCTAGAGTTGTTAGTTAATATTGTTTCCATTGACTCTAATATCTTGCTAATTAAATTAGTAAGTTGATTAGGACTTATGGATTGAGATTAACTAGTCTTATTTGACTTTCTCTCAATGTGAAGATAACATTGTACCTTCTTCCAATGTTGGGGATGACGAAATAGGATTAGCTCTTATTAAGTAATAATTAATGACTAGGATAGAAAGCCTAGATTATCAATCCTTGCCATGAATGCCTCTTTTTAGTAATTGCTTTCCTTAGTGGTTTGATTTACATTTCTTGCCTTTTTAATTTCTTGTTTTATTAATCCAACCCCCTTTGACCTCATACCCAATAATTGAGCACTCGATTGTAATTTCTAGGGAGAACGACCCGAGACTAATACTCTCAATTATCTTTATTGGGTTGGACGTGTGACAACTAAAATTAAACTTTGATGGATGATGAGCGGATAATTTATACGCTTTTTGGCATTGTTTTTAGTATGTTTTTAGTAGGATCTAGTTACTTTTAGGGATGTTTTCATTAGTATTTATGTTAAATTCACATTTCTGGACTTTACTATGAGTTTGTATGTTTTTCTATGATTTCAGGTATTTTCTGGCTGAAATTGAGGGACTTGAGCAAAAATCAGATTCAGAGGTGAAGAAGGACTGCTGATGCTGTTGGATTCTGACCTCCCTGCACTCAAAGTGGATTTTCTCGAGCTATAGAACTCGAAATGGTGCGCTTCTAATTGCGTTGGAAAGTAGACATCCAGGGCTTTCCAGCAATGTATAATAGTCCATACTTTTCCCAAGTTTAGACGACGTAAACTGGCGTTCAACGTCAGCTCTCTGCCCAATTCTAGAGTTCAGCGCCAGAAAGGGATCAAAAACTAGAGTTGAACGCCAGAAATGGATCACAACCTGGCGTTCAACTCCATAAATGGCCTCTGCACATGAAAAGTTAAAGCTCAGCCCAAGCACACACCAAGTGGGCCCCGGAAGTGGATTTATGCATCAATTACTTACTTTTGTAAACCCTAGTAGCTAGTTTATTATAAATAGGACCTTTTACTATTGTATTAGGCATCCTGGATCGTATTTTGATCCTGTGATCACGTTTTGGAGGCTGGCCATCTCGGCCATGCCTGGACCTTTCACTTATGTATTTTTAATGGTAGAGTTTCTACACTCCATAGATTAAGGTGTGGAGCTCTGCTGTTCCTCAAAGATTAATGCAAAGTACTACTGTTTTCTATTCAATTCATCTTGCTTCGCTTCTAAGATATTCATTCGTACTTCAACCTGAATGTGATGAACGTGACAATCATCATCATTCCCTATGAACGCGTGCCTGACAACCACTTCCGTTCTACATTAGATTGAATGAGTATCTCTTAGATCTCTTAATCAGAATCTTCGTGGTGTAAGCTAGAATGATGGCGGCATTCAAGAGAATCCGAAAGGTCTAAACCTTGTCTGTGGTATTCCGAGTAGGATTCAATGATTGAATGACTGTGATGAGCTTCAAACTCGCGATTGCCGGGCGTAGTGACAGACGCAAAAGGATAGTAAATCCTATTCCAGCATGATCGAGAACCGACAGATGAATAGCCGTGCCGTGACAGGGTGCGTTGACCATTTTCACTGAGAGGATAGGATGAAACCATTGACAAGGGTGATGCCTCTAGACGATTAGCCGTGCCGTGACAGGGCATTTGGATAATTTTTCCGAGAGAAGACCGAAAGTAGCCATTGACAATGGTGATGTATCACATAAAGCCAGCCATGGAAAGGAGTAATACTGATTGGATGAAGATAGCAGGAAAGCAGAGGTTCAGAGGAACGAAAGCATCTCTATTCGCTTATCTGAAATTCTCACCAATGAATTACATAAGTATTTCTATCCCTCTTTTATTATATTATTTTCGAAAACTCCATCACTATTTTATATCCGCCTGACTGAGATTTACAAGGTGACCATAGCTTGCTTCATACCAACAATCTCCGTGGGATTCGACCCTTACTCACGTAAGGTATTACTTGGACGACCCAGTGCACTTGCTGGTTAGTTGTGCGAAGTTGTGAACCATGGTATTGGCATCATGTTTTTGGCACCATTACCAGGGAAAGAAAGAGCGATGAATTTTACATAATCAAAGTGTAATCACAATTTCTGCGCACCAAGTTTTTGGCGCCGTTGCCGGGGATTGTTCGAGTTTGGACAACTGACGGTTCATCCTGTTGCTCAGATTAGGTAATTTTCTTTTTGTTTTCTTTTCAAAAAGTTTTCAAAAATTTTTCAAAAATCTTTCAAAAATTTTCTCCTGTGTTTTCGAAAAAAAAAAATTTTTTAAATAAAAATGTTTTCAAAAATTTTATAATTTTATTCAAAATTTTTAAAGAATGAATTCTAGTGTTTCATGAAGCATGTGAAGCCTGGCTGGCTGTAAAGCCATGTCTAAATTCTTTTGGACTGAGGCTTCCACTCATAAGTATATGAAGTTGGGTGAAATATCAGCTGTTGTATACATGAGAGGTATCTATGTTTGCTGAAGCTTGGCTGGCCATTGAGCCATGTCTAGTGTTTTGGACCGGAGCTTTCATTGAAAGCTTGGCTGGCTAGTGAGCCATGTCTAATTCTTGGACTGAAGCTTTAGACTAAGAATGCAAGATTCCTAGAATTCATATTAAAAATTTTGGAATCCTTATTTTTCTTTTTCATAATAATTTTTGAAAAAAAATACAAAAAAAATTAGAAAATAAAAAAAAATCAAAAATATTTTGTGTTTCTTGTTTGAGTCTTGAGTCATGTTATAAGTTTGGTGTCAATTGCATGTGCATCTTGCATTTTTCGAAAAAAATTCATGCATTCATAGTGTTCTTCATGATCTTCAAGTTGTTCTTGGTAAGTCTTCTTGTTTGATCTTTGCATTTGCATGTTTTGTGTCTTTTCTTGTTTTTCATATGCATTCTTGAATTCTTAGTTCCTAAGCATTAAAGAATTCTAAGTTTGGTGTCTTGCATGTTTTCTTTGCATTAAAAATTTTTCAAAAATGTGTTCTTGATGTTCATCATGATCTTCATAGTGTTCTTGGTGTTCATCTTGACATTCATAGCATTCTTGCATGCATTCATTGTTTTGATCTAAAAATTTCATGCATTGCATAATTTTCATGTTTTTCCTCTCATTATAAAAATTCAAAAATAAAAAAAAATATCTTTTCCTTTTTTCTCTCTTAAAATTTCGAAAATTAGATTTGACTTTTTCAAAAAATTTTAAAATCTATTTGTTTTTATGAGTCAAATCAAATTTTCAATTTAAAAATCTTACCTTTTTCAAAATCTTTTTCAAAAATCAAATCTTTTTCATTTTTCTTAGTTATTTTCGAAAATTCAAAAATATTTTTCAAAAAATCTTTTTCTTAATTTTATATCATAATTTTCGAAAATAACAATAACAATTAATGTTTTGATTCAAAAATTTCAAGTTTGTTACTTGCTTGTTAAGAAAGATTCAAACTTTGAGTTTTAGAATTATATCTTGTGATTTCTTCTGAATCAAGTCATTAATTGTGATTTTAAAAATCAAATCTTTTTCAAAACTAATTTCAATCATATCTTTTCAAAAATATCTTCTTATCTCATCTTTTCCAAAAATTTGATTTCAAAATATCTTTTCTAACTTCCTAACTTCTTATCTTTTCAAAAATTGTTTCAACTAACTAACTAACTTTTTGTTTATTTCTTATCTTTTTCAAAACTACCTAACTAACTCTCTCTCTCTATTTTCGAAAATATCTTCCCCCTTTTTCAAAAATTTCTTTTTAATTAACTAATTATTTTAATCTTTGATTTTAAAACAATTTTCGAAAATTACTAACATTTTTCAAAAACCATTTCCGAAAATCACTAACTCCTTTTCAAAAATTATTTTCGAAAATTTTCTTCTCTCTCATATCCTTCTATTTATTTATTCATCTACTAACATCTCTCCCTTACTCAAAAAAAAAAGGATCTCTATTATTATTATTCTGTGCCCTCTTCTTTGTCATATGAGCAGGAGCAAGGACAAGAATATCCAGAACCTGAAAGGACTCTGAAGAAGAAACTAAGAGAAGATGAATTACAACAAACCAGCAAGCACCTGTCAGAAATTATCAAACAGGAAGAGGATATGGCAGCCGAAAATAATAATAATGCAAGGAGAATGCTTGGTGACTTTACTGCACCTAATTCCAATTTACATGGAAGAAGCATCTCCATTCCTGCCATTGGAGCAAACAACTTTGAGCTGAAACCTCAATTAGTTTCTCTGATGTAGCAGAACTGCAAGTTTCATGGACTTCCATCTGAAGATCCTTTTCAGTTCTTAACTGAATTCTTGCAGATATGTGATACTGTCAAGACTAATGGAGTAGATCCTGAAGTCTACAGGCTCATGCTTTTCCCATTTGTTGTAAGAGACAGAGCTAGAATATGGTTGGACTCTCAACCTAAAGATAGCCTGAACTCTTGGGATAAGCTGGTCATGGCTTTCTTAGCCAAGTTCTTTCCTCCTCAAAAGCTGAGCAAGCTTAGAGTGGATGTTCAAACCTTCAAACAAAAAGATGGTGAATCCCTCTATGAAGCTTGGGAAAGATACAAACAGTTGACCAAAAAGTGTCCTTCTGACATGCTTTCAGAATGGACCATCCTGGATATATTCTATGATGGTTTATCTGAATTAGCTAAGATGACATTGGATACTTCTGCAGGTGGATCCATTCACCTAAAGAAAATGCCTGCAGAAGCTCAAGAACTTATTGACATGGTTGCTAATAACCAATTCATGTACACTTCTGAGAGGAATCCTGTGAGTAATGGGACGCCTATGAAGAAAGGAGTTCTTGAAATTGATACTCTGAATGCCATATTGGCTCAGAATAAAATATTGACTCAGCAAGTCAATATGATTTCTCAAAGTCTGAATGGAATGCAAGCTGCATCTAACAGTACTCAAGAGGCTTCTTATGCAGAAGAAGCTTATGATCCTGAAAACCCTGCAATAGCAGAGGTGAATTACTTAGGTGAACCTTATGGAAACACCTATAATCCATCATGGAGAAATCATCCAAATTTCTCATGGAAGGATCAAAAGCCTCAACAAGGCTTTAATAATGGTGGAAGAAATAGGTTTAGCAATAGCAAGCCTTTCCCATCATCCACTCAGCAACAGACAGAGAACTCTGAACAAAATACTTTTAATTTAGCAAACTTAGTCTCTGATCTATCCAAGGCCACTGCAAGTTTCATGAATGAAACAAGGTCTTCCATTAGAAATTTGGAAGCACAAGTGGGCCAGCTGAGTAAAAGGATCATTGAAATTCCTCCTAGTACTCTCCCAAGCAATACAGAAGAGAATCCAAAAGGAGAGTGCAAGGCCATTGACATAAGCACTATGGCCGAACCAGGGGAGGAGGACGTGAATCCCAAGGAGGAAGACCTCCTGGGACGTCCAGTGATCAATAAGGAGCTTCCCTCTGAGGAACCAAAGGACTCTGAGGCTCATCTAGAGATCATAGAGATCCCATTAAACCTCCTTATGCCATTCATGAGCTCTGATGAGTATTCCTCTTCTGAAGAGAATGAGGATGTTACTGAAGAGCAAACAGCCAAGTTTCTTGGTGCAATCATGAAGCTGAATGCCAAATTATTTGGCATTGATACTTGGGAAGTTGAACCTCCCTTGTTCATCAATGAACTAAGTGATCTGGATCAACTGACATTACCTCAGAAGAGACAGGATCCTGGAAAGTTCATAATACCTTGTACCATAGGCACCATGATCTTTAAGGCTCTGTGTGACCTTGGTTCAGGGATAAACCTCATGCCCCTCTCTGTAATAGAGAAGCTGGGAATCTATGGGGTGCAAGCTGCTAAAATCTCATTAGAGATGGCAGATAATTCTAGAAAACAAGCTTATGGACAAGTAGAGGACGTATTAGTAAAGGTTGAAGGCCTTTACATCCCTGCTGATTTCATAGTCCTGGATACTGGAAAGGAAGAGGATGAATCCATCATCCTGGGAAGACCTTTCCTAGCCACAGCAAGAGTTGTGATTGATGTGGACATAGGAGAATTGATCCTTCAATTGAATGAGGACAACCTTGTGTTTACAACTCAAGGATCTCTCTCTGCATCCATGGAGAGGAAGCAGAAGAAGCTTCTCTCAAAGTAGAGTCAAACAAAGCCCCCACAGTCAAACTCTAAGTTTGGTGTTGGGAGGCCACAACCAAACTCTAAGTTTGGTGTTGAACTCCCATATCCAAACTCTAAGTTTGGTGTTGGGGAGTTTCAACAATGCTCTGAACATCTGTGAGGCTCCATGAGAGCCCATTGTCAAGCTATTGACATTAAAGAAGCGCTTGTTGGGAGGCAACCCAATTTTTATTTATCTAACTATATTTTTCTTAGTTATATGTCTTTATAGGTTCATGATCATGTGGAGTCACAAAATAAATATAAAAATTGAAAACGGAATCAAAAACAGCAGAAGAAAAATCACACCCTGGAGGAAGCATCTGCCTGGCGTTCAACGCCAGAACAGAGCATGGTTCTAGTGCTGAACGCCCAAAATGGGCAGCATCCTGGCGCTGAACGCCCAGAACAAGCATGGTTCTGGCGTTCAACGCCAAAAATGGTAACAAATGGGTGTTGAACGCCCAAAATGGGCACCAACCTGGCGCTGAACGCCCAGAGTTGTGTGCAAGGGCATTTTACATGCCTAAATTGGTGCAGGGATGTAAATGCCTTGACACCTCAGGATTTGTGGACCCCACAGGATCATCTCAGGATCTGTGGACCCCACAGGATCATCTCAGGATCTGTGGACTCCACAGGATCCCCACCTACCTCATCATCTCTCTTTCCATTCATGATCATCCCTTCTATTTTCCATTTACCACTCACATCCATACACCCACTACCTTCAAAATTCAACATCTCTCTCCCACCCAATCCCACCCATATGGCCGAATACACACATCCATCCATCTCCTCCATATCTTCTTCTTCTTCTTCTATTCTTTCTTCTTTTGCTCGAGGGCGAGCAACATTCTAAGTTTGGTGTGGTAAAAGCATAGCTTTTTTGTTTTTTTTCCATAACCATTGATGGCACCTAAGGCCAGAGAAACCTCTAGAAAGAGAAAAGGGAAAACAAAAGCTTCCATCAAGGGTCTATAGCTCAGTGGTAGAACATTTGACTGCAAATCAAGAGATCCCTGAGATACCTGAGGGGATACATTTTCTTCCACACAATTATTGGAAGCAACTAAGGGTGGAACATCAAGAGCACTCCATCATCCTTCATGAAATCAGAGAAGATCTAAAAGCAATGAAGGAGGAGCAACAAAGGCAAGGAAGAGACATAGAAGAGCTCAAGGACATCATTTGTTCCTCAAGAAGGAAACGCCACCATCACTAAGGTGGATTCATTCCTTTTTCTTATTTCTTCTGTTTTTCGTTTTCTATGTTATGTGCTTATCTATATTTGTGTCTTCATTACATGATCATTATTAGTTAATAACTTTGTCTTAAAGTTATGAATGTCCTATGAATCCATCACCTCTCTTAAATGAAAAATGTTTTAATTCAAAAGAACAAGAAGTACATGAGTTTCGAATTTATCCTTAAACTTAGCTTAATTATATTGATGTGGTGACAATGCTTCTTGTTTTCTGAATGTATGCTTGAACAGTGCATATGTCTTTTGAAGTTGTTGTTTAAGAATGTTAAATATGTTGGCTCTTGAAAGAATGATGACTAGGAGACATGTTATTTGATAATCTGAAAAATCATAAAAAATGATTCTTGAAGCAAGAAAAAGCAGCAAAGAACAAGGCTTGCAGAAAAAAAAAAGAGAAAAAAATAGGCGAAAAAAAATAGAAAGAAAAAAAAAGAAAAAGCAAGCAGAAAAAGCCAAAAGCTCTTAAAACCAAGAGGCAAGAGCAAAAAGCCAGTAACCCTTAAAACCAAAAGGCAAGGGCAAATAAAAAGGATCCCAAGGCTTTGAGCATCAGTGGATAGGAGGGCCTAAAGGAATAAAATCCTGGCCTAAGCGGCTAAACCAAGCTGTCCCTAACCATGTGCTTGTGGCGTGAAGGTGTCAAGTGAAAATTTGAGACTGAGCGGTTAAAGTCAAGGTCCAAAGCAAAAAAAGAGTGTGCTTAAGAACCCTGGACACCTCTAATTGGGGACTTTAGCAAAGCTGAGTCACAATCTGAAAAGGTTTACCCAATTATGTGTCTGTGGCATTTATGTATCCGGTGGTAATACTGGAAAACAAAGTGCTTAGGGCCACGGCCAAGACTCATAAAATAGCTGTGTTCAAGAATCATCATACTGAACTAGGAGAATCAATAACACTATCTGAACTCTGAGTTCCTATAGATGCCAATCATTCTGAACCTCAATGGATAAAGTGAGATGCCAAAACTATTCAAGAGGCAAAAAGCTATAAGTCCCGCTCATTTGATTGGAGCTATGTTTCATTGATAGTTTGGAATTTATAGTATATTCTCTTCTTTTTATCCTACTTGATTTTCAGTTGCTTGGGGACAAGCAACAATTTAAGTTTGGTGTTGTGATGAGCGGATAATTTATACGCTTTTTTGGCATTGTTTTTAGTATGTTTTTAGTAGGATCTAGTTACTTTTAGGGATGTTTTCATTAGTTTTTATGTTAAATTCACATTTCTGGACTTTACTATGAGTTTGTGTGTTTTTCTGTGATTTAAGGTATTTTCTGGCTGAAATTGAGGGACTTGAGCAAAAATCAGATTCAGAGGTGAAGAAGGACTGCTGATGCTGTTGGATTCTGACCTCCCTGCACTCAAAGTGGATTTTCTGGAGCTACAGAACTCGAAATGGCGCGCTTCCAATTGCTTTGGAAATTAGACATCCAGGGCTTTCCAGAAATATATAATAGTTCATACTTTGCCAAATTTTAGATGACGTAAACTGGCGTTCAACGCCAGCTCTCTGCCCAATTCTGGAGTTCAGCGCCAGAAAGGGATCAAAAACCAGAGTTGAACGCCAGAAATGGATCACAACCTGGCGTTCAACTCCACAAATGGCCTCTGCACGTGAAAAGTTAAAGCTCAGCCCAAGCACACACCAAGTGGACCCGGGAAGTGGATTTATGCATCAATTACTCACTTTTGTAAACCCTAGTAGCTAGTTTATTATAAATAGGACCTTTTACTATTGTATTAGGCATCCTGGATCGTATTTTGATCCTGTGATCACGTTTTGGAGGCTGGCCATCTCGGCCATGCCTGGACCTTTCACTTATGTATTTTTAATGGTAGAGTTTCTACACTCCATAGATTAAGGTGTGGAGCTCTGCTGTTCCTCAAAGATTAATGCAAAGTACTACTGTTTTCTATTCAATTCATCTTGCTTCGCTTCTAAGATATTCATTCGTACTTCAACCTGAATGTGATGAACGTGACAATCATCATCATTCCCTATGAACGCGTGCCTGACAACCACTTCCGTTCTACATTAGATTGAATGAGTATCTCTTAGATCTCTTAATCAGAATCTTCGTGGTGTAAGCTAGAATGATGGCGGCATTCAAGAGAATCCGGAAGGTCTAAACCTTGTCTGTGGTATTCCGAGTAGGATTCAATGATTGAATGACTGTGATGAGCTTCAAACTCGCGATTTCCGGGCGTAGTGACAGACGCAAAAGGATAGTAAATCCTATTCCAGCATGATCGAGAACCGACAGATGAATAGCCGTACCGTGACAGGGTGCGTTGACCATTTTCACTGAGAGGATAGGATGAAACCATTGACAAGGGTGATGCCTCTAGACGATTAGCCGTGCCGTGACAGGGCATTTGGATAATTTTCCCGAGAGAAGACCGAAAGTAGCCATTGACAATGGTGATGTATCACATAAAGCCAGCCCTGGAAAGGAGAAAGACTGATTGGATGAAGATAGCAGGAAAGCAGAGGTTCAGAGGAACGAAAGCATCTGTATTCGCTTATCTGAAATTCTCACCAATGAATTACATAAGTATTTCTATCCCTCTTTTATTATATTATTTTCGAAAACTCCATCACTATTTTATATCCGCCTGACTGAGATTTACAAGGTGACCATAGCTTGCTTCATACCAACAATCTCCGTGGGATTCGACCCTTACTCACGTAAGGTATTACTTGGACGACCCAGTGCACTTGCTGGTTAGTTGTGCGAAGTTGTGAACCATGGTATTGGCATCATGTTTTTGGCGCCATTACCAGGGAAAGAAAGAGCGATGAATTTTACATAATCAAAGTGTAATCACAATTTCTGCGCACCAATGGAGGATTGGTTATTGGTCTAGACTATACTTGCAACGAAGTGATTTAATTTTATTGAGGAATTCTAGATCGACATAAAATCATCTATCAACATGAAATAGAGGCCAACGAAGAAGATACACAACCTCCCATACCCTTGGTAAGCAATGAAGAAGACATTGAATTGGAAGAAAGCTACCAAGAGGAAGAGGTTGAAGTTGAAGAACCTTGCCAAGAGGTGGAAGTGGTCAAGGAAGAACACAAGGGAGTGAAGCATACATTGTCAAAGCCGTTAGAAAAAACCCTTCCTAAGTCACCATCTAACATAATATTCAAGTGGGTAAATCTCTTATCTCTAAGCTTGTAATTCCACTTGAATATGGTTTGCTTGAAACGGATGGCCAACTTAGAGCTCTTTGTGGAATGGAAAGCAAGAAGAAGTTGGTTAGTGGTAGGCACCACGTTTCAAGGTTCAGTATGGTTGAGTCATCGAAGTCTAAGTGCATGGGTTGATGTGGTGCTCAAATGCTTAAGTCTAGGAGGATAGTTTGGTGCCTAAAGGAGAATTCTAAGAGCTTGTCACCCGATTGGAATTATAATGATCAACTTAAATATGGGTGTAAGAACAAAATCTGGGATCCCGGCATACAAGAGGATCAACTTTGGGAGCCCTTCGCTTGTGTGGAACTTCATCAAAGCTTGGAGCTATTAATTTTGAACTTTGGAGCTTATTGGAAGTCCAAGCATTGGTGGGAGTTCAAGGATGAGTACAAGCACAAGCCACGACGACAAGGAGCTTTTCAATTGTCCAACTTAAGGACAATAAATAAAAGTGCTAAGTGGGAGACACCCCACTATGGTAAATTCGTCCCATTTTCCCTTTTGTTTATATTGGTAATAAGTTGAATTTTCATTTTTAGTTAGGTTTATTTAGTTTAAGTTGTGATTTAGCTTGTTTAATAATATTTGGCATTACTTTGGTAGCTTGTTAAAAAAAACGGCACCCCACGCGTGAACGTGAGCGACGCGTACGCCTCGCTGGGATGCTGCTGTTGCATGGTACAAAAACCAAAGAGTTGTGATAGAACTATGCGGGTGTTGTGCGGAGAGCACGTTGCACCTCCACGCGTACGCATGACTGACGCATACGTGTCACCTTCTATCTTTTCTGCTTTTCATGCGTTCGCGTGCCTGACGCGTGATGCACATAAACTAGTTATGCTACGATTTAGGAAATTGCACGATCGGCAAAATTCCTTCCGGCAAGTGCACCGGTTATCGTCAAGTAAAAACTCACAATAGAGTGAGGTCGAATCCCACAAGGATTGGTTGAGTGAGCAATTCGGATTAGAAGTGTGTTCTAGTTGAGCGGAATCAAGATTGAGATGAGTATTGCGGAATGTAAAATTGGCGGGAAAAGTAAATGACAAGAAATTGAAATGGCGGAATCTTAAATTGCATGAATTAAAGAGCAGAAACTAAATTGCTGAAATTAAAAGGGAATGGGGGTGATTGCATGAATTGAGTAGCAGAATGTAAAGAGAAAGTGGAAATCAGAAATGGGGAATTCATTGGGTTATAGGAGATATTGAGATCTCCGAATCAAAACATGTTTATCTCTTCCTCAAGCAATGTGTTCATTGAATTTTGCTTGGCAATCTTATATGATTGGATCCCAATCCCTTGGCTCACCAATACTCTCTAAAAATGAACAAATTCCCAATCCCTTGGTTTAAGTGTTCATAAGAAGAGATGATGCTTGATCACTGATTATACCACACAATTTCATGAACCACAATTTGGTAGGATTACATGTCACAATATCCATCCAAACCCCAATCCAATTCACTGTGAGAAAGCTTCTCTAGCATGAATCCTCCATTCCTTTCCCAAGGCTCCGAAGGATTCCAAGTATGGGTAGTTTCTTTCCCAAGACAACTACTCAATGGAATTAGATCGAGAAGCTTTCTAACAAAATTCAAGAGAAAAGATTGAAGAAGAAGATAAACTATTATTGATTCATTGAATTACAATAGAGCTCCCTAACCCAATGAAAGGGGGTTTAGTGAGTCATAGCTCTGAATTCAATTACAATGAAAAGGAAAACTAGCTAAAAGTGAAAGTAAAAAGTCCTCTCTAACTTAACTTCTATCCTATTTATACACTTTCTATATTGAGCTTCAGTTGTGCTTCTTGGGCTTTGAGGCCTCTCCTTGCTTTCCTTTTGCCTTGGGTTTATGATCCATAATCTTGATGAGGCTGTTGATCCAAATTCTGTAACATTCATTGAGCCAACTTAGTGATAATCAAATAATGACACATGACTCAATAAATTGAGATTTCAAACTCATCAATCCTTCAGGCCCAATCCCATAAACCATGATATTCAATTGGGTTTCATACCAAAGTAAGTTTAAGTTAATATTTGTGCTCAAAGACTAACTTAAATCACAATATTTTTTGCCCAGAAACCTTTTCCAAGAGTGGCGTTTAAGTTGCAGTTTAAGCTTAAACTGCAGCTTAAACGCCAGACACTTCCAGTGAGGCCTTTTGTAGAAGCACGTTTAAGCTTCAGTTAAAGGTTAAACTGAAGCTTAAACGTGGAAATGGAAGGAGGTAGCCCTGGAGAGTCATGTAGTCGAACACGTTTAAGCTTCAGTTTAAGGTTAAACTGAAGCTTAAACGTGGAGATAGGAAGGGCAGCCCTGGAGGTCGAACACGTTTAACCTCCAGTTTAAGGTTAAACTGGAGGTTAAACGTGGAAAAGGGTGGAGGCATACTGGAGGTCGAACACGTTTAACCTCCAGTTTGAGGTCAAACTGGAGGTTAAACGTGGAAGCTTAGAATGGTAGCCCTGGAGGTGTCGAACACGTTTAACCTCCAGTTTGAGGTCAAACTGGAGGTTAAACGTGGAAATGGAGAAAGCAACCCTGGAGGAAAGTTCTTGGTCGAACACGTTTAAGCTCCAGTTTGAGGTCAAACTGGAGCTTAAACGTGGAAATGGCTCCCTGGTGCTCTTCCCACTCCTGGCGTTTAACCTCCAGTTTGAGGTCAAACTGGAGGTTAAACGTGGAACTCCTCCCTGGATGGCATACTCATTCTGGCGTTTAACCTCCAGTTTGAGGTCAAACTGGAGGTTAAACTTCAATTCCAGCATTTCTTATCCTTCATGATTTTTGGCGTTTAAGCTCCAGTTTAGGCTTAAACTGGAACTTAAACTCCACATGTGATATTCAAGCTTCCTTTATTGATTTTGTTGCTTCCTTGCCTAGCCTCTTCTTCCCTGAAATCATCCAAACAATTGCATCAAAGTCTTGCAAAATTTCATGAGAAATCTTCCATTCATAGCATTCAAGTAATATAACTAAAACTCATGGAATTTGCATCAAAATCATATTGTTTGGATGGTTCATTGCTTTGTTCTTCATTTAACCATTTTTGGTTACTTTAAGCTCAAGAAAATGCATAAAACAACTAAAACTAACAGAAAAATGCTAGTGAAACTAGCCTATGATGCCTTGGCATCACAACACCAAACTTAATACTTGCTTGTCCCTAAGCAAGTCCTGAGTTATTTGAGAAGAAAGTATGAAACAGAAAGCAATTACATTGGCTATATTAGCAAGCATTTGAAGTTCATCAGAAGGGTTTTATGCAGAAAGTTGCAGCATCACTTTTTCATACTTATCAGGTAGGATTATCACTTTTTCATTGCATCCATCAAACATTGCTATGGCCTCTTGTTAT
This sequence comes from Arachis hypogaea, assembly GCF_003086295.3. NCBI lineage: Eukaryota > Viridiplantae > Streptophyta > Magnoliopsida > Fabales > Fabaceae > Arachis > Arachis hypogaea. The sequence goes on along the minus strand of NC_092049.1, from coordinate 92,823,603 downwards.
TCTTATGTCTTTGGCACTTTTCTCTTCTTTGTTTTTCTTTTCTTTTTCTTAGAGCTTCTTTTGCTCCTTGTTTGATTAGTGTCATGTGTTGCACAAGCCTTTGGCATTTTCTTTTTCTTATCAGTGCACTACACATATCCACTTTAGGCATTTTAGTTCACATTTCTTCTTGAGACATTGGTGCCCAGCACCTCTTTGTGTGACTAAATGTTTTGTATTTAGGTTGCTCTTGATCATGGACTTTTGGTTGATAATCCCGGATTAGTTAACCCAAGTTACCAAGTGTTGAAACACTCCTCAGAACCTATTCATCCAAGCATATCCTTAATACATAAACACCACAGGCATTTGTCTCAGAAGATCAAACCATTGGTGCCTAGCTTATTTTCTCAATTTTTTTGCTTTTTGGTTGCCTTTTTTCAGTGGCTTTTTCTTTTTCTTTTTCTTTCTTTTTCATGGCCAAAGACATTTATTCATCAAGATCCATAGACAGTTTTCAATTTCTACACAAAGAATGATAATTCTACACTCTAATTCTAGTGATCTGACTAAACAATCAAGCATGCATACCACCACTTAATTCTACTTGATTTGTCACTAATTTAGCCAAGTTACTTTTGTTCAAACTTTTCTTTTATTTTTGGAAACAGAACAAGCATGGCAAGCACTCGTTTAAGAAGGTGAAGTTATATCCAAACATCTAGGCATTCACTTTATTCAAAGCAAATAACAAACACACATACTAGAAACTTCACATTAAAACTTAAATGACTCATAATGAAAGAAAGCTCATAAAGACAATTCACCAATTATCATTTGATTATTAAGGAACGAGACCACCTCTTATTTATTGCTTGGTTCTTCTTAATTCTTAGGATCCTGCTTCTTCTTGCTTCCTGCCTCTTTTTGACCACTTGTGCTTCCTTTGTCTTTTCTCATGAGCTTTTTCCAGAATCCAGCCTTTTTCATCGTTTCCTCCACTCCTTTTTCAAGGATCATTGCCTTGTTTATTTCTCCTTCTTTCCTCCCTTTGAAATACTCATCATAAGCTGGGAATGCTGGGTCCATCTTGTGTAGATGTTCCCCTATGTAGTTAAGCTTGATTTGCGAACTGATGTTGTAATCAGCTTGGACTGAGTATCTTGCATTCTGTAAAGTGGTGGCTTCCTTGATTGCCAAGACATTGGCATCTTGGTGTTGGCATATGTGGCTGAAGGATTCCTGTAAGTGTAAATTTTGTTCCCTTTGCAGATCGAAGAATCTTGATTCAAAGTTCCTTTGTATATCCATCATTTTTAGGTGAAAGTCCTCTTGTCTCTCCTGAGACCTCATGTATTGTTGAGACATTCCTTCCATGATTTCCTGCATTCTGCTCATATCCATGGGGTCTCTGGGAATTCGTTGTCTTCTTTCAGGAGTTGCTTGCTCTTCTTGCTCTTCTTCTCTGTCTTCTCCTTCCTGTCTTTCTTGTTCTGCTTCTTGCTCGGCTTCCACTTGTTGCCCTTCTTCATTTCTTCTTCTTGTATGTCTTGGAGGAGTTGGGCCAAGAGTCATTCTGTGCGCAGTTATGGCCAATCCAGGATATAGCCAATTAGGTCTTTCATCCTCAAGTGGTACTTGGGCATCGATGCATAGTCTAATGATAGTGCTAGGGAAGTGGAGCCAGGATTCAGGGTCACTTTTCTCACTAAACTCTTGTATCTGTTCAGCAATGAGTTTATGAACTTTGATCTCCCCTCCCACCATAATGCAATGTAGCAAGATGGCTCTTTTAGGGACTATTTCTGAAGAGTTTGCAGTGGGTAGGATGGATCTCCTAACTATTGCATACCACCCTTTAGCTTCAGGTGTTAGGTCTCCCCTTCTCAAGACTCTTGGAGCCCCTCTTGTTTTTCTCACCCATTCAGCTCTGATGGCACAAAGGTCCTCAGCAATAGTTGCATAGTCAGGTTCTCCTATCATCCTTTCTTCATAACTTGCTTGGCTGAAATGTATGTTTTTCAGGCCAAGAGTTTTCATGATTGCTTTGGGACTGAAGTCAACTTCCACCCCTCTCACATAGCTTTTGTATGTGGGTTTCTTGGTTGGATCCTCCCTTACTGCATTTGCATAAAACTCTTTCACCAAGTTGATGTTGATTTTAGTGATTGGCTTAGTCAGGAGCTCCCACTTCCTCTTTTTGATCTTTTCCCAAACACCTGGGAACTCATCCTTTTCAAGGTCAAAGGGAACCTCAGCTAGTACCGTTTTAGGTCTCATCCATTCGGCTTGAATCTCATGGAAAACTGATCTGTATCTCCATGCATCGAATTCCCTGTTTTCCTCCATTGGCTGCTTGTCTTTTCTTCTTTTGTGGCTAGATGAAGCTGCCATTGGTTCTTTAGTTTTGGTAAGTGACAAGCTGAAGTTGACAAGGTGAAGCAAGAAGTGTTGTTGGAAGTGTGGTAAAGTTGTTTTCGGCAAGAGATAGTTATGCTATGATGAAGGAAAATGTGTATGAAGGAGAATTGGTGGTGTGGGACTCGTTCCCCAAGTGGTTCTTTATAGTGCCCATAAGTGAAAAATGGACGGCTAGGGTGGTTTGTGAAGGGTGGCTTGATGGTAAATATATGAATTATGGAGAAGGACGATTTGCTTTTCATTTTCTTGGAAGTATTATGGGTGCATTAGGTTGTACATGTAGCTTTCTTTTCTTGCAGAACTTCCTTTTCCCATGTGTTAGTTTCAAAGACTTGTGAATTTTCTTTTTGACCAAGCACGTACCTCCCTTTGTCTTTTTCCTCCATTTTTGTCTTTTCTTTTGTACCTGCACAACAAACAAGTTTGCTATCATTTTTCGGTCCATGTGAATTATGAATAGTACTTGCACATGTAAATCAATGATTGTCTTTATGAGCTTATAGCCGTGACTTCTACATGTATGCACACTTATTATTTGGACACCAAACTTAGTGTTTGGTAAAGTCTCCTAATGACATGAAATCCATATTGGTTGTCCTTAATGAGTGTGCATAATTCTAATAAATCATAGTCACCTTGGCTCTTTGATTCTAAACAAAGTTACTACCCTAAGTAATTGAAACCAAAGTATTAAAACATGCGAATGGTATACTTGTCATGAATTTTGAAATCCAGAGGAACTTCTTGCTTTTCATAAACCGTGTTCAAAGAGGAACACCAAACTTAATCTTTGGTTGTGCACTAAAAATTGAATGCATTTTGAATAAAATTTGGGGTGCTTTCAGGCACACCAAACTTATTTTATATGCAAAGTGTCAGTGCACTCTTTAAGAAGTTGTCCTGAGGATTCAAGTTCATGCATAAGAAACCATGCTTTATTAGATGCACAACAAAACAAAAAAAAAATATAAGGATATTAAAACATGGGTTGCCTCCCATGAAGCGCTTCTTTAACGTCACTAGCTTGACTGTTGTCCCTTGTTAGGGTGGATTGTAGTGCTTGACGTCTTCTCCTCTCACTATTAAAACGTCCCCACTTGATTCATTCATGACCTCTAAATGTTCCATAGAAAGAACTTTCCTGATTGTGAACACTTGAGGGAGCTGGGAAGGAATGGTTTTGAGGCCAGGTGGGATTGGCAGATAATGACTTGATATCACGTTATCTCCCGGAGAAAAACCTTCAGTGGGAATTTTCTTGTTTCTCCACCCTCTTGGCAATCTCCCTATCACTCTTCCCTTTCTCTTGAGGATTTCTTCATTGACCCTTATGTCAGGAGGATCCTTCTGATCTGTTTCCACTGATTCTTGTGGCTTTAACTCTTGCAGCTCTTGTTTGCCTTCCAAGAACTGTTTTAGAGTTTCAGCTGCTGGATTACTTTCCTCCAGACACAGATGGCTACTATCATCCTTAGGCTTTTCAGGTTCTGGTTCAGGCTCAGATGCAGGTTTGAAAACTTTGAAAATGAGCTGTTCATCATGTATTCTCAGAATTAGCTCTCCTTGTTCTACATCTATGAGGGCTCTAGTAGTGGCTAGAAATGGTCTGCCCAGAATGATAGGGTGTAAGTAGCTTTCCTCCATGTCCACAATGACAAAGTCTGTGGGGAAGTAATAATCCCCCACTTTCACCAGCACATTTTCAACTACCCCTTCAGCTTGCTTCTGAGTTTTGTCAGCCACTTGTATGATTACATCAGTGGATCTTACTTCATTCAGTTGTAGCCTCTTCATAAGAGTTAGAGGCATCACATTTATGCTTGCTCCTAGATCACAGAATCCTCTGTCAATTTTTGTTTCCCCTATGATGCAAGGGATATGAAAACTTCCTGGGTCCGTTTTCTTAGAGAGTGTGTCCTTCTTGATGAGAGCACTGCATTCTTTGTTCATTGTTACCGTTTGTCCTCCCTTCAAAACTCTTTTCTTGCTTAACAATTCCTTTAAATACTTGATGTGTGTGGGCATTTGATGAAGAATCTCAAGAAAGGGAATATTGACATGAAGAGAGTTAAATGTCTCTAGAAACCTTGAATAGGTTTTCCTTTTTTCACCTCCTCCTAACCTCTCAGGAAATGGTGCTTTTGGTTGGTATATTTCCATCATGCCTTTTTGCAGTTCCTTGGCTTGCTCAGTTCCACCTTCCTGCTTAACTTCTTCCACACCTTCCTTCAAGATTTCTGGTTCCTGCTCTGAGGGCCTGATTCCTTCTTCTTCTGAGACTTCCTTCAATATGGTGATGGCCTTGCATTCTTCCCATCTTACTCTCTTTTGTTCCCCTTTAGGATTCTTTTCTGTGTCACTAGGGAACACTGCAGTTGATTTGGGTGCCTGTTGAGATAGCTCTCCTACTTGAGATTCCATCCTCTTGAGTTTTTCACCATGGTTTCTTAAGGTAGTTCTCACATCATCCCTGAAGCTCTTCAATTCAATTATGTCTTGACTCATGGTTGCCATCATTCCTTCTATCCGGTTTAATTGATCTTGAAATTGTTGGTTCGGATTAGGTTGGGTATGTTGATTAATTTGGCCAAGATATGGTGGTTGGGAGTAGGTGTTTTGTGTGGCTTGGTATGATCTTTGGTTGGAGTTTTGGTATGTGGAATTGTTATGTTGGTTGTGGTTGTAAGGTTTGTGGTTTTGTGGTTGGGTTTGTTGGTTTCCCCACCCAAAGTTTGGGTGGTTTCTCCAGCCTGGGTTGTAAGTGTTGGAATTTGGATCATATGATTGCCTTTGTTGGTTTCCCACATAGTTGGCCTCATCCCAATCACCTCCTTCAATGCTTACTTCCTCTTGATCTTGTGTGTGTATTGCAGCTACTTGCTTTGTTTCTAATTGCCTGGTAAGCTCTGCTAGTTGCTTGGCAAACACCTTGTTTTGGGCTAGAATTGTATCAACATGGTTCAGCTCCATGACTCCCTTAGTGTTGTGCCTCTCTGATGCATAGTAGTACTCATTCTCAGCCACTGTCTCGATCACTTCAATGGCTTCTTCCACAGTCTTTTTCCTGTTCAATGAACCTCCTGATGAATGGTCTACAGCCTTCCTTGATTCATAAGAGAGCCCATCATAGAAGATGTGCAATTGCACCCAATCATGGAACATGTTTGGTGGGCATTTCCTTGTCAAGTCCTTGAATCTCTCCCATGCCTCGTAGAGAGTTTCACCATCTTGTTGTCTAAAAGTCTGAACCTCAGATCGAAGCCTATTGACTTTTTGTGGAGGGTAGAAACGTGCCAGAAACTTGCTTTCCACCTCATCCCATGTTGTTAGACTCCCCCTTGGGAATGATTCCAGCCACTTAGCTGCTTTGTCCCTAAGTGAAAATGGGAACAAAAGCAGTTTATAGGCATCTTCCTGGACTCCATTGGACTTCACAGTGTCACAAATTCTCAGGAATTTTGTGAGATGTTGGTTTGGGTCTTCATTAGCACTTCCTCCAAAGGAACAATGATTCTCCACAAGTGATATTAGCTGTGGCTTGAGCTCAAAATTGTTGGCCTGAATGGGTGGTTTCTGGATGCTACTACCACAATTCCCAGAGGTTGGGTTTATGTATGAACTAAGAACCCTCCTCTCAGGAATGGCATTGTTTCCATCAGCTCTCTCATGGTTGTGAACTTCTCTATCCATGTTGAGATCTAAAGCTTCCTCAAAATTGTCCTCAGATTCTCCTTCAGATTCCTCTTCTCCCACTACTCTCTTCCCTCTTGCTTCCCTTTTCAGTCTATGAAGGGTCCTCTCTGGTTCGGTATATGGAGGAGTTGATGTCTCTCCTCTCCTACCTGTCATACAAGAACACAGCTCAAACACAAACAAGTGAAATACTCTTGGTTAATGGAAGAGTATGGTTAGCTCAATTGAGGAATTAATTCAAACAGTTAGTGAGTCAGTGAGTTAGTTGCATGAATTTAAAGGCATAAAGAAGGAAAGCATGTAACCGAGTGCAGAAATTAAAATTCAACAAGTATCTTGAACAGAATTAACAAAGCAAGAGAAAATTGCTCAATCTAGTTAGCTTCCAATTTGAGAAATGTCAATCGAAAACCAATCCCCGGCAACGGCGCCATAAACTTGATGCACATAAACTAGTTATGCTACGATTTAGGAAATTGCACGATCGGCAAAATTCCTTCCGGCAAGTGCACCGGTTATCGTCAAGTAAAAACTCACAATAGAGTGAGGTCGAATCCCACAAGGATTGGTTGAGTGAGCAATTCGGATTAGAAGTGTGTTCTAGTTGAGCGGAATCAAGATTGAGATGAGTATTGCGGAATGTAAAATTGGCGGGAAAAGTAAATGACAAGAAATTGAAATGGCGGAATCTTAAATTGCATGAATTAAAGAGCAGAAACTAAATTGCTGAAATTAAAAGGGAATGGGGGTGATTGCATGAATTGAGTAGCAGAATGTAAAGAGAAAGTGGAAATCAGAAATGGGGAATTCATTGGGTTATAGGAGATATTGAGATCTCCGAATCAAAACATGTTTATCTCTTCCTCAAGCAATGCGTTCATTGAATTTTGCTTGGCAATCTTATATGATTGGATCCCAATCCCTTGGCTCACCAATACTCTCTAAAAATGAACAAATTCCCAATCCCTTGGTTTAAGTGTTCATAAGAAGAGATGATGCTTGATCACTGATTATACCACACAATTTCATGAACCACAATTTGGTAGGATTACATGTCACAATATCCATCCAAACCCCAATCCAATTCACTGTGAGAAAGCTTCTCTAGCATGAATCCTCCATTCCTTTCCCAAGGCTCCGAAGGATTCCAAGTATGGGTAGTTTCTTTCCCAAGACAACTACTCAATGGAATTAGATCGAGAAGCTTTCTAACAAAATTCAAGAGAAAAGATTGAAGAAGAAGATAAACTATTATTGATTCATTGAATTACAATAGAGCTCCCTAACCCAATGAAAGGGGGTTTAGTGAGTCATAGCTCTGAATTCAATTACAATGAAAAGGAAAACTAGCTAAAAGTGAAAGTAAAAAGTCCTCTCTAACTTAACTTCTATCCTATTTATACACTTTCTATATTGAGCTTCAGTTGTGCTTCTTGGGCTTTGAGGCCTCTCCTTGCTTTCCTTTTGCCTTGGGTTTATGATCCATAATCTTGATGAGGCTGTTGATCCAAATTCTGTAACATTCATTGAGCCAACTTAGTGATAATCAAATAATGACACATGACTCAATAAATTGAGATTTCAAACTCATCAATCCTTCAGGCCCAATCCCATAAACCATGATATTCAATTGGGTTTCATACCAAAGTAAGTTTAAGTTAATATTTGTGCTCAAAGACTAACTTAAATCACAATATTTTTGGCCCAGAAACCTTTTCCAAGAGTGGCGTTTAAGTTGCAGTTTAAGCTTAAACTGCAGCTTAAACGCCAGACACTTCCAGTGAGGCCTTTTGTAGAAGCACGTTTAAGCTTCAGTTAAAGGTTAAACTGAAGCTTAAACGTGGAAATGGAAGGAGGTAGCCCTGGAGAGTCATGTAGTCGAACACGTTTAAGCTTCAGTTTAAGGTTAAACTGAAGCTTAAACGTGGAGATAGGAAGGGCAGCCCTGGAGGTCGAACACGTTTAACCTCCAGTTTAAGGTTAAACTGGAGGTTAAACGTGGAAAAGGGTGGAGGCATACTGGAGGTCGAACACGTTTAACCTCCAGTTTGAGGTCAAACTGGAGGTTAAACGTGGAAGCTTAGAATGGTAGCCCTGGAGGTGTCGAACACGTTTAACCTCCAGTTTGAGGTCAAACTGGAGGTTAAACGTGGAAATGGAGAAAGCAACCCTGGAGGAAAGTTCTTGGTCGAACACGTTTAAGCTCCAGTTTGAGGTCAAACTGGAGCTTAAACGTGGAAATGGCTCCCTGGTGCTCTTCCCACTCCTGGCGTTTAACCTCCAGTTTGAGGTCAAACTGGAGGTTAAACGTGGAACTCCTCCCTGGATGGCATACTCATTCTGGCGTTTAACCTCCAGTTTGAGGTCAAACTGGAGGTTAAACTTCAATTCCAGCATTTCTTATCCTTCATGATTTTTGGCGTTTAAGCTCCAGTTTAGGCTTAAACTGGAACTTAAACTCCACATGTGATATTCAAGCTTCCTTTATTGATTTTGTTGCTTCCTTGCCTAGCCTCTTCTTCCCTGAAATCATCCAAACAATTGCATCAAAGTCTTGCAAAATTTCATGAGAAATCTTCCATTCATAGCATTCAAGTAATATAACTAAAACTCATGGAATTTGCATCAAAATCATATTGTTTGGATGGTTCATTGCTTTGTTCTTCATTTAACCATTTTTGGTTACTTTAAGCTCAAGAAAATGCATAAAACAACTAAAACTAACAGAAAAATGCTAGTGAAACTAGCCTATGATGCCTTGGCATCAACGCGTACGTGTCGCCTCCTCATTCTGCTATCCGTGCGTGTGGACGACGCTTACGCGTCGCTTCTCTTCTCCCATTTATTTCTTCTTTCTTCTCTCCTTCTTCTTTCTTTCTACCTTTCTTCTTCTTCATTCCTTTAACTTCTCATATGTATTCTCTTTCATTCTCTTTTGCTTATTGCATTTGCATACTTTCATTCATTACATTTTAAGTTTCCTTTTGTAGCTTGTTTTTATTTTCCTTCTTAAGTTTACTACTGGTATTGAATTTTCCTATGCAACTGTTGATAATTCTTGAATCATTTTTGTGCTTCTTTACTTTTTTATATTTAGTTGACATGCTCTTTGCTTATATTGTTTTCTTACTTACATGTTGTAGCTACCATGTAGTTGAGAATTCTGCTCTTATTTGGCATTAGCCCCCACTTATATTCTATTTGCTTTGATACCTTTATTTTTGGGCTTAATATTCTTCCTTTTTCTCTCCTTTCAAGCTGGCCACCAAGAAGGGAACAGAAAACTTCTAAATAGGGTGGACAAACAAGTCCATCCGCACAATCCTTTGTAGAAGCTCATCAGTTGTAGCAACCCTAATCCACTTTGCTCATCTTTCCATGCACTGAGGACGGTGCAATCTTTAAGTGTAGGGAGGTCGAGACTAACTTTCGTGGGTAAGTACTTCCTTTTTGCAACACCAAATCTTAATTTTCTTTGTTAGTTAGTATAAATTACCTTTGTAGTTAGTTATTTGCATGATAGATTGCACTATAGTTAGAGTTTGTGCATATTTTACCACTACTTGGTTGAAGTGATAATTTCTTTTTCAAGAAACTATTTTAAGGCATTTCACTAATTTGAATTAAATTTTTTTTTGAACTTGTTTGAAGGAATTTATTTTGGAACACGGTTTTAGAGCTAGAACACACAAACCTAGTAAGATTTTGAGCCTAATTGATTGGTTGCATCTTATCAACTAATATTTTATTTTGGTGTGTGTTGTTCTCTCTAAGATTGTGATCTTTGTCTTGTTTGATTCTATATTTCCATTGTTTGATGTATGCATGCATTTATGTGATTGAGGCCTTTGTTTCACTAAGCTCACATACCCATATGGCCTTACCCTTTCATCATTCTTTGCAAACCAATGTTGAGCCTATTTTACCCCATTTGTTCTTTATTTTAGCATATCACTAACACTAAGCAGAAAACAATGAATGTCCTTAATTTGAATCCTTGGTTAGCTTACACTAGTGAGAGTGTGCACAATTTAAGTGTGGGAAAATTGGGTATGGGAACATCTGGTTTGGGAATTGGGTATTGTATATTTTTGTGAAAATGTGAAAAATATAGTTGAGCACATATTCTTGCACTCAATACCTTAATCATATGCATTGATTTCTTGTATATGTATATTAACCACCACATATATAAAAAGAAAAAAAGAAAGAAAAAGAAAAAACAATAAAAAAATAAAAAAAGAGAAAAAACAATAAAAAGGGGACAAAATGCCCCAAAGTAAATGGTGGTAGCAATTCATATGTATTGTACTCAAATTTGGGATGCATGAATATATGGAAAACATAGTTACTGGGTAGTTAGGTTTTGCATTGTAATTACATGGAGTGTCTTAGGTTAGGTGGGAAATTTAGGTTAATCAAGGATTCAGATTTTAGTCCACTTAACCAAATACATTCCTACCTTGACCCTAACCCCATTACAACCCTTGAAAAGACCTCTTGATATGTGTATGCATGAATTAAATTTTTGTTGATTGGTAGAAGAAGAGAAAGCCTTAAAAAGCAGAATTAGTAGAGAACCGAGATAATCGACCCTCAAACACTAGAGAGATTAGAGTGTAAATACTTCCGGTGAGGGTTCAATGCTCAATCCGTGTTCTGGCTTTCATGAGCTTTTTTCTTGCAAGTCTATTTGTACTTCATTTTGAGATTTGAATTAGTGGAATTCAATTCATATTTGTTCTTAGAAGATTGATTTACTTTTAACCAAGTAGGTAGAAGCATTTAGCACGTAGTTGCATTCGTATAGATAGGTTGCATTTAATAAATACTACCATTCCTCTTCACCCTCTTTATAGCTTCTCTTGAGCTTAGCATGAGAACATGCTAATGTTTAAGTGTGAGAAGATTGATAAACCACTATTTTATGGTATATTTTGGATTGAATTGAGTGGATTTTGTCAACTATTCTCACACTTATTCATGTAAATTGCATGTTTTTAAGTGTCCTTTCTAATTTTGTGCTATGATTGAAAACATGCTTCCTAGGCCTTTAAATTACTAATTTTTAATCCTTTCTTATTACCATTCGGTGCCATGATATGTGCGTTAAGTGATCTCAGGTTTACAGGGCAGAAATGGCTTAGAGGATGGAAAGGAAGCATGCAAAAGTAGAAGGAACACAAGAATTTGGAGACTTGAGAAGTTGGTCTCGACGTGTACGCAAGGTGTAACACCCTAACTACCAAAGCTCACGCTTCCGGTTGCGCAACTCTGATAGCTCGGACGTTACGACGACTTTTATACTATTTAATACTAAAATATGAGCCTGTTTGAAACTTTAAACCGCAATACCGCTCCCAAAAATACTTTTGCTATACAACGTACATCCATGCATACCATACAACGTACAGAAACTCATAAAGAGTACATACATATATATATATACATACATATATATAAATATTATTACAAGCATTAACCAATACAATTCCTATCCCTCTTACAGAATATATATCAAGATAAAGGCGAGGGTACAATAAACCATAACTAAAACAATATAGAGCATCACATCAACAATTAAATAAGCTCTTCGTAACTTCTGCGCCCGTATCCTGAAAGGGGAAAAATGTAGGGGGTGAGAACATCATCCTCGAAAGGGTTCTCAGTAGAGGGTTTTTGGGAATTACTATAATAGGATACATGAAGATAACCGCACCAGTGATTAATAACTGTCTTATGCCTCTTTTCAAAAACAACAATTTTCAATAAGGTAAAGTCGGAAATCTTTTCTGAAAGAGGAACCGTTCAATTCTCAAAAACACCAAAAGCCTTTCAAAAATGTTTATCTATGCTGAACCAAAATAGCCTTTCATATTTTTCCAAATCAGAAACATAAAACCGAAACCAACCATCGGTCCATCTCAATCCAACCATGGCCCTAGGCCCAAACAATCCAACCACGGCCCTAGGCCCAGACAATCCAACCATCAACCAAATCACTACAATCCAACAGAGTCCCAATTGCAAACACAGATAGGAAGTTCAAGCACAAACAAACAGTTACAGCAAGTAGAACAATTAGCAGTTAATCACAAAGGCAAACCAAGTACAATATGCACACCCAAACAATGTCACATAGATGCATATGATGCATGCCTGTCCCTAGTGGCTGATGATATCATCTGTCAGTTATATAGCCATCCTGACACGTCCTGGTAGCTAACCATGGACAGAAACACCCATCGCGGAGCAAGTAGGTTTGAGCTACAACCCCATTGCTACTACCCGCTCAACCCAGAGCCAGTGGAATAACCACTACTGCGGCTACTACCCAGGCGGGTGTTTAAAAGCTCAATCTGGAGCGAGTGGAATCACCACTACTACCGCTACTACCCAGGCGTCACAGTCTCTGACCTGGAGCAAGTGGGACGAACCACAACCCTTGCTACTACCCAGGTATCTCAAACATATATTCATTCAGTTCCAGCCATGGATCAACATCCATCTCAGCCATCCGGCTTAAATTCAAAATTCATAGTCAGCCATACGGCCCATAACTCATTCGGCATTCAGCCATAAATCAATATCATACACAGCCATTCTGGCTCACGGTTCAATCCAAAACCAGCCAATATTCATAATCATACACAGCCATTCCGGCCCATAACAAAATAGCACTTCCACCGTTCAACATCATTAAATTCATAAAACCGGAATTTAAGCCATAAATTACTTTTCTCAAGCCATTTCACTCTGAAATCAAATTTCAACTCTTTTCAGCCTTGGCTTTAAAGATCTCATTTTCTCAAATCATCTCAGGCTCATAAGCCAAATTTACTCAAAGTGAGTCTCCTTTTGAAAACAAAGCCACTCTCGGCATTCTCTTTCCAAAACTTCCAAAACCATGGCAAGTTAAGGATTTATTTCAAAGTATTCAAAATCACTCATCCAACAATGGGATTTTATAACAAAAGCTTCTCGGCAGAGTCCCAAGTCTTTAGGGAAGGTCATCTTACATCAATTCTTTAAAATTCATTGAAACTCTTAAAATCATAGATTCTCGGTTCAAGTAAATAAAACTGAATTTATTATGAAACTGAACCATACAAAATCACAAGTTCCAACCCGGTCCAAAATCAACTCATTTGAAACGGAACCAGTTCATTTGAATCAAACCGCTTTCAGATTTCTTTTTGGAACCCATTTTCCCAACTCTTCTAAAATGCCTCAAACTTGATTACTCAATCAAAAATCTAGGTTCCTTTAAAAATCACTAAAATCTCCTTTTTATATTGAAATCAACATTATAGCATCATTCTTTCCTTCAGTGATTCAAACGTTAAAAATAGTTCAGTTCTAAATAAGCCGAACTCAACGTATAAGGTTCATCAAATAAATTAAGCTTGAAAACATAAATATCCTTTTAATAAATCAAATAATACAATCTCTCAAATCCAACTTTTTTTTAAATAACCTTTCAAACAAGACTAAGAGTTTATAGAAATTTCGGCAGCACCTCCCCTAAAACTTGGACTTTTGCCACCCGGTTCGGGTCCCAACTAAACCGTTCCTCATTCCTTTTCAACAACACAAAACCAGAAATCAATTCAAAGCAGGCTAAATCCAACAATCGCCTCAGTGGCGTATCTCAAGGATACCATTTCAAAATCAACTCAATATCAATCGATTTAACTCATTTCCAAAGCTTTAAAGAATCAGTTCGGCAATAAATCATTTGTCCATAACCAAGTCAATTAAAGTAAACCAGGCTGAATTCAAAAGTGCATTCGACTTTTCACATCATTGAAATAATTGACTCAATTCAAACCAATCCTCAACGGTTTAAACTCAGATTTCAAATCTTTAAAGAATCAACTTTAAAACATTACATTTCATAAAGCCGCACAACAATTCAGCCAAACCAACATCCATAATCATTTGAGTCAATCAAATAATACATAAGGCAATTACAATCACCAAATACACAATATCTCACATCAGTATCCATATGTAATAATTCCAATACATAAAACATAGTTTTTGGAAAGCGCCCCTACCTCAAAACGCAAATTCCATAACCCAAACGCGTCACATAATCCTTTCCGCATCGACCCGAGATCAACAATCAAAACCCGGCAGCCAAAACCTCAGTTCCAAGCCACTTTCGCAACAGTCTCAACACTCTAATCGCAACATACAACAACCGAAACTCAATCGTATAGCAATTAACGCCACAAACCTCAGCGTGAGATAACAGAATAGTAACCAAAAGACTTTCAAACCGAAAATGCTTACCGAACCGAAGGAGAAACGGCTGAACCGAAATGGCGGCGGTCTCCAAACCGGTTTGGCGGTAACCCGGCAGCCACCTCAAGCGGCAGCGATGACCTGAACCATATGCAGTGACAATGAGGTTCCCAGAAACTCAACGGAAAGGAGAACCAGCTTAAGATCCTTAACGACGAGGCCTTCCGGCGACAGCAGCAGCATTTCCAGCGGCAGAGGCTTACCGGCGCACCCTCATGAGTGGTGACAAGGCCCCCAACAGCAGCTGGGCACAGCGGCAGGAACAGCTCCGCAACGGTTCTCCTCTGGCGGGGCTCCCCCTCTCTTCCTCGCGACAACACCGGCGACGCTGGCGGCGAGCAATCCGGTGACTGGCGGCGCGACCCTTTTTCCCTTTTGCGGTCCTCCCCTTCACCTCAGATTTGCTCTGTGACGGCGCAGGGATGGTGGCGCGGCTGGACTGGGCGTGGCCTCAGTGGCAATGGCGAGGCAAAACGGCGACCCACGACCACCCTCTTCCTCGCGTAGCCCTCTGTTTCGACCTCTCTCTTCGCCTCGGACCTGACGGCGGACTCCAAGGCGGTGCGACCCGGTGAGCTTGCAGCTGCCACGACGGACTATGGCAGCAGCTTTACGGCCTGCGGCGACGCTGTTAGGCCACGGCGGCAAGGCACGGTGGCGGCGGTGAGGCGCGATGCTCTTCTCCCTCTCCTCCTCTCTGCTTCTGTCTCGGTTTCTTCTGTGGTGAAGGGAGTAGTGTTTGCATTGCGGCTGTTAGGTTTAGTGGGAGAGGGTTTCGGCTGAAGTAAATGGGGGGTAGGGTTCATTTTCTTTTTGAAAATTAGGGTTAAGGGCATTATGGTAATTTCACATAAAATTGGGAATAATATAGTAGTTGAAACCCAATGTAAATCCAACACTTATTGTATATAGAAAATACTATTTGCTCATCAATTTTTACAAATTACTTTCAATAAAATACCCAAATCAAACAATTAGAAATAATATACTTAATTTCTTCATTTTTCCAAAATAGCAACAGTAATATTTAAAATATTACTTATCTAATCTAAATCATATAAAATCCTTATTATTTCATAACTATCAACTTTATAATTCAAATATAGAAAATAATCCAATAATTATAAAATTGGATAATAATCATAACTTATCTCAAGTTCAATAAATCAAAACTTGCCTTAATTATCCTTAATAAAATAATCTCTGAAATTAAGGCTATAAATAACTATATGATTTGAGAATTGATCATAATAAGACTTTTCAAAGTTCTAGGTCTTACATTCTACCCACCTTATAAAAATTTTCGCCCTCAAAAATTGATACAAAATGAAGGAAATTCCATAACCGTTCACCCTTGAACACATTTAAGGAAGAAGCAAAAATATCTCAAAATATAATCATATATACGATTTTCAAATACTTTGATTGTCATATGCATAAGGGTGCAAAGGTAGGAGTGTGATTGCAAAGCAAACGTTATAAGATAGGCTCAATGCACAAGGTCATATGATCTCAAAGCTTTAAAAAACTTGAGGTGCCAAAATAGGGTGCAAATCAAGATAGGCGTTCACAAAGCAAAGTGGTAATTAGTGTGGTAAAAGGCTGCAAGGCATGTTGGTATTTAAACAGCGGCATAACGTTCGCTGACAATCCTCGTCCCCACTTCAAAACTTCAATTTCCCAACTCCACCAATCATTTTACAACCTCATAGCCAATCATAGGCCTAACAACCGCAACTCGTTCGCAAGGGACAAAACACCCACAACTCATAACATTGTACACCTACCGCCCCAGCTTCCGTATACACCTATCATGTCTTAAAGAACTAGCGCATCGTGTCACTACGTCTACAAGTCGCACGTGATGTCAAAACAATTCTCGAGTCTACTCAGAAGAATACGAGGTCTTAAAAAAAGAGACAAATGTCAAGGACAATACTCATAGATTTGAAGGAATATATCCAATTCCAGATGAACAAGGATGTTCAAACAATGAAGTTTGCTAGAAATAGATCAATTGACAACTTCAAAGATAACCCTTGGATCAAAAAAAAAGTTCAACAAGATCAATAGGAAGAAAACCAGCGCACCAGTTTGAAACAAACTCAAGCCAAGTCGAAGAAGTATAAGGTTTACACAAGAGAATATTTCAAACCTAAGGCAAAGCTCACAAAACTCAAGAGCACAATTATAAATACTTTCGAATACATTGTTCATGAAGGAACCGAAACTTGCGGAAAAACCACTTCGCAGTCTAAAAGAAAGGTTAAGTGACAAACATTCTCCAAGAGAATAACAAAAGCAATAACGTGGCTTTGCTGTAATACAATTTTATGTTGAAACAGATCATGTAGAATTCTAAAAACAAGGTGCACACAAGTTTGGCTAAAAGCTAAAATATTTCCTCAAATATTTTAGAAAGATAATTAGGTGCACAACTTAACCAAAGGCAATCATAAAACTCAGAAAAGAAATCAAATGCTTGTTCAAAATTTTAGAAAGATAATTAGGTGCACAACTTAACCAAAGGCAATCATAAAACTCAGAAAAGAAATCAAATGCTTGTTCAAAAATTTTCAAAGTTCATATTCAAACAAGCGTGTATAAAATCATGGCAAAGACGAAAGAGAAAATTAAACTCTTTTTAGAAAAGAAACTCCGAAGTAAAAATTTTCTTACAATTTGGTAAAGAAAATAAGTGGTGCGTTACAGACGGACAGGTTTCCATTAAACCACGAAGCTATTCAAAACTTCATTTAAAATAGCACATGCCAACTTAAAATCAACTTTGTCAAAATTGAACAATGGTTTCAATATCTATCAAGCAACAGAAAATAAATTCCGTTTAATATTTCTTCAAAGAGGATTCAAAACCCATTTAACCAAGGCTCAAAACAAGACTCCAAAAGTGTTCTTGAAATCACCATCTCAGAAGAACATCCAAATAGTTTAAGATGTACTAAAAAGGAGTCAAGCCATACTAGAAAGGATCTTAAATTAAAATAGTCCAAACAAGATCCACTAGACATGAAATATCAAACAAGTTTTAAATTGATCCAAAAGAATACAAAAGTCATATAAAAAGACAACTCAATCATTTGTAATTTCTCAAGGATAAAATTTTTGACTAAAAACCCTTGTAGAGATAATGAGAGAATAAACAATGCACTAACTTGAAACGAATCAAACTGACTCACATAAGGATGAGATCCACAAGAGAGGACAAACCAAGATCAATGGTAATGTTTACAAGATGTAAAAGATTAGTTAAAAACAGAGTCACGTATGACATTCATAGAGGTGAAAAGCTTAAGAAGGAACGAGTCCGTTCATAAGAAGAAAGCTATGAGTCCAACATTTTCAAAAGAACAACAATGGCATAAACCATGTAGTATGCTAAACCAAACTCAATTCAAAATAAGTTAAGTAAAGCTTATCAAACTAAACTCAACCAGGATAAAAATGAAAAATTCTTTCTTTCCAAAATTTTGAAAAATATCCAAATACATAATCAAATGAAAATGTGCATTGGAACTATAGTAAAGTTACTAGAAAGTCAAATTGTAATTTTAAAGTAAAATGCAGTTCCGTAAACCAGTAAAAGTACAGGCGAGGTATTAGAAATAAATAGTTGTCAAACTGTGTAAGAAATCTTCAAAGTTTCATATATTGATAAGTATACATCTATTCAACAGCAATTTTCATAAAAGTCTCAAAACTGGCTGTAATCACTGTCAAATAAGAGAAAAACCGAATCAACAATTTCTTTAAGAATGGACTCGAAATCCCGGAGTTAAAAATGCACAGCGCATTAGGACAAGTTCAAAGCCATATCAAAGAATACATGATTCAAGAAGAATTCAAATAGAGGAAGATAGATGCAACAAGGATTTTAAGCAAGCATATGCTCTTAAGATCAAACAAGATTGCATATGAATAGAGAAACAGAGTGGAAACATCAAATTACTTTTCAAGAGGAGTAGCAAACAAGAACTTCAAGTTAGGCTATGAAAGAACAGGTCGACTCGAACAAAATCCAAAACACACAACTGAATAGCCTCGAGAAATAGTTTCCAACGTTCCCAAAACCCGCGATTCGCTTTGCTCAAAACTCGCATATTATCTATGATAACCCATTAGTGCTTTCATGTACATAATTCACTAGTATTAAGCCGGCCAAACTTAATACCAAGAATCATGCAATGCAAGACTAACAGCGTTAATCAATAGATCGTCATGTGCATAAAGCTCTAATTCTCGTCATCTGACAAGACCTAATACATGACAAAAGCTTAGAGTATGCAATTGAAGCATAGTCGGTCCATTCCTCAGGCTCTACAGGAAGGACTGCTCTGATACCATAATTTAACACCCTAACTACCAAAGCTCCCGCTTCCGGCTGCGCGACTCTGATGGCTCGGACATTACGACGACTTTTATACTATTTAATACTAAAATATGAGCCTGTTTGAAACTTTAAACCGCAATACCGCTCCCAAAAATACTTTTGCTATACAACGTACATCCATGCATACCATACAACGTACAGAAACTCATAAAGAGTACATACATATATATATATATACATACATATATATAAATATTATTACAAGCATTAACCAATACAATTCCTATCCCTCTTACAAAATATATATCAAGATAAAGGCGAGGGTACAATAAACCATAACTAAAATAATACAGAGCATCACATCAACAATTAAATAAGCTCTTCGTAACTTCTGCGCCCGTATCCTGAAAGGGGAAAAATGTAGGGGGGTGAGAACATCATCCTCGAAAGGGTTCTCAGTAGAGGGTTTTTGGGAATTACTGTAATAGGATACATGAAGATAACCGCACCAGTGATTAATAACTGTCTTATGCCTCTTTTCAAAAACAACAGTTTTCAATAAGGTAAAGTCGGAAATCTTTTCTGAAAGAGGAACCGTTCAATTCTCAAAAACACCAAAAGCCTTTCAAAAAGGTTTATCTATGCTGAACCAAAATAGCCTTTCATATTTTTCCAAATCAGAAACACAAAACCGAGACCAACCATCGGTCAATCTCAATCCAACCACGGCCCTAGGCCCAAACAATCCAACCACGGCCCTAGGCCCAAACAATCCAACCACGGCCCTAGGCCCAAACAATCCAACCATCAACCAAATCACTACAATCCAACAGAGTCCCAATTGCAAACACAGATAGAAAGTTCAAGCACAAACAAATAGTTACAGCAAGTAGAACAATTAGCAGTTAATCACAAAGGCAAACCAAGTACAATATGCACACCCAAACAATGTCACATAGATGCATATGATGCATGCCTGTCCCTAGTGGCTGATGATATCATTTGTCGGTTATATAGCCATCCCGACACGTCCTGGTAGCTAACCATGGACAGAAACACCCATCGCGGAGCAAGTAGGTTTGAGTTACAACCCCATTGCTACTACCCGCTCAACCCAGAGCCAGTGGAATAACCACTACTGCGGCTACTACCCAGGCGGGTGTTTAAAAGCTCAACCTGGAGCGAGTGGAATCACCACTACTACCGCTACTACCCAGGCGTCACAGTCTCTGACCTGGAGCAAGTGGGACGAACCACAACCCTTGCTACTACCCAGGTATCTCAAACATATATTCATTCAGTTCCAGCCATGGATCAACATCCATCTCAGCCATCCAGCTTAAATTCAAAATTCATAGTCAGCCATACGGCCCATAACTCATTCGGCATTCAGCCATAAATCAATATCATACACAGCCATTCCGGCTCACGGTTCAATCCAAAACCAGCCAATATTCATAATCATACACAGCCATTCTGGCCCATAACAAAACAGCACTTCCACCGTTCAACATCATTAAATTCATAAAACCAGAATTTAAGCCATAAATTACTTTTCTCAAGCCGTTTCACTCTGAAATCAAATTTCAACTCTTTTCATCCTTGGCTTTAAAGATCTCATTTTCTCAAATCATCTCAGGCTCATAAGCCAGATTTACTCAAAGTGAGTCTCCTTTTGAAAACAAAGCCACTCTCGGCATTCTCTTTCCAAAACTTCCAAAACCATGGCAAGTTAAGGATTTATTTCAAAGTATTCAAAATCACTCATCCAACAATGGGATTTTATAACAAAAGCTTCTCGGCAGAGTCCCAAGTCTTTAGGGAAGGTCATCTTACATCAATTCTTTAAAATTCATTGAAACTCTTAAATCATAGATTCTCGGTTCAAGTGAATAAAACTGAATTTATTATGAAACTGAACCATACAAAATCACAAGTTCCAACCCGGTCCAAAATCAACTCATTTGAAATGGAACCAGTTCATTTGAATCAAACCGCTTTCAGATTTCTTTTTGGAACCCATTTTCCCAACTCTTCTAAAATGCCTCAAACTTGATTACTCAATCAAAAATCTAGGTTCCTTTAAAAATCACTAAAAACTCCTTTTTATATTGAAATCAATATTATAGCATCATTCTTTCCTTCAGTGATTCAAACGGTAAAAATAGTTCAGTTCTAAATAAGCCGAACTCAACGTATAAGGTTCATCAGATAAATTAAGCTTGAAAACATAAATATCCTTTTAATAAATCAAATAATACAATCTCTCAAATCCAACTTTTTTTTTAAATAACCTTTCAAACAAGACTAAGAGTTTATAGAAATTTCGGCAGCACCTTCCCTAAAACTTGGACTTTTGCCACCCGGTTCGGGTCCCAACTAAACCGTTCCTCATTCCTTTTCAACAACACAAAACCAGAAATCAATTCAAAGCAGGCTAAATCCAACAATCGCCTCAGTGGCGTATCTCAAGGATACCATTTCAAAATCAACTCAATATCAATCGATTTAACTCATTTCCAAAGCTTTAAAGAATCAGTTCGGCAATAAATCATTTGTCCATAACCAAGTCAATTAAAGTAAACCAGGCTGAATTCAAAAGTGCATTCGACTTTTCACATCATTGAAATAATTGACTCAATTCAAACCAATCCTCAACGGTTTAAACTCAGATTTCAAATCTTTAAAGAATCAACTTTAAAACATTACATTTCATAAAGCCGCACAACAATTCAGCCAAACCAACATCCATAATCATTCGAGTCAATCAAATAATACATAAGGCAATTACAATCACCAAATACACAATATCTCACATCAGTATCCATATGTAATAATTCCAATACATAAAACATAGTTTTTGGAAAGCGCCCCTACCTCAAAACGCAAATTCCATAACCCAAACGCGTCACATAATCCTTTCCGCATCGACCCGAGATCAACAATCAAAATCCCGGCAGCCAAAACCTCAGTTCCAAGCCACTTTCACAACAGTCTCAACACTCTAATCGCAACATACAACAACCGAAACTCAATCGTATAGCAATTAACGCCACAAACCTCGCGTGAGATAACAGAATAGTAACCAAAAGACTTTCAAACCGAAAATGCTTACCGAACCGAAGGAGAAACGGCTGAACCGAAACGGCGGCGGTCTCCAAACCGGTTCGGCGGTAACCCGGCAGCCACCTCAAGCGGCAGCGATGACCTGAACCATATGCAGTGACAATGAGGTTCCCAGAAACTCAACGGAAAGGAGAACCAGCTTAAAATCCTTACCGACGAGGCCTTCCGGCGACAGCAGCAGCATTTCCAGCGGCAGAGGCTTACCGGCGCACCCTCATGAGCGGTGACAAGGCCCCCAACAGCAGCTGGGCACAGCGGCAGGAACAGCTCCGCGACAGTTCTCCTCTGGCGGGGCTCCCCCTCTCTTCCTCGCGACAACACCGGCGACGCTGGCGGCGAGCAATTCGGTGACTGGGTGGCGCGACCCTTTTTCCCTTTCGCGGTCCTCCCCTTCACCTCAGATTTGCTCTGTGATGGCGCAGGGATGGTGGCGCGGCTGGACTGGGCGTGCCCTCAGTGGCAATGGCGAGGCAAAACGGCGACCCACGACCACCCTCTTCCTCGCGTAGCCCTCTGTTTCGACCTCTCTCTTCGCCTCGGACCTGACGGCGGACTCCAAGGCGGCGTGACGCGGTGAGCTTGCAGCTGCCACGACGGACTATGGCGGCAGCTTCACGGCCTGCGGCGACACTGTTAAGCCACGGAGGCAAGGCACGATGGCGGTGGTGAGGCGCGATGCTCTTCTCCCTCTCCTCCTCTCTGCTTCTGTCTCGGTTTCTTCTGTGGTGAAGGGAGTAGTGTTTGCATTGCGGCTGTTAGGTTTAGTGGGAGAGGGTTTCGGCTGAAGCAAATGGGGGGTAGGGTTCATTTTCTTTTTGAAAATTAGGGTTAAGGGCATTGTGGTAATTTCACATAAAATTAGGAATAATATAGTAGTTGAAACCCAATGTAAATCCAACACTTATTGTATATAGAAAATACTATTTGCTCATCAATTTTTACAAATTACTTTCAATAAATGCCCAAATCAAACAATTAGAAATAATATACTTAATTTCTTCATTTTTCCAAAATAGCAATAGTAATATTTAAAATATTACTTATCTAATCTAAATCATATAAAATCCTTATTATTTCATAACTATCAATTTTATAATTCAAATATAGAAAATAATCCAATAATTATAAAATTGGATAATAATCATAACTTATCTCAAGTTCAATAAATCAAAACTTGCCTTAATTATCCTTAATAAAATAATCTCTGAAATTAAGGCTATAAATAACTATATGATTTGAGACTTGATCATAATAAGACTTTTCAAAGTTCTAGGTCTTACACAAGGATGATGCGTACGCGTGACCAAGCCGTAGTCCAAATGACACGTACGCGTGACTGACGCGTATGCGTGGCTAGTGAATTTTCAAAGCGACGCGTACGCATGGCTGACGCGTACGCGTGATGAGCGTCACGTGCTGCAATAGCGAAAATATGCTGGGGGCAATTTCAGAGCTCATTTCTGGCCCAGTTTCGAGCCCAATATGCAGATTAGAGGCGGGGGAGTGGAGCTAAATCATTCACTTTTCCCTTTTCACTTTAGTTTTAGTTTTAGATAGATGTAGAATTCTAGAGAGAGATATGCTCTCTCCTCTCTCTAGATTTTAGGGTTTCTTCTTTTATTTTCAGTTTAATCTAGGTTTAGGTTCTACTTCTTATCTTGATTCAAGTTCCTCTTTTAATTTCTTGTTATTGCCTCTTTGCTTTCTTAGTTTTATATGTTGTTTCCTTTACCTTGTTGCTTTATTGTTCATGACTCTTTGTTGATTCCAATTTTTTTTTAATGCATTTGAGGTATTTTATGTTTATTATCGCTTTCTTTAAGTTGTTGTCATTGTTTTCTTGCAATTGTTAGTCTTCCAAGTGTTTGATAAAATGTTTAGTTGAATTTTAAAATAGATTTTTTGTGTTTTTGGCTTGGATTGGGTAATTTAGAGACTCTTGAATTGTCAAAGTCTCTTGTTGATTAGTGATTGAAAGTTGCTAGTTGGCTTGAGCTTCACTAAATCTAGTCTTTGATTTGGACTTGTGAACTTAAGTTGATTTTTCTCACTTGACTTTCTTTCAATTGTTAGAGGTTAACTAAGTGAGAGCAAAAGGCAATTACCATCACAATTGACGATGATAATTAGGATAGAAATTTCAATTCTCAACCCTTGCTAGGACTTTTTTTAGTTGTTAGTTTACTTTATTGCTATTTACATTTCTTGTTCATCATTCAAAAAGCCCAAAAATACTTTCCCACAACCAATAATAAGTACACTTCCCTGCAATTCCTTTGAAAGACGACCTGAGGTTCAAATACTTCGGTTATTTTTATTGGGTTTGATTAAGTGACAAACAATTTAAACGCTGACCAAGGATTGTATGTTAGTTTAGAACTATACTTGCAACGCAATTTTATTGAGAAATTCTTTACCGACATTTATCCTCCGTCAAGGTATTACGGTCTCAAAAAATAAAATCTAATATATATAATAGTGTGAAAAATATTTATAACTAGGAGCCTTTGAAGAAAAGGGTTAAGCAAAATCGTTAAATTGAAAAGCGCAATGATAACGTAAGCGAATCGAGGTAAAAGATAAACTAACACAGACATATATACAGAAGAGTGCCAAAATACAGATAACAAAGCTCAAGACTCGGTTCACGAAGTTAACCGGCCCGAGCATATAAGTATATATATATATATATGAGAACCCAAAATAAACCCAAAAGATAGAGTTACAAAACTCGCTTCTCCAAAATAACCTCTAAGAGGAGTTAATACATTATATATATATATATATATATATATATATATATATATATATATATATATATATATATATATATATATAAACAGTGGAGATAATAAATATCCATATAAATACATATAATCAAAATAAAGCACTGAGAGATAAGGATATTCGCTAAATCAGAAGCTTCCAGCATGCCTCAGCGAGGAGCCTCACGTCCTGCATCTGAAAACTACAAAATCCGCATGGGTGAGAACCAAAGGTTCTCAGCATGGTAACAGTACCCACATATCTAACATATAATGTCCTGGGAAAATCGAAGGCAATCCTAGAACTTCCAACATATAATTAAAGCTTATAAACATAACTAAACCATAAAAAGAATAATAATAGGCACTATCTACGGGTCTTCAATCTATCTAAAACTCCCCTTTCTAACTCTTCCGAACCTCCCAACTGCCACTAGAACCAGTTGTTACAAACACATTTATTATAGACAAGGAAATCACAGGTAGAAAGCATTTACAGCAAATAAATTAGCAAGTAATTATGCAGTTAATTAGGCATTCCAAATAAAAAACACCAAACAAACATATAGATGCATATGATGCATGCTTGTCCTAGTGGCTGATGAGTCTTATCTGTCGGTTATGAATCCAACCCGACAAGTCCTGGTAGCTAACCATTGGACTGTCCCTTTATCGTGCATCCCCAACTCGAGTTATACACAATCATAATCATAATCATAAAACACCCACACTGGTGTTTATCCATGGGGGAGAGCTCATCCGGAACTTTCACAGTGTCGGCCACACTTACGACATAGGGTCAGCAGAGTATCGAGTCTCAACCTGGAGTACGTGGTGGCTAGTCACTGCTTTCACCCAGGAAAACTCGTATCTCAAATAATTTGGAAGTGCAATAATCACATTATCAATCATCAATCATATTCATATACATACTCAACCATAATTCAACATTTATCACAGCCATCCGGCTCATAACATAATCCATAACCAGCCATAATTCATTATCAAATATAGCCCTTCAACTCATGGCATATACAGCACTTCCACCAATATCCTCAGCAACTCATACAATCATCACTAATCATGGTTCATCATTAATTCTCCCTTTACTTCATCCACAAGTTATCACCTTTCCTAGCTTTTTCTCATTACTAGGCAAACTATTAAGATTTAGGACTAAAAGGATGAAAATAGAGGCTTAGAGGTTTAAAATTTGGTTTTAAAAACACAAAACTCATATTTGCTTAAAACAGGGTCACGCATACGTGTGGGTCACGCGTACGCGTGGGTTACGCATACGTATGGGTGCGCATTTGGACCATGTCGCGTACGCATCACCCTTCCCACGTACGCACGCGCACTAGACAGAAATGACTGGCCGCGTATGAGGGAGTTCGTGTACGCAAAAACCAAGTCACGCGTACGCGTGAGCGTACATTTTAGTCCATTTCGCATATGCATCACCCTTTCCGCATACGCACGTGTGCCAGGCAGAAACGCATGGCCGCATATGGTATGTATGCATACGCATATAATGTAGCAGCTCCAAAAGAGCTGCTAAGTCCAGAATTTTCAGCTTGTACACCAAACTTTGATCGAGCATAACTTCCTCATTTTAAAATATTTTTCCTCTATTCTTCGAACGGCATAAACATCTCAGACCAAGTTTTATTTCTAAATAAGTTTGACACAAATCGGAGGTCTAAAACCCAAGTTATGCTATGATAAACCGCTATTTTACGGTTTATTTTGTATTGAATTGAGTGGATTTTATCCATTATTCTCACATTTATGCATATAAATCGCATGTTTTACATTTTTCTTCCTAATTTTGTATTATTATTGAAAACATGCTTCTTTGGCCTTAAAATTACTAATTTTTAATCCTCTCTTATTACCATTCGATGTCGTGATGTGTTAAGTGATTTCAGGTTTTCCAGGGTAGGAATGGCTTAGAGAATGGACTGGAAGCTTGCAAAAGTGGAAGGAACACAAGAAATTGATGTTTGGAGAAGCTGGCAACGATGCACGCGTGGACGATGTGTACGCATGATCAGCGAGTTCTGATAAGTGCAGCACATCACGCTCTATCACGTGTACGCGTCGGTCACGCATACGCATCGCTGGACTTTTGCGCTTGTCACGCGTACGCGTCGCTCACATGTACGTGTCGCTGTAAGATGCGCCAATTCACGCGCACGCGTCAGCCATGCGTGCGCGTCGCTCCTCGCTTCTCAACTCCTTAGTTTCTTGTGTTCCTTCCACTTTAAGATGCTCCCTCTTCATCCTTTAAGCCATTCATGCCTTGTAAACCTGAAAACACTTAGCAAACACATCACGGCATCAAATGGTATAAGAAAGGAATTAAAAAGTAATAATTTTAAGGCCTAGGAAACATGTTTTCAAGCATATCACAAAATTAGGAAGGAAATGAAAAACATGCACTTTACATGAATAAATGTGAGATTAGTTGACATAAACCCACTCAATTCAGTCCAAAATATATCATAAAATAGTGGTGCATCAAATCTCCCCACACTTAAACATTAGCATGCTCCACCAAAGTTGGGCCAAAATCACAATTTTCACAAAACCAAACAAACCTCAAATTTTAAAATGTACACTTTCCAAACCCCTTTTAATTCAACTAAAACCTTACCAATTCAGCCTCAACCACATTCCAACTTCCTTATTCAATCCACAACACATCAATTCTTTATTTTCATCAATCTTAAATAATCCAACTTCAACAATTCACAATATGTATTATCAATTACCAACCTTCCATTTTCATCAAACTCCCAAAACCAAGACTTCTAATTCCATAATGTTTAACATACAAGACCAATTATCCACATCAAGCATAATTTCAACTTCAAATCAACCTTCATAATTACCAATCATTATCATCATATACAACTTAAATGCATCATTTATCAAGAACATCAATTATACCCTCCAAAACTAATAATCACATAATCAACACTATCCATTGCAACCAATTAACAATCATCACAAATTCAATTCCTATCATAGGGTTACTAGCCTAAGTTTTTACATTACATTACATTTTAGATACGAGAAACTGAAACCATACCTTGGCCGATTCCCTGTTCAACTCAGAACACTTCCAATTCACTTATCCTCAAGCTTCCAAGGCCTTAACACCACACCAACAGATTTTTCCAGCATATAGCTCCACTTCCAAGCTTCCCAAAACCTCAATCAAGCTCCAATATACTTATTTATACTACCTAATCCACAATATCACATTCAAACATAACTTAATACACATACATAATATATCAAGAATTCCACAAGGATTGAGAATTTTTGCCATACCCATGGACCAAAGAGGCAAGATTAAGCGTTTCCCTCAAGTTAGTTGGATCCTATATCATCAAAGAGCTCAAAATCTTAACACTTTCACTGTACTCAAGATTTTCAAAATCAAGGGTTGAAAAAACTGGAAAGAAAATGTGACTTACTGATGAGCGGATAATTTATACGCTTTTTGGCATTGTTTTTAGTATGTTTTTAGTAGAATCTAGTTAATTTTAGGGATGTTTTTAATAGATTTTATGTTAAATTCACATTTCTGGACTTTAATATGAGTTTGTGTATTTTTCTGTGATTTCAGGTATTTTCTGGCTGAAATTGAGGGACCTGAGCAAAAATCAGATTCAAAGGTTGAAGAAGGACTGCTGATGCTGTTGGATTCTGACCTCCCTGCACTCAAAGTGGATTTTCTGAAGCTACAGAACTCAAAATGGCGCGCTTCAAATTGCGTTGGAAAGTAGACATCTAGGGCTTTCCAGCAATATATAATAGTCTATACTTTGCCCAAGTTTAGACGACACAAACTGGAGTTTAACGCCAGCTCTCAGCCCAATTCTGGAGTTCAGCGCCAGAAATGGATCAAAAACCAGAGTTGAACGCCAGAAATGGATCCAAACCTGGCGTTCAACTCCACAAATGGCCTCTGCACGTGGAAAGTTAAAGCTCAGTCCAAGTACACACCAAGTGGGCCCCGGAAGTGGATTTATGCATCAATTACTTATTTCTGTAAACCCTAGTGACTAGATTATTATAAATAGGACCTTTTGCTATTGTATTAGACATCTTTGAATGCATAGTTCTTAGACCATGGGGGCTGGCCATTCGGCCATGCCTGGACCTTTCACTTGTGTATTTTCAACGGTAGAGTTTCTACACTCCATAGATTAAGGTGTGGAGCTCTGCTGTTCCTCAAAGATTAATGCAAAGTACTACTGTTTTCTATTCAACTCATCTTGTTTCGCTTCTAAGATATCTATTCGCACCCAAGAACGTGATGAAGGTGATGATTATGTGTGACGCTCATCACCATTCTCCCCTATAAACACGTGCCTGACAAACACTTCCGTTCTACATGAAATAAGCTAGAATGAATATCTCTTAGATCTCCTAACCAGAATCTTCGTGGCGTAAGCTAGAATGATGGCGGCATTCAAGAGAATCCGGAAAGTCTAAACCTTGTCTGTGGTATTCCGAGTAGGATTCAATGATTGAATGACTGTGACGAGCTTCAAACTCGCGAGTGCTGCGCGTTAGTGACAGACGCAAAAGGAGGGTGAATCCTATTCCAGCATGATCGAGAACCGACAGATGATTAGCCGTGCTGTGACAGAGCATGTGAGCATATTTTTCACTGAGAGGAGGGGATGTAGCCACTGACAACGGTGATGCCCTTGCATAAAGCCAGCCATGGAAAGGAGTAAGACTGATTGGATGAAGATAGCAGGAAAGCAGAGGTTCAGAGGAACGAAAGCATCTCCATTCGCTTATCTGAAATTCCTACCAATGAATTACATAAGTATTTCTATCCCTATTTTATTATATTAAATTCGAAAACACCATTATCAATTTATATCTGCCTAACTGAGATTTGCAAGGTGACCATAGCTTGCTTCATACCAACAATCTCCGTGGGATTCGACCCTTACTCACGTAAGGTATTACTTGGACGACCCAGTGCACTTGCTGGTTAGTTGTATCGAAGTTGTGAACCATGGTATTGGCACCATGTTCTTGGCGCCATTGCCAGGGAAAGAAAGAGCTATGAATTTTACATAATCAAAGTGTAATCACGATTGCACGTACCAAGTTGCTCACGTTGCCAGGGATTGTTTGAGCCTGGACATCACAATTTCGTGCACCACTTACCTCTTGAATAATGTTATGGACTTTGTAGAGCTCGACGCCGTGGTCGCGTGGCCACAAACGGTGCAACGATCGGAGCTCCGGATCAAAAGTTACGGTGGATTGAACAAAGAGCAACGGTTTGAACTTTGAGAGAATTCTTCCCTTTTCCCTGCTGTGTTTCAGCGTGGAATGAGTGTGGAGGAGAGAGGGAATGCTGGGTTATTTAGTTTGGGCTGAATTGGGTTGGGCCTTGGGTCCAATACGGGTTCGGTTTGTTCGGTTCGGCCTGTTCAGCCCAATTTTGGACAAAATTCTTTAAAATTAGTGTCAAAATTCTTGTTTTAATTTTCTCTATCATATTAAACTATAAAATTTTATTTTCTAATTTTCTAGAATGAATTTTAATTTGTGGGTTAATTATTCATTAATTAGCCGAATTTTACATATAAGTTCATCATCTTCTAGTAATTTTGTACCATTTTGTGTTTTTTCTTTTTCTTTGTTTGATTTTTTTATTCTTGTTAATAGAATAAAACAAGAAGAAACTTGAGAAGATAAAACAAGAAAAAAAAAGATGAGTAAGAAAAAAAAGATGACGATGATGATGATAAAGAAGAAGAAGCAACAGAAGATGAGGAGGAGGAAGAGAAAAATTTTTGAATTATGCAGAACTTATCAGCACACATACACCAAAATTCTTAAATAATACACTCAAATATCTTTGTGTTACACCAAAATATCTTCGTGTTACACCCAAATTTGCTGCAAATATAGAAAAATATTATTTTTAATGCAGAACTTTTACATTACATTCAATTTAAATCATCAACGATGAACAACAATTTTCACAAACAAAAATATTATTCACTTACAGAATCATAAACTACTAACGATGAAATTGAATTATTCATTATCTTTAATAATGAGATAACTGATGATAGAAGAAAAAGAGGAAAAGGAAGCAGAAGTAGAAATTCCAATGAAAAAAAAAAGAGGAGAAAGAGGAGGAGGTGGTATTAGTGACAACGATAACAAAAGAAAAAAATAACGAGAGAAAAAGAAGAAAAACGTGCGTGCGTGAATATAAATAACTTGTATAGATTTGTATCGAAAAATAATTTGTACGTAGAAAATAATACATCTGATTATGGGGCTGGAAATTTCTTCCTCGGTTCCAAATAAAGTAGGTAACGCACGTGGCCGTGGCTCTAACCAGCTTTAATTTTTGCCTAATTGGCTTTGACTTCATTGTTTCTTGAACTGGCTTCTGCATGGTGCCACTTACCGTACCAATATTTCTTGTTTAACAACTATGATTAAGAAACCAAATAGAATTAGAAAACCATAATGCATAGACAGAAACTGGCACATACACCAACTTTTTAATCAAATGAAACGCATACAGTACTAGTGGGCTCCTGATACCGAGGTAATAAACTAACTAAACAGTTGTTGTTTTCTTGGATTATCATCAACTTGTTTGTTTTTGGCTGAGAAATTAACAAGGGGGAAGGCACACATATATTCCTGAGTCATATATATTTGGATGGACAATCTCGTTTGGGTGCCCGAATATTGGTACAGCTATGGATATAATAATATGCCTTATTAGCTTGCAGAAATGCTATATCATCAAAACAACATTTTGGTTCCTATTAATATTTCTTTCAATATTGAAAACCAGCTCACGCATATAATTAGACTATAATAGTATAATATTAATTAAGCTTCAGTTCTGATATATTCATATGCTAAATGAATTAGAATTATAATTTTATAGTATATACTACTTCGTTCTATACACTTTTAATTTGTCTGTCTTTAATAAGTCCAAAATCCATCTTTACAAAACCAAATCATTCTTTTGTTGGATTGTTTTCTTAAGTAAAGATGCTATGATTACCCGAAAATATTGAAGTATCATAATGAGTTAAATTGATAAACTATGTGCATCTATATATCATGAAGTGCAAGATATATAACCATTTTGTTATAACAATTAGTTTATGTTCTTCACATTATATTTTACGTAAATTTAGTCTTAGCTTTCTTTATTTATTTTCTCAATAATTTTAAAATGCATGTTTTAGTTTTATGATGTGTTATTCTTATTTTGAGAAAAATCCAAATCAGCCCCTGACAATTACCTTCGAAAGACAACGAGGTCTCTGATAAAAAAAATCCCAACCCAGCTCTTGACAAAAAAAAAAACCCAACTCGACCCCTGACAATTACCTCAAAAGGACAACGAGGCCCCTGTACCAAAAAAATCAATGTTATTTTTTTTGGCACAGGGGCTAATCAGTCTCAAAAAAAATTATCAGGGGCTGGATTGGGTGTTTTTTTTTTTTAAGCCTCGTTGTCCTTTCGAGATAATTGTCAGGATCGGATGGGATATTCACTCTATTATTTTTTAACTTTTTTTCCGAAATTCTCAATTTAGTTTTATTTTTCTTTGGTCATACACTAGAGAAGATTTGCGTGAGAGATGAATCTTTATTAGTTGTTAGTTTCCATTTGATTTGGTTCCCACATTATTCTCGGGTTTTTTTCAATAATAAAATAAAAAAAATTATTATTTTTTTAAACATGGTTTGTGGATTTTAATTTTTTAAATACGATTTTTTTTTTGTATTTAGACAAGTTTGTTAGACCCCGACGAACTCTATAAAAATTGGCAAATTCGTCTTATCTCGGCGAACTCTATAAATTATGATTAAAATTTTTTTTGTTAAATATGACTTATTCTGGTGTTTCAAAAATTTATGAATTAAAAATGCCTATTTCAAAAAATTTGAGTGGAGTTTGCTGGAGGTTAGGCGGACTCTATAAAATTATAGAGTTTGCTGGAGTCTGGCAAACTTGTCCAAATACCAAAAAAAAAATTATATTTAGAGAATTAAAGTCCAAAAATTATGTTGGGGATAATAATAATTTTTTTTATTTTATTATAGAAAAAAATCCCATTATTCTTTCTCATTATTTCACTTAGCTTTACATGTCCGGTTTTTTTTTTTTTTTCTTTTTTAAGAAGATAAATTATCGCCGAGTAAATAAAATAAATGTTTTTAGTGCAAATTACAAAACTTGTGATCATGTTTCCCTCACAAAATTCTATTTCATAGGAAGAAGAGCTTCTGATTTTTATATAAAGCTGCATTAATTTGATCCAGTTCCCTTGGTTGTTGCTTAGTTGTATTTCATGATTTTCTAGTACCTGCACGTGTACACACCTTCATTATTAGCTTCTTCAATTCCCCTATTTCACAGACAACTTTTAAAACAATCAACAAATAAATTAATTTCAAAATATAATAAATCGATTCCAATTAAAAAAGCACACAACTATGGGATCTTGCTATACGCAATGCATATATATAATTAACACCTTCCCATATCCTGAAGAATCCAACAATAACAAAACTCTAAAAACAATGGCTCATCATCAGGTTCTTAGACTATGCTTGCTCTTATTAGGCTTATTAGCAAATCCTTTAGCCATGGCTACAAATTCAAATAACAAACCCCAAATCATAATGTTCCAATTCGAATCTATTTCTTTTCCACCAATTGCAGGCCCCGCTAAAGCACCACAAAGTGATGAAAAGAAGGTGCATTATTCTGATGTTGAGGCACATAGTGAAGTTTTAGGTTCCTCATTTCATCATCATCACTCTTTTGACAAGTCCATAGCTGGTGCATGTGTTATTCTTGGAGGGCTGGCAACGACCTTCTTGGTGGCAGTGTTCTGTTATGTCAGAGCCACTCGAAACCACAAGCAACATACTAGCGATTATGCATAGTGCCTAACATTAATCTCTTCTTCTTTTATTTATATTTATTTTTTTGTTACTTGGAAATAAGTAATTTGTTTTATCATACACATTATGTAACTGTAAATTAAAAGTAAACAAGTAATATATCCGTGCGTTTTCAATGAATTTACGCATTTGATTATTTTGAAAGTAAACAAGTGAGGTATTTTTTGTCTTAAATATCTTGATTTTTTTATTGAATGTATAATTAGATTTATTTGTATAATTTTTCGTGTTGTTATTATATACTAGTGTATGTTCTGGTACTCTGTACGGAATAATATATAAAATTATATAAAGACTTTTATTAAAGAAAATTAAATAAAAATATATACAATAATTATTATTATAAATATTTTATAAAGTTATAATTAAAATCAAACTCTAAGAATTTTTAATATTAAGAATAATTAATATTTGTCTTAATCAATTTGAGTTTATTGAGTGACCATCTCACTCATCCGCTTAAGCAAGTATTGTTTGAATCTCACTTTGCGTGCGTAGCAATCCATTGACAAGCGATTGACCTTTAATAAATGGAGTATCAATACATGGTTAGACTTTGCAGGAGTACCGAAACCCGTGAATACCCGACCCATCCCTACCCGGTCAAGACGAATAATAACTCGACCCTAGGCGAGACAGGTTTCGTTCAGGGCGAGTGTTGAGCGGTGTAGAACGGGGTCGGGTTTAAGGTGTACCTGCCCCAGAGTATATACATATAAACACCTTTTATGGATTAGAATTTGTCTCACATCACAGATTCAATGATTAGTCTGAGTCCATACTCCATAGCCACACTAGAGAGACTCAGTCATCCTTACCCAGAGTTTTCTTCTTCTCGGCTTCTCTACAGAAAATCTCACAGTTCTCGTTGTCGTCACAGCTTCCGTTGTCTCGCTACTGAGCCCGTCACTGCCTCCTTTACAGCTCTCGTCGTCGCTGCTGCTGAGCCCGTCACCGTCGTTGTTGAGCCCATCGCTACCTTTCTACTGAGCCCCTTTTTCTCTAGATAAATTCCTTAAGCCCGACACCACCTTCTTTCTGTTGAGCCCCTTTTCTCTAGGTAAATTCCTCTCTCTCTCTCTCTCTCTCTCTCTCTCTCTCTCTCTCTCTCTCTCTCTCTCTCTCTCTCTCTCTCTCTCTCTCTCTCTCTCTCTCTCTCTTCCATCACATTGTAAGTCTGTTAAGTTCTTCTTCTTCCACAGACTCATCACTTGGTCGTCGCTACAGCTTTGTGTGAGTCTGTCACCGGAGCCCCTTTTTCCTGAGCGTGTCGCTGTCTTTCTCCTCTATTTATCTATCCGCAGATAAGTTCCCATCTCTCTCTCTCACATTATGAATGACTGAATCTGTATTTCATTGAATCTCTACTTGGTGAAATTGTGAGTTTGTGTTGTAATTTTATTGGTGAAGTTGTGAATTTGTGTTGCAATTTTGTTTATACGTGCAGTGGGTCTAATCTATATTTCAATGATTTCTGTCCATATTATGTACTAATATTTTTCATGATTGATTCTAAGATTATTTTATATAAAAATAAATATGTTTCATGATTGATTCTTCATTGAAGTGTGAATGTTCTTATTACAAAAAGTTCATTTTGTATTTTTTATTTTAAATCGGTATTGACTTTGGGTTCTAATTACTGATGTTGGCATGTTGCAATAGTTTATATATGTTGATTGAGAATTAGAGCTTTTGTGATTTTGGTTGTTTTATATATGTGCAATGGATCTAATTACTAATGTTGTAATGGTTTGCTCAGTTTTTTCAATAAGTACTTTATATATGGTTTGTTTAGATTTTTCAATTTTTTTAATATAGGTGCTTTAAAATTATTTCATGGCTAGTAATGTTAGAGAGGACGCACAAAACAATAGTATTGCTCCTAATGATATTGAGGTTGACATTTAGAGTAATGCAAATACACTTTATGTTAAATTTGTATTGATCAGACATTAGTTTTTTTTTCTATTTCATGTTATTTGAAATTATATGAATTTTATGTTTGCAGTTTAATTTATGTATAAATTTTAATTTTTTATCTTAATTTATTTATGAATATGTAAATCTTAAAATATTATTTAATTGTTATAGGACGGGTAAGAGTGGAGAGGGTACTCGTAGGAAAGGGTTAGGGTACAATATTTTACTACCCACAGGAAAGGGTTAGGGTACAATATTTTACTATTCGCAGGTATAGGTGGAGTGAGTAGTTGAGAAGTTTAAAGACGGTGGGCAAGGCCGAGTAAGACAAAAACCCGCCTCACTGCCAACCCTATACGTAGTGGATTAGTTCTCGATCTGTCCAATTAAAAAAACATCATAAAAAAATAAATTTTTTTTAAGTAGAATAATTTCTCATTGATAACAATATTTATGGAGATTTGTTTTTGTTGGAATTTATCTGCGACAATTTTATTTGTTAGCATCATACTCATTCTTGAAGTCAAAAAAATATCATCAATATTGTTACCTGTTAAAATTTCACATTTTATGATATGATTTTCAAGTTTTCAAACTCAGACTTATGCCATTATGAAAGCTATTAAGTTAATTAATATTCCTTAATAACATTACAGCTGGAACACTATTGTTAAGTATTAGTTTGTGGGAAGAGAAACCAATAACAATTTTTGTTATTCGATATATAATTTATTCTATTATAAAATAAATTATTATTTGCTAAATTGCTAAATACATTTTCTGCTAATTTCTTACACCATTTTATTTGACAATGTTTTCAAGTAGTAGGAATAATTAATAAAAATATATGAAACTTTTATTAAAAAATTAAACAAAAAATATATATAACAATTATTACTATAAATATTTTATAAAGTTATAACTAAAATCAAAGGTTAACAATTTTTAATGTTAAAAATATTAAAAATAATTAGTATTTATTTTAATTAATTTGAGTTGGTTGAGTAGTTATCTCACTCGTCTACTTACGGAAGTATTTTTGAATCTCGCTTATATATATAACAACTCATTGGTTAGTGACAGACCCTTAATAAATGGAGCTTCAGTCCGTGGTAGATTAGTTCTCGGCTTGCCGAGTTGGAAAATACGGTGAAAAAAAATAGTATTTGTCTTGAAAGTAGAACAATTATCATTGATAACAATACTTGTGGAGATTTGTCTTTATTGAAATTTAAATGTGACAACTTTATTTATTAGTATCATAGTCATTCATGAAGTTAAAACAATATGATCAACGTTGTTACTGGTTAATATTTCACATTTTATGACATGATTTTCAAATTTTCAAACTTATATGTAGACTTATTTCTTTACAAAAGCTATTAGATTGATTAATATTCCTTAGTAATATTACTAAAACACTATCGTTGAGTATTAATTTCTGTGGAAAAAAAATCATAATAACTTTGGTATTCATATAATTTATTCTATTGAAAAAAATTATTATTTTTAGATTGATAAATATATTTTTCTCCCATTTTTATAGCAGTTTATTTGACAATAATTATCGTTAAAAAAATGAATGACTACACTATCTTATAATATGATGTATAAAATAATTTTTTATTTTAAAATAAATTTTGGTCAATAAAATAAAATTAAAAATAATTTTTTACACAAATTTAAATTTGGCTTTAAAATTGATTAACAACTCACCTTTTTTAAGTTTTTAATAACAAAAACAAAATTAGTTAAGTGCAAAATATTCGGTATTTAATAATTTCAATCATTTAAATTTCAATTAACAAAAATTAGGTTAGAAATTAATTATAACTTAATAATCGATAATATATATATATATATATATATATTAGTACACAAATAATAATATCTAATGTATAATTTATTTATTTATTTTACAGGATTAATATATAATTTATTTATTTTTTGATAGGATTAATGTATAATTTATCAATGATTGATTTATTATCCAAATTTTTTTATAAACATTGTAGTATGTAAACATAGTGGTCTTATTCTTCTATTATTATTTAAAAATTTATTCATAATTTTCTTATTACGTAATTAACTTAATTAATAACTTTTATTATTATTTTTTACCAAAAAAAATTATATTTCTACTATTTATATATTTTTTTAATATTAATAAATAAGTGGATATTTATATTATATTTATTGTCCTAGATAATGGCTTGAATTGCTTATTTCGTATATTAATAATATAAATAGAAAAAAATTATGTAATAAATTATATGTTATAAAAATTAGTTAATTTAAAAATAAATTAAATTTATTAAAAATAAATATTTTTTATATATAATCATCTTTAATATATGTAGTATCATGTATATATTACGATGATATTTTAATTACCATGTGAGTGATTATTATTATTATTATTATTATTATTATTATTATTATTATTATTATTATTATTATTATTATTATTATTATTATTATTTGTTTGTTTGTTTTATTATGTTAGAAAATAATATTTAGACTAAAAAGAGAAAAAATATAATTAAAATTTTTTAGTTTGATTAAAAAATCTCTTGTAAGCATATCTAATTTTTATATATATTAAATGTAATAATATTTAATAGTATCGTATGTTTCGCAACAATGATTCAAAATATTAACTCAAGTGAGCAAGATCAACTTAGGTTCATTGTCCGGATTCCAAATCTGAATTAGGTTCATTATCTTGGGACTCAATACAGATGAAGTCCACATGTTCCACCTCTAATCGGCTCAAATTGAATTTTCGATATTAGTTAGAGATGGTAATGGATGCTCATGTGGATGCGGCAGACTTTCATTCCCGTCCTTTGCTCCTATTTTAGAAAAAAAATACCCTCCGTCTCCTCTCCATTTTCGTCGCAAGTTCCTCTTTAATTATCCCTTTAAAAAATGCAGATACCCACATTTATCTATATATATTTTTTGAATTTTCTTTTAAATAAAAAGTCATAATATAATAATCATAAAATAATCAATTCAATATAATTCAACACAATTTATAATATATTCATTATAATAAATAACATTTCAAAAAAAATATAAAAATATCTTCCAACAAATTACATAACATAATTTTTTTAGAACGAAACTGAACGATGTAGTGACAAATTTAAGAGGTAGAGAAAGTGAGTTAGAGAGAGATGCAAAATCAAGACTAATGATGTGTCTAGAAAAAAAATGTTCAAATTGGAGGCAAGAATTAAGGTTACAAAATTCAAAAATCTATATATTAGAAAAAAATCAGTAATTTTATATTCGCGTTGTTTTAATAGGTCTTATGGAGAGAGTAACTATATCCCCGTTCTCATCTATTTCATGTGGATAGGTTCCCACAATTCCACCCATGAAAATTTGATATATTTCTATTAAGTTCCAAATCGTGATTAATCCTTACGAATATCTATTTGATTTTTTTTATCATTCCAATTGCTAGCATTTGTTGGTTCGTAACGTGAAATTATACCAGTCATTTAGTCAATTCTTAAATAACCAAAGTTCAGGTTATATCATTCTCATAAAATTACATGTATCTTATTATAAAAATATTAAAAAAAAATAAATATTTAAATACTAAATGAATCACATTTTTCATATATATAACAATGACTAATATCACATTTTATAACTTATGAAATCATATTATAAACTATTGATAAGTGTGGATTATAAATATAAATTGAAAAAATTTAACTATAAATTTAAATGGCCTTATTTTTAAACTGTATAATTTAATAATTTTTTTTCAATTTCTATACTAATAATATTAATTCTTCTAACTTTTTTAGTCTATGTTCTCTAATATATATTGTTTCTTTAGACATATTCAATTACATAAATACTATCTACTTCGTTATACAATAGTCCAGAATCTTAATTATTTGGCTTCTAAGGCAAGGACCTCTACATTTTCAAGAATGTGATGAAATTTATTTATCTATACCACCATGTTATAGTAAAATTCACCAACCTCTAAATGGAGATCGAAATCAATAACCAAATGAAAAAAAAAGGAAAAAGTCAAATACATGAATGTCTAACTACTATAATACATAGATAAATGCAAAAGTACAATTACACAAAAAATTTTCTAAGCCATAATTCAAAATTCACCTATCCATTCTGTCAATCAAACAACATATTCGAGCGTTACAATTTCTGTAGGCCACCACGTAGACTTTCGAACACCTAAAAAGTCCTCATTTTCTTTAGTGTAAGTCATGCAAACCTCCCAGTTCATAGACTTCACCATGCTCTCAAGCTCATTAATTACCTCAGCAGTGTCTCGAACAATAAGTATACTTTCGGGTCTCAGAATTTGATAAGTCTCAGCCACAACAACTTGAAAATTGCACCTAAGAGACCGATAAATATATTAGCAAAATGACACAGATAATCTGACAAACTATTGATTTTGATGAATGAGAAATAAAATAATTATACACACATTTTCTTGAGTCTTGAAGATAGATAATCTGCATGGAGAAAATTGTAGGACCTAGGATAAGTGCTAAATGATTTACACCAATTGTAATACATGCCAAAAAGACCGCGTTCATATATAATAGGAAGTGTATCTGGAGTATCTACTAAAACCACATTCATGACCTAAATATTCAAATCTTTTATAGCTGTAGCAAACCTGGAGACCAAAAAATAATTATAAAACAAAAGTAGTGACAACGATAGATTTATATAATTTGGATTCACATTTCAAAAGTGATTTTTTTTTACCTTCTGTAGATTGATCTTATATCCATAACATTTTGAATATTCGGCCATTGAATTTCTATCCCAACACATTTTCAGTGTTCATAATCCATATTAAATTTGTCAGGGACAGGCGTTTCATAAACTCCAACTTGAGAATTTGTTAACCATGATCCATGAATACTTCATGGTTAACATATTATATATAGCTCCGAGTGAGAGTTGGAGGGTCTGGTGACTTGTATCTACGATAAGTCGATAGTTGTCTTCTTATCACGACGTCTCAGAAAGAAAAAAAATTGTTGTAAAAATTACAAAATAAAAGAGTAATTGATAAAAAAAAATGAGATCCTCTTCTAATATATATGACCTTTTATAATGATAAAATAAAAATAGAAAGAATAAAATTTTGTATTTTTATATTAAAAATAAAATTTAATATTTATCCTAATAAAATTAAATAATGGATTAGTTATAATTAATATATTTAAATAAAACAAATCAAATAAAAATATTTTTAAGAATTAAAGAAATCAATTAGTTAATACAAATAATTAGTATAATTGATTTGATTTAATTTATTGAATTCAAAAAATAAATAAAAAAATAGTTGATTAAATTTAATGAATTAAAAAGATAAATAGAGAAACACTCTCTTAGGAGACCATGATTTTCTCAACTAAATTAATCTGTATTTATTATGTTCAATTAGAATAAATAACAAATTATCTATTTTAATATGCACTTTATAAATTAATAAATTAAAATAATCGATATAATAAATTATAATTAATTAATTGATATAAATTATAATAAATTGTGTGATATTTAAATATTTAATCAAATCATTTAGTTGATATAATTAATTTACTGTAATGAATTGTATTTAATAAGTTAAAAGAAATAAATTGAAAAATACTTTTAACAATCAATTGTTTGATATAAATTATAATAAATTATGTGATATTTAAATATATAATCAAATCAATTAGTTGCGATAATTAATTTACCATAGTAACTTTTATTTAATGAGTTAAAAGAAATAAATTGAAAAATACTCTTAGAAGCATGCCACGTTAGTTCCATCATTAAGTTCAGAAATCTGATTTTTATATAATATAATAGATAATAGATAATAGATATTTCAATTGCCTATTTTATTCATAGATTTATTATTTTAATGACTAATAAATTAATCAAATTAATTAATTAGTACACACAATAAATTTAGTTTAATAAATTAAAAAAATAAATTAAAAAATATTAACATAATATTAAAATAAATAAATAAAAAAATACTACTAAATCAAATTGATATAAATTATAATAAATTAAATAATATTTAAATATCTAATCAAATCAATCAAATTGATATAGTTAGTTTATCGTAATAACTTGTATTTAATGAGTTAAAAGAAATAAATCGAAAAACACTCTCAGAAGCATGCCACGTCAGCTTCATCATTAAGTGCAGAAATTCTATTTTTATAAGATAGAATAGATAGAATAAATTGTTGATCGTGCATATTTTAATTAATCCTTCTTCTAGCTATAAAATGACAAGAGGTTGCACTAGTTAAGAAGTAGTTTTTTAACTTGCACATATCTATAGTTGGTCACGATAATTTAATTCTCGCTACGTGGTAGAAAATTTGGTCAGCAATTTTAAATCAAAATTTTAATACTTGACTAAGAAAAGATGAGTTTCACCCATTGAATTACACTCCTTAGATAGATGGAAAACTAAATAAAAAAGATAATTGAAGAAAATTTTAGTCAATTAAGTCAGTACTCTGATCTACAATTTAATACAATCATTTTAAATGGGTAAAGTATTTTTTCAAAGGTATAATTAAAATATATTTAAAATATTATAAATAAAATTAAAATAAATTTAATGTTTAATATATTTTTAAAGACTTTTAAAAATTTTACAATAAAAAATATACTTATCCTTTTAAAATATGTATTTATTTAGATAAATTCTATAATATATATATAATTTTCTGTAAGAGCTGCGGAACTATTAGAAAGTAGAATTGGAAGACCGTGGACTAAGAACAACAAAGCATGAGTTGGGGGGTC
Organism: Arachis hypogaea; assembly: GCF_003086295.3. Classification (NCBI taxonomy): domain Eukaryota; kingdom Viridiplantae; phylum Streptophyta; class Magnoliopsida; order Fabales; family Fabaceae; genus Arachis; species Arachis hypogaea. The sequence continues at coordinate 92,781,199 of NC_092049.1, read as the reverse complement.
GAAACGGGTTGTTGGCTATATCCGCCAATACCTCAACGAGTCTAGCTTTACTCTTCCAATTGGGTCCCGTCTCCACTGGATCTGTTTCCCGGAGGACATTCAAGCTTCCAGTCTAATGACTGGACACGACCAACTCCGACTCTAGGAGTGATCTATTCAATAATATCATAAGAAAAGTTTCAGATCAGTGAATAAACCGAAACGAAAGAAGAAAGAGACGTTTCAAAATTTACAATCTCAATGAATCCTTACCCAAATCTTTATATATATATATATATATATTACTTGTATTATAGTCGTGGCTCATTAAGTCACGCGTCACTCTCACGTTAATTTGCAATAAAAAAATGAAAAAGGAGTAACCTAAATGCATAGATATTCTCGCCCTCATTTTCTTTTTCTATTCTCTATCTTTCATTTGACGCTGTCTCTCCTCTCTCTATCTCTCTCAAAAACCCTAATTCCCTCATTCCCTTCGTTCTCTTCTCGATTGGCTATTCTCTCCTTCTGGCCTGGATCTTTTCCGTCAGTGTTGTGACCCCGATCCTTCCCTCTCCTCTGTGTGACACTCTCTTTCTCTCTCATTTTCTCACTTTCTCTCTCACGGTGTTGCTCTCACTCTCAAACCCAGTTCTCTACTTCTCGATCCTTTTTTGCATTCTACCATCCCTTGCTTTTGCTTGAGACACACACTCTCTCATTCTCTCTCGATGTTTTTCTGACTCTGAAACCCTAGCCCTTCAACCTCGTGTTCGTCCCTTCAATTCGGGTTTCTCTTTAAATTTGGCTATTCTCTCAATGCTGCTCTGCGATATCTCTCTCTAGGAACATTATTGATCTCAATGGACGGATGTTGTAAACGGCTGCAGTGACACCAACAACATCTATGAAGAGAAAGAAACGATTTCTTCAATTACTCAAAATGCCCGTATATGCTGAGCGGAATCGGGATCTGGTCCAGTCAAAACGGGGGTGCTGGCGACGAAAGCCCTGAAGGCAAATGTTACCGAGTTTTATCGCGGTTTTCTGCCACCAATGATCCCTCAGAACAATGTCTGGAGGCATTGCGGAGGCCACGGTGGAAACCATTATGGCGAGTTCGCGAATGAAATGGTAGACCTCGGATGAAGGGCTGGAAAAGTGGGCCGAACACAGCAGAAGTCCTTTAATTCGAAATGTTCGCTCACCAGAACAGGTTAAATGTAACAGCCCAGACCACCCGCTAGCACGATATTGTCCGCTTTGTCACACAAGGCCTCACGATTTTGCCTTTGACGATAGGGATGATAGCCGAAGCCCCCCACACTCACTCGTCAAAATGCGTCATGCTAGGGAGAGGTATCCATACCCTTATAAGGCATGCTTCATTCCCCTCCCCAACCGATGTGGGACCTTAGAATCCACCCCCCTAAGGGAGCCCAGCGCCCTCGTTGGAACATCGATCCGGGCTCCGACTCTGATACCATCTGTAACAGCCTAAACCACCTGCTAGCACGATATTATCCGCTTTGGCACACAATGCCTCACGGTTTTGCCTTTGACAATAGGGATGATAGCCGAAGCCCCTCATACTCACTTGTCAAAACGCGTCATGCTAGGGAGAGGTATCCACACCCTTATAAGGCATGCTTCGTTCCCCTCCCCAACCGATGTGGAACCTTACAATCTAACATCCCAGACCACCCGCTAGCACGATATTATCCGCTTTGACACACAAGGCCTTACGGTTTTGCCTTTGACGATAGGGATGATAGTCGAAGCCCCCGATTCACTCGTCAAAATATGTCATGCTAGGGAGAGGTATCCATACCCTTATAAGGCATGCTTCGTTTCCCTCCCCAACCGAAGTGGGACCTTACAATCCACCCTCCTAAGGGAGTCCAGTGCCCTTGTTGGCACATCGATCCAGGCTCCGACTCTGATACTATATATAATAGCCCAGACCACCCGCTAGCACGATATTGTTTGCTTTGGCACACAAGGCGTCACGGTTTTGCCTTTGACAATAGAGATGATAGCCGAAGCCCCCACACTCACTCGTCAAAACGCGTCATGCTAGGGAGAGGTATCCACACCCTTATAAGGCATGCTTCGTTTCCCTCCCCAACCGATGTGGGACCTTACAATGTAACAACCCAGACCACTCACTAGTACGATATTGTCCGCTTTGGCACACAAGGCCTCACGGTTTTGCCTTTGACGATAGGGATGATAGCCGAAGCCCCCCACACTCACTCGTCAAAACATGTCATGCTAGGGAGAGGTATCCACACTCTTATAAGGCATGCTTCGTTACCCTCCCCAACCGATGTGGGACCTTACAATCCACCCCCCTAAGGGAGCCCAACACCTTTGCTGGCACATCGATCCGGGCTCCGACTCTGATACCATCTGTAACAGCCCAGACCACCCGCTAGCACGATATTGTCCGCTTTGGCACACAAGGCCTCATGGTTTTGCCTTTGACAATAGGGATGATAGCCAAAGCCTCCACATTTACTCGTCAAAATGCGTCATGCTAGGGAGAGGTATCCACACCCTTATAAGGCATGCTTCATTCCCTTCCCCAACCGATGTGGGGCCTTACATTAGATATCAGATGCTTCGTCATCGTGTTTTTTAGGATTTCTTTGGTTTTGTTTCAAATAAATGTTAATTACTATTATGTATACTGTGATCTGTTTCTATATGAAAATATATAAGAGATTAATTGAGTATCCAACTGGATTCTTATCTGAGATTACATCGCAGTTGTAGGAAAACAGAAATGAGGTCAAAACGTCTGCAAAAAAATTTAAGTTAAATAATTTTTCTTTTTGCTTATATTTATATAAATTATATTTAATTTGTTCTTTTTTTTGTTGTTTAATGTTTTTTTTTTTTTGAGATAATGCATATTTTAGAACAAGTGAAATGAGAAGAACCAGTTGATTGTAGAAAGAGAAAAAGCTTTTGGCTTTTTTTGAAGGTAAAGATTGGTTTCTGATATATATTTAGTGGTTCTAATATTCTATATGCTAAAGTTTTTGCTTCTTTTATGGGTTGTTATGTTAATATAATACATTGGAATGAGGAGTTGTGTTGAGACAATTTTTCTCTTTATGTTTATTATTTACATTGTTTATTAGTTTGTTTAAGTTATTCAATTCTATCATTCTATGCTTGACATGATCATGTATGTTCTTGCATATGTAATCTATCCTTTTTTTTTTCTGTCTATGATTATGTAAGACTATGGAAGTTCCTTTATGTAAATTTTAACAAACGTGCAAATTTATGTTATGTCTATTAACTTTAATGGTGACTCCTACGATATCTCCAATATAAATTTTCTAGACAGCCAAGAATACTTACAGTTTTAGTTTTAATTTCTATTTATCTCTTATGAAAATTTGCAATCGCTTTGTTGCCTTAGTTTGATTGTATATAGATTTTTGTTTCACATGAAAATATGGTAAGCATTCTATTTTGATTGAATTATTCGTTTATTCCTTTTTTTTCATTTTTCTTTTTGTGTTGTTTGATTTAATTTTTTATTATTTGACACCAGTTTCTGCCATTGCTCTACTGTGCTATTAGGTTAGGGTTTAGAGAGATGAGTACCGTTTTCTGGGAGAAGTTTGGCGGAGTGACTGAAAGATATTTAGCTTTACAAGTTCGATTTCTCTCTTACTTTTGAAGAGAGATTGTTTTTCGATTTTCTGTTAGGTTCTTCGTTTTCAGTATACAGTGATTTTATTAGGGTTTGCAATTGTGTTCCTAATTTCCCACTAGGGTTTGCGTGTTTTAAATATGAGTTTTGTAATTTTCTATTGATTTTAACACTCAATTTTCTATAATGTACACTGAACTATTGAGCTATTAATACTCATACACACTTTATTTAGGGTAGGGTTTAGGGAGATGGATGATTTGTGGGAGTGATTACTGATTGGAATATGGGTCAAATTGAAACGCTAGATTTGTTTTCATGGAGCTGGCTTTTCGTTTCCAATAGCTTTGATAGGTTAGTAGGCATTAGACTGATTTAAGTTTTCTTATGATGTTTTCATTCATTGGGACCCTTGCTCTATTGGGTCTTCCTTTTCAATTTGTTGTTGGAAAAAGCTATAGCAATAATAGAAGTATAATGTCTAAAATTAGTTTTAGTATTTAAAGTATATAACTATAAGTTTCGGAATCAATTTGGGAATAAGGAAGTTTATTACAGTGCACAAAATGAGTTAAATAAAGATTATTATTAGAAAAATGTCTCTTTTATATAGGATTAAAGGTTTGTTTTTCCTTATTATCTTTGTGTAATTTCTTTTTCCGTTGTAATATGATATTGTGAATTATGAGTATTCTTCTATTGATTTTTTAAAATTTGTTTATCATACTTTGCTTTACTTTTTTTATTTATTTATTTTCTTTTAAAAGTTATCGGTATAAGCACATAAGCTCTTGATTTATCAGTCTGCTCGAAGCCTACACCCGCCTTGGAAAAGTCGTGAAGTAACCCTTCCTTACCTATTTCCTTCGTTTATTTATTCTAATTCTTAGCTCATTGAATTAGTTTCTTGATATGTGTTTTGGTGCGTTGATATGGGGCTTTTGAAATTGGGAATCTGCCTGTGCTATGGATGCTTTGTGTGCCATTTTTTAAGAGATATGGTTAGAATTCAGAGAGACGGGAACATTTCACTTGGATGGTTCAAACCTTGCTTTGTTTTTTGGAAGGATCTTGGGAAAGATGCTGCTAGTGTAAATTCTTCTTTTGTACGCCTTCTGAAACTCCTTCCTTTCTTATCTTTGGTTTTCCTTAGTCACTAAACAAGAAGATGAAGAATATTTTGGAATTCAAAACTTAGTCCATGAAGGTAATAATTTTTTTAAAGGAAAATTAAGCTACTTTGTTTATAATAATAGCATTTTGTGTAAAGAAATTGGAATAACTTTGCAGTGAATTTCAATTCTGAATTAACAGAGGCTATAATTTTACTTTAGTTGTTTCAATTTGAAATTTCTGGTATTATACTATCAGATAAATTTTGAATTATTGAAATATTAATAGTGTTGACATCTAAATGTATGTAGTTTGTGAATTTATTCTTGTGCTATATCTGAATTCAGCCATTGCTTCTTATCTGTATTTTTTTGCATGCCTATTGGTTAGAAAGGCCCATATTTTTTTAAATTTTATCTTTTCTAGATATTTATTTTATTTTGACTGTTGATACTATATCAGTTTTTAATCTTTTTATTATGAATGACATGTCTTTTTATCTTTAAACTTATTTTCCTCAATCTTAAATGATATAATTTTATGCAATTAAATAATAAAAAAATTTGGGTAGATATCTGCTATTTGTCTTCAATACTCATGTTATTCTTTATCTTTTTTGTCATCAGTAGTTGTTTATTTGAATTTGTGTTCACTTAAAAAGTTAAATCGAGTGTTATGTTATTTCCTTGCAAAACTAATTTGATTCACTTCTATATAAATGGTATTAACGGATGGAAATATTTCTACATCTGTCTCTTGAGTGTTGATATTCTTGAAGTTGTCGATACTTTCAAACCTCATGCAGTTGCCATCACCTTACTTGATTTACATTCTTTTGAGGTTCATATTTTTTATTACTTATGCAAATGGCATGGTTCTCTTAAGGGGAGGAGGAACCATATGAACACGTCTACTTGTTATATTTGGACAGAGTATCATGAAATGGGTGTTGAGGGAATCAGAGCTGTTTCAGATTATAAAGCTTACACTGCTGATGAAGTTTTGGATCTCCTTCATTTTGTTGCACGTAAGATGATGAAGCCCGGAGATGCGCATTTTTCTCGTGGAATTACTGATAATTTGGATGACCCAAAATACAAGCATTACAAATATTGGTCTAACCCTTTAGAAACAAGGTGAGATCCTCTACTTAATTGCTTTAGTAAACATTTTGTAGAAGTTGCACACAAGAAGACTGCCAATCTAGAATCTGACTATTGTTGGCACTTAGCTACTATGTAATTAATCATTTTATTACCTTGGTTGGGGGCATTGATAGATTCTTGGTTTTGCTATCTTCTATAATGTCGTATCCTGCTGTCTTTTAAAATTCGCTGTTTATTCATACTACTACTCTTTGTGGTTTGTGTTATATTTTTGTCTTGCTGCTGGAGATTACCACATGCTCCAGATATGGAGATTTACTCTATGTATGGGGTTGGGATCCCAACGTAAAGAGCCTATGTTTATAAGTCAACTTCCCAATCGGAATGCTACATTTCGTTTCAGATTGACACATAAGCAAATGGTGGAGATGAGGACCCTTTTTTAAAGGATGGAGTTTATAGTGCCAATGGGGATGAAACCATTCCTGTTTTAAGCCCTGGTTTCATGTGTGCAAAAGGTTGGTGGGGAAAAACCCGCTTTAATCCTTCAGGCATCCGAACCTTCATAAGGGAGTATGAACACACTGCTCCGGCTAATCTTCTCAAAGGAAGGGGAACCCATAGTAGTGCTCATGTTGATATATTGGGGAACTTCACACTTATTGAAGATATTATACGAGTAGCAGCAGGAGCCTCTGGTGACGACTTAGGTGGACATAGAGTTCACTCAGAGATTTTCAAAGGGTCTGAAAATATTAACTCTCATTGTAATGAATGTTTCGCTTGGCAGCTCTTCCTTTGTTAAATTATTTTTTACTTTTTGGATTATAAACACTCATTGTTACCTTAGTTTAGCATGAGTATTACCCATGAGGTTATAAAGAACTGTTGTTAGGAATTAAATGAAAATGTGCACTAATCTTTGATCATTTTAGCATTGGCATTGTGACACCAAACCAATAATTTCTATGTGTTGTGAGTTTTGTGAAATGTTACCTGTTCTATATGTTTGTATTTTGGATTAATTTTAAGACACTTCTCAATTATATCATATCATTAATAATTTCCTCTTTTGGTGCATGCGTTTATCTTCTTTTGTTAGTGCTGCTACTAATGCATATACTTAAAATGATGACAAGGCTATGTGTACACCACAAAATCAGTCATGATTTTCTATTCGATTATTTGTTTTTTTTATTAGATAAAGTAATTTCAAAAATATTTGGATCTTATTAGCTCTCTCTCATGTCAATTTGAGAGTGAAATACTCAATTCTCTGAATACACAATTTTGACATTCATGGCACAAAATTATAAATAAAAATTTTTAACAAAAAAAAAATTAGGACATCATATATTATTAAGGTATATCAGAATAGCATCAATTTATAGATATTTGCTTGAATCTACATAACAATATAATTTTTTTATTTTAAAACACAAGGAGTTGTATTAACATTATACGCATAATCAAATTATTAGTTAATAAGTTATCTTTGAGTGGGTTATTAACTTCATTCACTTACCTTATTTTTCAGGCTCTTGTGACTCAACTCGAACAGTTTACTTATGATTAGTTGATTTACTGTAGAGTAAGTTTAACTATATATTTTATAATAATAACTCTGTTCTTATTGTCACCATTTACGAAAGCACTAAGTTTTTTTTTAATATAATGAATGGTGTATTGACTGTATTCACTATATTTTACCCAATTACTGCTGAATCCATTTTTCCAATATATGTTGAATATGTAAACTGTAAATAGGTAACAATTTTGCATCATGTCATAATGAAAAGATCAGCAGCAGCAGCAGGCGCTAGACCATTCAATCCATGAAGTTCTCTATACTCAGAAAGACCAGCAAATTTTGGATGAAGGTTATACATACAAACATAGTCACTTCATAATAACATAGACATTGAAAACACTCTAATATTAACAATATACTTCATGAGTTCAAAATATGGTGAATGTAAATTTTGGGATCCCAATCACCCACAGGCTTTAAGATCTTTCAATTGTCAGATCTATTTGGCGGTTCTGCAAGGAGTCCATCTTCAGGATAATTGTGTCATTTTCCTTCAAGTTATAAGTTTGACAACATTCGGCCCAATCCACCCCGAATTTCCACTCTTTATTTCTTCCTTGACTTTTGGGTAGATGGAAAAAAAGACGTTGTTGCTTCCGCTAGAGGATGGACCAGCGATTTGCGAAATTGAACCATGTCCAGATGGAGTGAGATGTGCAGCAAAACTAGCACCCAGGTACTGTAAAAAAAAGCATTGTTAGTGTTTTGGGAGAAATTATTAAGGTTATGTATCGTAAATGGATAATCAGAATTTGATATGTTTGCATAAAATTGATATGAAGTATTTAGAATCAACTTACCAATCTACTTCCGGTCACGTCAGTACGTGTCAATGTCTTTCTATAGGAAACTTGTGGATTGTACCTACTTGAGGATAGTGTAAATTGTTAGTCTCCATCCTAAAATTGATCTCAATGTTATCTAGAAATAAAATTTATGGATAAATATATAAATTAAGTGTCACATTACCTATTGTCAGGTATTTCTTCGCTTTCAGAACTGTCTTCGCTAAACTCAATGGTTGAATTGCTTTTATGACACACAATTATTGGATTGTTAGGGTTATTACCCTCCATTGTTGAATCTTCATCCTCATCTGATGAGTCTTGAAGCTCAGATGATTCAGACCCGAACAATATCATAACATCAGGTGAGGAGGAGTCACTGTTGCTGTTGTAATCTAGATGAAATGCTCTTTTTATATTGTGCAGTGTATTTTGGTCCAGTCGGTCCCCCACATAAAAGTTTCTATCAGGAAAAAATTTTAATTGGTTAGTTCATTTCATTGAAAAGTAAAATGAAAAATATCCCAAAATCTGCATAGGTAAACTATATAGTATTTCCTCTCCTGACAAAATAAAAATTCCTAATCAGCTCGAATGAACCCTTCGTTATGGCCTTCTATTTATTTTTACTTTCTATATCCAACACTAAGAAATTATCCCACTCATCAATTGCGTAGCATGAGGACCCTAATTCGTGCTCATAAATTGCTTCAAAACATGGTGGTAGAGCTCTGTCTCCCTAGATTACATGTTACAGTTCAAATTAAATGCTGCAACTCACATGCTATTTACGATACATGACATAATATTACATATATTTGGTTACCTGCCCGTCGTATAGTCGAAACCTCAGAGTTGCTTCTTTTCCTTTTATCTAGTGTTCTTGGGTTGTCAGAAACTTCCTGAGAGCATATAACAGCACCATCATAAGTTAGTGAGACTTCGATTATTTGCAGTGTAAAAAATGGACCCGTGCCGACTTAAGTAAATAGTCATGTTTCATTGATATATTTAAGCTGTATAAGAGCAAAAAAAAAAAACAAAAAATACTGGGTATGATAGTAACATATAGACTACAAACATCATTAGTGGAATATGATTGTCCGATCATTATTTTGAAGCCATATACAAATTGTAGAAACCATAGTTAATTTCAGTTCCTGTGATAAATGAATAGAGTGGTAAAAAAATCTAAACTGAAAAATCTACAGTTAGCCAATGACATAAGTTACTTCAATCCAAGCCAAGCTTGATAAAATATGACATATCAAAAATGGTTACCTAAACAATAATTATAATAATGAGATTAAAAAATTAAGAAAACTTTTAGTACATAATAACTTATTAATGAGTACAATTATTTCATGAATCTTATGCTAATATATCTTTTATTTGATTCCGAAGAATTTATCCAAAACAATTACATAAAAAGTTATATAAAAACTACTAAAATAATGAAATTATTAAGAATTGTGCTTTTTGTTGAGTTGGGTTAAATATCAACTATTCTTTTGATGGGTATTTATTTTTAATTACTTAAAATCATTTTTGTTTGTCAATATCTCTACGAAGTTAGCTTTCTTTTTATACTAATCTCAAAACAGAGTTTGACCATTTAATTTGAAGGATTTGTTCCAAAATGTGGGGTAAGAAGACTCGCAATTTTACTAATCTAGAATAATAAGTTTATATGTCATGTACCAACTGAGTGTTACTTGATGTTCAATTTTTTTATACACATGCAAATTAAGTATCAATCAGGATTCAGATTTTTACCTGTTGGCATCATCCTATTTGCATGCACCGCCATCCAATTTTTTGATGTTGCTAATTGCGTTCTCAGCACTGAAGAATAGACCAACGATTTTTTCTTTTAGTACAAAATATTGTATTAGAACAATTAATAAAAAAAGGAATTTTTTTTGTTTCTTTTTGTGTTAAGAGAGATGGTTAGAAGTTAGAGAGAGAGAGAGGGACATTTCACATGGATGGTGCAAACCTTGCTTTGTTCTTCGGAAAGATCTTGGATAGATGATGTTGTTCTATATTCTTCTTTTGTACTTCTACTGAAACTCCTTGCTTTCTAATCTTTGGTTTGCCTTGCTCACTAAAGACAGAGGAGTTACACTCTTTCATTCTCGTGGACCCTAAAGGAAAATTCAATGGCCATTATTTGAGCATGTGCATTTACAGTTTAGATAGGCCATTTGTTTTTTTTTTTTACTTTACATATGTGTGTATTTTTTATTTTCTTGGGACCAACTTTGGGTCTTCCTTTATTTTTTTTAATTTGTTGTTGGAAAAAGCTACAACAATCATAGAAGTATAATGTCTAAAATTAGTTTTAATATTTAAAGTATATAACTATAAGTTCCAGAATCAATTTGGGAATAAGAAAGTTTATTATAGTGCACAAAATAAAGTAACCCTTGCTCACCTATTTCCTTCATTTATTTATTCTAATTCTTATCTCATTGAATTAGTTTATTGATATGTGTTTTAGTGCGTTGATATGGGACTTTTGAAATTGGGAATCTGCCTGGGGTATGGATGTTTTGTGTGCCATTTTTTAAGAGATACAGTTAGAATTCAGAGAGATAGGAACATTTCACTTGGATGGTTCAAACCTTGCTTTATTCTTCGAAAGGATCTTGGGATAGATGCTGCTGGTGTAAATTCCTCTTTTGTACGCCTTCTGATACTCTTTCCTTTCTTATCTTTGGTTTGCCTTAGTCACTAAACAAGAAGATGAAGAATATTTTGGAATTCAAAACTTAGTCCACAAAGGTGATGTTTTTTTTAAAGGAAAATTTAGCTAATTTACTAACCAACCATGGTTAGTAAAGTAACCTCTTGAGTACTGCTGTGATAGAAGCCATCATTTCACAATTCATATTTTAAAGCAGCCTCATTTTTTAACACAGATACTTCATGCACAGGAAGTATAGTTTACACTTATCTATTGTTTTGCTACTTAGAGTTAATAATACCCGAAAAAAAAAAGTAAATGTCGTTGTCAACCATTAATGTTTGTTTTCAAAGAAAACATGTAAATTGTATGGCTTCTAGATATAGCAAAGTCACAGAGTTGGTATTGTCCTTGCGATTGATGTGCTTCCATCCATTCTATTAATTGCATCAAGTTCTTAATAACAACATACATTTACAATAGATGACGTAAATTATAATTTAAAAACCTATTGAATAACGTTGGATTAATTTTTGGTTTAATCGCATACTCTAAACATAGACACTTTAACAATTTGACAAACGTATCGTCATTTTTTATAAATAATAGTCTTTTGAAAAAAAAATTTCATTTGAACACCATGTTTATGAAAATCATTAACTTACTTCATTATTATTATTATTATTATTATTATTATTATTTAAATTTGTGTTATGTCCAACAATTTATATAGTATGGTAGAACAAAATTATAAAAAAATTGCCAAAAAATGTTTTCCAAAGGGACATTTGTTTGAAATTAAAATAATAATATAATCACATCATATGCAAATTATGAAAAATGATTAAAAATTCTAATTATACTCCTATTTTTTAAATATATAATAATTTAATGATTAATATTTGAGTAAATTAGCTTATACCATATATTTTTTATCTTAATTATCAGTGATCACAGCTATTTTAAAAAACATTTAAATCATTATGAACAGTTATTCTAAAAAAATTGTCTAATTATATATTGGAAATAATGAAATAAATAATAAAGATAAGATAAAAAAAAATTATACAATAGTTACATTTTTGCCTTTCAATAATAGTTAAAAGTTTTGAAAATATTCATCAAGGTTTATTTTGTTTCAATTTTGTTCTAGGAAAAGTTTCCACTTTCAATTAAATGTACTCTTCCTGAGTATTTTTTACACAATTTTGTAATTCTTTATTTATAGTTTTGTTCTTCAATACTATATAAATTGTTGGACACAACATAGCTTTGAATGATGATGATGATGATGATGATGATGATGATGATGATGATAATGGTGATGATGACAGGGATGAAGTAAGTTAATGATTTTCATAAACATGATGTTCAAATGTTTACCAAAGGGACATTTGATCGAAAGAAAGATAATAATATAATCACATCATATGCATGTTATGAAAAATGATTAAAAATTTTAATTATACTCCTAATTTTTAAATATATAATTGGTTGACATTATATAATAATTTAATGATTAATATTTCAGTAAATTATCTTTTATACAATTTTAGTGTCAATGATATATTTAATTCAAATTTAAAAATTTTTAGGATAAAATTAAAACAAAGTAAAACTTAGAGTATTCCTTAAATTTTAAACAAATTTCAGAGGCAAAAAATATACTTTACCCAAATTTGTAATTATCATCTACTTACAATTCTAAACTCTTTTGGAGGAGTTTTGTAAAACAAAAAATTCTAAAAATACGATTTTATTGTAAATAATTAACATAGTAAGTTGAGTCTTGCTCCTTAAAAGCTCAGTTTTATTTATCCATCCCAACTTTTTCACTATTTAGTATTTTACACAGTCATTTTGCACTTAATATTAGCTAAACCATGCAAGACCTAAAACTTGTGAAATTTATTGCATGTGAGGAAGGTAGGTGTGCTTTCAATGACCTATTAACATTCTATAAATAGAGTTTAGCAAGCATTGGTCACCACAAGGTATTGTTCAGAGTTTGTCAAGTACTCCATCTTACACTTTACATTCCTCCTTTTAAAGTTTTCTTACAGTTTGAGATCAAGTATGAGTGATATACCTCCCACATAAGTAGAGGTTCCACAACTCCCTGATGAGGTTATAAGTGAAATCCTCTATTTATGTAATGCTCTAATCGTTGTCAGTTTCAATGCTACTTGCCGTTATTGGAGGCAAAGGATAACTTTGTTTGACTTTTTCAGTCAAATCTCAAAGATATGGAAAAGGCGTGGCTGCTCACTGTTCATTCACTTTGGGTTTGCATCTCCTGTGATCACGTTAGTGGATTGGATCATGAAGATTGCCGGGGAAACCGGCTACCTGAACTTGCCTTTTCTTTTAACCCAACACGGTTGGTTTCAGTTCATTGGAGTCGAGATGGGAGTCTTCTGTATCCGTTACTCCTCTCTTGAAAGAAGAAGCCACTTGGTGATTTGGAATCCACTTATTCAAATGCCTCGGGTACTAGATTATCCTTTGCAACGTAGTTCTTCTGAGGGTTCCTTTACTTATGCCTTTGCGCACTTTCCGAATAGTGTTCATTATGCAATTTTGCATGTTTTTAAAGATGAACCCAAAAGCACTGCTTACACTTTATCTATGTATACAAGTTTCACTAGGAATTGGCATGTTAGGATTTCATGTCCTTCATATGTGCAACGGTTGGATCCTTCGTATGTTGCAGCCAGTGGTGTTGTGTATTGGCTTGCTGACCGTGAAGACGATGATCAACCATACATTTTTTCTTTCTCATTGATGACATTGACTTTTAGCCAAATTTACGTCCCTCTTAAAGCTATGTCTCATTGTGGTTGCCTTTTGGTTAGAGATGGATGTCTATGTTTGGCATCAAATAATCACACATTCTATTCATACAACTCAGTTATATGGCAGGTAAGTGACACTGATGAAGGTGTTAACTGGTCACAACTATTTACATATAATGGAATAGGTACTTTGTACGTGCCAACTACCATGGTTAATCATGATGTTATCCATGTTATGGAGAGGCACCTACAACTGGTTGGGGCTCAAGTCATCGCGTACTCTCAGTTTTTCTTTGTTCGATATAACCCCATTGAACGCACAAGAAATAGGCTTCATCGGGTTTTTTTTATGATAATCATGTTAAAATTAGATCTATCCATGCATATGAAGAAACTTTATTTCTCGTGTGATGGATTACCTAGAAAGTTGTAATAGTCATACTTTGCTGCAAACTATGCTTGCTAGGACATAGGGTTTAAAGTTTTAAGGGTTGTGTGCTATTAAGAGTTGGTTTTAGTGGAACACTATGTCTTTGCTTATTGTGGTTTGTTTAGTGTGTAGGAGTGTTACCACCAATATCAGATATTAGTTCGACTTGCATTGCCCAAGGAAGACCATGCATGGCATTGCTGGTTCGTTTGTAGTATCTACCTTTATTTTTATGTTCATCTGCCTTATTTGTGTTGTAAGGGTTTTTATTTAACTTGGTGCAAAATATTTTATGCATTATGCTATGTTTTTATGGTTATATACTTAGATGTGTTTGAAAAGAAATTGTTCGATCTCTTTCTCTTAAAAAGACATAACACATAGTGAGAGTTTGCCAAATGGTTTCCAGTTGTATACTGTATTTGATGAGCAAGTTATATTTAAAGTATAAAATATTAAAGCTTTGAATGACTCAGAGAGTTTGATTTTGCTATGAAACAACTTTGGATGAATGAAAAAAAAAAGAGTTGGTAACACTAAACATAGCATCTGACTTCAATTTTAATGAAATTGTTTGAAAAAAAAGGTAAAAAATAATACTGTTTACATAAAATTCTCCTAGCATTTACTACCATAATAAAAAAGTTCTTTGAAGAAAGGAAATAAACGATTTTATCATACACACAATTCTAATAAGATTAAAAAATGTTTGAAAAAACTAAAATAATATTGCTATGCATGCACCCCTAGCATTATCACAATCAGGATAACACCTTACATGTTAAAGTACCGTTTTGTTAGTGTATTAACAAAAGAAATTACATTTAATATATGTTTATGTCCATGCTACTTGAGTTATAATGAACTATGTTAAATAGGTCTTGACTTTCTCAGGATATTAAAAGGTAGATGTAATCATTACTTAACAATCTACTTTTACCTATATGTATATTTATTAGTTTGCATCTTTTAAGACTTCACTCACTTATTATTATCAAGTGGTTCGAGATAAAAAATTAAATGAAGATGGGACATGAAATATTGCTTGAGGAGTTCAGGTTATTTCTAAAATCTTTTCTTATTTATTGTGGAGTAGTTCAAGACAAAAAATTAAATGGAGATGAGATATGAAAGATTTCCTCCTGTCATTTCAATCTTTCTTACATTGTCTTTAGTATACTTAAAACTTAATAGATGCTAGATTAATATCAAAATAAAACATAGAATTTGTGTAAGATATGATACTATTATTTATAATTCTACATTTATTAAGTTTTTTAAATATTATTTACTATTTTTTAGGAATTATTAAGTCATTCAAAAATATAACATAGATACTGTAAATTTTTTTTAAATTCTTCATTATGCAGCGACAAATTCATTATCATATCATCTAACATTCACTTCAGTATACAATCGATGATAATAATTATTATAAAAAAAATTAATTAATAGAGATAAATCAAAACATGTACAAAATAAAATTATTTGCTAAAAATTGCAGATAATTATTTTTTATAATTAAGTATTATAAATAAATAATGGTTAAATAGTCTAATTAGTGAAGATGGTTGTTCACATCATCATTTATTTTTTTATGTTTGTTATCATCATTTATTTTTCATACTAAAAGTACAGTGCACGCAGCCATAGTTTGGCAAAATATTAACACCAATAACCAAGGTTCTGAGAACCAGACCGGTTATCGAACCGTTTTATTTACTGGTTCACTGGTCCAACCGATCCAACCGTAATTCAACCGAAAAAACTATTTTAAAATAAAATACTAAATAAATTATAGAACATGTCTACTGGCATGTTACTTATTAATATGACTGCCTCTATCACCAGTTCATTGTGCTGATGGTTTTCAATGCTGCAAGCTACTCCACTCCTAAATTTAAGTTGCTTCCTAGTAAAGTTTCAAGTAGAATTTCAAAATATTTTAATACTATGGCTCAAAACATATTCAAGTTTGAGGTGTATGCATGTATTTAATGAAATCAAAGCAAAACTAACTATGAGAAGAACATTAAACTTACTCGTGGTTTTTATAGAAAGCATTCCATATGTTTTACAAGCTTCAAATATAAACAGCTCAAATGTTCATCAATAAAATATGAAAATTATGTAGATGTTTTTCCTCTCTAAAATAAATTGTCCAATTGTTAAGTTATTCCAGTTGTTAGTATCATTGTTAGAAGAAAATCTCAGCTTGAAATGAACCTATTATAAATCAAACTCCAAAAGATTATCAATTTTAACTCAATTTCAACAAAATCAGCACAATGATTAACAACCAAAAAAAAAGCACTAAGTGAGGTAATGAGAACAAAATCAAGAAACTTTAATAAAATTTAACATCCGAAAAAAAGCAAGAACAAGCCAATAACAGTTTATCAGTACCAATTTAGCATCAATCAATAAG
This sequence comes from Arachis hypogaea, assembly GCF_003086295.3. Lineage (NCBI taxonomy): Eukaryota > Viridiplantae > Streptophyta > Magnoliopsida > Fabales > Fabaceae > Arachis > Arachis hypogaea. The sequence continues at coordinate 92,764,610 of NC_092049.1, read as the reverse complement.
CCAGTAACAGAGTTCATTAATCAAGAACAGGCTAGAACAAGCGAGAGTAGTGAGTAAAGCCAATCAAGTTTTTAACATATTTTTCACAAGGTTAACACAAAAAATTAACATGGTTTAACAAAGATTAACAAAGTTTTTAACCCAATTTTAACAAGCTCAGCACAATGATTAACAACAAAAAAGTCCTAAATGAGGTAATGAGCACAAAATCAAGAAACTTTAACAAAATTTAATAACAGATAAAAAAAGGCCAAAAACAAGCCAGTAACAGTTTATCAGCACCAATTTAGCATCAATCAATAAGCTAATGATTAACAAGATCAGCACAATGATTAACAACAAAAAATGCACTAAGTGAGGTAATGAGCACAGAATCAAGAAACTTTAATAAAATTTAACATCAGAAAAAAAGCAAGAACAAGCCAATAATAGTTTATCAGTACCAATTTAGCATCAATCAATAAACCAGTAACAGAGTTAATTAATCAAGAATAGCCTAGAACAAGCTAGAGTCCTGAGCAAAGCCAATCAACCAAGAACAAGCACTAAAAAATGGCATTATCATAAATGCATTGTCGAGTCTGCAATCTCCTAATCTAAAAACAAGAGAAAGTACCTATGAAAGTTCTTAATTACAATTGTTACCAAATAGAAACCAAAATAAAAATGGGTCAAAAAATGTAACTTACCCATTTTTAATCCTAAGCTTCACTGTATTTCCTATCATGATCACCAACTTAAAAAATATCAACCATTTGACAAAGAATTCATAGTTTAGTAATAGTTTTCTATTAGCATCTATGTTGGGCCTGGTAACAAGATAAATTCACAGCTTAGATATTCTGAACAGATGAAAATACATGGATTGTGTAGATCATATGACCAATATGATTTCTTGCTTTATTTTTTGTAAAATGGGTTTTGTTAACAATTTAATCATCAATCCTCAATTTAATTAACAAGATTTTCAATTTAAGTAAGAAGTAGTGAGCAATGGACAACGACAGAGTCATCAATCATCATCAATCATAGGTTCACAAGAACCCACGGCAAATTATTCAATAATTATTCAACTCAGTAACAAGTAACAACAACAAAGTTCACAGCTTAACTAACAATAATTATTCATAATTATTCAACAAGTTCACAGTTCACAGTTCAAATCACCGTTCAATGTAACGAAAAATTATTCAATTAAAGTTAAAAATTATTAAAAATGCAAAGCAAATTCAATAATCATGCAATGATTTCTGAACAAAGCATAAAAAAATTAAAAAAACAAAGAACAAATGAGCTCTGAGTCACTGACCTTCGATCGCTGAGGAGGACGGATGGCGACAGAGGACGGCGATAAGATGACGGCCGCCGAGCACATGCAAGAAGCGGCGCGCTTGCGACGGGGACTGCGAACAGCTCGAGGACTTGGAGACTCCCCTGACTGTGACGCACGAAGACTCGAGGAGATGACTGCGACAGATGGCGACAGACAACGGCGACAAGACGACGACCACCGAGCTCGAGGGAGAAGCGGCACGCCTGCGACTTGTGACTGTGAACAGATTGAAGACTTGGAAGAAACTCCCCTAATTGCGATGCACGAAGACTCGAGGAGACAAGCCCCTGACTGCGACGGACGGCGGCAAAGACGGATCCTCCTTGCGGTGGTGGTGGCGGCTAGGGTTTTTCCCTTGGTTAAGGCTGGGCGTGTTTGCTCAAAAGAATACGGAAGGAGATGGATAAGACGTGTTTTGGCTTCTTTGATTTCTCCTTAAGCACAAAATTGTGTCGTTTTGTTCAAACCGGCCGGTTCCGGTTCGACCGGCCGGTTAGCAATTTATGGCTGGTTTTGTAATTTTCGGTTTCAAACATCAGACCGAATCGTTATTATCTCCGGTTTTGTGGCCGAATCGATCGGACCGGCCGGTCCGGCCCGATTTTCAGAACCATGCCAATAACAATAGTTAGCCTCTTTATTTTCTTTTTGCCACCTTCACTATTTAATTTGAAATTTGCATCATCTACTGTTTCCTTTTACATCTATCATATATTTGTCAGGTAGCCAAATAATTATAATATTATCTTATTAGTTTATTATTTTAATGGTATTTTATGTCTTTTTAGTTATATTTTATTTTTTATATAAAATATTATAATATTATTTAACAATTGCTGTCATTTTATTAGTGTAAACTAATGGAACATTTTTATAATTTACAACTTTTAAAGTTTTAAATTTTTAAACTATGTTCTAAGTAATTTTATCATATTTTTGCATATAAGTTTTAAAAATTTTAATAATTCTTTTATATTTAATTAATTTGGTACTATTTTACGGTGTGTTAGTTTTTGAGTTAATTTTTTTTTTTAAAAAAATATATTCAAAATTCAAAAAGAATTGTAATTGGGTGGATATCTTAGGCTGCCAGATTGCGTGTTGATGGAGGCGGATAATGGGCCTGAAGCTCGCCAAAAATAAAAAGAAAACAAATGTATGGGTTCTGAGAAAAAAGTGAAGTTATTCTCGTTCACTTCAACTTGTCCATCATCTCTCTATGTCGATTAGAAACCCTAAATACTATCTTCTCCTTCGTGCCCTCCTCGATAGCCCTGTCAATCCTTCTTGCTGAGCAACAAAGATCACTGGTGTGGTCTTCAACAGCCTTGGTGAGACATGGAAGGTGGATATCTCAGTCAGCGGTCCTCTCCTCTAGGGATGGTCTGGATATCTGTTTTTGTCTTGTATTGCATCTTCAACCTTTTTTATTTAGGGTTTCTTTTTTCTTTTGGTTGTGTTTGATTTGGAATTTCGTATGTGTTTGATTTCTCCATGGTTTGAGATGTTCAAATTGTTTGTCTCATAATGTTGAAAATTCTAACCATGTTTTATTCAAATTGGAACGAAACCTTTTTTTTAATAGCTGATTTGTAGTAATATGACCAAGATTGAAAGCGACTTTTGATGTTTCAATATATGAAAATGTGCTTCCATGCTATGGTTGATGCAGGATAATTTGCCATGCTTTTTCTAAATTACACTAACATTCCTGTGATAGTAACTGAATCTGGATGGCCCTCGAAAGGTGGATCTAACGTGCCTGATGCAACAATCGACACTGCAAATACTTACAGTAGCAATCTAATAAAGCATGTGCTGAACCAAACTGCAACTCCCAAGTATCCTGGAATTTCTGCTAGCACTTGTATTTATGAGCTCTACAACAAGGATATGAAGCCGGGGCCATTGTCTGGGAAGAATTGGGGACTCTTCAATGCAAATGGTGCACCTAAGAATGGAAAGACTCCTAATTCCTGTCACTTCGATGGAGTGGCTTCTATCTCCACCACGGATCCAAGTATGGTGCTATATGCATTTTTTAGTTTAATTTAGCATTGATTAATTTGGAAATCTCTACAGTTTAAAAGCTCTAATAAAGTTCTTTTATTGTGCACAAGTTTTCAATTAGTCTCTATAGCTTAAACATGGATAGTTAACTGCTTATACTGTGCATTCATGTCAAAAATAGCGATTCATCATCCAATATATAGGGACCTGATTAGGAAATGTCTGTTCAAATGAACTTGATTAAATGAGTGATGCATTTTTGTACGAGTGATGCATTTTTATCCACTCATTTTCAGATAGTAAATGAGGTCAACAGTTGAGAATAATATTCTTTGTTATGTTCTGTGTCCGTTTCTCTCATTTTTTTTTTATTTTTTTATCTGCTTGATTTTTTAGTGCAAAGATACTCATCATTTATTGAAATTTTTTTTTCTGTTTTTGGTTATGAATTGTTTATTTTTTCTTGAAAAATATTCTTTTCTCTCTGTCAAGAAATTTTTAACTTTAATAGAAAACCATATATTTATTTTAGTTTCACTGATGATATCAAATAATTTTTTAATATTTCGATTACTCATGTCATTTTTCTTAATTTTGTGCTTTCTATTTCTCGATTTTTAAAATATATAATTTGATGCTTTTGGAAGAATAAAATACCTTTGTTGTAAAAAGTGAGAAAACCTATAAAATTTGATATGGCTCAATTCCAACTGCTGTCGTCCTCATTTTGTATCTTGAGAAGTCGTTACCTGTTTCCTTACTATTTTTTATTTTTGTTATTTGTGTTTGTCCTTTTATTTTTGTCACAACCAAATTGAGTTTCAAAGTCACCTGTGTGCTTTTTTTATCCTGTTCTCTTTAAAGCCAAATTTTCTTCTGTTTCTTATTTATATATAACTGTACATGACTCATCACTGAGTTTTTATCCTATAATTATTTCAGCGTTATTTATTCTTAGGTAGTGATCTAAGTAATTAATTAGTGTTGCTGTTCTGTCTATTTTTTCACTATCTAATTCACATTGGAGCTATTTATCTCTTATACTTCTAATTGATGAATGATGCTCTTTTACACATTTAATTTTGAAGAACTGTTGTGTTAAAATAGTGGTAAATTCTTTCAGAATCGGTGTTATGTAATTTCACTCAGGAGGATAAAGTGAAGAGGGTGCAACAACAGGAGGTTCGTGTTAAGCGTGTTAAGGTAAGAATTATTGTGTTTCTTTCTCAGAGAATATATTCAGTTAAAATTTATTTATCTTCAGAAAATGAGAAGAATTTGATGAATAATATTCTCTTACCATAAGAAATAAGATCTTTAAATGATCATGAACCCTAAAATAGCTTTTAATAAAATTCGTAACTTCAAAGTGTTATAGACTCTGCTCCTAATTGATTAATTTTTCTTTGGAGATTAAAGAAAAAACGTACCTTTGTTGTACATAAATGCATACTTCTTTTATCTTTGTTAGTTAAAATGTGGCTAATTTTTTTTGTTCTAGCAGCAACTGAAACAGAAGCATGTGGAAAAAAAAAACACAATGATCTTGGGACACATAATAAGAGCTATATACGCTCCATATGAAAACACTTCAATTGCTCTCCGAATATCCTAGAAATTGTAGGCATCATATTGAATTTGGTTTTCTAATATGTAATTCATAGTAACCTTGAATAATTTTGATTCTTTTCTGAACTTTGTCTTCATGAAGAGAGATTCTTTTTCTATTTTCTGTTAGGTTCTTCGTTTTCAGTATGCAGGAATTTTATTAGGGTTTGCAATTGTGTTTCTGATTTCCCACTGGGGTTTGCGTGTTTCCATGGTGATTTCAGACTTATTCGGAGCATTTTTGTGTAGTTAAATCTGAGTTGTGTAATTTTTCGTTGATTTTAATACTAAATTTTCTATAGTGTACACTGAACTATTGAGCTATTAATACTCATACACACTTGATCTTATTTATTGTTTGATTAGTTATTTTGTTGAATTGTTTTTTATTTCTTTAATCCTTTCTTGGATATATCTCGACCTTGGTTGTTGGATGAAGTTTTGATCATAGCCTTCCTTCTCCTTCTGTGCTCTCTTTCTTCTGTACTCCTCTATTTGTTTTAGGGTAGGGTTTAGGGAGAGGGATGATTTGTGGGAGTGATTACTGATTGGAATATGGGTCAAATTGAAAAGCTGGATTTGTGGTCATGGGGCTGTCTTTTCACTTTCATAATGGCAATTATGAGGTGATCCAATAGCTTCGACAAGTTAGTAGACATTAGATTGATTTAAGTTTTCTAATGATGTATTCATTGGGACACTTGCTCTATTGGGTCTTCCTTTGTTTTCATCAATTTGTTGTTGAAAAAAGCTACAGCAATAATAGAAGTATAATGTCTAAAATTAATTTTAATATTTAAAGCATATAACTTTAAATTTGGGCATCAATTCGGGAATAAGAAAGTTTATTACAGTGCACAAAATGAGTTAAATAAACACTATTATGAGAAACTTGTCTCTTTTATATACGGTTAAAGGTTTTTTTTTCTTAATATCTTTGTGTAATTTCTCTTTTCGTAGTAATCTGATATTGTGAATTATGAGTGTTCTTCTATTGATTTTTTAAAATTTCTACCTGTGTTTGAAAAGAAGTAGGACATGGCCATTTTGTGTACACTTGCTTTGTTAAGTGTAAAAAAAGGACCTTCAAGGGCCATGAGGTTGATATCAAAAACAAAGGTCTCCATTTTTATTTGTATTTTTATTAATAAAGCTTTGGTTTTGATTGGTTCTTGAGTTTCATATTTTTAGAGTCTTGGTAAAGGTCTCAATTTTTATTACAAACAATTTTTTTCCTTTTGCATAGTAGATTCTCAAAAGTTAATGGTGTACTAGAGTGTGTTGTAAATACTCTTCAAATCTAGTTTCACTAATTTCTTTCTCTCATATTAATTTGTTTATTTGATAATTTACTGGATAAATCTTGATTTCTTATATGATTTTCTTCGTTCAGCTAGAGTTGTGAATTTATGGAGGAGACTGTGTCCTAGATGCACAATGGATTTTCGGGCACTATTCTAAAAGGTATGATCATTTTTACCCATTCTCTTTGCATTTACACTATCGATTGTGCCTTCTTATCTATTCTTCCCTAATTTCTTTGGACATATCTCAAAAATTTCAATGTTGTTTAAATAATGAGTCTTTATTTATGGTCATTATTTTGGCTCTAATAACCTCAACTATCTTTTGTAACTGCTATTTTGTCATGCTTATAATTCTACTGTTAATAACCATCCTTTCCCTTGTGGGTTAAATCTTTTGTTTATTTCTAATATAATTAAAGTTACTAAAGATTATTATGATGTCAAAAGATAATGTGAGCTTCTCATTATATAGGTCTTAAATGATTAATTCAAAGTTGGCAGAAAACTTTATTAGTATTTCACTCAGGATATTAATCTGCTCTTAGAAATTGCATATTTGTTAGACTCTAGAGACTTCTAAATTTTTGGATGGTTACAATTTTTCTACCGTGAAGACATTGATGGTTGTCTATGTTATCAAGCTTTGAATGGGTTAAGAAATATGCTTATTTAAGAATCAATTTTATAAGCTGATCAAATATGCAGATTTGTTGGTTTCCTTTTGGTTTCATAATAGAGGGAAGAAAAAATACACAAGATTTTGATTTGGGCTTCGTTTTGTGTATCCTAACTTTATTTTTATCATTAATGTATAATTTTGTATTGTAACCAATATCTTGGAAAACATATCTCTTTTTTGCAATAAATAATCTAATTCGGGGATCACTGTTATGCAAAAAGAAAAAGTGTAAAAATACATCCACTATAACATGAATTATTGGAAAATTATTTCTACTTTGTTAGTTTGTCTTATATTGTGTGCGCGCGCGCGTGCGCATGTGGGTGTGTGTGTGTGTGTTCTTTAATATTATTAAAGAGCTTGGGACAACTTCATTAAAACTCTGTTGAGAAGGTGGAAACTTTGACTATTTTGAAAAGAAGTTTTCTCTATTTCTATATATTTTTTCTCATAATATGCAGAATTTTTTAGTTCAAAAGGCTATTAAATTTTGATTATTCAACAAATTACTTATTTTTATTCAATTACTGTTTTGAATAATTGGTGTTTAATTAATTTTCTACATCTTATTTGATCCTTACTTTTGTTTATCGTGTGATTCGTGATAGTGTTACTGAACACTTTAAGGTTGCGGTTTATTGGCAGCCACTAGAAGAAGCCATTGGATATAGTGAATAAAGTTGTTTGGAACCTTCTTTCTATTAATTGTTATAGTTACAATGATGGTCTTTCTTAACTTCAAGCAGCACTAATGAGAAAGGTAAACAATTAAAAATAATTCTCCTTACTTATTTATACGTTATTTTTTTTGTTCTTTTTTGGTGTGCTTAAAAATAATTACAATATTTTTTTTAGGAAAATCTGTTGGTATATTTTGTTTTATTTTTTTTATGAGTGATACATTTTTATCCCCTTATTTTCATAAAGAAAATACAGTCAATAGTTGAAAATGCCATGTAAATTGAACCGGTTCACATTATCTCCTTAAGTTTCTCTAATTTTTGTGAGAAATATTTTATCCCACTTTATAGTGGCCAATCTCAGGTTCTAGATTTGTTGAGTTGTATTTTTAAAAGTTGTTTAAAAGTTTCGTTACTATTCTTTGTTTTGTTCTCTGTCTTTTTTTCTCTTTTTTATGTTTTTATTTGCTTTGTTTTTTATTTTAGAGATACTCATAAAATTTTATTTTAGTCTCATTTATGATATTAAATCACTTGTGGTATTTATTTTAGTTTCACTTTAATAGAAAACCAGAAATTTATGTTAGTTTCACAACCAAATTGAGTGTCAAATTCACATTTGTGCCTTTTTTTTTCTTTGTTGAAAGTCAAAATTACCCGATCATTATTTATGTATAAGTGTACACCAATTGATTTTTATTGGTAAGCTATTTAAAATACTTTTTTTATTTTGTATCCCTTCGTCTTGAATTATCAAGGGTCTGTTTGCTAGGGAAAACGAGCTGCTTGATGAAGTTAATAGATATTTCTCTTTGCATATGTTTACTTATATTGAGATAAAGTATGCCCAAGATCCAATCTATCATGATTGGCTCTCGTGCAAGTGGGAGATTGTTGGGAATAAGGAGTATGACCACAATCCAATCAATCATGTGTCAAATAATTTGTTATTGTTATTATATTAAAATGTTAATATAATAAGATCCTTGATTAAATTTAGAGATTTATCATTGTGATAGTGATCATAATATTGAGAGATAAATCTTTTATAATTTAATCTAAATTGTTCTTGGTCATAGGATTATTAAAAAGGACATTAATAATCTGAAAAGATCAATATATATATAATGGTCTTCATTAGATGAAGACTAATAGATCTCATTTATTAAATTATATATATGGATGGTGCATATAAAGATATGACCATTGAACTGACTCACTTTGATAATTCCTAATGGTTATAATTACCGTATATTTGTCAATAGGATATTCTCAAGATGAGTATGGTAATAGAGTTTCCTTTGACCTGCGACTGTCATAGTAATTAATAATGTATTTATTATACTTTGATTCCAGACACCTAATACCTTATGGTGCTAGTTGAATGGATATTGGGTATAATTTAAATACTTGTAGAATTAATGATTAGTCAATAAGGAATCCGTCAACTCTCGGTAAAGAGTTTAAGCTCTATGATTATAATGACTGAGATGAATAAAACCTTGGCCAAGGGGATTGAATGAATGAAGAAATAAGTTTTTTAGGTCATTCACAGTTCATTGTAATAATGGTAACAAGTTAGAGTTTGACAATTAAACCATACTCTAAGGGTTAACCAAGAGCTGGAAAGATGGAAGGAATTATACTTTGTTCTTCTAAGGTTCTTAGTAAAAATATATTACTTCATACTATCGGGTCGTTAAGGAGTGTTGCTAGACGCCAACCTTGATTAGTAAATTTAGTATGACTAATTTACTACCCGCTTAGTATTGAACCTATGGGGTCACACACTAACGAGTGTTCTAATTTTTTTGCTATAGAATTATTTAATTATTATTTTGATTTGATCAAATAAATAATTATATTAATTCAGATAGAATATTATTATATTTTTTGCTAGCACCAAGAATATAATAATAGTATGATAATTGAGAATATTAAATGAGATTTGAGAATAATTAGTTATTCTATTTCTGAATTTGAATTATAAATTTGGATGAGATCCAAATTGATTCTGTTTTAAATTGTTATGATATGATTCATAAAATTTAAAGGATTCAAATTTGGAATTTCAAGATATGATTTAAATTTGAATTGATAATCAAATTTAAAATCAGTAACAAATCTCATACTATATATGTATGCCAAGAGTAGAAGAATGTGATACAGATGAGAATAAAACATAAGAGTTTTATTCCTTTACCTCTACACACATAAACGTATGTGAGCCTGATTCTTAGAGAAGAATTTTATGGCGTGCAAAGAGTTGCAAGAGGTTTCTCAATTTAGATCAGATGTCCATTGGTCAAGGAGTTGACAGCAAATGTTAGTCTCAGTGTCGATACGCATAGCGCCTTCGTACCATCGAAGAAGAAAGTGATTTTTACTAAAGCGTCTAAAGGTATTTAGATCTGATCTATATATTATTTGAATAAAGTTTAAGCACAAAATAGATCTTTAGGATTACCTTATTTTTCTTCCGCTGCGTGTTATGAACACATGGTAATTCTTCAGTGGTATCAGAGCTTTGGGATTTTGTGTTTAAATCTTTATTCCTGTATTTCTAAAAGTTTGTGAATTAATAGGATTAATTCAAATTGTGTTTTTAAGCATGTGATGTATTTATTTCCATTGAGATAGTTTCCTAATAAATTAATAGTTAATTTATTTTAATTATTTAATTGTGATTAAATTATCATTCTTTTAATATAAAAAATTATATTTATAATCAAATATTTTGTTTGATTTTATTTATATATTAAATTTTATTGTGATTTTGATCACAATAAAAGGAATAAGATGCAAAATATCTTTTATTTCTTTCTTTTATATATATATATATATATATATATAAGTGTATATAAAGGTCAAATTTGATTTGATAATTTTTTAAGGCTAAACGTTAGTACATGAAAAATCAAATTTTGATTTGATTATGTGTTTTGAACACTGTAATTTTAGAAATTAGTTTTTCTAATGTTCTTGATTACAAAGAGCGGCCTGACAACCAGGAGTTTTATTTTCAAGATAATAATCAGTATATACATTTGATGTATTAGGGATTTAATTTTATATTTTGCCTAGACAACTTGGGAGTATAAAATTTAATCCATGAATACTGGTAGAAATTCTCTAACAATGGAGATAAATCCTAAAAGTTAAGAGATTGTCAAAAAAAATAAATTTATCTCTTATTTATAAGGAACAACCTGACAACCGGGAGACTTGTATTCAAAGATAGAATTTATTTATGCATATGATGATGTATAAGGAGAATTAATTTTATACCTGAACCTAGACAACCTAGGGGTATAAAATATAATTCAGTTAAATAATTGTCTGACAACCAAATAGGTATTTGGGATTATAATTGTATGAGATACAATTTAATAATGTTTATTTGGAATAGGGATGAGTAATAACTTGACAACCAAGATACTCATTCGTGATTCTAAATAATTTTGTCAGAAATATAGATTTCTTGATTTACTTTCAGATTGGAAAGGCTAAGAATGGATCAAAGGGATGGAGAGAAAAGCATGCAAGTGGAGAACTCATGAAGAAACAAGGAGTTGGGATGCTAAGATCGACGTGCACGCGCAGCAGACGCGTACGCGTGGATTGTGATGTCGCATGGCGAGGCGTACGCGTACATGGCGCGTACGCGTGGATGGAAAATTGTCAAGCAACATGTACGCATGACCCACGCGTACGCGTTGATGCTCGCACGTGACTCACTTAAAGGCAAAACGCTGGGGGCGAATTCTGGGCTTCCCAGGCCCAAATCCAACTCACCTCTGGTGCTATTTAACCTAAAGAATGAAGAAGGATCAATCATCTAGGAACTTTTGATCACAATAGATAGTTTTAGTTTAAGTTTTGGAGGAAAAGTTAGTTTCTAGAGAGAGAAGCTCTCACTTTTCTCTAAAATTAGGACTAGGTTAGATCTAGATTAGAATTTCTTAGATCTAGGTTAATTTCATGCTTTGATTTACTTTTCCTTTGTAAATCTTCTTCTTCTACATATCCTCTCTCTAGTTTAGTATTTAATTCTTGTAATTCTCTACTTTTATGTTGATGCACTTTTGTTTCCTTTATTTATCTTTTAATGCAATTTATGATTCATGTTCTTTTATGGTTGAATTACTTTAATTCCTTTTACTTTTCTTTTATTCCTTCCATGTGTTTGATGAAATGCTTGGTTGGATTTTAGTGTAGATTTTGTTCCTCTTGGCCTAGGTAGAGTAATTAGTGACTCTTGAGTTACCTAATGCCTTTGTTGATTGATGATTAGAAGTTGCTAGTTGATTTGAATGCCTCTAAAGCTTGTCTTTCCTTGAGGAGTTGATTAGGATTTGAGGAATCAAATTGATTTATCCACTTGACTTTCCTCCATGGTTAGAGGTTAACCAAGTGGGAGCAATGGACAATTGTGGTCACAATTGAGGAGGATAACTAGGATAGGACTTCTAGTTCTCACACCTTGTCAAGACCTTTGTTAGTTATTAGTTTATTTTCATTGCCATTTACATTTCATCCTTCTTATCTCAAAAATCCCAAAACATACCTCATAACCAATAACAAGAACACTTTATCGCAATTTCTAGGGAGAATGACCCGAGGTTTGAATACTTCGGTTTATATTTTTAGGGGTTTGTTACTTGTGACAAACAAATTTTTGTATGAAAGGATTATTGTTGGTTTAGAAACTATACTTGGACGAGATTTTATTTTTGAATTCTAAACCGTCAAAAATTCATTCATCAAAATAGCGTCGTTGTCGGGGAATTGCAATGGTGTTGTGTTATTGGTTATTGTATATATGTGAATATTGTGAATAGCTTGATTTTTGGATTGCTTGTTAGTTTTTTCTAGCTTTAGGACTTTGTTTCATTCTTTCTTATTAGCTTTTGTTTCTTATTTCCTCTTTTCATTATGAATTCTCACTTTGGCTATAAGTTTGGTTCTAACTATGTTGTAGGAAATGAGGGCTACAACGTTGATGTGTATCAAGGATGGGACAATCAAAGGTGGGAGGAGCCATATGCATATGATCAATCTTCATGGCAACAACCTCCACCAACACACTATGAACAAGAGCCATTCTATGATGCATATCAATCCAATGGTTATGGTGAATCCCCTTGTGACTTTCAAGAACCGCCACCATATGCCTATGAGTTATACCCTCAACATAACCCTCAACCACACTCACAAGCCTCTTTTCACTAACCACCTTCATGTGACCCTAATCCATATACACCATTCCAACAACCATATGAGCCATATGAACCACATATAGAGACACCACTATCCCAACATCACTTTCAAGAGCCATCCCCTCCATACTATTACCAAGATGAACCACCTCCAATGTATGAAAATTTTCACCAACAAGATGAATTCTACTTTCCACCACAAACTCCCATGGAAGAGTATTCATGTCCATTGATCCAAGAGCCATATGATCCTAATCACGTTATCCAAGCAGAACAAGAGTCAAGGGATCATTTCAAGGAAGCATTGGATCAACTTCAAGCAACCATGGAGCGTGTTGTGCAACAAGTAGAACTAATGGAGAGCATAGAACCACCACATCCTTACTATGAGGAACCACCTTCCTACTATGAACCCTTCTCCCAAGATAATGAACCCATCCATCTACCCCAACCTCCAATGGATGACATCCTTAGTATTCTTCTTCAAGAGCAAGAAGAGATGGAAAGGGATGTACAAAACTTTGCAGCAGCCTTAGACGAGGTGGTAAATCGGTTAGCATCCCAATGCTTGAATACTCAAGGAACTCCCATGGCTACATGTGGAGAATCAAATGAAGAACATAGCATGAAGGAGAGATTGAAAACTTTGGTGGGAAATGAGGGAAGTTGCTTTGTGTTGGAACAATTGGAGGAAGCAACCACTGTTGAAGAAAAGGAAGAAGTGGTTGAGGACTTAGGAGATGCGGAACCACCTTGGGAATCTAGAATTGAAGAAAACCCTTCCACGAAGATTGAATGTGGCTAAGGAGGAATGCGCAAACCTCCATGGCATATACCATATGAAGACTTAGACGGGATAGAACAAGAATCGAGTTCCCTTGGCAATGAAGATCATGCATCCAATCTTAGTGGTAAAGAATCCTTTGAACTTGAAGAACCTTCTCTTGATGAGGTAGAAAGTAATGCGGAGGTAAATTTCTCTCATCCTCCCATTTATGAATTGAGTAAGGGAAAAGGCTTAGATATAATTGTTGAACAAAGGATTATAATTGAGAAATATTGTAAAGAGGTGGAGGTCCTTAGCAAAAAAAGGACGGGAGTTGAATACGCTTTGTCAAGATCCTTGGAAGCTTCTTTACCTAGGTTGCCATCTACTCTTTCATTTGAGTGGATAAAATTCATTTCTATTAGCTTTATTATCCCACTCGAATATGGCTTGCTTGAAACGGATGGTCAACTTAGGATGCTTTGTGGGATGAAGCGTAAGAGAAAGATGTTTTGTGGTTGGCGTTGCAAATCAAGACTCATTATGGTTGATACATCAAAGATGGAATATAAAGGTTGGAGTAGTGTGATAAACTACTATTTTATGGTTTATCTTGTGTTGAATTGAGTGGCTTTTATCAAGTCTTTACACACTTATTCATACTATTCGCATGATTTTACAATTCCTTTCTAGTTTTGTTCTATGATTGAAAACTTGCTTCCTAAGCCTTTACTTTGTGTATTTTAGTTCCCCTTTATACCATTCGATGCCGTGATCCGTGTGTTAGGTGTTTCAAGCTTTATAGGGCAGGAATGGCTTAGAGGATGGAGAGGAAGCTTGCAAAAATGGAAGGAACACAAGAAACTAAGGAGGTAACCAGCGAGCATCGACGCGCACGCATGGCTCACGCATGCGCGCGAATTGGAGAAATTTGCAGAGACGCGTAGGCGTACCTGACACGTACGCGTGGATTTGGAGTTTGCACGGTGACGCGTGCGCATGCCTGACGCGTACGCGTGACAAGGAAAATCGCCAAACGACACGCACGTATGACTGACGCGTACGCGTGACATGCGCGATCTGCAGAAATCACAGAAAACGCTGGGGGCGATTTTGGACTGAGTTTGGACCCAATTTTCGGCCCAAAACACAGACTAGAGCCAGGAAACAGCAGGGACTCAAGGGAGATTCTCATTAGCATAGTTTTAGTTTTGAGATATGAATCTAGAGAGAAATTACTCTTCCTCTAGGTTTTCTTTTACATTCATATATTTCTAGTTTTATACTTTTGCTTTGGGATTTTTTTGAGAAAAGTCATTACCTCCGTTGAAGTTACTATTCTAGTTTGTTTTCTTATTCCCTTACTCTTCCATATCCTTAATATTTGTTCAGAGTTACAATTGGATTGTTTTTAGAATTTATTAATGCAAATGATTACTTTTACTTTTAATTAATTTTCATTTATTGTTAATCATGTCTTCCTTTTATTCCCTTTTTAATTCTGTGTAAGTGGTTTTCATGTCAATGGAGTAGACTCCCAACTTGACTTGGGGGTTGATTAAATGGAGACCCTAGAGTTGGAATGCTCAAGTGATTAGTTAAATTGAAAGTTGTTGGCTAATTCTCTATTTACTAACACTAGTTCTTCCCAAGGGAGAGGATTAGGATTTGCGAATAAGAGTTAGCTCAATCACTTGACTTTCCTTTATTTGGTAAGGGTTAACTAAGTGAAAACAACAACCTCTTTATACTACACTTGAGAGAATTCCAACAAGGATAGAACTTCCAATAATCATTCCCCCAGTCAAGACTTTTTATTTTGAATATATAAATCTCTTTTAATTTTCATTGTGCTAATTTACAATTATTTATTTTCTGTCATTCAATTCTCAAAATTTCTCGGAAAAACTCCTTATTAATAAGATAGCACCCTTTTGTCAACTCGTTGGGAGACGGCCTGGGATTCATACTCTCAGTATTTTTATTCTAATTTTGTGTCAACCTTACTAAATTGATAAGCGGATTTTTGCTGGTTAAGAATTATACTTGCAACGTATTTCTTATATTAATTTCTTAATTGGCCAATTTCCGCCAGCATCAATTTTTGGCGCCATTGCCGGGGAGTTGCAATAGCGTGCTAGATTATTAGTTGGTGTACATATTTTTAATTTTTACATATTTTATTTTATTTTATTACCATGAGCTGTATGTTTCTTTCATTGAATGACGCGTTCACTGCCTGACCCGAGCTTAGCCGCATTTGATCCTGAAATCGAAAGAACTCTTTCACGTATTAGGCAAGCTCGGCGTCGGTTAGCCTCTGAGGGTGGTAAAGTGATTATTGCCAACTCACCAGTCTTATTTGAGAGTGAATCTGAACCACCATTTGAGGAAGAAACAAGCTCCTCTACTACTGATTCAGTTGATTTACGTGCAGGTAACATGGCAGCACCCAGGAGGATTACCCTCCAGGAGGCAGGAGCCCCAGACTTTACCCTGCAACCGTATCAAGTGCGTCACCCAAATCTAGCTACAAATTTTGAACTGAAGACTGCGCTAATCAACTTGATACCTAAGTTTCATGGCTTACCTGCTCAGGAGCCTATAAAGCACCTTAGTGATTTTCAGACAGCCTGTTCTACTGTTAGGCGTCATGGTGCAGATGAAACTTCTGTTATGCTAATCACCTTCCCATTTTCTCTTGAGGGAAAGGAGAGGGAGTGGTACTACTCTCAACCTGAAGCAACTGTTACCAACTGGGATATGCTCAGGAGAGAATTCTTGAAAAAAATATTTTTCGGCTGAAGTTACAGACAGACTGAGGAAGGAGATCTCCTGCATTATCCAAGGTGAATCAGAAACCCTTTATGAGTACTGGGAGCGCTTCAAGAATCTTCTGGATGCATGTCCCCACCACAAGATTGACAAGTTGGTGTTGATCAGCTACTTCACTCAAGGCATGAAGCCTCGGGATAAGACTACATTGGATGGTGCAAGTAATGGTTCTCTGAAAAAGTACAAGATCGCAGATGAAGTGTGGCAACTGATCAGCGACCTAGCTGAGTCCACTCGGAATCACAGGCACAGGAACAACCACCCTATGGCTGTTGCAGAAGTTTCCTCTAGTAGTGAGAGTACTGCTTTCACACAGGCTATATGTGAGATGACCAACCTACTGAAGCAGATACAGCTAAATCAACAACAACCTCTGCCTCTTCCACCACAACAAAGTCAACAGTTAGTCCCTCAGAGAGTGTGCGGAATATGTGTTGATTATAGTCATTACACTGATGAGTGTCCATAGCTCCAACAAGAGGACAACACCTTGGTAGCTACTCATAATTTCTATGACCATCCGAATCAAGGGCGCAATCAACAAGGCGGCAATTACAACCAAGGTGGAAACTACAATCAAGGTTGGCAAGACAACTCCAACCAGGGATGGAAAGACAACTCTAACCAAGGATGGAGGGATAATTTCAACCAGGGATGGAGGGACAACTACAACAGAGGAGGCAGAGACAACAATGGGAATCAGAGGTGGAATAACAACAACAGACAGCAGAACCAAAATTAGCCTTACAAAGCACCTCACCTAAGGCAGTCCTAAGCGCCTCAGAACAACCAACAGCAGGCCCCTCAGATCACCTATCCCCCTTCTTCTTCTCATGATGAATTGCTTCAGTCTATTGAGCAAAGACAAAAGGCCATGGAGAACACACTTAGCTTCACCTTGAACGGTCTGACCTCTACTGTACAAGCTCTTGCCTCACAGATTGGATCAATGAATACTCCCAACAACCAGCTTTCAAGCTCCAGTAAAATTTCTTCTCAACCCTTACCTAACCCAAGGGTGGCATCAATACCATCACTTTGAGGTCCGGAATCACACTGCAAGAGAGGAATGAGGAGGAACCAAGCCTACAAGAACACGCCCTAGCTGAGGACATGGTTGAAGTGTAGGATGCTAAAAAGGAAGAAGAAGTACAAGACATGGTTGAAGAAGAAGTAGCTCAGCCAAGGAATGGAGCACCAAGAGACGTAGAAGCTGCAAGTGGCGCCATTCCTATTCCATTTCCATACCTTGCAAGGAAGTCTAGAAAGCAGATGGAACTCGATCCCGAAATGGTAGAAATTTTCAAAAAGGTTGAGGTAACTGTTCCCCTTTTTTTATGTTATTCAGCAGGTACCTAAATATGCGAAGTTTCTGAAAGATTAATGCATTCATAAAGATAAAATTAATGAATTAGAAACTATTCCTTTATGTAGTTCTATATCTGCTTTAATGGGGGGTATACCCAAAAAATGTAGTGATCCATGTCCATGCATGGTTAACTATACCATTGGGGGTGTAATATTTTCTGACTGCATGTGTGATTTAGGAGCGTGTGTTAGTATAATGCCATTATTTGTATATGATGCTTTGAGGCTCCCTCCCTTAAAAAGATCGGCATCTCGTTTTGTTTTAGCAGATAAAAGCATTATCTCTGTGGTTGGAATTGCTGAGGACGTGCTGGTGAGCATTAAGGGGCTCACATTTTCTATTGACTTCTATATTTTGGAGATGCCCTCTAATGACTCAAGAAGACCATCATCCATCCTGCTTGGAAGGCCTTTCCTGAAGACTTCAATGTTCAAGCTGGATGCCTTCTCAGGAACTTACTCTTTTGAGATAGATGGCAGAGCAGTGAGCTTCAATCTAGATGAAGCTATGAAGCATCCTCCTGAGGATCATTTCATCTTCCAGTGCAACATCATTGATGAAACGGTAGCTGTAGTTCACCAGGAGGAAGTAGAAGAAATGCACATGAAGCAAGATGCAAGTGTGGGGACACCCCCTGAACAAGATGAAGACATGTTACAACCATCACTGGCTCCAGATGATCAAGTGCCTAGCCATGAGCAGAAATTGGAATTAAAGCCCCTTCCACCCCACCTCAAGTATGCTTACCTTGAGGATAATCAGAAGCTCCCAATTATCATTGCAAGGAAACTCACTTCCCAACAGGAGGAGCAGCTGCTTAGTGTGCTGAGAAGACACAAGAAAGTAATTGGGTGGAGCTTGGCGGATATAGTAGGCATCAGCCCTCAAGTTTGTGAGCACAAAATATTCTTAGAAGAGGGAGCAAGGCCTGTCCGTCAACCCCACAGGCGGTTGAACCCCACTATATTAGAAGTTGTCAAGAAGGAAGTAACCAGACTGTTGGAGGCTGACATCATCTACCCAATCTCAGACAGTGAATGGGTCAGTCCAGTACAAGTGGTGCCCAAGAGGTCTGGAGTCACAACAGTGAAGAATGAGCATGGAGAGCTCCTAACAATTAGAGTGCAAAATTCATGGAGATTTTGCATTGATTACAGGCGTCTCAACCAAGCTACTCGCAAGGATCATTACCCCTTGCCATTTATTGATTAGTTGCTTGATCGCCTGTCAGGTAAATCCCATTACTGCTTTTTAGATGGTTATACAGGCTATTTTCAAATTCATATAGCTCCTGAAGATTAGGAAAAGACTACTTTTACATGTCCCTTTGGAACGTATGCATACAAAAAGATGCCTTTTGGCTTATGTAATGCACCAGCTACTTTCCAAAGATGCATGATGAGTATCTTTTCAGATCTTATTGAGAACTGTATAGAAGTTTTCATGGATGATTTTAGCATATATGGTGATTCCTTTAACCTTTGCTTGGATACTTTAGCTAGAGTATTAGACAGGTGTGTTAGTTCAAACCTTGTATTGAATTTTGAGAAATGTCATTTTATGGTAAAACAAGGTATTGTTCTAGGACACGTTGTTTCTAATACTGGTATCTCAGTAGATCCAGCAAGGGTAAATGTCATTTCTATTCTGCCTTACCCCTCCTCCGTGAGGGAAGTCCGTTCATTCCTTGGCCATGCAAGGTTCTACCGGAGATTCATCAAGGACTTCAGTATGGTAGCATTGCCCTTATCCAGACTGCTGCAAAAGGATGTTGAATTCGAGCTGAGTGAGGACTGTATGGAAGCGTTTGATAAGCTGAAGGTCGCCTTGACTCAAGCTCCAATTGTGCGCGGACCAGACTGGAGCCAGCCCTTTGAGATTATTTGTGATGCCTCCAACCATGCTGTAGGAGCGGCGCTAGCCCAGCGCGCAGGTAAGGATCCTTTTGTAATTGCATATGCTTCAAAGACATTAGACGCTGCTCAGTCTAATTACACTACCACTGAGAAAGAGCTTCTGGCTATTGTTTTTACTCTGGATAAATTCCGAGCCTACTTACTTGGTACTAAGGTGGTAGTGTACTCAGACCATGCAGCTCTAAAGTATTTATTAGCTAAAAAGGAGTCCAAACCAAGGTTAATACATTGGATACTACTGCTACAAGAATTTGATTTAGAAATTAAGGATAGAAGTGGTTCTCAGAATTTAGTGGCGGACCACTTGAGTCACCTTGAACACATTAAGGATGACTCCACTCCTATCAATGATGCTTTTCCATTTGATAGCTTACATGCAGTATCTGAAGTAGTTCCTTGGTATGCACCTATAGCTAATTATCTAGTTAGCCATACTTTCCCTCCTAACTTTACCAAGCATCAAAGAGACAAGCTGAAAAGCGAGTCCAAATATTATATATGGGATGACCCATATTTATGGAGGTATGGTGCTGACCAGGTAATTAGAAGATGTGTGCCTCAATCAGAATTCCAGTCTATTTTAGAGGCATGCCACTCCTCTGAGAATGGTGGACATTTTGGCCCTCAAAGAACAGCTAGAAATATTTTAGACTGTGGATTCTGGTGGCCTACTCTTTTTAAAGATGCTACTGCCTTTTGTGAATCTTGTTCCCCATGCCAAAGATTTGGAAATATATCCAAGAGAGATGAGATGCCCCAACAGATTATGCTATTCTGTGAAATTTTTGATGTTTGGGGCATTGACTTCATGGGTCCATTTCCAAACTCTAGTGGTTACCTTTATATACTGTTAGCTGTAGATTATGTTTCTAAATAGGTAGAAGCAATTCCTACCCGTACTGATGATGCTAACACTATTGTCTCATTTGTTAGAAACCATATTATCTGTCGCTTTGGATCACCACGAGCAATCGTGAGTGATCAAGGCACTCACTTTTGTAATAGGAGACTAGCAGAACTACTGAAGAAGTATGGGATAGTTCACAAAGTGGCAACAGCATACTATCTCCAGACCAATGGGCAAGCAGAGGTATCTAACAAAGAAATAAAGCGCATTCTGGAGAAGATAGTAAAGCCTCATAGGAAGGGCTGGAGCACCAGACTTGTTGATGCGTTCTGGGCGTATCGAACAGCGTACAAAACACCCATTGGGATGATCCCCTTCTGCTTAGTGTACGAAAAGGCTTGCCACTTCCAGTAGAGGTGGAACACAAGGCTTTCTGGACTGTGAGGGAGTGCAACATGGGATTTGAGAAAGCTGGCGCTGAAAGGAAGCTGCAACTAGCAGAACTGGAGACCCTTCGACTCGAAGCTTATGACAACACCAGATTATACAAAGAGAAGGTGAAGGCTGTGCATGACAAGCACATTAAGGGAATACAGCTCAGACCTGGAGATCTGGTTCTCCTTTACAACTCCAAGCTGAGACTCATGCCAGGCAAGCTGAGATCAAGGTGGGAAGGCCCCTACAGAGTAGAGAAGGCAGAGCCATACAGAGTCTTCCACCTGAGTCATCCTTCAGGTTCCAATTTCATCAAGGTCAATGGACATCGCCTAAAACTTTATCATGGTGAGAAGATGAAGGAACACAAAGAGCTAGAAGTCTTCCTCTTGGAGGACCCACCAACAGAAGTAGAATGAGCCTGAAGACCATCCAACTTAAGGACGTAAAAGCAAAGTGCTAGGTGGGAGACAACCCACCATGGTATGATTATTCCATTTATATTTTCAGTCCTATTTTATTTTAATTTCTTTTTATTTACATTAATCCATAATCTCTGCATACTCATCTGCATACTGCATTCTGCATTCTGCATGAAAAAAAATGCACACGACGCGCGAGCATCGCTGACGCGTACGCGTCATCTGTGTGTGCGTGCAAAACCAAGATTGAACAGAAAGTTGCGCGCGAGTGGCACTGGAAGGGTGCATTGCGCACAAACTGACTCACGCGGACGCCTTCATGACGCGTGCGTGTCATTTGAATAATTGGCATCTTACGCGTACGCGTCAATGACGCGCATGCGTGACCTAGGAAAATCGACATAAAAAAGTGTCAGGCCGAAAGTTGTGATGGCCTGGTGCGGGAGCTGTGCCCAAGGCACTAAGTCACTCACGCGTACGCGTCCATGACACGCACGCGTTATTTTCAAAATCTGAATACTCACGCGTACGCGTCAATGACGCGCACGCGTGATATGCCATTTTGGCACACACCTCAAAATGAACAGAGAGTTGTGCGCGTGCAAGGCTGCCTTCGCGCGAGTAGCACAAGCACGGTCACGCGTACACGTGACCGACGCCTACGCGTCGCCTCCCCATTTGTGCGACCTACGCGTCCGCGTGGAGTACGCGTGCGCGTCTCTCGCGCAACACCACCAGATCCCTGCGCCGCCACTTTTCATATCTTTTCCTTTCCAATCCTAATTTCTTTCTTCTTTCTTCTTTCTTTCTCTTCTTTTTTCTTTATTCTCTATTCTCTTTCTCCTTCTCCTCTCTTTACTCTTTTCTTCTTTTTCCCCTTCCATCATATTTTTTTCACCTCACATTCTCCATTACCTCTCTTTGTCACCTTCCTCTTAAGGTTCTTCCTCTCTATTTTCTTTCTTCTCTTCTTATTATTTATTTATTTTTGCATTATTTTTACTTGGTGTTAGAAATCTAATTGGGTGATTATTTTCTTCCATAATTACTTGTGGATTATTAAGGAATTGTTTGACAATTATCACTAATTAATTTTAGGTTGCTTGCATGTTCAAATTTAATACTTTCAATAACATATTTACCATGCATACTAAGTGTTTGTGAAAAAGCCCATATGGCATTGTGCATTTTTAGTTATTTTATCCTTTTACTCTAATGCCTGCTTTTCACAAAACCCTTTCAATATTTTATTAATTGGATATAATTGTCAACACAAATGTGATTGTTAGTTTGTTACGAGTGATAATACATATTAGCTATTGATGCTTGATCTATGCTACTCATGCCTTTGCTGGCATGCTAATAAACATCTTGCATCTACTTGCCATGCTGTGTACTTGCTATATTTCCATTGATCAACTGATCACATGTAGTCGCGACCATGTGTTAACGACATCCTTCTTTACCCTGGCATTGATTATCACTTGTATTGTCCTCTTCCTTGCTTTAACCCTTGGATTTAAATGTTACTTTCCTTTTTCCTTTTCAGGATGGCCACCAAGAAGGGTAAAGAGAAAGCTGCTTCCAAACCACCGGCAAGGAGAGGAACAAAAAGAGCACCATCTGCGGAACTATCTTCAACATTAGTAAAGCCCTCAACAAAGCGAATCAAGAGGATTATCAAGGTCGATAAAACAGAAAAAGCCTTTCCAGCAAGGGACACTGCGCGGTTCACTAACCGCTATTGTGAACAGATGTTCCCCATCCTGGCTGAGAGGAACTACAATAATGAGCACCTACTCATCCTCCCTACCTACATTGTTGAGTTTGTTAAGCCCCGCATTGAGCGCAGACAATGGGATTCTTACGGAGGCAGCCACGGCAGGTCAATCTTTCATGGGTAGTCGAATTATACTCCAATTTTCACATACCATCCTAATGTGTGGAAAACGATCCAACATAAAACTCACCGGCAAGTGTACCGGGTCGCATCAAATAATAATAACTCACATGAGTGAGGTCGATCCCATAGGGATTGAAGGATTGAGCAATTTTAGTTTAGTGGTTGATTTAGTCAAGCGAATCAAGTATTGGTTGAGTTGTTTGCAATTGGCAGAAACTAAATTGCTTGAAATGTAAAGGGAGAGGGGGTAATATGCAGTAAATTAAAGAGCAGAAAAGTAAAGAAGCAAAATCTTAAAGTGCAAGTAATGTAAATTGCAGAAACTTAGATTGCAAAAAATGTAAATGGCTGAAACTTAAAGTGCAAGAAATGTAAATTGCTTGAATTATAAAAGGAATTGGGAGCTGGGATTGCAGAATTTAAACAAGAACAAGTAAATTGCATTAAACAAGAAAGTAGAGGATGAATTGAATTGAAGTAGGTCTCAAACAGAAAAGTGAAAATGCTTGAAGAGTTTAAAAACAGAAAGTGACTGGTGCTTAATTTGCAGCAATGTAAAAGATGGTTGAAGATCTCAGGGATGGAAGAGACTAGATAACAAGTCTAGATCTCAAATCCTTCCTTGATTCAACAAGAACAATTGCAAAAGAAGTAAAGAAAAGCAAATTGCAGAGAGAGTAGAAGATGAAGCAGTAAAGTAAACAGAAATTAAAATTCAATTATGCAGAGAAAGTAAACAAGAGATCTCAAGGTGAGATTAAAACAGAAGTTCTTCAATTCTTCACCTAAGATCCAAAGCAAGAAAAGTAAAGAGTACTCAAGCAAGAACAAGGAAGAAGAGAGATCAATTCTCCTTCCCAATTCTCTAAGATCTAAATTCCCAAGTAAAAGCTCAAAAATGAAATTGAAAGTTTAAAAGAAAAAATTTAAAGTAGTGTCTAGAGGTAAAAAAAAAGTCCTAATTAAATCAAACTAACTCCTATTTATACACTTTCTATTCTTGGATTTTAGAATTTGGATGGGCTTTTAATTTGGTGAAGATTTGAATTTAATTGGATTTTTGATTGATTTTTCAGCCCATGAAGAAATTGCTCCCAGGAGGATGCTCAGCTCAAGTGGGGAGCAGAGCATTGGAGCTTTGTGTGGGGATCCTTTGTAGCGTGCCTTGGCTGGGAGGAGCATCAGGGGAATGCTCAGCTCACAAGGGGAGCTGAGCATTGGTGCCTTGGTGCATGTCTTGTGCGCGCCTTGTGCTCCTTGCCTTGTCATGATGCGCGCTCTATTTCCCTGGCCCGTGTCACGCTCGCTTATTGCTCCAAGGAGTAGCGCTCTGCTCTTCTTGTGAGCTGAGCATTGGTGCTCACAAGGGGAGGTCCTTGGTTCGAAACTTGAGGGAAGCATGCGCTGTGCCATTTCTTTGGTTTTCTTGTGGTGCCTTTGCTCCTTGCTCCCTCATGGTGCTGTGTTCGAAACTTGGGAGGTGCTTTTGGCCAATTTTTGGCTTGTTTTCCTTGTGAGTAGCGCTCCCCTCCTTCCCTTGGGTCATGGGTTCAACTCTTGGAGAAGGTATTTGGCAAATAATTTCCTTGAATTTATTTTGATGAATGCCCGATAATGCTCCCTTGGTGAGCTGAGCATTATTTTCCCTTTCATTGTTTCTTGGCTTCAAATTGTGCTCAGCTCTCAAGGTGAGCAGAGCATTGAGCCTTGGTCCATTGTTGCTTCCTTGAGAGAAAATGTTGCGCTCCCTTGGAGAGCATTGTGCTCTTGGGGAGAGCTTCATGGTTTTCCTTCATTGTTGCGCCACACTTCTTCTTTCCTTTGCCACACTTTTTCTTCCTTAGGCCACACTTCTTAAGCAACGCTTTCTTATTTTCTTCTTTTCTTCACCTACAATTAATCAAAACAACCAATCAAAGTATCACCAAATTCACAATGTATATAAATCATTAAAAATCAATTAAATTTAGCTTAAACCTCATGATTTAGCATCAATTAAATGGTGGTTGTTTGATTCAAAGAAACCATGCATTTCCATTCCAAATTACTTACTTAGAATGCAAGAAAGTGCATAAAACCAAATAGAAACAAAGAAAAAGACTAGTGAAACTAGGCTAAGATGACTTGTCATCACATCCCTGTAATCTGTCTATGTCCATCAGAAACAAGTCCCCATAACTGAAGGGGCCATTCAGCGCGCTTTAGATTTTCCCCCTGCCCCAGAAGGATTGGACGCATACCAAGAATCCTCTTTCAAGCGCCAGACATACCAATTTGACTGGGACGCCGTCCTCAGAGTTATAGCACAACCTGGCAGCAGATGGATCTATGGATAGCATCGATCCCGACCTAAGGAAATATTGGCTTCAGCACTTACCTTAGAGGCTCGAGTGTGGGCCCAGATTATGTCCCACTACGTCTTTTTGAGCACTCACGAGTCCTCCTTCACTGCAGACATGGCTGTTCTCCTCTGGTGTATCCTCACGGACCAGCCACTCAATCTACCAAGACACCTCCGGCACGCCATGGGACACATACAGATTGCGGACAACCTACCCTTTTCCGCCTTGGTTTCAGATCTAGTCTCAGCAGCCGGAGTCTCCTATAGAGCTGGGGACACCAAGACCATACTTCTGCGGGATGATCAGATTGTCCCCAACGGGAAATACATCAGACCCCCATCAGCCACTACTAGCCGGCCTGCAGACCCGGCAGGAGATATTCCTTCTCCCTCCACATCACAAGCACCTTCAACAAATCAACTGCTCCTTCAGATACTTCAGAGGTTGGACCGACTTGACCGGTAGGCAAAGCGAAGGGAGCACCGTAACAAGCGCCAATTTACATACCTCAAGGAGCTGATTGTTAGCAACCACCCACCTGCAGAAGATCCAGACACCCCGAACTCCACTTCATCTACCAGCACAGGGAGCCATGACAATCCCGACTGTAGAGACATTGCTACCAGCCCCTCTTTGTTCCTGACTGATGGCACCGAGGACAGTGCCAAGCTTTAAGTGTGGGGAGGTCGGTCAGTACCTGACTTCCGGAGGTAACTGCTTTTTCTCAACACCAATAGGTTATTTTTCTTTAGTTAAATAGAATAGATTGCATGATAATAAATGTTTGCATGTATGTTTGCTTGGTTAAAGTAATAAATTTCTTTTCATGACTCTATTTGATAATATTTCACTAATTTAAATCGAAAATTTTTGTGTTAAACTTGTTTGGAGACTGTAAATTGGAACATGAATTATAGCTAAGAACACACAACCTGTGAGATTTGAGCTTAATTACATGGTTACACTATTTAACCATAACATTTTATTCTTATGTGTTTCCTTCTCTATGATTGTAATCTATTTTTTTGTTCCATTCTATATGTCCATTGTTTAATGTATTTAAATGCATATATATGATTGAGGCCATTAATTGTTATTAGCTCACTTATCCCAAATAGCATACCCTTTCAATGCCCTTTGTTAGCCACCTTGAGCCTTTTAATCCCCATTTGTTCTGTATTTTACCACATCACTAGCCTTAAGCAGAAAAATAAATTAATTACCTTATTTGAATCTTTGGTTAGCTTAAGATAGAGATTGTGTATCACTTAAGTGTGGGGAAACTGTGAAAACATGGGTTAATAGGAAATGTGTTATGTTTCTTCTTTGATACAATATTAGGAATTTGGGTACCTACTCATGTGAGACCAAAAAAATTAAAAATCCATGTGCATTGATATGCTATGTTTACTCTTATGATATAAAAAAAACCAAAAATATTCAATTAAATAATAAGTAAATAAATAAAGGGACAAAATTACCCCAATATTAAGCTAATGAAAAGTCAATGCATATGTGATACAAATTAAAAGAAGAGTTGATGCATGAGTATGTGATACAAAAGTGGAAATTTTGGGTAGCTAGACATGATTTTAGAATTACATAGAGCGCGTGTATGTGTGTTAGGTGAGAGCTTAGGTTAATCAAAGATTCAATTTATAGCTTACTTGGCCATACATATATCCTCACCCTTACCTTAGCCCCATTACAACCTTGAAAAGACCCCATGATATTTGCATTAGTGCATTAAATATTTTTTGATTGGTTAGATGAAGAACAAAGTTTAGAAAAGCATGACTAGAGAAGACTAGAGTGAATTACCCCAAACACTTGAGAGATTAGAGTGCATACACACTACCAGTGAGGGTTCAATGCTTAATTCTATGTTTCCTGCTTTCATGAGCTACCTTCTTACAAGTTTACCTGTCTTTTAGTGTATGATTTGAATTAGTGGAATTTGATCTATATTTGTCTTGGAGAAATTGTTTATTTTTAACCAAGTAGATAGAAACGTCTTAGCATATAGTTGCATTCATATACATAGGTTGCATTACATGAGTCTTACTTTTCCCTACTCATTTATTTTATCTCCTTGAGCTTAGCATGAGGACATGCTAATGTTTAAGTGTGGGGAGTTTGATAAACCACTATTTTATGGTTTATCTTGTGCTGAATTGATTGGCTTTTATCAAGTCTTTACACACTTATTCATACTATTCGCATGATTTTACAATTCCTTCCATGTTTTATTCTATGATTGAAAACTTGCTTCCTAAGCCTTTACTTTGTGTATTTTAGTTCCCCTTTATACCATTCGATGCCGTGATCCGTGTGTTAGGTGTTTCAGGCTTTATAAGGCAGGAATGACTTAGAGGATGGAGATGAAGCTTGCAAAAATGGAAGGAACATAAGAAACTAAGGAGATAACCAGCGAGCATCGACGTGCACGCATGGCTCACGCGTGCACGCGAATTGGAGAAATTTGCAGCGACGCGTACGCGTACCTAACGCGTACGCGTGGATTTGGAGTTCGCACGGCGACGCGTGCGCGTGCTTGACGCGTACGCGTGATAAGGAAAATCGCCAAACGACACGCACGTGTGACTGACGCGTACGTGTGACATGCGTGATTTGCAGAAATCACAGAAAACACTGGGGGCAATTTTGGACTGAGTTTGGACCCATTTTTCGGCCCAGAAACACAGACTAGAGCCAGAAAACAGCAGGGACTCAAGGGAAATTTTCATTAGTATAGTTTTAGTTTTGAGATCTGAATCTAGAAAGAAATTACTCTTCTTCTAGATTTTCTTTTACATTCATATATTTCTAGTTTTATGCTTTTGCTTTGGGATTTTTTTGAGAAGAGTCATTACTTCCGTTGAAGTTACTATTCTAGTTTGTTTTCTTATTCCCTTACTCTTCCATATCCTTAATCTTTGTTCAGAGTTACAATTAGATTGTTTTTAGAATTTATTAATGCCAATGATTACTTTTACTTTTAATTAATTTTCAGTTATTGTTTATCATGTCTTCTTTTTATTCCCTTTTTAATTCTGTGCAAGTGGTTTTCATGTCAATGGAGTAGACTCCCAACTTGACTTGGGGGTTGATTAAATGGAGACCCTAGAGTTGGAATGCTCAAGTGATTAGTTAAATTGAAAGTTGTTGGCTAATTCTCTATTTACTAACGCTAGTTCTTCCCAAGGGAGAGGATTTGGATTTGCGAATAAGAGTTAGCTCAATCACTTGACTTTCCTTTATTTAGTAAGGGTTAACTAAGTGAAAACAACAACCTCTTTTGACCTTAGTTTTGTTGTTGGTAAGGAGGGTTTTGTTGATACCGATTTTGTTGGTAATTATTGTTCCACTTTGGTTTGCACCATTGTCTCTTCCTCCTTGGTTGTAGTTGTCTCTCCATCCTTGGTTGGGATTATCTTGCCAACCTTGATTGTAGTTACCCCCTTGATTATAGTTACTGCCTTGTTGATAATACCCTTGATTTAGACGGTTGTAATAAGCATTGGTAGCCGCCAAGGTATTTTCCTCTTGGAGTTGTGGACATTCATCGGTATAGTGAGAATAACAAGCACAAATTCCACATACTCTTTGGGAACTAACTGTTAACATTGTTGTTGTGGAGGAGGTGCAGATTGTTGTTGATTGAGTTGTTGTTGCTTAAGGATATTGGTCATCTCTCCCAAAGTCTTGGTGAGGGCAGACTCAGTACTAGAAGAAGCTTCCGCAATAGCCTTGGGATGATTATTCCTTTGCCTTGCATGTTGGGTAGATTTGGCTAAATCGGTGATAAGTTGCCATGCTTCTGCTGCTGTTTTGTACTTTGTCATAGAGCCATTACTCGAAGCATCCAAAAGGACCTTATCTTGAGGCTTCACGCCTTGGAAAAAATAACTAATTAGCACCAACTCGTCAATTATGTGGTGAGGGCACGAATCAAAGAGCTTCTTAAAATGTTTCCAATACTCATAGAGAGTTTTTGATTCACCTTGAATGACGCAAGAGATTTTCTTCCTCAATCTATCTGTGACTTCCGGTGGAAAGAACTTATCTAAAAATTTTCTTCTAAGAAAATCCCAATTAGTGACAACATTTTCGGGTTGTTTGCCCTTCCCTCAAAGAAAATGGGAAAGCATACCCAAATGGCAACCTCATCCGCATGATATCACTTAGTAGTTGAACAAGCTGTTTGAAAGTTTCTAAAGTGCTTGATGGGATCTTGAGCGGGTAGACCATGGAACTTAGGAAGTAGATTAATCAATGAGGTCTTTAGCTCAAAATAGGCATTCAAAGTCGGATGACACAATTGAAATGGTTAGAGAATGAAATCCGGAGCTCCCGCCTCCTTGAGAGTGATTATTCTAGGAGCAGCCATAGTATTGGTATCTAAATCAATGGAAGAGACGTCAATAGATTTAAAGGGAGAGGAGTTAATTTCTTTCTCAAATGATACCTCAGATTCGACCTCGGGTAAGATTGGTGAATTGGGGGAAACCCCTTCACCACCCTCGGAGGCTAACCGACGCCGAGGTTGCCTAATTTGTGACACGGCTCTTTCAATTTCGGGATCAAATGGGGCTAAGCTTGGTGATGAAAGATTTATTATATGGTTAGGAATCAATCAAAACAAGAATCAATTCGTTGGTAGCATAGTCCAAACCAACAATGAATTTCCCAATTAAATGTTTAATTCAAATTAAAACATATAACCGAGAGTAGTTAAACCTCGGGTCGTTCTTCCCTAGGATGCAATTGGAATGTTACGCTTTCGATTGTAGAGGACAAAAAAAGGATTTTGTAATCAAAGAACAAAATATTAAAAGAACTAAGCAGTCAAAGAACTAAGGAATGAGCAAAATTGTGAATTAATGCAAGTAAAGAGAAAGATGAGATCAAAACTAGTGAAAATGCTATAAATGCAACAAACAGATTTGACTTGGGAATAAGAAGATTGGTGCACGAATTGTGAATCACACTTTTCACAATTCGTACCACTAACCAGCAAGTGCACTGGGTCGTCCAAGTAATACCTTACGTGAGTAAGGGTCGAATCCCACGGAGATTGTTAGTTTGAAGCAATCTCTGGTTATCTTGTAAATCTCAGTTAGGAGGTCAATTATAATTATCAGTTGACTTGCAAATGAACAAGGGAACATAAAATAAATACTTGGTATGCAATAATGGAGAATATGTTGGGGTTTTGGAGATGCTTTATCTTCTTTATTTCAGTTTTTATCTTGTACTCCTCTTCACACACGCAAGGCTCCTTCCATGGCAAGCTGTATGTAAGGTGTCACCGTTGTCAATGGCTACTTCCCGTCCTCTCAGTAAAAATGGTCCAAATGCTCTGTCACAGCACGGCTAATCATCTGTTGGTTCTCGATCATGTCGGAATAGAATCCCTTAATTCTTTTGCGTCTGTCACTACGCCCAACAATCGCGAGTTTGAAGCTCGTCACAGCCATTCAATCCTTAAATCCTACTCGGAATACCACAGACAAGGTTTAGACTTTCCGGATTCTCATGAATGCCGCCATCAATTCTAGCTTATACCACGAAGATTCTGATTAAGAAATCTAAGAGATACTCATTCAATCTGATGTAAAACGGAGGTGGTTGTCAGGCACACGTTCATAGATTGAGGAAGGTGATGAGTGTCATGGATAATCACCTTCTTCATAGTGAAGCGCGAATGAACATCTTGGATAGGAACAAGCGTGTTTGAATGGAAAACAGAGATAATTGCATTAATTTATCAAGACGCTGCAGAGCTCCTCACCCCCAACAATGGAGTTTAGAGACTCATGCCATCAAAGAGTACAAAGTTCAGATCTAAAAATGTCATGAGGTGCGAAATAAACCTCTAAAAGTTTTTTAAATACTAAACTAGTAACCTAGGTTTACAGAAAATGAACAAACTATGATAGATGGTGCAGAAATCCACTTCTGGGGCCCACTTGGTGTGTGCTGGGGCTGGGACTTAGCTTCTCACGTGCCTGGGCTGTTTTGGGCATTCAACGCCAGGTTGTAACCTGTTTCTGGCGTTGAACTCCAATTTGTAACTTGTTTCTGGCGCTGGACGCCAGACTGCAACATAGAACTGGCGTTGGACGCCAGTTTACGTCATCTATCCTTGAGCAAAGTATGGACTATTATATATTTCTGGAAAGCCCTGGATGTCTACTTTTCAACGCAATTGAGAGCGCGCCATTTGAAGTTCTTTAGCTCCAGAAAATCTACTTTGAGTGCAGGGAGGTCAGAATCCAACAGCATGAGCAGTCCTTTTTCAGCCTGAATCAGATTTTTGCTCAGCTCCCTCAATTTCAGCCAGAAAATACCTGAAATCACAGAAAAACACACAAACTCATAGTAAAGTCCAGAAATGTGATTTTTAATTAAAAACTAATAAAAATATACTAAAAACCAACTAAATCATACTAAAAACTAAGTAAAAATAATGCCAAAAAGCGTATAAATTATCCGCTCATCACAACACCAAACTTAAATTGTTGCTTGTCCCCAAGCAACTAAAAACAAAGTAGGATAAAAAGAAGAGAATATAAAATGAATTCCAAAAACATCTATGAAGATCAGTGTTAATTAGATGAGCGGGGCTATTAGCTTTTTGCTTCTGAATAGTTTTGGCATCTCACTTTATCCTTTGAAGTTCAAAATGATTGGCATCTATAGGAACTCAGAATTTAGATAGTGTTATTGATTCTCCTAGTTCAGTATATTGATTCTTGAGCACAGCTACTTTATGAGTCTTGGCCGTGGCCCTAAGCACTCTGTTTTCCAGTATTACCACCGGATACATACATGCCACAGACACATAACTGGGTGAACCTTTTCAGATTGTGACTCAGCTTTGCTAAAGTCCCCAATTAGAGGTGTCCAGGGTTCTTAAGCACACTCTATTATTTTTTTTTTGCTTTGTACCTCGACTTTAACCGCTCAGTCTCAAGTTTTCACTTGACACCTTCACGCCACAAGCACATGGTTAGGGACAGCTTGGTTTAGCCGCTAAGGCTAGGATTTTATTCCTTTAGGCCCTCCTATCCACTGATGCTCAAAGCCTTGGATCCTTTTTATTACCCTTGCCTTTTGGTTTTAAGGGCTATTGGCTTTTTGCTCTTGCCTTTTGATTTAAGGAGCTTTTGGCTTTTTCTGCTTGCTTTTTCTTTTTTTTTTTTTGCCCTCTTTTTTTTTTTGCAAGCTTTGTTTTTCACTGCTTTTTCTTGCTTCAAGAATCATTTTTATGATTTTTCAAATTATCAAATAACATTTCTCCTTTTTCATCATTCTTTCAAGAGCCAACAATTTTAACATTCATAAACAACAAATTCAAAAGACATATGCACTGTTCAAGCATTCATTCAGAAAACAAAAAGTATTGGCACCACATCAAAATAATTAAACTATTTTAAAATTTGAAATTCATGTACTTCTTTTTCTTTTTCAGAAAACAATTTTCATTTAAGAAAGGTGATGGATTCATAGGACATTCATATCTTTAAGACATAGACACTTAGATACTAGTGATCATATAGTAAAGACACAAACATAATTAAACATGAAGCATAGTAAACGAAAAACAGGAAAATAAGAACAAGGAGATTAAGGAATGGGTCCACCTTAATGAGGGTGGCGTCTTCCTCTTCTTGAAGAACCAATGGTGCTCTTGAGCTCCTCTATGTCTCTTCCTTGCCTTTGTTGCTCTTTCCTCATAGCTCTTTGATCTGCAGTCAATTACTCTACCACTGAATTATGGAAGAACAAAAGCAATGCTTTTACCACACCAAACTTAAAAGGTTTGCTCATCCTCGAGCAAAAGAAGAAAGAAGTGGAGAAGTTAGAGGAGATGGAAGTGTGTGAATGTGTGGGTTTGGGAGGGAAATGGTTTGAATTTGAATGGTAAGGTAGGTGGGGATCCTGTGGGGTCCACAGATCCAGTGGGGTCAAGGATTTAGCATCCCTGCTCCAATTAGGCGTACAAAATGCCCTTACTGTGCAATCCTGGCGTTTAACGCCAGACTGCTGCCTGTTTCTGGCGTTAAACGCCCAAATGTAGCCTGTTTCTGGCGTTTAATGCCAGACTGATGCTTGTTTCTGGTGTTAAACTCCAGCTTGGTGCTTGTTTCTGGCGTTAAATGCCAGACAGATGCTTGTTTCTGGCGTTTAAACACCAGAATGATCTTCCTCCAGGGTGTGCTATTTTTCATGCTATTTTTCATTCTATTTTTGATTTTCCATTTGTTTTTGTGACTTCACATGATCATCAACCTAAAGAAAACATAAAATAGCCATGGAAAATAAATAGATATAATTAAATAACATTGGGTTGCCTCCCAACAAGCGCTTCTTTAATGTCAATAGCTTGACAGTGAGCTCTCATGGAGCCTCACAGATAATCAGAGCAAGGTTGGGACCTCCCAACACCAAACTTAGAGTTTGAATGTGGGGGTTCAACACCAAACTTAGAGTTTGACTGTGGGGGCTTTGGTTGACTTTGCAGTGAGAGAAGCTTTTCATGCTTCCTCTCCATGGTTACAGAAGGAGACCCTTGTGTCTTATAGTTTGCAATGTCTGCAAACCACAGAGCTTCCTGAATAGCAAACAATTGCTCATCCGGAAAGGTTTCAGAGATCTCAGTAGGAGGGAGGGATGCTCCTGCTACTGGTTCTATCCGGGATAGGTGATCAGCTACTTGATTCTCTGTCCTTTTTCTGTCTCTTATTTCTATATCAAACTCTTGCAGAAGCAACACCCATCTTATGAGCCTGGGCTTTGAATCCTGCTTTGTGAGTAGATATTTAAGAGCAGCATGGTCAGTGTACACAATCACTTTTGATCCTACTAAGTAGGATCTAAACTTGTCAATGGCATAAACCACTGCAAGTAATTCTTTTTCTGTGGTTGTGTAATTTTTCTGGGCATCATTTAAAACACTGCTAGCATAATAAATGACATGCAGAAGCTTGTTATGCCTCTGTCCCAATACTGCACCAATGGTATGGTCACTGGCATCACACATTAGTTCGAATGGTAATGTCCAGTCTGGTGCAGAAATAACTGGTGCTGTGACCAGTTTAGCTTTTGGGGTCTCAAACGCCTGCAGACACTTTGTGTCAAACACAAATGGCATGTCAGCAGCTAACAGATTGCTCAGAGGTTTTGCAATTTTTGAAAAATCCTTTATAAACCTCCTATAGAATCCTGCATGCCCCAGAAAGCTTCTGATTGCCTTAACATTGGCAGGTGGTGGTAATTTTTCAATTACTTCAACTTTAGTTTGATCCACCTCTAAATTTTATGCCCAAGGACAATCCCTCCAGTCACCATAAAGTGACATTTTTCCCAGTTTAAAACTAGGTTGGTCTCTTGGCATCTTTTCAGAACAAGTGCTAAATGGTTAAGGCAGGAGCTGAATGAGTCTCCAAATACTGAAAAGTCATCCATGAAGACTTCCAGAAACTTCTCTACCATATCAGAGAAGATAGAGAGCATGCACCTCTGAAAGGTTGCAGGTGCATTACACAGACCAAAAGGCATCCTTCTGTAGGCAAACACTCCAGAAGGACATGTGAATGCTGTTTTCTCTTGGTCCTGAGGATCTACTGCAATTTGGTTGTAACCTGAATAGCCATCCAAAAAGCAGTAATATTCATGACCTGCTAGTCTCTCTAGCATTTGGTCTATGAATGGTAAAGGAAAATGATCCTTCCTGGTGGCTGTATTGAGCCTTCTGTAGTCAATACACATACGCCACCCTGTAACTGTTCTTGTAGGAACCAGTTCATTTTTTTCATTATGAACCACTGTCATTCCTCCCTTCTTAGGGACAACATGGACAGGGCTCACCCAGGGGCTATCAGAAATAGGATAGATAATCCCAGCCTCTAGTAACTTAGTGACCTCTTTTTGCACCACCTCCTTCATGGCAGGATTTAGCCGCCTCTGTCGTTGAACCACTAGCTTGGCATCATCCTCCAATAGGATCTTGTGCATGCATCTGGCTGGGCTAATGCCCTTAAGATAACTTATGGACCACCCAAGAGTTGTCTTGTGTGTCCTTAGCACCTGAATTAGTGCTTTCTCTTCCTGTGGCCCTAAAGCAGAGCTTATGATTATAGGAAAAGTGTCACCTTCTCCCAGAAATACATATTTCAGGGATGGTGGTAGTGGTTTGAGCTCGGGTTTAGGAGGTTTCTCCTCTTCTTGAGGAGTTTTCAGAGGTTCTTTTATTTCCTCTGGTTCCTCCAGATCAGGCTGAACATCTTTAAAAATGTCCTCTAACTCTGATTCGAGACTCTCAATCATATGGACCTCTTCCACCAGGGAGTCAATAATATCAACGCCCAGGAAGTCGTCTGATGTGTCTGGATGTTGCATAGCTTTGACAACATTCAACTTAAACTCATCCTCATTGACTCTCAGGGTTATCTCCCCTTTTTGGACGTCAATGAGGGTTCGTCCAGTTGCTAGGAATGGTCTTCCTAGAATGAGAGTTGCACTCTT
Organism: Arachis hypogaea; assembly: GCF_003086295.3. Classification (NCBI taxonomy): domain Eukaryota; kingdom Viridiplantae; phylum Streptophyta; class Magnoliopsida; order Fabales; family Fabaceae; genus Arachis; species Arachis hypogaea. Next base: position 92,728,406 of record NC_092049.1, on the reverse strand, counting down.
GTGCTCCTCCATTTCCAGCACTACAAAGTCAGTAGGGAAGGCAAATGGCCCAACCTTGACAATCATGTCCTCAATTATGCCTGATGGGTATTTAATGGAGCCATCAGCAAGTTGAAGACAGATCCGGGTTGGTTTGACCTCTTTAGTCAAGCCAAGCTTTCTGATAGTGGATGCAGGGATTAGGTTGATACTTGTCCCAAGATCACATAGAGCTGTCTTGGTGCAGTTACCCTCTAATATGCATGGTATCATAAAGCTCCCGGGATATTTAAGCTTTTCTGGAAAGCTTTTCAGAATGACTGCACTGCATTCTTCGGTGAGGAGAACTCTTTCAGTTTCTCTCCAATCCTTCTTATGACTCAAGATATCTTTCATGAACTTGGCATAAGAGGGTATTTGCTCAAGTGCCTCTGCAAATGGAATCTTTATTTCAAGAGTCCTGAGATAGTCTGCAAAGCGGACAAATTGCTTATCCTGCTCCTCTTTGCGGAGTTTTTGAGGATAAGGCATCTTGGCTTTGTATTCCTCAACCTTAGTTGCTGCAGGTTTATTTTCTACAGAGGTAGGTTGAGAAGCCTTCTTGAGGGATTTATTATCAGCACTTGCAGGTGTCTGATCCCTCACTGGCATTTGAAAGCCAGGGTTGGAAGCTGGAGTGGTGTTAGACGCCAACTCCTCATCTGTTCCTGGCGTCTGAACGCCAGAACTGTGCTTCCTTTGGGCGTTCAACGCCAGTTCCTTGCTTGTTTCTGGCGTTGAACACCAGTCCTGAGCATGGTTTGGGCGTTCAACGCTAGCCTTCCACCCAATTTCTGGCTTTTTAGCACCAGAATTATTTTTTCCCGGGCTCTTACTGTCCTCAGATGGAATTTGGGTAGTTTGCTCATTTCTTGGCTTCCTGCTGCCTTGAGGTGGGGTATTTAATGTTTTCCCACTTCTTAATTGAACTGCTTGGCATTCTTCTATTATTTGTTTTGACAGCTGCTGCTTTGTTTGATTTAATTGTTCTTCCATATTTATATTAGCCATCCTTGTCTCTTGTAGTCTCTCCTTGAATTCGGCTAACTGTTTTGTTAGAAAATCTAATTGCTGATTGAATTCAGCAGCTTGTTCTGCAGGATTGAGTTCAGCAGTTACTGTTTTAACCTCTTCTTTCATGGAAGGGTCGCTGCTTAGGTACAGATGCTGATTTTTGGCAACTGTATCAATGAGCTCTTGAGCTTCTTCAATTGTCTTTCTCATGTGGATAGATCCACCAGCTGAGTAATCTAGAGAAAGCTGAGCCCTTTCTGTAAGCCCATAATAGAAGATGTCTAGCTGAACCCACTCTGAAAACATTTCAGAGGGGCATTTTCTTAGCATCTCTCTGTATCTCTCCCAGGCATCATAAAGAGATTCATTATCTCCTTGTTTAAAGCCTTGGATGTCCAGCCTTAGCTGTGTCATCCGTTTTGGAGGAAAGTATTGATTCAGGAATTTTTCTGTCAGCTGTTTCCATGTCTTTATGCTAGCCTTAGGTTGGTTATTTAACCACCTCTTAGCTTGGTCTTTTACAGCAAATGGAAATAGTAATAATCTGTAGACATCCTGATCTATTTCCTTATCATGTACTGTGTCAGCAATTTGTAAAAACTGTGCCAGAAACTCTGTAGGTTCTTCCTGTGGAAGACCGGAATACTGGCAACTTTGCTGCACCATGATAATGAGCTGAGGATTCAACTCAAAGCTACTGACTCCAATGGAGGGTATGCAGATACTGCTCCCATATGAAGCAGTAGAGGGGTTAGCATATGACCACAAAGTCCTTCTGGACTGTTTATTTCCACTTAGATCCATGATGGAGAAAGGGAGATGATGTAAAATTAGAGAAAATATATTTTCATTTATTTATTTATTTATTTATTTCGATAATGAAATAAATTAAAATAAAATAAATAAAAATTGGGTGAGGATTTTCGAAAAATGAAGAGAGAGAGAGAAAAAAAATGGTTAGAAAGTTTTGAAAAAGATATGATTGAAAGGATTTGATTAGAAAAGATATGATTTGAAAAAGATATGATTTTTGAAATTGATGACTAATTTTAATGCTAAATTTTCGAAAATTATGAGTGGAATAAGGAAAAGATATTTTTTTGATTTTTTTGAATTTTATGATGAAAGAGAAAAACACACAAAAGATACACAACTTAAAATTTTTAGATCTAATGCTCCTTGTTTTCGAAAATTTTGGAGGGAAAACACCAAGGAACACCAAACTTAAAAATTTTAAGATCAAAACACAAGGAAGACTCAAGAACACTTTGAAGATTCACAAGAACAACAAGAACATGAAGGTAGAACACCAAACTTAAAATTTTTAGAAAAACAACTTAAAATTTTCGAAAATTATAAAAAGATTAACAAGAAAACACCAAACTTAAAATTTGGCACAAGATTTAATCAAAGAAAAATTATTTTTAAAAAGAAAGATTTTTTTTTAAAAAAAAAGATACCCAATTACCAAGAACATAGACCAACGCTCTAGCCAATTGGGCAATAAATGTAACACTTGTTTTGAAGAAGTATTTTTAATAACTAAGAATAAATTTTTTTTTGAAAACTAATGTTTTGAAAAGGCACAAGAAAAACAAGAAAAGAAGCAGAACAAGAAAAACTAAAGATCAAACAAGAAAAATAAACAAGAACAACTTGAAGATGAAAAAGAAACAAAGAACACAAATTTCGAAAATTTTTTAAAAAACAAAGAAAGGCATGTAATTGACACCAAACTTAAAATATGACACTAAACTCACAGAAAAACTAAAAACTAATAAAGAAAAATAATGTTTTTGAAAATTTTTTTGCAAAGAATATAAAAGACTCTAACCCAAAAGACAAAATTTTCCTAATCTAAGCAACAAGATTCACCGTCAGTTGTTCAAACTCAAACAATCCCCGGCAACGGCGCCAAAAACTTGGTGCACGAATTGTGAATCACACTTTTCACAATTCGTACCACTAACCAGCAAGTGCACTGGGTCGTCCAAGTAATACCTTACGTGAGTAAGGGTCGAATCCTACGGAGATTGTTGGTTTGAAGCAATCTCTGGTTATCTTGTAAATCTCAGTTAGGAGGTCAATTATAATTATCAGTTGACTTGCAAATGAACAAGGGAACATAAAATAAATACTTGGTATGCAATAATAGAGAATATGTTGGGGTTTTGGAGATGCTTTATCTTCTTTATTTCAGTTTTTCTCTTGTACTCCTCTTCACACACGCAAGGCTCCTTCCATGGCAAGCTGTATGTAAGGTGTCACTGTTGTCAATGGCTACTTCCCGTCCTCTCAGTGAAAATGGTCCAAATGCTCTGTCACAGCACGGCTAATCATCTGTTGGTTCTCGATCATGTCAGAATAGAATCCCTTGATTCTTTTGCGTCTGTCACTACGCCCAACAATCACGAGTTTGAAGCTCGTCATAGCCATTCAATCCTTGAATCCTACTCGGAATACCACAGACAAGGTTTAGACTTTCCGAATTCTCATGAATGCCGCCATCAATTCTAGCTTATACCACGAAGATTCTGATTAAGAAATCTAAGAGATACTCATTCAATCTGATATAGAACGGAGGTGGTTGTCAGGCACACGTTCATGGATTGAGGAAGGTGATGAGTGTCACGGATCATCACCTTCTTCATAGTGAAGCGCGAATGAACATCTTAGATAGGAACAAGCGTGTTTGAATGGAAAACAGAGATAATTGCATTAATTCATCAAGACGCTGCAGAGCTCTTCACCTCCAACAATGGAGTTTAGAGACTCATGCCGTCAAAGAGTACAAAGTTCAGATCTAAAAATGTCATGAGGTGCGAAATAAACCTCTAAAAGTTGTTTAAATACTAAACTAGTAACCTAGGTTTACAGAAAATGAACAAACTATGATAGATGGTGCAGAAATCCACTTCTGGGGCCCACTTGGTGTGTGCTGGGGCTGAGACTTAACCTTGTCACGTGCCTGGGCTGTTTTGGGTGTTCAACGCCAGGTTGTAACCTGTTTCTGATGTTGAACTCCAATTTGTAACTTGTTTCTGGCGCTGGACGCCAGACTACAACATAGAACTGGCGTTGAACGCCAGTTTACGTCATCTATCCTTAAGCAAAGTATGGACTATTATATATTTCTGAAAAGCCCTAGATGTCTACTTTCCAACGCAATTGAGAGCACGCCATTTGGAGTTCTGTAGCTCCAGAAAATCTACTTTGAGTGCAGGGAGGTCAGAATCCAACAGCATCAGCATTCCTTTTTCAGCCTAAATCAGATTTTTGCTCAGCTCTCTCAATTTCAACCAGAAAATACCTGAAATCACATAAAAACACACAAACTCATAGTAAAGTCCAGAAATGTGATTTTTAATTAAAAGCTAATAAAAATATACTAAAAACCAACTAAATCATACTAAAAACTAAGTAAAAACAATGCCAAAAAGCGTATAAATTATCCGCTCATCAAGGATCCAAGGAATCCTATCATCGTCATAACCACAACTATGATAATTATGATGAGTCAATCTTGCCTAGTTAACCCCAAGCATCGAGGAGTAAGTCAAGAAAGCATAATTGACCTTAATCCATAAGTCCTAGCTAACTTACCAAACTAGTTGATAAAAAGCTAGCGTCAATGGAAAGAAGAGTAAACTAACTACTCAAGAATTATCACTAAATGTCGGACATCATGACTCTAGTATCCTAAGAACTCAAACCACAAGCCAAGGTAGGAAAATCTACTCAAAATCTAAAGTTGGCATTTTTCACAAACACCTTGTGTGCATAAAAGTAGAACATGGAAAATTTCAAAGTAAAATGGAAAGCTATAACCAACTATCAACAATATCAACAAGAGACAAGCAATTAAACATAAAGGAAGCATGAAACATAAAATTCATTGATCAAAACTTCAAGAAACACAAAATTGAAAATATGAACAAGTAACTTGAACCAAAAGGAAATGAAAGTAAAAGTGCTATATTTAAAGAGGAAATTGAGAGTACTTACAATTAAAGGAGCAAAATCCAAAAGAAAACCTTGCTATAAAATGCTACAATGGAAATGGAATTGAAATCCTAAGAGAGCAATGCTACACTACTCCTACTCCTACTCCTAATTACTCCCTAAAACTATCTAAGTGAGCTCTAAGTCCTAATGCCTTCATATGTATTGAATTCCCCTTCATATAGCATCCAAAATCAGCGTCCAAGCCTTCCAAAATAGGCCAAGAGGCCTCAGAAATCGCAAAGCACATGTTTCATTAATGCAACCACGTGCAGGGACCTGTGCATATGCACAGATGTGTGCGTCCGCACACATGGCTGAAAGTTGACCTATACGTACGCACGGGTGCTTGTGTGCACGCACACATGGAAATTCTTTCTTGTGTGCAGGCACGCTTACTTGTGCGCACGCACACGTTGCTGTGTGTGCTTTTCCTTGTTTTCTTCATGTTTTCTCCCTTGTACATGTGCTTTTCCTTGTTTTCTTCATGTTTTCTCCCTTGTACATGCTTTCTTCCACTTTTGGCTATCCATTCTTGCCTCTAAGGCCTGAAATCACTCAGCGAACATGTCATGGTATCAAATGGAATAAAAGTGGAATTAAATTGCTCATTTCAAGCACAAAATTGCATGTTTTCACATTTAGGATCAAATTGGGGACAAAACACAAAAGTATGCTATTTTGGCACTTAAGTGTGAGTTCATGTGCTAGAATCCATCTAAATTGAGTCAAAATATACCATCAAATATGGACTCATCAATTTCCCCACACTTAAACAATAGCATGTCCTCATGTGAGACCAACAAGGAGAATGAACAAAAAAGGGGTAATCAACTTATTAAATGCAACTACCTATATGCATGCAAGTATGTATATACTATCCATACCTATATATCTATCTATATGAAATTAGTGAAAACAAACAATCAAATTTCCAATCAAGTATAGACAAATAGGGCTAAGCAAAGAAATAATTCAATGCAAGCAAAATCTAAAGAATTGATTCAACTCATCAAAATAAAGCAACCTTTCTAAGAATACATGATAAGAGGCATGGAAACATAGATTTGAGTAATTGAACTCCCACTAGGTGTGTGTGTGCACTCTAATCACTCGGTATCTAAGGGTCAATTCACTCAAGTCTCCTCTAATCATGTTTTCAAGGATTTGCTTTTCATCCAACACTCAACAACAAGTGATGCATGAATACAATTATCATGAGGACTTATTAGGGTTGTAATGGGGTTAGGGTCAAGGTGGGATAGATATGGCTAAGTGGACTAAAATGATTGAATCTTTGATTAGTTTAAGTATCCAACTCAACCTATGTCAACCAAATCAACACCAAATGCAATCCTAACCTTCCATTATTTTTTTTTCACAAACACTCATGTATGATTTATCATTCACATCACATATGCATTTCTTATTCATTTCCCTTCACTTAGTGGTAACTTTTATCCCCTTTTTAGGATTTTTTTTTGAATGAAAGTAAAATGCATATGGTTTTAGTAGTTCATACATGATTGTTCCCATTTTTCAAAATTTTCAATGATATACCCAAATTAAACATTTTCATTTACTACCAATGTTTCCCGAAATTTTCCCACACTTAAATGAAACACACTTCTCAACCTAAGCTAATCAAGGATACAATCCAAGGTAAATCATGATTTTTCACTTAAGGTTGTGATGTGCTAATATCAAGAATAATGGGGTAGATAAAGCTCAAAAGGGGTTAACAATGGTAGATGCAAAAGGTAGGCTATATGGGTAAAGTAAACTTTTATCAAAGATGGCCTCAATCATGCTCAATGCAATTCAAAACATCAATCATTGGTCATAAAGAATCAAGTAAAACCGAGATTACAATCATAGAAGAGATATAACACTCAATGAACAAAATTAGTGGTTAAAATGTGTAACCACTCAATATAGCTCAAAAACTCACAAGGTATTTGTTCTTTACTCTTCTATGTTCCAAAATAATCATTCAAGCAAGCTTGAAAATAGTTTTCTCAATCAATTCAATAGAATTTCCTAAAACAAAATTCTTGAAAAATTCTTGTTGTTTTTCACCAAAATTATTTCCTATATGTATGTATGTATGTTATGATGGATGCAAATTTTTTCAAAATTTCCTAGTTCTTTCCCTAAGTTTCAACAAGCAAAAAGTAACATGAACAATTAGGATCAAAATAAACTAGGCATATGTTATTCACATCATCCAATCACAATCTATATCTATACTATATACCAAGCAATATAAAGATGTACTATGTATATATATATACCAAAACAAAAGTGCAATACTAAAGATGGCTAGACACATCTAATATATATATATAAGGTACTAATATGTAGCAAAAAGTAAAGTGCTGTAAATATCTACAAAAGCATAATAAAACTGAAATAAACTAAATGAAAAGTGTTCAGGAGAGAATGTTTACACCCAAAATATCGTAGATCCTTCCCCACACTTAAATCATGCACTGTCCTCAGTGCTCAAAAGAATCAAACAGGGGGGTCAACTCTGAGTAGCTCAACCATCAGATGGTGGTGGGTGGTGATGACGCTGATAAACAATGATGGCTCGGGATGTCTCTGTGGTGGTCTCAGCTGCCGGCTGCTTAACTGCCTGGTCAGCTGGCTCTAGGGGTGTGCAAAAAAATTGGTTTCACTGAACTGAAACTGTTTTAAATAAACCAGTTTTTTTAAATAAAAAACTGAACTGAAACCGTAGTTTTTATGAAAACTAGTTTATTAAAAACCAGTTTTTATGGTTCAGTCTAGTTTTAAACCAAATTAAAACTGGTTTTATTTAAACTCTAAAATTAGTTTTTACATACTCTTTCTCTCTCTCTCCCTTCACTCTCTCTCTCCTCTTTCTCCCCTCCTCCCTCCCTTCTCTCTCTCTTTCCCCTTTCTTCCTTCTCTCCCTCTCACCCTTCTCTCTCTCTCTCTCTCTCTCTCATTTCCCTCTCTCTCTCCCTCTCCCTTTCTATCTCTCTTCCTCTCTCTCTCTCCTCCTCTTTCTCCCTCTCCTCTCTCTCTCCCTCCTTTACATCTCTCTTCCCATTTCTTTCTCTCTCTCCCCCTCCCATCTCTCTCTCTCTCTCTCTCTCTCTCTCTCCTTTTTCTCACTCTTCCCTTTTCTTTCTCACTCTCTCCTCTCCCTCCTCTCTCTCTCCCCCCTCTTTCTTCCCCTTTCTCTTCTTCTCCTCTTTCTTCCCCCCTCTCTCTCTCTCTCTCCATTTCCTCTCGCTCTCTCCCTCTCTTTCCTTTTTCTCTCCTCTCCCTCGCTCCCCCTCCCTTCCCCCTTCTCTCTCTCTCTCTCCCTCCCTGCTCCCTTCTCTTTCTCTCTCTCTCTCTCTCCCTATTTTCCCTCTCTCTTCCCTTTTATTTCTCTCTCTCCTCTCCCTCCTCTCTCTCCCTCTCTTCTCTCTTCTTCTTTCTCTCTCTCTCTCTATCTCTCTCTTTCCTTTTTCTCTTTCACTCTCATATTTCTCTCTCTCGCCCTTCCCTTCTTTCTCTCCCCTATTCTCTCTCTTTCTTCTCCCTCCTCTCTCTCTTTCTCCTCTTTCTTCTCTTTTGTTCTCTATTTTCTCTTTCTCTCTCAACCTTCTCTCACTCTATATCCTTCTTCTCTCTCTCTCCCCCCTCTTTTCTCCAAAACAAGAGAGAGAAGGAGGGAAATAGATAAAAGAAAAAAAAAGAGGAAAGAATGAGAGATAGAAAAAAGAGTGAGAGAGAGAGGAGATAGAGAGAGAAAGAGAGAGAATGGAGGGGAAAAAGAGCACAAGAGAGAGAGAAAGAGAGAGAGAGAAAGAGAGAGAGAGAGAGAGAGAAAGTGAGAGAGACAGAGAGAAAGAGAGAGGGAGAGAGAGTGGAGGGGAAGACGGAAGCAGAGAGAGGGAGAGAGAGATAGAGAGGAAGAGGGATAGGGGAGAGAGTGAGAGAAAGGGATAGAGGGAGAAAAGGGAGAGAGAAAGAAAGGGGGGAGAAAGAGGGGCAGGAGAGAGAGAGCGAGAGAGGGGGTACGAGAGAGGAAGATAAGAAGAGAAAGGGGGAGAGAGAAAAGGAAAAAGGGGAGAGAGAGAGAGGAGGACAAAGAAAAGGAAGGGGAGAAAGAGGGGGAGAGAGAGAGAAGAGGAAGAGTGAGAGGGGAAGGAGGGAGAGAAAGAGAGTAGAAGGAGAGAGAAAGAGAAAGGAAGGAGAGAGAGGGAGAGAAGAGGAGAAAGAGAGGAAGAAGGGAAGAAAAGAGAAAAAGGGAGAGAAAGGAGAAAGAGAGAGGGGGAGAAGGAGAGAAGGAGAGAGAGAGAGGGAGGGAGAGAGAGGGTAAGAAAGAGAATTTAAAATCTAATTTTATATATGTTAAAAGAGAGAGGGAAAGAAAGAGAGAGAGAAGAGGGAGAGGAAAGGATAAGAGGGAGAGAGAGAGAGAGAGAGAGAGAGAGAGGGGGGGGAAGAAGGATAGGGGAGAGAGAGAATGAGAGAAAGTGATAGAGAGAGAGAAAAGGGAGAGAGAGAGAGAGAGAAAGAGGGAGAGAGAGAGAGGGAGAGAGAGAGGGAGAGAGGAGGGGGAGAGAGCGAAAGACAAAGAGAGGAGAGGGGAGAAAGAGGGTAAGGGGAGAGAGAGAGAGAGAGAAAAGAAAAAGAGAGAGATGAGGGAGAGAGAGAAAGGAGGGGGAGAGAGGGAGAGAAGAAGAGAGAGAGAAAGAGGGGAAGGAGAGAGAGGGAGAGAAGGGAGATAGAGAGAGGATGGGGAGAGAGAGGGAGAGAAGGAAAGAGAGAGTGGGAGAGAGAGAAAGGAAGGGGAGAGAGGGAGAGAAGAAGAGAGAGGGGGAGAAGGGAAGGAGAGAGAGAGAGAGAGAGCAGGGAGAGAGAGAGGGAGAGGGGGAGAGAGAAAGAGAGAGAGAGAGAGAGAGAGAGAGATAGAGAGAGGGGGAGAGAGAGAAGGAGAAAGAGAAAGAGAGAGGGGAGAGGGAGAGAGAGGGAGAGAAGGAGAGAGAAAGAGAGGCGGAGAGAGAAAATGTAAAAACTAATTTTATATATGTTAAAAGTTAAAACTAGTTTTAGCCTATAAACCAGTTTAAACTGGTTTTTCTATTAAAACTGGTTTAAAATGGTGCATTGTATTGTAAACTGGTTTAAAACCAGTTTCTTATTTGACAAAGTAGTTTGGTTCAGTTTCTAAACCATTTAAAATGGTTTAGCGTAGTTTCAGTTCAGTTTATGAAAAAACTGAACCATGAACACCCCTAGCTGGCTCTGCTGCCATCTCTACTATCTACTCGGCTCCTGCTGCCGACTCCTCAACTCTCTGAAATGTAGCCTCCTCAACTGTGGGCTCCGCCGGTCTCTGCTCAGGGGCTCAACTGCCTGGCCAGCTTCAGCTGCTGGCTCCTCCGGTGCAGGCTCCTTGGTCTCGGCCTCAGGCTCTGGTGTATCTGGAGGAGGTGGCCCAGGGTCTCTACCCTCAAACTTCGCCGCTATCCACTGGAAGCGGCGAGCATTGCGGTGCTTGAAATAGTAGAGGAGCTGAATGATCTCCCGTATGGGTGCGGGAGCTGTAGGAGGTGCTGAGAACTCTGCTGCTGATGGAGGCTCAGTGGTCTTTCTCTTCTTCTGTGGTGGTCCATCATAGTCACCGTATGGTAGGAATGGCTGCTTGCTGATGAAGACAGACGTCTGGTCTGTTGGGTGTCTCTCCACTCTAGATAAAGCGGCTAATCTGGTGATCATCGATGAGAAGGAAATGTTGTATTTCTGCTGTTGGTTCACCTTCCACATCGAATCTCTGATAAGGGGAAGAACAAAGATCCTCTTCCCCTCTAGAATAGCCCAAAGCAAAACTGCCACACGAACGCGGATATGAGTGGCATGTGTGCTTGGTAGGATATAGTCGGCAATGATCTTCTGCCAAATCCTTGTCTCAGGATTTACGTCAGTACACGTAATGCGCAATGGAACTGAATTCTCCCCTCTACTGTGCTCCCATCTGGCCTCAGACAAGCCAATCTTTTTCAGAACCACATCCAAAGAAAGCTTGCCCGTTGTCAATTCCTTCACTATCTGAGGATAAGCGTCACGAATCGGAGGAATATACAGAATATCTAAAAGGGCTTCTAAAGCAGTATCAGAGGTGTCCAGTGTGACACCTCTCAGAAAAATAATTGGGGTGTCCCTCTTTAGGAGATTTTCGTAGAATTCCCTAACCTGGTGTTCATTGACTTCCACCGGATCAAATTCTACGAATTTCCAATGGTAAAAGTTTAGTCTATTAAGAATCTGATCCGCATATTTCTCTGACAAGTTCAGCTTTCGCTCGTAGTTAAAAGCTCGCTTTTCCAGTTTCTTATATTGTTCTTGGGCTTTAGCATTAATGAACGTGTCCGGTTGGGTACTCGGAGGTGTAGGAGGAGGACGAGCCAAAGGATTGGCTTTCTCCTTCCCTTTGCGAGCCATACTGAAAAAGACAAAAATAGAGTACAACTCAGGAGAAACAGATAAGAATCATAGAAAGAAGAAGGCAACAGTCAAACAATTCAAATAAGAGCCAATAAGATAAACAAACACTCAATTAAGGGAAAACATGTATAAAGCGGTTGAACGTTCAAAAGGAAATGCATTTTCCCAAAATCAAGTAACCTAAGTAACACATGAAGGAATGAATAACAATTATAGCATACATATGACTTAGGTGTACAATACAAGTGAATTGATTCAAACTTGGTTATTGTCTTAGTGTATTCAAAGTATAAGATTCAATCAAAATTCAGTACCAAGAGAATAACCAATTTGACAGTTAGAAGCTTGCGTATTCATGTTGAAAGGTGGAAGACAATCAAACACATGCAGCCCTTGTTCAGAAAGCAATTAGTTGAAAGAGTCTCAATTCAAATTTCTCAAAAACTTGGAGAAAAACAAGTGGCTATGCATACGATCATCTATGTTCAGAAACTTCATGAATAGGCAACAACATCAATTCACTACATGAAATCAGGTTATCCATTTTTAATGTACCAAACAAGATGGTCACGTCTGTGAAGTCACTTCAGTTTGGTCTTGTAAGCAAAATCAGCAACCAAATGCATAACTAACAATTTGATAACTAAAGTATGGTATGCCAGTAAAAGTTAACATCAAACAGAGTAATCACAATTGCGCATTTCAAGTTCAGGTTGATGTTCAAGAATAAATAATACAGATTGCATACACAATTCCATCTCAGGCAGCATCCAAAATTAAAGAAATTGCACAAGTGGAAAATAAAATGCCAAATGAAAGCAAAATTCAAGGTCTAAGCTGATCAGACATATAAATTGAATAAAAAATTCCATTCAGGCATTTCATCAGGCAAGTTATGTGCAGAAATGAAAAGCAGCGTTCATAGTTCATAGAAAGCAGCATTCAAAGTTTAATGTAGCAGTTATCCAACTCAGAGAAATAAGAAATAATCAGCCAGCATCAACATTCAGTCCAGAAAACCAGAAATCAACTAACCTAATGCCACCTAGTTACTAAAATAGAAATTAAAAGCAGTTAAAGAAAGAAAATGAAACAGAAATAGTAGAAGCGCAGGTTACAGAGAAGGAAATGGAACCTGTAATGCAGAAGGAAAGAGAAGAAGAAATGGACAGAGAAGGAGGGTTGCAGCGGCACAGAGGTCTGCCGCTGCTGGTGGCTACCCGCCAAAACTAGAGGACGCGGCTAGGGCTTGCACGGCAGAACAGGGTGCAACGCGGTACAGAGGAGAGAAAACGGGGGAATGTAAAAGAGAGAGAGAGAAAAAGGGCGACAGTGGTGTTGTCGCCGGTGGTGTTGTAGTCAGACGGAGGTGATGGTTGGTGGTGTCTCAGAGAAGAAAAGAAAAGGGTTGGGGGGGTTTCAGAGAAGGGGAAAAAAAGAAAGGGTTAGTGACTGGGGAAACTGAAGCACGAGTCCCCTTTTCGAATTAAGTTCGAAAAGTGATCTGTGCGGACGCACAAGGTTGTGTGTGGACGCACACAAGGAAGAAGGAAGGGTTATGCGCTTGGTGCACGAAATTGTGATCATCAATGGCGCCAACATCTTGATACGCACAATTGTAATCTCAACTCTTTGTCACAACTCCGCACAACTAACCAGCAAGTGCGCTGGTTCATCCAAGTAATAAACCTTACGTGAGTAAGGGTCGATCCCACGGAGATTGTCGGCTTGAAGCAAGCTATGATCATCTTGTAAATCTCAGTCAGGAAGATTCAAACGGTTATGGAGAATTGATAATTAAAACATGAATAAAACATAAAATAGGATAGAGATACTTATGTAATTCATTGGTGAGAATTTCAGATAAGCGTATGAAGATGCTTTGTTCCTTCTGAACCTCTGCTTTCCTATTGCCTTCTTCCAATCATTCATACTCCTTTCCATGGCAAGCTGTATGTTGGGTTTCACCATTGTCAATGGCTACCTCCCGTCCTCTCAGTGAAAATGTTCCAAATGTGCTGTCACCGCACAGCTAATCAGCTGTTGGTTCTCGATCATGTTGGAATAGGATCCATTGATCCTTTTGCGTCTGTTACTACGCCCAACACTCGCGAGTTTGAAGCTCGTCACAGTCATCCCTTCCCAGATCCTACTCGGGATACCACATACAAGGTTTAGACTTTCCGGATCTCAGGAATGGCCACCAATTGATTCTAGCCTATACCACGAAGGTTCTAATATTAGATTAGAAACCCAAGAGATACACATTCAAGCTTGTTTGCATGTAGAACGGAAGTGGTTGTCAGGCACGCGTTCATAGGTGAGAATGATGATGAGTTTCATAGATCATCACATTCGTCAGGTTGAAGAACGAGTGTATATCTTAGTGAAGAATTAGGTGTGAATTGAATAGAAAAACAATAGTACTTTACATTAATCCATGAGGAACAGCAGAGCTCCACACCTTAATCTATGGTGTGTAGAAACTCCACCGTTGAAAATACAAAAGTGATAATGGTGATCATTGGCTTTGGCCCCAGAGAGGGAACCAGAAGAACCAAGATCAAAAGTATGATCAATTGTGTAAAAGTCTCTAAAATACAATAGCAAAAGGTCCTATTTGTAGAAAACTAGTAACCTAGGGTTTACAGAAATGAGTAAATGATGCAGAATCCACTTTCAGGCCAACTTGGTGTGTGCTTGGGCTGAGCATTGAAGCTTTCACATGTAGAGGCTTTTCTTGGAGTTAAACGCCAGCTTTTGTGCCATTTTGGGCGTTTAACTCCAGCTTTTATGCCAGTTCTGGCGTTTTGACGCCAAAATTTCTATGCTGATTTGGAACGCCAGTTTGGGCCATCAAATCTCGGGCAAAGTATGGATTATTATATATTGCTGGAAAGCCCAGGATGTATACTTTCCAAGGCAATTAAGAGCGCGCCAATTGGGCTTTTGTAGCTCCAGAAAATCCACTTCGAGTGCATAGGGGTCAGAATCCAACAGCATCTGCAGTCCTTTTTCAGCCTCTGAATAAGATTTTTGCTCAGGTCCCTCAATTTCAGCTAGAAAATACCTGAAATCACAGAAAAATATACAAACTCATAGTAAAGTCCACAAATGTGATTTTTATTTAAAAACTAATAAAAACTAACTAAAATATACTAAAAACAATGCCAAAAAGCGTATAAATTATCCGCTCATCACAACACCAAACTTAAATTGTTGCTTGTCCCCAAGCAACTAAAAATCAAATAGGATAAAAAGAATAGAATATACAATGAATTCCAAAAACATCTATGAAGATCAGTCTTGATTATATGAGCGGGGCTATTACCTTTTTGCTTCTGAACAGTTTTGGCATCTCACTTTATCCCTTGAAGTTCAGAGTGATTGGCTTCTATAGGAACTCAGAATTCAAATAGTGCTATTGATTCTCCTAGTTCAGTATGTTGATTCTTGAACACAGCTACTTTATGAGTCTTGGCCTTGGCTCTAAGCAATTTGTTTTCCAGTATTACCACCGGATACATAAATGCCACAGACACATAACTGGGTGAACCTTTTCAGAGCACACTTTTTTTGCTTTGGACCACGACTTTAACCGCTCAGTCTCAAGTTTTCATTTGACACCTTCACACCACAAGCACATGGTTAGGGATAGCTTGGTTTAGCCGCTTAGGCCAGGATTTTATTCCTGTGGGCCCTCCTATCCACTGATGCTCAAAGCCTTGGATCCTTTTTATTTTACCCTTGCCTTTTGGTTTAAAGGGCTATTGGCTTTTTCTGCTTGCTTTTTCTTTTTCTCTTTTTTTTCACTTCTTTTTCTTGCTTCAAGAATCAATTTTATGATTTTTTCAGATTATCAATAACATTTCTCCTTTTCCACCATTCTTTCAAGAGCCAACAATTTTAACATTCATAAACAACAATTTCAAAAAAATGCATTGTTCAAGCATTCATTCAGAAGAACAAAAAGTATTGCCACCATATCAAAATAATTAAACTATTTAAAATTCGAAATTCATGTATTTCTTTTTCTTTTTGCAATTAAAAACATTTTTCATTTAAGAAACGTGATGGATTCATAGGACATTCATAGCTTTAAGGCATAGATACTAAGACACTAATGATCATGTAATAAAAACACAAACATAGATAAACATAAAGCATAAAAATTCGAAAAACAGAAAATAAAGAACAAGGAAATTAAAGAACGGGTCCACCTTAGTGATGGCGGCTAGTTCTTCCTCTTGAAGATCTTATGGAGTTCTTGAGCTCCTCAATGTCTCTTCCTTGCCTTTGTTGCTCCTCTCTCATGATTTTTTGATCTTCTCTAATTTCATGAAGGAGGATAGAATGCTCTTGGTGTTCCACCCTTAGTTGTCCCATATTGGAACTTAATTCTCCTAGGGAGGTGTTAATTTGCTCCCAATAATTTTGTGGAAGAAAATGCATCCCTTGAGGCATCTTAGGGATTTCATGATGAGGAATTTCCTCATGCTCTTGTCCATGAGTGGGATCTCTTGTTTGCTCCATCCTTTTCTTAGTGATGGGCTTGTCCTCATCAATGAGGATGTCTTCCTCTATGTCAATTCCAGCCGAATTGTAGAGGTGACAAATGAGATGAGGGAAGGCTAACCTTGCCAAAGTAGAGGACTTGTCCGCCACCTTGTAGAGTTCTCGAGATATAACCTCATGAACTTCTACTTCCTTTCCAATCATGATGCTATAGATCATGATGGCCCGGTCTATAGTAACTTCAGACTAGTTACTAGTGAGAATGATTGAGCGTTGGATGAACTCCAACCATCCCCTAGCCACAGGCTTGAGGTCATGCCTTCTTAGCTGAACCGGCTTCCCTCTTGAATCTCTCTTCCATTGAGCGCCCTCTTCACAAATGTCTATGAGGACTTGGTCCAACCTTTGATCAAAGTTGACCCTTCTAGTGTAGGGGCGTGCATCTCCTTGCATCATGGGCAAGTTGAATGCCAACCTTACATTTTCCGGACTGAAATCTAAGTATTTCCCCCGAACCATTGTAAGCCAATTCTTTGGGTCCGGGTTCACACTTTGATCATGGTTCTTGGTGATTCATGCATTGGCATAGAACTCTTGAACCATTAAGATTCTGACTTGTTGAATGGGGTTGGTGAGAAATTCCCAACCTCTTCTTCGAATCTCATGTCGGATCTCCGGGTATTCACCCTTTTTGAGCTTGAAAGGGACCTTGGGGATCACCTTCTTCTTGGCTACAACTTCATAGAAGTAATCTTAATGCACCCTTGAGATGAATCTCTCCATCTCTCATGACTCGGAGGTGGAAGCTTTTGCCTTCCCTTTCCTCTTTCTAGAGGTTTCTCCGACCTTAGGTGCCATAAATGGTTATGGAAAAATAAAAAGCAATACTTTTACCACATCAAACTTAGAAGGTTTGTTTGTCCTCGAGCAAAAGAAGAAGGAATAGAGTGGAGGAAGAAGAAATAGAGGAGATGGAGGGGGGTTAGTGTTTCGGCCAAGGGGGAGAAGTAGTGCTGAAGATGTGTGAAAATGAAGGGGTGAAGATGAGTTTATATAGGAGTGGGGAGAGGGTAAGGTTCGGCCATATATGGGTGGGTTTGGAAGGAAAAGTGGTTTGAATTTGAATGGTGAGGTAGGTGGGGTTTATGATGGATGGATGTGGATTGGTGAAGGGTTTATGGAGAAGAGGGTCGGATTTGATAGGTGAGGGGTTTATGGAAGAGGTATTGAGGTGATTGGTGAAGGGTATTTGGGGAAGAGTATTATGAAAAGGTGTGAAGAAGGGAGAGAGTGAGTTGAGGTTGGTGGGGATCCTGTGGGGTCTACAGATTCTGAGGTGTCAAGGATTTCTCATCCCTGTACCAATTAGGCTTGCAAAACGCCCTTTGCTGCCAATCTTGGCATTAAATGCCAGGTTGCTGCCCATTTCTGGCGTTTAATGCCAGCTTCTTGCCCTTTTTCGGCGTTAAACTCCAGTCTGGTGCCCATTTCTGGCGTTAAACGCCCAGAATGGTGCCAGACTGGGTGTTTAACGCCCATTCTGCTGCCCTTATTGGCGTTTAAATGCCAGTAGGCTTCTCTTCCAGGGTGTGCTATTTTTCATTCTGTTTTTCAATTGTTTTTGTGACTTCATGATGAGCGGATAATTTATACGCTTTTTGGCATTGTTTTTACATAGTTTTCAGTATAATTTGGTTAGTTTTTAGTATATTTTTATTAGCTTTTAAATAAAAATCACATTTCTGGACTTTACTATGAGTTTGTGTGTTTTTTTGTGATTTCAGGTATTTTCTAACTCAAATTGAGGGACTTCAGCAAAAATCAGATTCAGAGATTGAAGAAGGACTGCAGATGCTATTGGATTCTGACCTCCCTGCAGTCAAACTGGATTTTCTGGAGCTACAAAACTTCAAATGGCAGGCTCTTAATTGCGTTGGAAAGTAGACATCCAGGGCTTTCCAGCAATATATAATAGTCCATACTTTGCCCGAGTTTAGATGACGCAAACTGGCGTTCAACGCCAGCTCCATGTTGCATTCTGGAGTTAAATGCCAGAAACAGGTTGCAAAGTGGAGTTAAACGCCAGAAACAGGTTACAAACTGGCGTTCAACTCCAAGAGAAGCCTCTACACGTGTGAAGCTCAATGCTCAGCCCAAGCACACACCAAGTGGGCCCAGAAGTGGATTTCTACATCATTTACTCATTTCTGTAAACCCTAGTAACTAGTTTAGCATAAATAGGACTTTTTACTATTGTATTTACATCCTTAGTTTTATCTTTGGATTATCTTTTGATCCTTTGATCACGTTTGGGGGCTGGCCATTCGGCCATGCCTGAACCTTCATCACTTATGTATTTTCAACGGTAGAGTTTCTACACACCATAGATTAAGGTGTGGAGCTCCGCTGTTCCTCATGAATTAATACAAAATACTATCGTTTTTCTATTCAATTCAAGCTTATTCCAATTCTAAGATATTCATTCGCACTTCAATATGAATGTGATGATTGTGACAGTCATCATCATCCCCAACCTATGAACGCATGCCTGACAACCACTACCGTTCTACCTTAGATTGAATGAGTATCTCTGGGATTCCTTAATCAGAATCTTCGTGGTATAAGTTAGAATCCATGGACGGCCATTCTTGAGATCCGGAAAGTCTAAACCTTGTCTGTGGTATTTCGAGTAGGATCTGTGAAGGGATGGCTATGACGAGCTTCAAACTCGCGAGTGCTGGGCGTAGTGACAGACGCAAAAGGATCAATGGATCCTATTCCAGTATGATCGAGAACCGACAGATGATTAGCCATGCAGTGACAGTGCATTAGACCATTTTAACTGAGAGGACAGGATGTAACCATTGACAACGGTGACGCCTAACATACAGCTTGCCATAGAAAGGAGTATGAATGATTGGATGAAGATAATAGGAAAGCAGAGGTTCAGGAGGAACAAGCATCTTCATACGCTTATTTGAAATTCTCACCAATGAATTACATAAGTATCTCTATCTTTAAATTCATGTTTTATTTATCTTTTAATTATTAAATCTCCATAATCAATTGACTCCGCCTGACTGAGATTTACAAGGTGACCACAGCTTGCTTCAAGCCAGCAATCTCCGTGGGATCGACCCTTACTCACGTAAGGTTTATTACTTGGACGACCCAGTGCACTTGCTGGTTAGTTGTGCGAAGTTGTGACAAAGAACTAAGATTATGAACATGCATATTGAGTTTTTAGCGCTGTTACCAAGGAATGGAACCGTCACGATTTCCGCGCACCAAGTTTTTGTAGCCGTTGCCGAGGATTGTTCGAGTTTGGACAACTGACGGTTCATCTTGTTGCTCAGATTAGGTAATTTTATTTTATTTTTAAGCTCTTTTATTTCTTACTTTCAAAAAAAAACAAAAAAACAAAAAAAAAATTATTCTATGTTCTTCAGAATTTTTAAGAATGAATTCTAGAGTTTCATGAAGCACGTTGAAGCCTAGCTGGCTGTAAAGCCATGTCTAATTCATTTGGACCGAGGCTTCCACTTATCAGCATATGAAGTTGGATGAAGTATCAGCTGTTGTATGTCTGATTTGTATCTGCTGAAGCTTGGCTGGCAATTGGCCATGTCTAGTGTTTTGGACCGGAGCTTTCACTGAAAGCTTGGCTGGCTAGTAAGCCATGTCTAATTCCTGGACCGAAGCTTTAGACTAACATTGCAGATTCCTGGAATTCTTATAAAAAAAATTTTTGAAATCCTTATTTTTCTTTTTCAAATTAATTTTTGAAAAATCCAAAAAAATTAATAAAATCATAAAAACCAAAAATTTTATGTTTCTTGTTTGAGTCTAGTGTCAATTTTTAAGTTTGGTGTCAAATTGCATGTTGTTATTTTTCTTGCATTTTCGAAAATTCATGCATTGCATTCTTCATGATCTTCAAGTTGTTCTTGGTAAGTCTTCTTGTTTAATCTTTAAAATTTCTTGTTTTGTGTCTTTTCTTATTTTTCATATGCATTTTCAATTTGTTAGTGTCTAAAAATTAAAAATCTTTAAGTTTGGTGTCTTGCATGTTTTTCTTTTCTTCAAAATTTTCAAAAATAAGTTCTTGGTGTTCATCTTGACATTCAAAGTGTTATTGGTGTTCATCTTGACATTCATAGTGTTCTTGCATGCATCATGTGTTTTGATCCAAAATTTTCATGCATTGAGTCTTTTTGATGTTTTTCTCTTTCATCATTAAAAATTCAAAAATAAAAAAATATCTTTCCCTTTTTCACTCATAAATTTTCGAAAATTTGAGTTGACTTTTTCAAAACTTTTTAAAATTTAGTTGTTTCTTATGAGTCAAATCAAATTTTCAATTTAAAAATTCTATCTTTTTCAAATCTTTTTCAAAAATCAAATATTTTTCATTTCTTCTTTCATATTTTCGAAAACTTTATGATTGATTTTCAAAATCTTTTTCTTATTTCTAATTCATATTTTCGAAATTAATGCTAACAATTAATGTGATTGATTCAAAATTTTTAAGTTTTTTACTTGCCTAGTAAGAAAGGTTCAATCTTTAAACTCTAGAATCATATCTTTTTAGTTTCTTGTTAGTCAAGCAATCAACTTTAATTTTCAAAATCAAATCTTTTTAAATTTCTTTTTCAAATCTTTTTCAAAATAAATTTCAATCACATTTTTTTCAAAATTAATTTCAAAATCTTTTCTAACTTCTTATCTTTTCAAAATTGATTTTCAAATCTTTTTCAACTAACCACTTAACTTTTTGATTGATTTTAAAAGTTTACTATTTCAATCATATCTTTTTCAAAACTATCTAACTAATTCTTTCTTTAATTTTCGAAAATCACCTTCATCTTTTTCAAAATTCCTTTTTAAATTAACTAATTATTTTAAATTTAATTTAATTTGATTTAATTTTTCCTTTCTTAATTTTCGAATTTTTTATTTTAATTCTAATTTAAAAACAAAAATACTTTTATTTTATTCTATCTAAATTTCGAAAATTCTTCTCCCTCACTTCCTTTTATTTATTTATTCATTTACTAACACTCCTCTTCATCCAAGAATTCGAACCTATTCCTCACCCTTGTTTGGATTCTCCTTCTTCTATTCATATCTTCTTCTACTCACATAAAGGAATCTCTATACTGTGACATAGAGGATTCCATATTTTCTGTTCTCTTCTTTTTCATATGAGCAGGAACAAAGACAAGAACATTCTTGTTGAAGCTGATCCTGAACCTGAAAGAACTCTAAAGAGGAAGCTAAGGGAAGCTAAAGCACAACTCTCTGGAGAAAATCTGACAGAAATTTTCGAAAAAGAAGGAGACATGGCCGAAAATAACAACAATGCAAGGAAGATGCTTGGTGACTTTACTGCACCTAATTCCAATTTACATGGAAGAAGCATCTCAATCCCTGCCACTGGAGCAAACAATTTTGAGCTTAAACCTCAATTAGTTTCTCTGATGTAACAGAACTGCAAGCTTCATGGACTTCCATCAAAAGATCTCTTTCAGTTCTTAACTAAATTTTTGCAGATCTATGATACTGTTAAGATCAATGGGGTTGATCCCGAGGTCTACAGGCTTATGCTTTTCCCGTTTTCTGTAAGAGACAGAGCTAGAATATGGTTGGACTCTCAACCTAAAGATAGCCTGAACTCTTGGGATAAGCTGGTCATGACTTTTTTAGCCAAATTCTTTCCTCCTCAAAAGCTTAGCAAGCTTAGAGTGGATGTTCAAACCTTCAAACAAAAAGAAGGTGAATCCCTCTATGAAGCTTGGGAGAGATACAAGGAACTGACCAAAAAGTGTCCTTCTGACATGCTTTCAGAATGGACCATCCTGGATATATTCTATGATGGTCTATCTGAATTATCTAAAATGTCATTGGACCATTCTGCAGGTGGATCCATTCACCTAAAGAAAATACCTGCAGAAGCTCAGGAACTCATTGACATGGTTGCAAATAACCAGTTCATGTACACTTCTGAAAGGAATCCTGTGAATAATGGGACGCCTCAAAAGAATGGAGCTCTTGAAATTGATACTCTGAATGCCATATTGGCTCAGAACAAAATATTGACTCAGCAAGTCAATATGATTTCTCAGAGTCTGAATGGATTGAAGGAATCATCCAACAGTACTAAAGAGGCATCTTCTGAAGAAGAAGCTTATGATCCTGAGAACCCTGCAATAGTAGAGGTGAATTACACGGGTGAACCCTATGGAAACACCTATAATCCCTCATAGAGAAATCATCCAAATTTCTCATGGAAGGATCAACAAAAGCCTCAACAAGGCTTTAATAATGGTGGAAGAAATAGGTTTAACAATAGCAAGCCTTTTCCATCATCCACTCAGCAATAGAATAAGAATTCTGAGCAGAATCCATCTAGCTTAGTGATGATTGGATTTTTGATGGTTTAGAATTTCACAAATGAATTCTCGTTGCAAGTATAGTTCCTAAACCAAACAATAATCCTTTCATACAAAAAGATTGTTTGTCACTAGTACAAACCCCTAAAATTTATAAACCGAAGTATTGGACCTCGGGTCGTTCTCCCTAGGAATTGTAATGAAGTGTCTTGTTATTGGTTGTGAATTATATTTGGGGTTTTTAAGCTTTTGGACAAGAAATATAAATGGCAAAGAAAATAAACTAACAACTAACAAAGCTCTTGGCAAGATATGAGAACTAGAAGTCCTATCCTAGTTATCCTTCTCAATTGTGATGAGAATTGTTCATTGCTACCACTTAGTTAACCCTTACTAAAGAAAGGAAAGTCAAGTGGATGAATTGACTTGAGCCACAAGTCCTAGCCAACTCCCAAAGAAAGACTAGCTTTAGTGCACTCCAAACCAATTAGCAATCTCTCCAATTATCAATCAACAAAGGAATTAGATAACTCAAGTGTCACTAATTACTCTACCTAGGCCAAGAGGAACAAAATCTAACTAATAGCTATAAGAGACATTTCATCAAAAACATAGAGTGCAATACAAGTGAACACATAAATTTGCAAGAATTAAAGAGAGATCTAACTACAAAGGCAAGAGGTCCACAATAGAAAACTAAATCAATCATGAAACAACAAAGAACTTACCAATTGCATTGAAGGAGAAATGTAGATCTACAAAAGAGAATTCACAAACTACAAACAAAGGAATTACATTAGAAGAAGAATCCTACAAGTGCAATAGAGGAGAGGAACGAAAATTAGAAGAGAGAATAAGCAGAAATAGATCTAGATCTAAGAACTAATCTAATCCTAATCCTAGAGAGAAGAGAGAGCTTCTCTCTCTAGAAACTAACTACAAAGCTAAACTAAACTAATTGGTAACTAACACATGTTTTCCTCTTCACTCCTTGGGTTAAATAGCATCAGAAATGAGTTGGATTGGGCCCACAAGGCTTTAGAATTCGTTGGCCACGTTTTGCTTTAAGTGAACTAGGTGGCAGCAACGGCACGTGCGCGTACTTTGCGCGTGCGCGCCACCATACGTGTAGCAACTATGGCAAATCTTATATCGTTTCGAAGCCCCGGATGTTAGCTTTCTAACCCAACTAGAACCGCATCATTTGAACCTTTGTAGCTCAAGTTATGGTCGTTTAAGTGCGAAGAGGTCGGCTTGACAGCTTTCCGGTTCTTTCATTTCTTCATGAGTTCTCCACCTTTTCATGCTTCTTTCTTCATTCCTTTGATCCAATCTTTGCCTTCTAAATATGAAATCACTTAGCAAACATATCAAGGCATCTAATGGAATCAAGGAGAATTAAATTTAGCTATTTTAAGACCTAAAAAGCATGTTTTCACTCTTAAGCACAATTAAAGGAGAATATACAAAACCATGCTATTTCATTGAATAAATGTGGGTAAAAGGTGATAAAATCCCCTAAATTCAATACAAGATAAACCGTCAAATTGGGGTTTGTCACTTAGCAAATATAGTCTATGATCTATCTAAGGCCACTGTAAGTTTCATGAATGAAACATGGTCCTCCATTAGGAATTTGGAGGCACAAGTGGGCCAGCTGAGTAAAAGAGTCACTGAAACTCCTCCTAGTACTCTCCCAAGCAATACAGAAGAAAATCCAAAGAGAGAGTGCAAGGCCATTGATTTAACCATCATGGCCGAACCTAGAAAGGAGGGGGAGGACGTGAATCCTAGTGAGGAAGACCTCCTGGGATGTCCAATGACCAATAAGGAGTTTCCCTTTGATGAACCAAAGGAATATGAGGCTCAATTAGAGACCATAGAGATTCCATTGAACCTCCTTCTGCCCTTCATGAGCTCTGATGAGTATTCTTTCTCTGAAGAGGATGAAGAAATTACTAAAGAGCAAGTTGCTAAGTACCTTGGTGCAATCATGAAGCTGAATGCCAAATTATTTGGTAATGAGACTTGGGAAGATGAACCTCCCTTGCTCACCAATGAACTAAATGCATTGGATAGGCAGAAATTACCTCAAAAGAAACAGGATTCTGATAAATTCTTAATACCCTGTACCATAGGCACCATGACCTTTGAGAAGGCTCTGTGTGACCTGGGGTCAGGAATAAACTTAATGCCACTTTCTGTAATGGAGAAACTTGGGATCTTTGAGGTGCAGGCTGCCAGAATCTCATTTGAGATGGCAGACAACTCAAGAAAATAGGCTTATGGACAAGTAGAGGACGTGTTAGTAAAGGTTGAAGGCCTTTACATCCCTGTTGATTTCATAATCCTAGACACTAGGAAGGAAGAGGATGAATCCATCATCCTTGGAAGACCCTTCCTAGCTACAGCAAGAGCTGTGATTAATGTGGACAGAGGAGAGTTGGTCCTCCAACTGAATGAGGACAACCTTGTGTTTAAGACTCAAGGATCTCCTTCTGTAACCATGGAGAGGAAGCATGAAAAGCTTCTCTCACTGCAGAATCAACCAAAGCCCCCACAGTCAAACTCTAAGTTTGGTATTGGGAGGTTCCAACAATGCTCTGATTATCTGTGAGGCTCTATGAGAGCTCACTGTCAAGCTATTGACATTAAAGAAGCGCCTGTTGGGAGGCAACCCAATGTTATCTAATTATATTTATTTATTTTCCATTGCTATTTTATGTTTTCTTTAGGTTGATGATCATGTGAAGTCACAAAAACTACTGAAAAATTAAAAACAGAATGAAAAACAGCATTGAAAACAGCACACCCTGGAGGAGAGCAGTTTGGCATTTAAACGCCAGAAACAAGCATCTGTCTGGCGTTAAACGCCAGAAACAAGCTACATTTGGGCGTTTAACACCAGAAACAGATAGCAGTCTGGTGTTAAACGCCAGGATTGCACAGCAAGGGCGTTTTACACGCCTAATTGGAGCAGGGATGTTAAGTTCTTGACCCCACTTGATCTGTGGACCCCACAGGATTGCCACTTTTTCTTCTCTCCTCTTCACACCTTTTCATAACTCTCTTCCCCAAATACCCTTCACCAATCACCTCAATCATTCTTTCCCATCACCTTTTCACCACTCACATCCATCCTCTCTTCCCCATAAACCCCACCTACCTTCAAAATTCAAACCAATTTCCCTCCCAAACCCAACCCTAATGGCCGAACCATACACCCCCTCCCTCCTATATAAACCCCTCACTCCTTCTTCATTTTCACACAACACAACCCTCTCTTCTTCCCCTTGGCCGAATACACCCCTCTCTCCCTCTCCTCCATTTCTCTTCTTCTCCTTCTTTCTTTCTTCTTTTGCTCGGGGATGAGCAAACATTTTAAGTTTGGTGTGGTAAAAGCATAGCTTTTTTTTTCATAACCATCAATGCCACCTAAGGCCAGAGAAACCTCTAGAAAGAGGAAAGGGAAGGCAATTGCTTCCACCTCTGAGTCATGGGAGATGGAGAGATTCATCTCAAAGGTCCATCAAGACCACTTCTATGAAGTTGTGGCCAAGAAGAAAGTGATCCCCGAGGTTCCTTTCAAGCTCAAAAAGAATGAGTATCCGGAGATCCAACTTGAGATCCAAAGAAGAGGGATTCATCTTCTTTTTGTCTGAAGGTTTGGACTTCCACTCTAAGCTTGCTCAATTTTTGAGGTGGAAAGAACTTTGCCAAGAAGGCATTGACTAGCTTTTCCCAAGAGTTCAGGCTTTCTTTAGGTTGTGAATCCAACCATGTTCTAGCTCTGTCTCTTACAGCAAAGGGAAAGAGTATAAGCTTGTAGACCTCGAGATCAACCCCATCGGTCTTGACAGTGTCACAGATTTGCAAGAATTCAGCTAAGAACTGATGAGGATCTTCCAATGGAAGTTCATGAAACTTGTAATTCTGTTGCATCAGAGAAACTAATTGAGGCTTAAGCTCAAAGTTGTTTGCTCCAATGGCAAGGATTGAGATGCTTCTGCCATAGAAGTCGAGAGTAGGTGCAGTAAAGTCACCAAGCACCTTCCTTGCATTGTTGGCATTGTTATTGTTTTCGGCTGCCATGACTTCTTCTTGTTTGAAAGTTTTTGTTAGGTCCTCTATAGAGAGTTGTACTTTAGCTTCTTTTAGCTTTCTCTTCAAGGTTCTTTCAGGTTCAGGATCAGCTTCAACAAGAATGCCCTTGTCCTTGCTCCTGCTCATATGAAAAGAGATGATAAGAAAATATGGGATTCTCTATGTCACAGTATAGAGATTCCTTGAGGTGTCAGAGGAAAATAAAAATAGAAGGATGAGGTAGAGAAGAGAGAATTCGAACTTATCAAGAGGGACAGAGTTCGAATTGCTGATAATGGAGAAGTGTTAGTCCTTTAAATAGAAGGATTTGGGAAGAGGGAAAGAATTTTCAAAATTAAAGTAAAAAGATTTTGAAATAATTAAAAAAAAATTTGAAAATTTGGTAAATGATTTTCGAAAACTAAGATTGGGAAAGAAATTAAGTAATTTTTGGAAAAGATTTTGAAATTAGAAATAAAAAAGATATGATTGAAAATTAATTTTGAAAAGATGTGATTGAAAAGATATGATTGAGAATATATGATTGAGAATCAAATTAAAAAGAGAAATTTTTAAAATTAAAGTTGATTACTTGACTAACAGGAAATTAAAAGATATGATTCTAGAATTAAAATTTGATCCTTTCTTAATAGGTAAGTAACAACTTGAAAATTTTGAATTAAATCATTAATTGTAGCAAGGATTTTCAAAAATAGTAATAAATAAAAAATGGAAGAAGTTGATTTTGAAAGGATATGATTGAAAAGATATGATTTGAAAAAGATTTGATTTTGAAAAATTATGAAAATTTGAAAAAGATTTGAATTAAAAACAAAATCTTCCCTCTAGTGTCCTCCTGGCGTTTAACGCCCAAAATGCTACCTTTTTGGGCGTTTAACGCCCAGCCAGGTACCCTGGCAGGCGTTTAAACGCCAGTTTTCCTTCTTCACTGGGCGTTTTGAACGCCCATCCTTTTCTCTGTAATTCCTCTGCTGCATGTTCTGAATTTTCAATTCTCTGTATTATTGACTTGAAAAGACACAATTTTAAATTTTTTTTTTTGAATTTTTAATGATGAGAAATAATTAAAATGTAACTAATCATTGGAAACTAAGATTAAACAAACAATGCATGCAAGACACCAAACTTAGAAGTTTGTATACTAAGGACTATAACAAATTGAAAATGCATATAAGAAACAACAAAAGACACAAAACAAGAGAAATTAAAGATCAGAGCAAGGAAATCATGAAGAATAACTTGAAGATCAATGAAGAACATAATGCACATGCAAGAAAAATAAAGACATGCAGGACACCAAACTTAAAATTAGACGCTAGACTCAAACAAGAAACATAAAATATTTTTTATTTTAAGATTTTATAATTTTTTTTTGTGATTTTTCGAAAATTATTTGGAAAAGAAAATAAAGAGATTCAAAATTTTTAATAAGAATTCCAGGAATCATGCAATGTTAGTCTAAAACTCCGGTCCAGGAATTAGACATGACTTACTAGCCAGCCAAGCTTTCAGTGAAAGCTTCGGTCCAAAATACTAGACATGGCCAATGGCCAGCCAAGCTTTAGCAAATCATTACGTTCAACAGCAAGATTGATAGAAATCAACAAGCCCTTGTGATGATAAGTTGAAACCTCGGTCCAAAAGATTAGACATGGCTTCACAGCCAGCCAGACTTCAACAAATCATCTTGAAACTCTAGAATTCATTCTTAAAAGTTCTGAAGAACAAAATAGAAATAAAATTTTTTTTGAATTTTACAAAAATTAAGAGGTAAAAAGCTTAAACATAAAATAAAATTACCTAATCTGAGCAACAAGATGAACCGTCAGTTGTCCAAACTCGAACAATCCCCGGCAACGGCGCCAAAAACTTGGTGCACAAAATTGTGATCATCAATGGTGCCAACATCTTGATACGCACAATTGTAATCTCAACTCTTTGTCACAACTCCGCACAAATAACCAGCAAGTGCACTGGGTCGTCCAAGTAATAAACCTTACGTGAGTAAGGGTCGATCCCACGGAGATTGTCGGCTTGAAGCAAGCTATGGTCATCTTGTAAATCTCAGTCAGGCGGATTCAAACGGTTATGGAGAATTGATAATTAAAATATGAATAAAACATAAAATAGGATAGAGATACTTATGTAATTCATTGGTGAGAATTTCAGATAAGCGTATGAAGATGCTTTGTTCCTTCTGAACCTCTGCTTTCCTATTGCCTTCTTCCAATCATTCATACTCCTTTCCATGGCAAGCTGTATGTTGGGTTTCACCGTTGTCAATGGCTACCTCCTGTCCTCTCAGTGAAAATGTTCCAAATGCGCTATCACCGCACGGCTAATCAGCTGTTGGTTCTCGATCATGTTGGAATAGGATCCATTGATCCTTTTGCGTCTGTCACTACGCCCAACACTCGCGAGTTTGAAGCTCGTCATAGTCATCCCTTCCCAGATCCTACTCGGAATACCACAGACAAGGTTTAGACTTTTCGGATCTCAGGAATGGCCGCCAATTGATTCTAGCCTATACCACGAAGGTTCTAATCTTAGATTAGAAACACAAGAGATACACATTCAAGCTTGTTTGCATGTAGAACGGAAGTGGATGTCAGGCACGCATTCATAGGTGAGAATGATGATGAGTGTCACAGATCATCAGATTTTTCAGGTTGAAGAACTAGTGTATATCTTAGAGAAGAAGTAGGCATGAATTGAATAGAAAAACAATAGTACTTTGCATTAATTCATGAGGAACAGCAGAGCTCCACACCTTAATCTATGGTGTGTAGAAACTCCACCGTTGAAAATACAAAAGTGATAATGGTGATCATTGGCTTCGAGTAAATGATCAAGTGTGTAAAAGATCAAAAGTATGATCAAGTGTGTAAAAGTCTCTAAAATACAATAGCAAAAGGTCTTATTTGTAGAAAACTAGTAACCTATGGTTTACAAAAATGAGTAAATGATGCAGAATCCACTTCCGAGCCCACTTGGTGTGTGCTTGGGCTGAGCATTGAAGCTTTCATGTGTAGAGGCTTTTCTTGGAGTTAAACGCCAGCTTTTGTGCCAGATTGGGCGTTTAACTCCAGCTTTTATGCCAGTTCTGGCGTTTTGACGCCAGAATTTCTATGCTGACTTGGAACTCCTGTTTGGGCCATCAAATCTCGGGCAAAGTATGAACTATTATATATTGCTGGAAAGCCCAGGATGTCTACTTTCCAACGCAATTAAGAGCGTGCCAATTGAGCTTTTGTAGCTCCAGAAAATCCACTTCGAGTGCAGGGAGGTCAGAATCCAACAGCATCTGCAGTCCTTTTTCAGCCTCTGAATCAGATTTTTGCTCAGGTCCCTCAATTTCAGTCAGAAAATACCTAAAATCACAGAAAAATACACAAACTCATAGTAAAGTCCATAAATATGATTTTTATTTAAAAACTAATAAAAACATAATAAAACTAACTAAAATATACTAAAAACAATGCCAAAAAGCGTATAAATTATCCGCTCATCAGCGCTCGCACAACAGCGTGCGGGCACTGCGGATAGAAGAGGTATCGCAGCCGGTGCGGACGCAAGAGGTTATGTGCAAATGCACAGATGGAAAGAAGGGGTTACATTCAGACGCACAAGGGATGCGTGTGCTGCGACTAGGTTGCCAAGGTCTGTGCGGGCCCACATATCTTTGCACGCGCAAAGGTGGCTCTTCCCCCTTTTTTATGACAAAGTGAAGTGTGCATTCACATGCAGGGTGTGCGTACGCACAGGGGGAAAAGATGGGATGTATACACACGCACAAGCCATGCGCGTGCCGTGAACAGAGGGAGTGTTTAGGGGTGTGCGTGCGCACATTGCTATGCGTGCGCACAGGGACGGAAAAACAGGGGTACTGTGCGCTCGCACAAGGCTGTGCGGACGCACAGGACTTTGTTCCTACAACAAAAGTTTTGCCTCTAAGGCATCAAACTTGATGTTCAAAACAGGTTTTCAAGTCCCAAAACATCATAAAACTCCCAAAAACACATTATTTCACTAAAATTACCCAACAAACTTCAAAATAAAACTAACTAACCAAGCAAAATAACCAATTATTCATGAAACAAAAGCTAAAAGAGAGAAAGTTAGAAGGATATTACCATGGTGGGGTGTCTCTGACGATCGGATTTCTGCTAGTAAAGATATTTTCATAAAAGTAATCGCGTTGTAGAAATTTTCCAACAGAGAATCCTTTCGTACAAAAGTTTTGGTTGTCACAAGTAACAAAACCCAATAAAATTTATAACCGAAGTATTGAAACCTCGGGTCGTCTTCTCAAGGAATTGCAGGGAGGTATGATTTATTATTGGTTATGTAAAAAGATATGTTTTTGGGTTTTTGAAGTAGGGAACAAGGAGAATAAATTAGTAATAAAGTAAATTAATAATAATAATAACTCTTGGCAAGGTATGAGAACTGGAAATCCCATCCTAGTTATCAGGTGTGATGAGAATTGGATTTTAATCCCACTTAGTTAACCCTTACTAAATAAAGAAAAGTCAAGTGGACTAATTAAATTGATCCTCAAGTCCTAGTCAACTCCTGTGGAAAGACTAGCTTTAGAGCGATTCGAATAATCAATTAGCAACTCCAATTTCAATCCACAGCTGAGTTTGATAACTCAAGTGTTACCAATTAATCAACCAAAGCCAAAAGGGAAGAAAATCTACTCGAATGAAAATAATTTGGATAAATCGAAAACATCAATAACATAAATAGAATAAAAAATGATCTTATATCTGAAATACCTCAATTTATATTAATTAAGAAAATCCTAACATGAATAGTTCATAAGCCAAATTGAAAAGATAAATAACAATTAAAGTAATAGAATAGATAAAAGTAGAAAATAAATTAAAGGAATATTGAACTGGCATTGAAGTAATAATCATAAAATAAAAGGAATCCTAATCCTAAAACCTAAGAGAGAGGAGAGAGCCTCTCTTTCTAAAAAACTACATCAAAAACCTAAAATTATGTATTTTCAAGTTGTAAAAATGTCTCTTCTGTTGTCCTTTGATTCCTCTATTCTCTGGCTTATATTCTGTGTTTCTGGATTTAGAATTGGGCCGAAAAAGGGTCCAGAAATCACTGGGAGCGTTTTCTGCAGATTCCTGTACGTGGCGTCCGTCACGCGTACGCGTGGGTCACGCGTTCGCGTGGTTTGGAGTTTTCCTGGTCACGCGTACGCGTCATTTTCGTTCTGCTCAAGGCACGCGTCCGCATTAGTCACACATTCGCGTCGATGCTATTTCACGCTAGGCACGCGTCCGCGTCATCCATGCGTTCGCGTCGCTGCCTTTTCTTCAAAACTCCATTTTTGTGCTTTCCTTCCATTTTTGTATGTTTCCTTTCTGTCCTTTAAGCCATTCCTGCCCTATGAGACCTGAAAATACTTAACACACAAATCACGGCATCGAATGGTAATAAAGGATAATTAAAATTAATACTTTTAAAGCATAGGAAACATGTTTTCACACTTTATCACATAATAAGAAAGGAAAAATAAAATCGTGCAATTCATATGAATAAGTGGGTGAAGAATTGATAAAAACACTCAAATTGAGCACACGATAAATCATAAAATATGGGTTTATCAGTCTCCCACCTATCACTTTGGTTTAAAGTCCTTAAGTTGGACTTGGTGAGGAGATCCTTGTTAGGGCGGCTTATGTTTCCACTCCTCCTTGAATCTCCAACCAAGTTTTCTCTTGATTTGACCTCCGGGGTCCCAAATGAATTGTCTCAAACTCTTAAGAGACTTCAAGCTATCAACTAGGATCCATAAGTGTTGATTCTTGAAATTAATACCCGGATCCCGTACTTGAGTTCCTCTATCACCATTGACATGCTTGTGCACTCCCCGAAATCCACTAAAGTTTTTCTCGCACCAAAATTGAGCTCCAAATGTTGATTTGGCTTCCTTGATGAACTTTCCATTTCTTTGCCAATTAACATTCTTCTCTCCACCATCCACTACTCCAAAAAAGGTTTAAAGTTGACAATCCGTCTCCAAGACGGCATATTGATGTGGGCCTAGAAAGCTTGTTGAAAAAGCCTTTACCCGCTCAATTCGTTTTTGCACAACTATCTTTAATTCTTGGTGAATAGAATCTTCCTCAACCTCCTCTAAACCTTCCTAATCATCACTCAAGTCAAGAATTGGAGGTTGTGTAAAGTCCACATCAACATCTCCTTCCAAATCCAATAAGGGAGGCTCATGAAGGTCATTGGCAGGGTTGACTAAGTTGGACAAAAAATCTTGAATGATGGAATCCTCTTTATCACTTTCCCACAATTCTTCATTTGTTTCCTCTTGTGCTTCATGTTGTGACTAGCTATCTTCCAATTGATTTTGTAATTCTTCGCTCACTCCACACTTTTCACTTGGTTCTACAAATTTATCCACTAGAATTTCTTGGTCATGGCATGAACGCAATGAGGCTAACCGGTCAAGAGTTTCTGCTATTGTTGACATGACTTGTTCTTGCTTCTTCCGGAACTCTTTTTGTTCTTGAATGAGCATGAAAAGTACTTCTTGTGTGGCTTGATCCATATGTGAAGATGAAGATTAAGGTGATAAAAGTTGACAATCAAACTCATGAGGGTAAGGGTTTTGTATGTAGTGAGGTGATGGTGTATAGAATTGGTGGCTAGAAAGGTAAATGTTTGGGTTCTATTGGGGTGCATTGTGGTAATGGTGTGAAAAAGTCATAAAGAAAATATAAACAAAAACTTACTAACAAAAGCAAACAAACAACCAAAAAGTACTATTTACACTATTAACATATTCACAACAACCAAAAGATATAACACCGTTTGCATCCCCGGCAATGGCGCCAAATTTGATGAAAGATTTATTGTATGGTTTGGAATCAATCAAAACAAGAATCAATTCTTTGGTAGCATAGTCCAAACCAACAATGAATTCCCTAATCAAATGTTTAATTCAAATTAAAACATATTACTGAGAGTAGTTAAACCTCGGGTCGTTCTTCCCTAGGATGCAATTGGAATGTTACGCTTTCGGTTGTAGAGGACAAAAAAAGGATTTTGTAATCAAAGAATAAAATATTAAAAGAACTAAGCAGTCAAAGAACTAAGGAATGAGCAAAATTGTGAATTAATGCAAGTAAAGAGAAAGATGAGATCAAAACTAGTAAAAATGCTATAAATGCAATAAACAGATTTGACTTGGGAATAAGAAGATCCAAGGAATCCTATCATCGTCATAACCACAACGATGATAATTATGATGAGTCAATCTCGCCTAGTTAACCCCAAGCATTGAGGAGTAAGTGAAGCAAGCATAATTGACCTTAATCCATAAGTCCTAGCTAACTTACCAAACTAGTTGATAAAAAGCTAGCGTCAATGGAAAGAAGAGTAAACTAACTACTCAAGAATTACCACTAAATGTCGGACATCATGACTCTAGTATCCTAGGAACTCAAACCACAAGCCAAGGTAGGAAAATCTACTCAAAATCTAAAATTGGCATTTTCACAAACACCTTGTGTGCATAAAGTAGAACATGGAAAATTGCAAAGTAAAATAGAAAACTATAACCAACTATCAACAATATCAATAAGAGACAAGCAATTAAACATAAAGGAAGCATGAAACATAAAATTCATTGATCAAAACTTCAAGAAACACAAAATTGAAAATATGAACAAGTAACTTGAACCAAAAGGAAATGAAAGTAAAAGTGCTATATTTAAAGAGAAAATTGAGAGTACTTACAATTAAAGGAGCAAAATCCAAAAGAAAAGCTTGCTATAAAATGCTACAATAGAAATGGAATTGAAATCCTAAGAGAGCAATGCTACACTACTCCTACTCCTACTCCTAATTACTCCCTAAAACTATCTAAGTGAGCTCTAAGTCTTAATGCCTTCATATGTGTTGAATTCCTCTTCATATAGCATCCAAAATCAGTATCCAAGCCTTCCAAAATGGGCCAAGAGGCCTCAAAAATCGCAAAGCACGTGTTTCATTAATGCAACCACGTGCAGAGACCTGTGCGTACGCACAGATGTATGCGTCTGCACACATGGCTGAAAGTTGACCTGAAGAAAATCATGATCGGGCTAGCGGACCCAAAG
Organism: Arachis hypogaea; assembly: GCF_003086295.3. Classification (NCBI taxonomy): domain Eukaryota; kingdom Viridiplantae; phylum Streptophyta; class Magnoliopsida; order Fabales; family Fabaceae; genus Arachis; species Arachis hypogaea. Next base: position 92,693,749 of record NC_092049.1, on the reverse strand, counting down.
CTATGGAACTTGGGTGTGGATATTTTGTCGAAATGGAATGGCCTCACCTTACTGTTTTCTTAAAAAATAAACGAAATTTTCGTAAATGGTGGATATTTCTAAATAAAAAAAGTATGTCCTAAGCTTTAGCTTTTAATCCGCATATTTTTACCCTTCGTAATTCTTCCTCAGCCAGGCTTGTGCAGAATAGCAGAACAAGTAAAGTATTTGTAGCATAGCAAAAATGCCTTCCTCGTCAGTAATATGTTTGCTCGTGGCAATTGTAGCCTATTGGGAGAATTGATGACTGCATCAAAAATGCACTTGCTATTGCTAATACTAGTACATCGGAGAATTCTGAATTGGTTAGTTTAAATAGTCTCGGACTGTGAAACAAGGGAGTATCCCGAACCTACACGTACGCACGGGTGCTTGTGCGCACGCACACATGGAAATTCTTTCTTGTGTGTATGCACGCTTACTTTTGCGCACACACACTTCGCTATGTGTGCTTTTCCTTGTTTTCTTCATGTTTTCTCCCTTGTACATGCTTTCTTCTACTTTTGGCTATCCATTCTTGCCTCTAAGGCCTGAAATCACTCAGTGAACATGTCATGGCATCAAATAGAATAAAAGTGGAATTAAATTGCTCATATTAAGCACAAAATTACATGTTTTCACATTTAGAATCAAATTGGGGACAAAACACAAAAGTATGCTATTTTGGCGCTTAAGTGTGAGTTCATGTGCTAGAATCTATCCAAATTGTGTCAAAATATACCATCAAATACAGACTAATCACTCGGATCCGGTAATGAACACGTCATTCAATAAAAGAAACATAGAGCTCATGGCAACAAAATATATTAAGCAAAATAACTAATAAATACTACTAATAACCAACTAACACACAAATAAAAGATGCAATTATTCAAATATGAACATATTTACACCAACCAATAACATAGCACACATATGCAAATCCCAGTAACGGCGCCAAAACTTGACAAGCGGATAAATGTCGGTCAAGAATTACCAAAAAGTTATCTTCCGAATCAAGTCGCACAGTATAGTCTCAACTGACGAGATTTTCACTAGTCAAAGTTAAAATGAGTGTCACAAATAAAACCAATAACCGAGAGTAGAATCCCAGGTCGTTTTTCTTAGGAGTTGACACAAAATGCAATTATTGGTTAGGATTTCCTGGAGATTTTCGAAGTTGAGAACAAGAAATATAAATAACTAGAAATTAGAGAAATAGATAACTAGCAAGAGTTGATAATTAATCAATATAAAAAGTCTTGGTTAGGGGTGAGAATCGGAATTTCTATCCTCATTATCTTTCCCAAGTGTGATGATAAAGGCTCATTGCTCTCACTTAGTTATCCTCTAACAATTGAAGAAAAGTTAAGTGAACTCAATTAACTTTAGCTCACATGTCCTAGTCACTTCATGGAGAGAGACTAGAGTTGGTGAGGTTCAAGCTAATTAGCAATTTTCAATTACCAATCAATACTTAAGTATAACAACTCAAGAGGCTCCAATTACTCAACCCCAAACCAGGGAAGAAAATCTACTCCATGATCATGGATGAAATTTTCTCAAACAGTTGGTGAGCAACGATAAAAGACATGATGAAAGCTAGAAAACAATCCAATTCAAGCTACCACTAACAATAATCAACAATAACAAAACAAGCAATAACAATGGATATGGAAATAACTCAATGCATTAACAAAATTCAAAATTAACAAGATCCAAATATGAGTTCAAGATAACCAAACTGGAAAGAGTACTAAAGGAATCAAAGAAGAAAACTATGAGGAAAATAACTAGAAATGAAGGTAGCAATAGCTTCTCTCAATATCCAATTGAAAGTAAACTAAGAAAACCAAAACCCTAGAGAGAAGTAGGAGTTTCTCCCACTAGAATTCAAAAACTAAAGCAAAACTAAAACTAAAGTGAAGTGTGTCTATTCCAGCTCTATTCTCAGCGTATTGTCTTTATTTTCATGCTTAAATCTGGGCCAAATATCAGTCCAGAAATTGCCCCCAGCGTATTCCCTTATTTGTAGCACATGATGCTCGTCACGTGTACGCGTCAGCCACGCGTACGTGATAAACTACTATTTCATGGTTTATCTTGTGCTTAATTGAATGGATTTTATCAACTCTTTACCCACTTATTCATATTAATTGCATGGTTTTACTTTTCCTTCCTTATTATGTGATGTATGTGAAAAACATGTTTCCTATGCTTAAAAATAATTATTTTGATTACCCTTTATTTTCATTCGATGCCGTGATTTGTGTGTTGAGTAGTTTCAGATCTTCTAAGGCAGGAATGACTTAAAGGATGGAAAGGAAACATACAAAAATGGAAGGAAAGCACAAAACAGAGTTTTTGAAGAAACTGGCAGCCACACGATCGCATGGGCGACGCGGCCGTATGCCAGCTGATGAGCGGATAATTTATACGCTTTTTGGCATTGTTTTTAGTATGTTTTTAGTAGGATCTAGTTACTTTTAGGGATGTTTTTAGTAGTTTTTATGTTAAATTCACATTTCTAGACTTTACTATGAGTTTGTGTGTTTTTCTGTGATTTCAAGTATTTTCTGGCTGAAATTGAGGGACTTGAGCAAAAATCAGATTCAGAGGTTGAAGAAGGATTGCTGATGCTGTTGGATTCTGACCTTTCTGCACTCAAAGTCGATTTTCGTGAGCTACAGAACCCCAAATGGCACGCTTCCAATTGCGTTGGAAAGTAGACATTCAGGGCTTTCCAGAAATATATAATAGTCCATACTTTGAATAAGGATTGATTACGTAAACTGGCGTTCAACGCCAGTTCCATGCTGCAGTCTGGCGTCCAGTGCCAGAAACAAGTTGCAAAGTGGAGTTCAACGCCAGAAACACGTTACAAACTGGCATTCAACTTCAAGAAAGACTTCTCCACGTGTAAACTTCAAGCTCAACCCAAGCACACACCAAGTGGGCCCTGGAAGTGGAATTCTGCATCATTTACTCATTTCTGTAAACCCTAGTAACTAGTTTAGTATAAATAGGACTTTTTACTATTGAGTTTTCATCTTTAGTTTCATCTTTAGATCACGTTTGGGGGCTGGCCATTCGGCCATGCCTGAACCTTTTACTTATGTATTTTTCCACGGTAGAGTTTCTACACACCATAGATTAAGGTGTGGAGCTCTGCTGTTCCTCAAAGATTAATGCAAAGTACTACTGTTTTTCTATTCAATTCAACTTATTCCGCTTCTAAGATATTCATTCGCACTTCAACATGAATGTGATGATCATGACAAAGTCATCATCATTCCCCTATGAATGCGTGCCTGACAACCACTTCCGTTCTACCTTTGATTGAATGGATATCTCTTGGATATCTAATACAGGGGACCGAGTCCGAGTTATTAGCGTCTTCGTGGTATAAGTTAGAACCCATGGATGGCCATTCCTGAGATCCGGAAAGTCTAAAACTTGTCTGTGGTATTCCGAGTAGGATCTGGGAAGGGATGGCTGTGACGAGCTTCAAACTTGCGAGTGCTGGGCGTAGTGACAGACGCAAAAGGATAGTAAATCCTATTCCGGTATGATCGAGAACCGACAGATGATTAGCCATGCAGTGACAGCGCATTGGACCATTTTCACATGAGGATGGGATGTAGCCATTGACAACGGTGATGCCCTACATAAAGCTTGCCATGGAAAGGAGTAGGATTGATTAGATGAAGACAGCAGAAAAGCAGAGATCAGAGGAACGAAAGCATCTCTATACGCTTATCTGAAATTCTCACCAATGAATTACATAAGTACCACTATCCTATTTTATATTTTATTTAATTTTCATGCACTATAATTTCTTAAAACTCTTTGAATCCGCCTAACTGAGATTTACAAGGTGACCATAGCTTGCTTCAAGCCGACAATCTCCGTGGGATCGACCCTTACTCACGTAAGGTTTATTACTTGGACGACCCAGTGCACTTGCTGGTTAGTTGTACGAAGTTGTGAAACAGATATAAGATCATGAACGTGCATATTGAGTTTTTAGCGCCGTTACCAAGGAATGGAATGATCACGATTTCGCACACCAAGTTTTTGGCACCGTTGCCGGGGATTGTTCGAGTTTGGACAACTGACGGTTCATCTTGTTGCTCAGATTAGGTAATTTTCTGTTTCGTTTTATTTTCAAAAAAAAATTGTTTTCAAAAATCTTTCAAAAAAAAATTTTCCCTTTGTTTTCGAAAATTAATTTAAAATTTTTAAGAATGAATTCTAAAGTTTCAAATTGGTATGCTGAAGTTTGGCTGGCCATCAAGCTTTAGACTAACCCGGTATGATTCCTAGAATCTTGATTGAGGACTTTGAATTCATTGCTTCCTTTTCCCTATAGGTTTTCAAAAAAAATAAAAATATACAAAAATCCAAAAAAAATTAATAAAATCATAAAATCAAAAATATTTTTGATGTTTCTTGTTTGAGTCTAGAGTCAATTTTTAAGTTTGGTGTCAATTGCATTTTTTCTAAAAATTTATGCATTTTTCGAAAATTCATGCATTCATAGTGTTCTTCATGATCTTCAAGTTGTTCTTGGTAAGTCTTCTTGTTTGATCTTCATATTTTCTTGTTTTGTGTCTTTTCTAGTTTTTCATATGCATTTTTAATTTGTTAGTATCTAATTATTGAAAATTTCTAAGTTTGGTGTCTTGCATGTTTTTCTTTTCTTAAAAATTTTCAAAAAAGTTCTTGATGTTCATCTTGACATTCAAAGTGTTCTTGGTGTTCATCTTGACATTCATAGTGTTCTTGCATGCATCAAATGTTTTAATCCAAAATTTTCATGCATTGAGTCAATTTTGTGTTTTTCTCTTTCTTCATTAAAAATTCAAAAATATCTTTCCCTTTTTCTTCTCATCAAATTCGAAAATTTGAGTTGACTTTTTCAAAAATTTTTTAAAATCAAGTTGTTTCTTATGAGTCAAATCAAATTTTCAATTTAAAAATTCTATCTTTTGCAAATCTTTTTCAAAAATCAAATCTTTTTCTTATTTTATTTCTTAATTTTCAAAATCTTCACTAACATTTAATATGATTGATTGAAAAATTTCAAGTTGTTACTTGCTTATTAAGAAAGATTCAATCTTTAAACTCTAGAATCATATCTTTTTAGTTTCTTATTAGTCAAGTAATCAACTTTAGTTTTCAAAATCAAATCTTTTTAATTTTCTTTTCAAATCTTTTTCAAATTAAAATTTCAATCATATCTTTTTCAAATTCAATTTCAAAATCTTTTCTAACTTCTTATCTTTTAAAATTGATTTTCAAATCTTATCTTTTTGTTTCAATCATATCTTTTTCAAAAAAAATTTCGAAACTTTTTCAATCAATCTTATCTTTTTGTTTCAATCATATCTTTTTCAAAACTACCTAACTAATCCTCTCTCTCTTATTTTCGAAAATTCCCTCTCCCCTTTTTCAAAATTTCTTTTTAATTAATTAATTATTTTAAATTTTAATTTGAATTTTATTCTTCCTTTAATTTTCGAAAATCATCAACTCCTTTTTAAAATTTATTTTCGAAATCTAACTTTCAAATTTAATTTTTATTTTAATTAAATTTCGAAGTTCTCTCTCTCATCTCCTTCTATTTATTTATTCATCTACTAACACTTCTCTTCCATCCAAAAATTCGAACACCACCTCCCTCTCTGTGTTCGAGTTTTCCCTCTTCTCTTCTTTACATTACATTCTTTTCTTCTTCTACTCACACAAAGGAATCTCTATACTGTGACATAGAGGATTCCATATTTTCTTTGTTATTCCCTTCTTTGTCATATGAGCAGGAGCAAAGACAAGAACATTCTTGTTGAAGCAGATCCTGAACCTGAAAGGACTCTGAAAATGAAACTAAGAGAAGTTAAAATACGACAATCCAGAGACAACCTTACAGGAATTTTTGAACAAGAAGAGGAGATGGCAGCCAAAAATAATAATAATAATTAAAGGAGGATGCTTGGTGACTTTACTGTACCTAATTCCAATTTACATGGAAGAAGCATCTCCATTTCTGCCATTGGAGCAAACAATTTTGAGCTGAAATCTCAATTAGTTTCTCTGATGCAATAGAACTGCAAGTTTTATGGACTTCCATCTGAAGATCCTTTTCAGTTCTTAACTGAGTTCTTGCAAATCTGTGATACTGTTAAGACCAATGGGGTTGATCCCGAGGTCTACAGGCTTATGCTTTTCCCGTTTGCTGTAAGAGACAGAGCTAGAGTGTGGTTGGACTCTCAACCCAAAGATAGCCTGAACTCTTGGGATAAGCTGGTGACGGTTTTCTTAGCCAAGTTCTTTTCTCCTCAAAAGCTGAGCAAGCTTAGAGTGGATGTTCAAACCTTCAGACAGAAAGAAGGTGAATCCCTCTATGAAGCTTGGGAGAGATATAAGCAACTGACCAAAAAGTGTCCTTCTGACATGATTTCAGAATGGACCATCCTGGATATATTCTATGATGGTCTGTCTGAATTAGCTAAGATGTCATTGGATAATTCTGCAGGTGGATCCATTCACCTAAAGAAAACGCCTGCAGAAGCTCAGAAACTCATTGATATGGTTGCTAATAACCAGTTCATGTACACTTCTAAGAGGAATCCTATGAGTAATACGACGCCTCAGAAGAAGGGAGTTCTTGAAATTGATACTCTGAATGCCATATTGGCTCAAAATAAAATATTGACTCAGCAAGTCAATATGATTTCTCAGAGTCTGAATGGAATGCAAGCTGCATCTAACAGTACTCAAGAGGCATCTTCTGAGGAAGAAGCTTATGATCCTGAGAACCCTGCAATAGCAGAGGTGAATTACATGGGTGAACCCTATGGAAACACCTATAATCCCTCAGAGAGAAATCACCCAAATCTCTCATGGAAGGATCAACAAAAGCCTCAACAAGGTTTTAATAATGGTGGAAGAAATAGGTTTAACAATAGCAAGACTTTTCCATCATCTACTCAGCAACAGACAGAGAATTCTGAGCAAAAGCCATCTAGCTTAGCAAATATAGTCTCTGATCTACCTAAGGCCACTCTAAGTTTCATGAATGAAACAAGATCCTCCATTAGAAATCTGGAAGCACAAGTGGGCCAGCTGAGTAAAAGGATCACTGAAACCCCTCCTAGTACTCTCCCAAGCAATACAGAAGAAAATCCAAAAGGAGAGTGCAAGGCCATTAAAATGACCATCATGGCCGAAACCACAAAAGAGGAGGAGGACGTGAATCCCAGTGAGGAAGACCTCCTGGGACGTCCAGAGATCAATAAGGAGTTTCCCTCTGAGGAACCAAAGGACTCTGAGGCTCATCTAGAGACCATAGAGATTCCATTAAACCTCCTTATGCCATTCATGAGCTCTGATGAGTATTCTTCTTCTGAAGAGAATGAAGATGTTACTGAAGAGCAAGTTGCCAAGTACATTGGTTCTATCATGAAGCTGAATGCCAAATTATTTGGTAATGAGACTTGGGAAGATGAACCTCCCTTGCTCACCAATGAACTGAGTGATCTGGATCAACTGAGATTGCCTCAGAAGAAACAGGATCATGGAAAGTTCTTAATACCTTGTACCATAGGCACCATGACCTTTGAAAAGGCTCTATGTGACCTTGGGTCAGGGATAAACCTCATGCCCCTCTCTGTAATGGAGAAACTGGAATCTTTGAGGTGCAAGCTGCCAATTTCTCATTAGAGATGGCAGACAAATCTATGAAAATGGCTTATGGACTAGTAGAGGACGTGATAGTAAAGGTTGAAGGCCTTTACATCCCTGCTGATTTCATAATCCTAGACACTGGGAAGGATGAGGATGAATCCATCATCCTTGGAAGACCCTTCCTAGCCACAGCAAGAGCTGTGATTGATGTAGACAGAGGAGAATGATCCTTCAACTGAATAAGGACAACCTTGTGTTTAAAACTTAAGAATCTCCTTCTGTAACAATGGAGAGGAAGCATAGAAAGCTTCTCTCAGTACAAAGTCAACTAAAGCCCCCACAGTCAAACTCTAAGTTTGGTGTTGGGAGGCCTCAGCCAAACTCTAAGTTTGGTGTTGAACTCCCATATCCAAACTCTAAGTTTGGTGTTGGGAGTCTATAAAATTGACCTGATCACCTGTGTGGCTCCATGAGAGCCCACTGTCAAGCTATTAACATTAAAGAAGTGCTTGTTAGGAGGCAACCCAATTTTTATTTATCTAATTTTATTTTTATTGTTCTTTCATGTTTTATTAGGTTCATGATCATGTGGAGTCACAAAATAAATACAAAAATTAAAAACAGAATAAAAAATAGCAGAAGAAAAATCACACCCTGGAGGAAGGACTCACTGGCGTTTAAATGCCAGTAAGGAGCATCTGGCTGGCGTTCAACGCCAGAACAGAGCATAGAACTGGCGCTGAACGCCAGAAACAAGCATAGAATTGGCGTTCAACGCCAGAAACATGCTGCACATGGGCGTTGAACGCCCAGAACAAGCATCACTTCGGCGTCTAAATGCCAGAAATGCATGCAAAGGCATTTTACATGCCTAATTGGTGCAGGAATGTAAATCCTTGACACCTCAGGATCTGTGGATCCCACAAGATCCCCACATACCTCCACTCACCTTCCCTCCTCATAATCCTATATCACCCTCTCTCTCTCTCCATTCACAGTCATCCCTTCTGTTTTCCATTCACCACTCACATCCATACACCCCACCTACCTTCAAAATTCAAAATCTCTGTCCCACCCAAGCCCACCCATATAGCCGAATACACACATCCCTCCATCTCCTCCATATCTTCTTATTCTTCTACTATTCTTTCTTCTTTTGCTCGAGCACGAGCAAATATTTTAAGTTTGGTGTGGTAAAAGCATAAGCTTTTTGTTTTTCCATAACCATTGATTGCACCTAAGGCCAGAGAAACCTCTAGAAAGAGGAAAGGGAAGACAAAAGCTTCCACCTCCGAGTCATAGGAAATGGAGAGATTCATCTCAAGGGTCTATAGCTCAGTGGTAGAACATTTGACTGCAAATCAAGAGATCCCTGAGATACCTCAGGGGATACATTTTCCTCCACACAATTATTGGGGACAACTAAGGGTGGAACATCAAGATCACTCCATCATCCTTCATGAAATTAGAAAAGATCAAAGAGCAATGAGGGAGGAGCAACAAAGACAAGGAAGAGATATAGAAGAGCTCAAGGACATCATTGGTTCCTCAAGGAGGAAACACCACCATCACTAAGGTGGACTCATTCCTTGTTCTTAAATTTTCTATTTTTCGTTTTCTTATGTTAAATGTTTATCTATGTTTGTGTCTTTATTACATGATCATTATTATTCAAGTGTCTATGCCTTAAAGTAGTGAATATGAATCCATCACCTCTCTTAAATGAAAAATGTTTTAATTACAAAAGAACAAGAAGTACATTGTTTTGAATTCATCCTTGAAACTAGTTTAATTATTTTGATGTGGTGGCAACACTTTTTGTTTTCTGAATGAATGCTTGAACAGTGCATATGTCTTTTGAAGTTGTTGTTTAAGAATGTTAAATATGTTGGCTCTTGAAAGAATGATGACAAGAAGACATGTTATTTGATAATCTGAAAAATCATAAAAATGATTCTTGAAGCAAGAAAAAGCAGTGAATACAAAGCTTGCAGAAAAAAATAGCGAAAAAAAAAGAGAGAAAAAGAACAAGCAAGCAGAAAAAGCCAAAAGCTCTTAAAACCAAAAGGCAAGAGCAAAAAGCCAGTAGCCCTTAAAACCAAAAAGCAAGGGTAATAAAAAGGATCCAAGGCTTTGAGTATCAGTGGATAGGAGGGTCTAAAGGAATAAAATCCTGGCCTAAGCAGCTAAACCAAGCTGTCCCTAACCATGTGCTTGTGGCGTGAAGGTGTCAAGTGAAAACTTGAGACTGAGCGGTTAAAGTCAAGGTCCAAAGAAAAAGAAGAGTGTGCTTAAGAACCCTGGACACCTCTAATTGGGGACTTTAGCAAAGCTGAGTCACAATCTGAAAAGGTTCACCCAGTTATGTGTCTGTGGCATTTATGTATCCGGTGGTAATACTGGAAAACAAAGTGCTTAGGGCCACGGCCAAGACTCATAAAGTAGCTGTGTTCAAGAATCAACATACTGAACTAGGAGAATCAATAACACTATCTGAACTCTGAGTTCCTATAGATGCCAATCATTCTGAACTTCAATGGATAAAGTGAGATGCCAAAACTATTCAAGAGGCAAAAAGCTACAAGTCCCGCTCATCTGATTGGAGCTATGTTTCATTGATATTTTGGAATTTATAGTATATTCTCTTCTTTTTATCCTATTTGATTTTCAGTTGCTTGGGGACAAGCAACAATTTAAGTTTGGTGTTGTGATGAGCGGATAATTTATACGCTTTTTGACATTGTTTTTAGTATGTTTTTAGTAGGATCTAGTTACTTTTAGGGATGTTTTTAGTAGTTTTTATGTTAAATTCACATTTCTGGACTTTACTATGAGTTTGTGTGTTTTTTTGTAATTTCAGGTATTTTCTGGCTGAAATTGAGGGACTTGAGCAAAAATCAAATTCAGAGGTTGAAGAAGGACTGCTGATGCTGTTGGATTCTGACCTCCCTGCACTCAAAGTAGATTTTCTGGAGATACAAAACCCCAAATGGCGCACTTCCAATTGCGTTGGAAAGTAGACATCCAGGGCTTTCCAGAAATATATAATAGTCCATACTTTGAATAAGGATTGACAACGTAAACTGGTGTTCAACGCCAGTTCCATGCTGTAGTCTGGCGTCCAGCGCCAGAAACAAGTTGCAAAGTGGAGTTCAATGCCAGAAACAAGTTACAAACTGGCGCTCAACTCCAAGAAAGACCTCTCCACGTGTAAACTTCAAGCTCAGTCCAAGCACACACCAAGTGGGCCCCGGAAGTGGAATTCTGCATCATTTACTCATTTCTGTAAACCCTAGTAACTAGTTTAGTATAAATAGGACTTTTTACTATTGAGTTTTCATCTTTAGTTTCATCTTTAGATCACGTTTGGGGGCTGGCCATTCGGCCATGTCTGAACCATAGACTAAGGTGTGGAGCTCTGCTGTTCCTCAAAGATTAATGCAAAGTACTACTATTTTTCTATTCAATTCAACTTATTCCGCTTCTAAGATATTCATTCGCACTTCAACATGAATGTGATGATCGTGACAAAGTCATCATCATTCCCTTATGAACGCGTGCCTGACAACCACTTCCGTTCTACCTTCTATTGAATGGATATCTCTTGGATATCTAATACAGGGGACCGAGTCCGAGTTATTAGCGTCTTCGTGGTATAAGTTAGAACCCATGGATGGCCATTCCTGAGATCCGGAAAGTCTAAACCTTGTCTGTGGTATTCCGAGTAGGATCTGGAAAGGGATGGCTGTGATGAGCTTCAAACTTACGAGTGCTGGGCGTAGTGACAGACGCAAAAGGATAGTAAATTCTGTTCCGGTATGATCGAGAACCGACAGATGATTAGCCATGCAGTGACAGCGCATTAGACCATTTTCACAGGAGGATGGGATGTAGCCATTGACAACAGTGATGCCCTACATAAAGCTTGCCATGGAAAGGAGTAGGATTGATTGGATGAAGACAGCAGGAAAGCAGAGATCAGATGAACGAAAGCATCTCGATACGCTTATCTGAAATTCTCACCAATGAATTACATAAGTACCACTATCCTATTTTATATTTTATTTAATTTTCATGCACTATAATTTCTTAAAACTATTTGAATCCGCCTAACTGAGATTTACAAGGAGACCATAGCTTGCTTCAAGCCAACAATCTCCGTGGGATCGACCCTTACTCACGTAAGGTTTATTACTTGGACGACCCAGTGCACTTGCTGGTTAGTTGTACGAAGTTGTAAAACATATATAAGATCATGAACGTGCATATTGAGTTTTTAGCGCTGTTACCAAGGAATGGAATGATCACGATTTCGCACACCACCAGCGCGAAAAGGCATTGACGCGGCCGCATGACTGACGCGACCGCACGCCTCGAGCGAAACACATATGACGCGATCACATGACTGACGCGACCGCGTGACAAAGAAAACTCCGAATGACGCGACCGCGTGACCCACGCAGACACGTGACAGAGGCCACGCACCAGAAATTGCAGAAAACGCTCATAGCGAATTCTGAAGTCCCTTTTGGCCCAAATCCAAGTCTAGAAGGCATAGACCAGAGGTTATGAAGTGGGGGAATGCATCCATTCAAGGAGAGTCTCCAATTAGTTAGTTTTCCATGATTTAGATTTAGTTTTGAGAGGGAGATTCTCTCCTCTCTCTTTAGGATTTGGATTTAGATTTAGGATTTTATGCGCTTTCAGGATTATCTCTTTTTATCAGGTTCAATATTCCTTTTTATTAATTTCCCAATTTTATTTATGAATTCTTCCATGTTACAGATTACTCTTTGAATTAATGTTATTTGAGGTATTTCAGTTTATTACTGCTTTCTTTTATTTACATTATTATTATTCCCATCTGAAGACATTTTTATTCCAGTAGATTTACTTTTCTCCTTTTGGTCTTGGTTAAGAAATCAGTAACTCAGGAGCTATCAAACTCAAACATGATTGATAATTGTTATCTTTGTTAATTAAATTGAACTTCAATAATCCCAATCTTTTCTTAGGAAATAAATAGGATCCGAAGATCAAACCAATTAATCCCTTGACCTTCCTTTGCCTTAGTAAAGGTTAACAAAGTGGAATTAAGATTCAATTTTCATCATCATTGATAAGGATAGCTAGGATAGGATTTCTAATTTCTCATACCTTTCCAAAAGTTTATTTACAGTCATCTATTTATTTTACTTGCCATTTAAATTACTTGTTCTTCATTTACTTTAATTGCTAATTAAACCATTCACTCCTCATTCTCAAAACCCCAATTTACAACCTCCATAACCAATAATAAGAACATACTTCCCTGCAGTTCCTTGAGAAGACGACCCGAGATTTGAATACTTCAGTTATCAATTTATTTAGGGGTTTGTTACTTGTGACAACCAAAACGTTTGTACGAAGGGATTTCTGTTGGTTTAGAATCTATATCTACAACGCGACTATTTTTATAAAATTCTTCACTGGCAAAAATCCTAACGTCAAAATGGCGCCGTTGCCGGGGAATTGCAATCGTGTGCCTTATTATTGGTTATTATAAATATTTTTCTTTCACGTGTTTATTTGTTTTTATTTTCTTCTTTTATCTTTATTAGCTACTATGAATTCCCACCCCTCTCGCTTTGAGTTTGGTTCTAATATTGTTGAAAGGAATGAAAGTTATAACAGGAACATGCATCAAGGTCAGAGCAATCAAAAATGGATGGATCCAAGAGGATCTGATCAACCCTTTTGGCAGCAACACCCTCCAAGATATCATGGACAAAGACCATTCTACAATGCATACCAAGGCAATGGACATGGTGGACAACCTCGTAGTTACCAACAAGCCCCACCCTATGCTTATAGGCCACCCTCTCAACACAACCTTGAACCACCACACTCACAAGCTCCTTTTCACCATTCGCCACCATATAATCCTCATTTATCCCGATTCCAATCCAATTACTCCCAAACACCACCACTTCCCAATGTACCACGTCCAAATCCATCACCCCGAGAATCAGAAGTTCGCCTCAAGGGAATAGTAGATCAACTTCAAACAACCCTTCATCAACTGGAGCAAGCAATAAGTCAATTATCTTCTAGACGTTCGAACATTCAAGGGCCTCCCAGAGCCCCATGTGGGCAATCTAATGAAAGGCGTAGCATGAAGAAGATATTAAAAACTCCAGTGGATAAGACAGAGCATGACTTCGTACTAGAACAAGCAGAGGAAGTTGTCATTATACAAGAAGAAGAGTTGGTTGAAGACTTAGGAGACGCTGAACTTCCATGGGAACCCTGAGTTGTGGAGAATTCTGTCAAGGCCGTTACAATTGATGCTAAAGAGGATAGTGTACAACCCCCAAAGCAAGTCTCTTATGAAGAACTAGATGGAATGACCCAAGAAGCAAATTCTCTTGATGATGATAGTCACAAGTCCAGTTCTTCTAGTAATGAACTTGCATCCGCGAGTGAATTCTCTGAGATCGAAGAATTTTCCCCACGCGAGTACGAAGATGATACAGAGGTAGATTTTTCCCAACCTCCCGTTTATGACTTGAGTGACGAGGAAGACATAGAAGGCTTTGATCAGGACATGGATACATTTGAAGAATCTTGCAAAGAAGTAAAGAATTTCACAGAAGAGCACAAGGGAGTAAAACTCACAGAACCACTGGAACCACCTATCCCAAGGCCATTACCACCCAATACAAGCTTCAAGTGGGTACAATCCTTAACCTTTAGCCTTATTTTTCCACTTGAATATGGTTTGCTTGAAACAGATGGCCAGCTTAGAGCTCTCTGCGGCTTTAAGAGTAAAAGGAAAATGGCTCGTACTCAGAGCTGGTGCACAAGGTTCAATAAGGTTTCACGCTTCGACTCGAAGTGTGTGGATTGGCATCATGATCTATCAAATGGATCTCGGAAAACGTTTGGTTATTCTGGTGAGAATCTAATTTCTAAACCGCCCGGATGGAAAAATATAGATCAAGACGAAGGCAGATTTAAAATCCAAGTTTGGGATCCTGGAATCTATTCTGACACTCGTCACCCCGGGAGCCTGAGAATCTATTTGAAGCTGCTCAAAAGCTTTACATGCCTAGTTTGGGACCCAGGAGGCTATTGGCATTCCAAGCGTTGGTGGAGATTTCTGGATGAATTTAAGCACAAGCCACCATAACAGGAAGCTCATCCAATGTCCAACTTAAGGACTTTAACTAAAAGTGCTAGGTGGGAGACAACCCACCATGGTATGATCGTTCCCTTTTTTTCAATTTTAATTTTATTCTGTTTTGTTTATTTTTGAGTTTTATTTTATTTTACTTCATTGAATCTGGAATCATGCATAACATTCATATTAGCATTGCATTCTGCATTTTGCATAAAAAAAAGAGGGTGTGCGACGCGACCGCATCATTCATGTGATCGCGTCAAGTTGTGAAAAACACTTCCCACGCGACCGCGTCATTCACGCGGCCACGTGATCTGGAGATCAGTGTAAAGATCCAACGTCCAGAAAGTTAGGCTGGAATCGTGCGGCCATTGTGCGTTTTGCACAAAATACCCACGCGATCGCGTCCCTGACGCGATCGCGTCACTTGCACAACATCAATCCCACGCGACAGCGTGAGCGACGCGATCGCGTCGCATGGATTACACAACACCCCAAAAGGAGACAGAGAGTTGCGCTGAAACGACGCTGGATTCGTGCGTTTAGCACAATTTCCAGCGACGCGATCGCATGCCCCAGGCGATCGCGTCATTCGCTCCCTAATCCATTCCATGCGATCGCGTACCCCATACGATCACGTCAACCACCATTTCAGCCCAACCACGCGACCGCGTGCCCCACGCGATCGCGTGGATTCAGTTTTATAACCCCCTCAGTCACGAGATCCCTATCCAGTCAGCACCTCCTCTGCAGCAGGCAGATCCTCAGACCACCACCACAGAGACTCCAGCTACCCGTCCTTCTAGTGATGACACCCCTTCACACCCTGCTTGAGTGAGCATCAGGGACGATGCTTCATTTTAAGTGTGGGGAGATCGCCATCTCTGGCGTATTCTTTTGGTGACCACTACAGACTCTTTCATTTTATTTTGCTATTTTTCTGTATTTTTCTCTTTATTTTTATTTTTATTCTCCCAGTACTTATACATTGCTATTTACATGTATTTATACTCTATTTTCTGCATTTTGCATTTTCAGTTCATATTTTAGCCATTTAGTTTAGTAGCAATTCTAACTTATTAGTTATAGAAATTGTGGATTAATTAGTATAGCTTACCACTTTTTAGCATAAGATAGCTCAGTTCAAATTGAAAAATATAAAAAGGGAGTAAACTAGGAACTTGAACATAATAAGAAACATTCCATACGACTTGTATATATAGCATTACATGTTAGTTAGTTAACAACATTTCATCAAGGAGAAATACTAGAACTTTAAATCCACCTTAAGTTTTACGTTGAGAATAATGGGAACTTTTAATTTTACTTGCATGACATACATAATTGATATATGATTTTTGAGCTAGAGAATACACAGCCTGTGAGTTTTGAGCTTAATTGTATGGTTACATTCAAACCATAATTTTTATTCCTGTGTGTTCCGGCCTTCTTATTTATTCTGGTGTTCTTTACTTTGTTTTAATCTATATGTCCGATTATAGAATAGAAATACATACCAAGAGAGTGATTGAGGCCATTATTTAATTTTAGCTTACTTATCCCAAAATAGCCTACCTTTTACATCACCCTTGTTAGCCCCTTGAGCCTTTAAATCCCCTCTAATTCTATCAGCCACATTACTAGCCTTAAGCAGAAAAACAAATTAAAAATCCCAAGTTGAATCCTTGGTTAGTTTAAGATAGAAATTGTGTAATTGTTTAAGTGTGGGAGAACCTATTGGGAACATGGATGATAAAAACAAAAGGGTAGAAAAGTTGAAAAGAATAAAATAATTCAAAATAAAAAAAAAATTTGGGAAGCATGCTCATGTGAAATCAAATTAATTGAATTACCATGTGCATTAAAAAAAAGTGTTATTTTTCAGTAGTTGAATAAAGAGGACACAAGAATTCCCCAAATGTGAAATAAAGCAATGCACATGGGATAAAAATAATAAACATTGAAACATGAGCATGTAACATCAAAAGTGGGAAAATATGGGAAAATAGGTAAAGAAGCTTTGTTTTACAAAGTATGTATGTTAGGTGAGATCTTAGACTAATTAAGGATTCACTTATTAGCTCACTTAGCCTTATACATATACCCTTACCTTTACCTTGGCCCCGTTACAACCTTAACTAAAGACCTCATGATTTTTGGTATGTCTATATTCTATGATTGTTGATTGGTTAGATGAAGAACAAAGTTATAGAAAGTAAGAATAAAAAGAAGAATAGAGTGATTAACCCAGTAAATACTGAGTGACTAGAGAGTAAACACAAAATCCAGTGAGGGTTCAATAGCTCATTAACATATATCTCTGCTGAAATTATTAATTGTCTTGCAAGTTTATAAAATGTTTTTCTCTCCCATTTCAATTGTAAAGGCACTTTATCGACTATCTAAGGTTTGGCTATATATATATATATATATGACTCCTTGAGAATGTGAAATAATTCAACTACATGCAAGCTTTATATACAAGTGAGTAAAAATTAAAATTGCATGATGCATCTAGGTAGTTGCATTTAGATTAGATTGCATTGCATGGCATTCCACCACTTTAACCTAACATTACTCTTGGACTTAGCATGAGGACATGCTATTGTTTAAGTGTGGGGAGGTTGATAAACCACTATTTCATGGTTTATCTTGTGCTTAATTGAGTGGATTTTATCAACTCTTTACCCACTTATTCATGTTAATTGCATGGTTTTACTTTCCCTTCCTTATTATGTGATGTATGTGAAAAATATGTTTCCTATGCTTAAAAATAATTATTTTGATTACCCTTTATTTCTATTCGATGCCGTGATTCGTGTGTTGAGTAGTTTCAGATCTTCTAAGGCAGGAATGACTTAAAGGATGGAAAGGAAACATACAAAAATGGAAGGAAAGCACAAAACAGAGTTTTTGAAGAAACTGGCAGCCACGCGATCGCATGGGCGACGCGGCCGCATGCCACCGCGAAAAGGCATTGACGCGGCCGCATGACTGACGTGACCGCACGTCTCGAGCGAAACACATATGACACGGTCGCATGACTGACGCGACCGCGTGACAAAGAAAACTCCGAATGACGCGACCGCGTGACAGAGGCCACGCACTAGAAATTGCAGAAAACGCTCATAGCAAATTCTGAAGCCCCTTTTGGCCCAAATCCAAGTCCAGAAGGCATAGACCAGAGGTTATGAAGTGGGCGAATGCATCCATTCAAGGAGAGTCTCCAATTAGTTAGTTTTCCCTGATTTAGATTTAGTTTTGAGAGGGAGACTCTCTCCTCTCTCTTTAGGATTAGGATTTAGATTTAGGATTTTATGCGCTTTCAGGATTATCTCTTTTTATCAGGTTCAATATTCCTTTTTATTAATTTCCCAATTTTATTTATGAATTCTTCCATGTTATAGATTACTCTTTGAATTAATGTTATTTGAGGTATTTCAGTTTATTATTGCTTTCTTTTATTTACATTATTATTATTCCCATCTGAAGACATTTTTATTCCAGTAGATTTACTTTTCTCCTTTTGGTCTTGGTTAAGAAATCAGTAACTCAGGAGCTATCAAACTCAAACATGATTGATAATTGTTATCTTTGTTAATTAAATTGAACTTCAATAATCCCAATCTTTTCTTAGGAAATAAATAGGATCCGAAGATCAAACTAATTAATCCCTTGACCTTCCTTTGCCTTAGTAAAGGTTAACAAAGTGGAATTAAGATTCAATTTTCATCTTCATTGATAAGGATAGCTAGGATAGGATCTCTAATTTCTCATACCTTGCCAAAAGTTTATTTACAGTCATCTATTTATTTTACTTGCCATTTAAATTACTTGTTCTTCATTTACTTTAATTGCTAATTAAACCATTCGCTCCTCATTCTCAAAACCCCAATTTACAACCTCCATAACCAATAATAAGAACATACTTCCCTGCAGTTCCTTGAGAAGACGACCCGAGGTTTGAATACTTCGGTTATCAATTTATTTAGGAGTTTGTTACTTGTGACAACCAAAACGTTTGTATGAAGGGATTTCTGTTGGTTTAGAATCTATATCTACAACGCGACTATTTTTATAAAATTCTTCACTGGCAAAATTCCTAACGTCAGTACGCATAGGTGGGCTCTGCACTGGCCACACGACGCATCAATCCCACGTACGCGTCAGTGGACGACGCTCCTAGTTATGCGTACGCATCAGTCATGCGTATGGGTCACTTGGAAGATGGTTTGATCATGCGTACGTTTCTACCATGCACGCACGTCGGTTCCAGCTTCTCAAATCTTCAAATT
Source organism: Arachis hypogaea (assembly GCF_003086295.3). Classification (NCBI taxonomy): domain Eukaryota; kingdom Viridiplantae; phylum Streptophyta; class Magnoliopsida; order Fabales; family Fabaceae; genus Arachis; species Arachis hypogaea. The sequence goes on along the minus strand of NC_092049.1, from coordinate 92,674,588 downwards.
TTTGTGTTCCTTCCACTTTAGCCTGCTTCCTCTTCATCCTCTATGCCATTCCTGCTCTATAAATCTTGTAATCACTCAACAAATGCATCACGGCATCAAATGGTAATGAGAGAATAAAAAATTTGTAATTTTTAGGCCTAGGAAGCATGTTTTCAATCATAGCACAAAATTTGGAAGGACCCTTAAAAACATGCAATTTACATGAATAAGTGTGAGGATAGTTGACAAAATTCACTCGATTTGATACAAATTAAGTCATAAAATAGTGGTTCATCACACCCAAGACCGGAGAGCCTTCCTCTAGGAAGAGGAAAGAAAAGGCCCTAGTGGCCGACCCTTTTGATTTGACTTGATTTAGCTCCAGAGTCCACGAGGAGCATTTCCATGAGATCATTATGCGGAAGAAGGTTATTCTGGAGGTTCGGTATGATCTTATACCGGACGAGTACCCAGAAATATAGGTTTAGATCTGTAGGAGGGGCTGGGACACACTGTGCAACTCAGTGATTAAGGTGGGCCAACTGATAGTCCAAGAGTTCTACGCCAATACTTGGGTCACATACAAGCATGTGAAGGGCGTAAACCCTAGTCCCAAGAATTGGCATACAATGGTGAGAGAGCGGATCCTTGACTTTGGTCCACAGAGTATGAGAGAGACACTCCGCCTTCCACGTACTGGGGGATGATGAGTCCTATACTGAGAGGGTCAACAGGGGCTGGAGGCCAGAGCAGATACTTGCAAATATATGCCTTTCGAGAGCACAGTGAATGCTCAATTCGGAGGGATAGCCTGGCCAGTTGGGCTGGCACGACCTGAAGCCAGTTGCTAGAGGATGGTTGGAGTTCATTCAGCGCTCTATCATCTTGACGAGCAACCGTTCTGAGGTTAGCCTAGACCGAGCAGTGATGATTCACTGTATTATGCTCAATCATAAGGTGGAGGTGGAGCGGGAGATTTCATAGGAGATCTATAGCATTACTGTTAATGCCTCCATCAACGCCAGGCTGGCGTTTCCATACCTAATTTATCTTGAGAATTTGTTGAGATCTCCCTTCTAGATAAAGTAGAGAGATAATTGGAGAAATTTCAGGAGGTAGTTACTTATTCAGATAAGTAGGGTTGAACCACCCTTGTTGTGCCCGACCACTATGAGGTTGGGTAAGTAGATGAGACCACCTTTTTGGGTGGACTTTTATTCTTATTGGGTCTAGCTTTATATTTTTGGGGTAGGGTATGAACAGGAAATAAATCTAATAATTATTGCATTAGCTAATTAGCATTCTATTCTCGATATTATTCTAAATATAATAATAAATAAATGACTCAATTGAACAACATAAATTGTTAAAAATTATTATATTAATATAAAAAATTAATTTAAATAGTTCGATATATATTTGAATCAAATAAAATAAATGATTAATTATAATACTTTTAAAAATTATTAATCAAAATATAAAACAAAAAATTAATGTAAATTAAAATAAAATTATTTTTTTATTGCAGTCAAATCAAATAATTATAATTGATTAGTTTAGGGGGAAAGATAGACAATATTTACCAGGAGGGCCAATATTTTTTTAGTTTTTTTATTTGAACAAAAAAATTAAAAATAACTCTATATATAATTTTGATTAAAAATAACAACTAAGGTTTAAAATTTACTTTTTATAAGATAACTGAACATATTGTATATTAAAATAATTAAACACAAATATCTCAAAACTAATTTCAAATATTGTAAATATAGGTTGTTACATACTTGCTTTTAGAATTTTCAAATACTATTCAATTCCTTTTTAGACGTTTCCTGCAAAATTATTAAAAAAATGTATTATGCTTCATGTAAATAATTTAAATCACAACCATAACTTGTGCAATGAAAAAAATTAATAATATTATTATTAGAGCTGAAATAAATTAAAATTTGTAACTTACATTGACAATTGAGCCTAACGTTTTTTCCTTGATTCGAAGTCATCTATTATTGAATTTGTACTGAAAGTAGCTGCAATTTCTTTCTCAATGCAAATGACTAAATTATCTACAAGAAATTCGTCTGCCATTTTACTCTGAAGCCTTGTTTTAAAAATTTTCATTGCCGAGAAAGCTCTTTCTGTTGTTGCTGTAGATACTGGAAGAGTCAAGACATTGCAAATCAGTCTATCAACCAAATGATAAGTTTTTAATTTTCCTGTTTCTTTCAATCTTTTACATAACTCAGAAAGTGTCCCAACATCTTTTAGATGATTCAGTATATCAAATGCATAATGTTGCAATTGAGCATTCAAAAGAATCCTTTCATAATCAGAAAAATCTGAAGGATAAAATTTTTCAGCCAACTTACATATATTCTGAATATTAAACAACTTAAAATTATCTTTAAGGTCTAAGGCAATACTTAAAGTCAAAAGCTCCATGGTTTCCTCATTGAATCTACTATTTAACTCTTGAATTTGAGAGGCAATTGCTGCCAAAAACACATCTACTCGATAATGATGCTTGATTGTTATCTTTGGTTGACAAGATCGACCTCTTCCAATCGTGTATTGTGTACTCATATCAGGGATGTCAATTTCATGTTTCTCACAAAATTTCTTAACAATCTCAAGTAAATTGCACCAACCGTTATCCCTCAATTTTTTAAGAAGTAGTTTTGATGTGGAAACAACATGAATGCATTCAAAATGTCTTGGGATTTTGTTGTAATGCTTGGCACAAAATATTAGTAATCCCTATAATTTTCCTCATCAAATGTAACGAAAAAACAAATTCAAATGAGGATAGCACTTTGTTGACACCATAAGCCTCACATTTTTTAGCAGAAGTTGTACCATCAATAATGTTATTAAGAACGGTATGAGTAGCTGCAAACATTCTTATCAAGCTAAAAATAGAATGAAAGTGAGAACTCCATCTTTTATCTCCAGTTCTTTATAAAGTGCCCATTGGATTTGCACCTTGACCTATTTCTAGCTCATCATTGGCAATCAATTTTGCATTTTCAATTTCTTGAGCTTCTTGTAGTTGATCATATCGTTTGCAAGATGTACCAACAATACTGACAATAGCAGTTAATTGTGTGAAAAACTCATGAATTTGACGTACTTCCGTTGAAGCAACCATCAGTATTAACTACAATCTATGAGCAAAACAATGGACATAATATGCTTGTCAACAATCATTGAGAAATAAAGCTTGTAAACCATTCCATTCCCCTCTCATATTGCAAGCACCATCATACCCCTTACCTCAAATATTTTCGATTTGGAGATTATGAATAGAAAGCAGAGACACCAACTATTTTTCAAAGTCAAGGCACTAGTATCACTAACATATACAAGATCAAAGAAGCATTCATGAACAAAACCATCCACATCAACAAATATCAAAACAATAGCCATTTGCTCTTTTTTTAGATTCATCGCGAGCTTCGTCAATGATAATACAAAATTTGGCATCTCCAATATCCTTTCTAATTGAGTTTCTCACCGTTGTAGCAAGAACATGTAGAATTTATTTCTGAACATCACTTGAAGTATATTTAGCAAATCTAGGAGTATTTTCCAAAACAAGCTTCTGGACACTACTATTGTAAGAACCCAAAAACTTTAACAATTCAATAAAGTTACCTCAATTATCTGAACTCGAGCTTTCATCATGGCCACTATAAGCGCAACTTTGAAAAGTCAACCATCTAATACAATCAATAGATGCTCTAATTCTACGTCGATTATTCTCAATTTCCTCTGATGTTTTTCATTTCATAAGTGTATCAACATGTTGTGATTGCTTAATCAAATCATCACATGATTTTGTTGCCCTATGATGAAACGAATTGAGGCCTTTGCTAATGTGATTTAAAAGAGGATAATCTTTTTTACTATTTACCTTCTTCCAATTCCTGAAGTCGTTTTCAATGAAAGCATTTGAACCTGTGTTGATTGAAGATTCTATAGCAAATAGGTAGCATGGTAAATAATATACAGCATCATCTTCAATAGAATATTCTAACCATGAAGGGTATAATTCAAACCAAGAAGCTTGAAAACGACGATGACGACTTGTATCGCTCGAGAATGGATAATTATCAAGTATTGGTTGATTTGGTCCAGCTTTAAGATAAGCTCGACGAATTTCATCTCTTTTACTTGGATGAAACTTCCAAATCATTGGTCGAATTCCTAGATCTCTTACCAAATGACATACTTCCATTTGTTCAGGATTAAGTCGTAGGCACTTTGACTTTGAACTATCTTGTTGAGGAGCTAAAGTATTCATGTTTGATGCCTCAAATATTGAAGAGGTTGGTGTTGATATAACAACATTAGAAACATTTTCACTCTTCTGGTTAGTCTTTTTAAAAAAAGTGTCTATTATTTTCATCTTGCTCATAATTCAACTAAATTCCTACAATTGAGAATTTACATAGATAATAAGATAAACATTATTCAACTTAATTAAACTCAATTTATTTTATTTTTTGCAAATCAATAATATCAAGTCACAAATAATTAATAATGAGAAAAAAATTAAAAATAATACAAGGATAACATTATAATTACATGATTATCATCTTCAGTTTTTTTTTTCAAAAATATAAATTATTATTATAAAATTATAAACTAGATAAATAAATAAATATATAAATTATTCAAAAAAAACAAATAAAAGAAATAACTTACAAAAGAAAGAAGAATAAGAGATGACAATGAAAGACCAAAGGCTACTTGCTATCTTTTAAGTTGTAATGATAATAGAAATATGGAGTGATGCTTTGTTTTCTGATTGAAAGAAGAAGGAAGAATGAAAGAAGTGATTTGTTGACTTCTTGTTGCTGCCCTTTCAGATTCTTCACTTCTAATATGGATTATGACTTTTTTTTTTTAACTAAGCATATAGCCCATTCATAACCTAAATAATATACTAATTTTCAATTATTCTTTGCTATACCCATTTCTTGAATGAGAATTACTGACAGGAGAGAAATTTTTCAAAGGGAGGAGGCCAATGGCCATACATTTTTTTAAGGGGGGCCACTCTTTTATTTTTATTATTTTTGTAAACAAATTTTTCGGGGGGCCACTGCCTCCCCTGCATCATATGTAGCTTTGCGTCTGGATTAGTTATAATTAATATAGTCAAATAAAATATTAAATAATTTAATATTTATCTTGATCAAATCAAATAAATGATTAATTAATTAACGCATTTAAGTGGATCAAATAAAATAAATTAAAAAATATCTTAAAAATATACCACATTAGCTAAGGTATTAATTAAAGAAACTTAACTTTAAGGGTAAAGTATTATTTTGGTCCCTAACGTTTAGGCCGAATTCTAATTTGGTCCCTAACGTTTCAAACGTCCTATTTCAATCCCAAAAAAAAATTAAGTGGGTTCAATATTGTCCCACCGTTAAATTTGACATAAATAATTCGCATATTAAAGAGTCAATAACATCGATTTTATGATGTAAGTAAAATTAATCCACCAATGATCACTAATATAAAAGTTTTTTCTTTGATTTTGAAGCGTTGGTGATTTATTGTTAGAATTTGGAGTTTTGTATGAAAAATAAATTAAGGACAAGAAGTGTTACAAGAAGGTATTAATATATTTTTCTAACACATGAAAGAAGATATGACTTAACTAGTAATGTTATTAACTTTCATGTCATTCATTTTATTAACTATTTGTGTCACAATTAGTTGGCTATGCAGATGCAGGATACTTGCATGATCCACACAACGGAATATCTCAAATAGGATATCTATTCATATATGATGATACAGTTATATCATGGAGGTCCGTGAAACAGACGATAGCAGCAACATCCTCTAATCATGCTGAAATACTAGCGATACATGAACCAAGTCGCAAGTGTTTTCGGCTCAAGATTTTAATCCAATATATTCTATCATCATGTGGACTAATTGATCATAAAATAGCTCCAACTATTTTGTTTGAAGATAATACAACATGCATTGCTCAACTTAAGGGTCGATACATCAAAGGTGATAGAACAAAGCATATTTCTCTCAAATTCTTCTTTACTCATGATCTTCAAAATAAAAACACAATTGATTTCTAACATATCCGCTTAAGTGATAATCTGGCAGATTTATTTAGGAAGTTACTTTCAAAATCCTCCTTTGAAAGATTGGTACATCAGATTGGGATGCGCGATTTTGAGATATTAAATAATGTCGACAAAAGGGGGAGACTGTACTCATTTTTCCTTTGTCAGGTTTTCTTCCTATTGGATTTTTCTTGACAAGGATTTTAATAAGGCAGTTCTCAAAGGATGTCGTACTTTTTTCCTTCATTAACGTTTTTTTCCATTAAATTTTTCTTTAATAAGATTTTAATGAAGAATAATCCTAAATGAACATCTAGTGGAGAATGTTATGATAAGGATAAATGTGGATGCCCATTAATATTCAGACGACTCATTTTCTCAAGAAGAAGAAAGATTCAAATTTTCAAATGAATCTAATTAATGAAGGTTGAAAATATGAGTTTAATACGTGTATAAATAGGGGCAAGTCCTTTGCCATTACACACAACAACAATACATAACAAACAGCCCTTTCTTTTTCTTTATAAGCTGTAACTAGTATATATATATATATATATATATATATATAGGGGTGCAGGGCAGACGATTTTAAAATGGACTCTCCATTCATTAGATAGAGAAGATCACTAAGATTTCGTGATGCGCTGTCGAACTTATTCCAATTCAATAAGAGATCTCAACCCAAGATGCATCTTCCTCTCCAGGACTTCGAAAGGGAACTTTTGGAACACCAGTAGGCATAAAATGAAAAACAAAAATGAAGTAATATATGTAACTTTGATGTGGAAACGTAAAGGTTTAGAATCAGAATTTAAAACTTATTTGTTTCTCTTTTATGTATTTTTGTTACCTAAGTATATTATCTTTAGCCGCACATTAAATCTGCACAAATCTAACTTCCGTTGCTATAGCTAGCCATATATCTAGTATCCAGATTATTAATGAATTCATCCTATAAGTCATTTATTTTATTGTCGAACTCTAACCACTCTAAAAAATTAACGAGTCACACACTAAGCATAGCAATTATATTTATATAAAAAAATTAATTGATATTTTTTTTGCTAAATATTAATACTAGAGTATTCTATTTATACTTTTTTATTTTTTATTTATTTTCTCTTTCTTATTTATTTATTTTACATCAGGATTGTCAATTTTTCTTTTTGCATTTTTCAGGGACTATCACTAATAAGTTTTTGAATCTATAAAGTACAGACACTTCATTGAGTTGTCGTGTTCGCATGTTTGATACATTTTGGATACAACACTCATCAACACTCGTTCAATACGTATGTCTATTGTATCCAACTGTGCCTTAATAAAAATAAAAAAAATTCTCGCGCGAATACGTTTAGACACACCTAAATACCATCACGTGTTAGCGTGTCCAGCCTTACTCTTAATATGTATTCTATAAATAAATTTAGAAATAGTATATATTATTTTTTTATTAAAACAAAAGATATTTTAAATACTTTATATAATTAAAATAATAATTAAGACATTAAAAATAATTAAAAAATTAATTTATGTTTTAATATCACTAAAATATCAAAATATCATTACATTTATCTAAAAAATACTTTATATTTTATATATATACATGTTTTCGTGTTTTATAAAATTTTAAAATTTATATGTTGACGTGTCTCGTATCATGTTGTGTTTCGTGTATGTGTCGATGTTCATACATCATAATTTTAAACTAATAGTAGTTAATTTAGTGTTTCCCTGTCAAGATTGTTTAAAAAATAAAAATGAAAATGAAAATGAAAATATCATGCAATACTTTCATGATTTCACATAACTAGAGGGGCAAAGGGAATCTTTAAAGCTTTGGCTTTTCACTTCACAAAAGAAATGTGGCCACTACTATGCTGCTTGACTTTAGTGTGGACTTACAACTCAGAGGAAAGTGATTTACAATTTCTCAGTCATGAGCCCCAAAGAGACGTAACAAACTAGAAAACGTGTGTCCTCACGCAGTATTTGTCTTCTTTCCAGCAGCTCAAATCCCTTGTTCTGTTTTCATGTCTTTTTTATATTCCTGAAATACTATTAATGTATATCCAATAAAAAACTTTAGTATTAATATAAGAGATAGAGGTACTACTAATTTTTTAAATTATCCATCTGGAAGCAGGATTGGTAAAATTTAAAAGACAAATTACATGAATATGTAGGATGGTAATCTCAACAGCATATATTCAAGTTTAAATTCGTTATCATTTATCATATAGTAATAAATTTAAAATCTAATGCACTTGCATGTATACATATGATTTGTCACTTAATTTATACATCTTACAAGCTGAAGTTGTACTTTCAAAATTGTAAGAAGGGTTTGAATTGGTCTTCTCGAATGCCACTGGGACCGACCAATTTCAACTTCTCAAACTCTCATCCAATCACAAATAAAATATGAAGACCCAAAAGCCAACCCGGTTTGTCCTTTTCTCCCTCTACAACAATTAAATCATTAATAAAACGTTACGATTCCTCATATTTTAATTTTTAAAATAATAATAAAATTTAATTTTAATGTACTTTTTTATTATAAAATAATTTTATACATATATTTAATTACATAATATTTAAATAAAAATAATTATTTTTTATATTGACTAAGTGAATGATTATATAATTAAATAATTATATAACATATTTTAAACCGTTGTTATATCAAACTTAAACTCTAATAATTACTTCTAAAACACATTTCATACAACAAAGGCATGTCACTCTCACTTTCCGATTTTCATTTTCTTTCTTTCTTTCTTTTCCACGTTAATGCACAACAATAATTCTATAATAACATCAATCATATGGGTTGTTACTTTGCACTTCCACCTCCCCCATCTTGCAAGTTTAGGTCCTCAAAACCTCTTTAATTTACTTACTCTTCTTCAGTGCTGCACACAGTTTCTAATACTCACATGGTTTATTAGAAGCTTGTCACCACCATAGCTCAAAGGAGTAGTTAGTTGGGGCAATTATTACCAGATGACTATGAACAAGAAGCATCGTGTCCTCGTGTTTATGATCATCATGGTTGTTTCAATTGCAGAGAAACCTTCACTTACAGAAGGGAGGGCACTTTCCTTAATATCTTCTCAAGGTAAAATAATTATGACTTTGCTGTTTTTTCTTCTTCTTTTTTCTTTTTTGCTGATTTTGTTTCTTATGTGCTTCTTGTTTTTTATCCTGTTCGAAAGGGTACTCGAAAATTTTCGCGACTCTCGGAGTTGTTTGCAAGTGTTGTGATGGTGGAGGTGCCTGCACAAGTAGATGGACAAAATCTTGCAATAATCTCAAGTGTCTTCCTTGGAAGTCAGTGTCACATAATTAGTTACCACTTTTAGTTTTGCTTATCTAGCTTTGGTCTTGCATGTAATTAATAAGCTTAGACAGTATTATTAGTATAGTAGTTATGCAAAGTTTAAGAAACAACCTTGTGCTATGGGAAGTGGGAACAGTTTGAATTCCTTGAGTTCGTGGTGAAGTTTCCGAAGTTTCTTCCTTTTGAACAGGTCAATGACAACAGTATACAGTATGAAATGAATGAATGAATGAAAACATGACATGTCTCTTCTGTAATACTATTATGTACTCCAAAATAAGCAATCACTCATAATACGGGAACATATATGGTTGCATTTATTATATTGTTGACTTGAGAATTTAGAGGGACGACGGAAGGAGGGGTTTTAATTTGATAATGTAAGGTGGGATGAGTACTATTTAATTTTAATTTCGCTGTCCTGAATATGAGAATTGTTGTATTTGAGAAAAAAGTTGAACCAAGAATGGAGCTGTATGTACTTAAATAAATCACATAATCTTTTTCATGGACAAAAATCTTCAAACTACAATGAGGATCGATCTATTTTGCAAGGCTTTGTTTATAAATATGGGATAGAGAGACAAAAATACTGAGACTCAAATCATATTTGACAGATGAGATATTGACATAATTTGAGAGATTAAATTAGTGTATTTTATATTTTTTTAGATAAAAAAGATACAAAAACACTAATAAAAAATATACTTTATTTATATAATTATATTTTTTATTTTAATATTTTTTTTGATAAAGTATTGTTTTTTAACATTTGAATCAAATTCTAATTTAGTCCCTAAAATTTTAAACGTCTTATTTCTATTCTAAAAAGTTTCAAATAGGTTTATTGTTGTTCTATTGTTAAATTTGATATGAATAATTAACAAAATGACTGACTTGGACGTTAATAACATTATTAAGCCATATATTCTTTGATGAGTTAGGAAAATATAACCAAAAGGGTTAAGTACGATTTTGGTTCCTAAGGTATAAATCAAAAATTTTTTTCGTCCCAACCTTTTTTTGCATACAAAATCGTCTCTAAGGTTTAACTTAGTTTTAAAATCGTCTATTTTACCAAAATTTTAATTTTTATTACCAAATTACTCCTAACTAAAAAATATAAATTAAAAAAGAAAAAAAAAAGAAAGAAAACGGGTTAAAGGGGGAAGGGAATTACGCGAGGAGGAAGGGAATCCACCGCATCATCGTTCCGCTCATCCTCCTCACTAGCTCGCCAGTCGCCGCTGCTCCTCACTACTCGTCGCTGTTTCTCGCCGCTCGCTGTTGCTCCTCGCGGTTGCTCTTCATGGTTCGCCGCTGCTTCGCATCCTCGCTGGCTCGCTGCTGCTCCTCGCATGTCGCCACTACTCTTCATCGCTCGCCATTGGGTTCCAATTCTGTTTCTTATTAAGTTGATTATTCTGCTTCTGTTTCTGATTTCGTTAATTAAGTTGATTATTCTGCTTCTATTTCTTTTATTAATTACACTGTTAATTTTGTTAATTACACTGTTTTTGTTGACTCTGATACCATTCTAATTGATTCCATTGTTCTTTTGTTTCTGTTTTGCTTCTGATTCTATTCCATTCTTCTGCTTTTCTGTTTTGATTCTTTGGTATTCGTTAGTTGAAATTATGTTGCTGTTGTATTTTTTTATTTCTTTGTTTTGATGCTGCTATGATGGAGAAGAAGAATTGGGTATTGTTGTAATAGAGGAGAAGAACCGGGTATTTTGTTGAAGAAGGAGAGGGGTATTGTGGTCCAAATGACGATTTTAAAATTAAGCTAAATCTTAGGGATGATTTTGTATGTAAAAAAATATTTGGGACAAAAATATTATACCTTACGGACCAAAATCGTACTTAACCCTAACCAAAACTTTTTTATAACATTTTTTCTTGTAGATCTTCTTCTTGTAAAAAAAAATCTTAAATCCTATCAATCAATCATCAACACTCCATAATCAAAGGAAAAGTATTTATGTAGGTGACTGTAGATAGATCTATTTAACTTATGTACCAAAATTAAACATTATTAATTCTTAATATGCTAATTATTCGTGTCAAATTTAATTGTGGAACAATATTAAATACATTTAAAACTTTTTGAAATTAAAATAAAAATTTAAATCTTTTTCAAACTGAAATAGAATATTTGAAACATTAGGTACTAAACTAGAATTTAATCTAAACATTAAAAATCAAAATAATACTTTACTTTATATTCTTTCTAAATTTTGTGTAAAAAAAATAAGATAAATTATATTTTTATAATTTATTCTATCTTATATTTAATTTATTATAAAGCAATACAAAGACATTATTTTTTTGTATGCATTGACAAATGAAGGAATTTAACGTGTCGTAGCAGTGGCAAGGTTAGTGTCTGTGAGTGGATGAGTCTGTGTGTTTGTATGAAAAAAAATGGAAAAATATAACTGTTACAATACCACAAGTTAAACTTTGAACAAATATACTCCTGTACCACAAAGCGAAAACGACATCGTTACTTCCAACTCTGGACACACGGCTTTTACCGAGACAAATAAGAAAAGAATTATGCCTCATTGATAATTTCTGGGGACTTATCTAACAGAGAAACATATTTAGGGACCAATTCATATGATATTAAAACCAGTCCTATAGATAATAAAAGCAATCAAGGATTGATGTGTCCTAATTTTGAGTATTATTATACCCATAAAAGGACATGTATATAACAGAGAGCACTCCAAACTAACCAAATTGGCTCTCCTCCCATCGAAATGAATCAAAACTCATCCAAATATGATGAGTATAAGATTTATACCTAGTGGTCATGATTTTGTGAATATGATTTAATATTTCAAAATTAATATTTCAATTCTGATATTGCAGTTTATCAATTATTTTAGTACTATTATTATGGATTAGACATGTTACATTAGGTAGTGTTTGGTTGATGTCCGGTGACACATGCTTGCTGTTTGGTTTGGTGAGACACAAATTTTTTATGGACATAGGAGGACACGGAGACACTAAATTTGTGTACCTCCAATTTGATGAGACACTGAGACACAACTTGTGAGACACTAATTTTTTACTCTTTTACCCTTATTCAATTTTTAAATTTTCAAAATTTATCCTCTTATCTCTTCAAATATTTTTTTTACTTCCTCTTTTAGATTTTACAACCAAATTTGTTCTCCCATTTTTTTCAAAAAAAATTATACATTTAACTTTTTATTTATTTAAATTTTAATTAATCTTTGATAAATTTTAGGCTTTAGTTTTCTATTTTTTTTTTCAAAAAAAATTGTATATTTAATATTTAAATGATAATTTGAGATGATATTAGAAGAAAAAAAATACGAAAAGAAATAAAAATTTAATTGTAATGACATATGTAGCGTTTGAGGTGATAGGTGTGTAGTGGTGTTGATAAAATTGTAGTTAAATGAAGGGTAATTCAGTCTTTTTTAAATATTTGTGTCTTGTTCATTATTTTTACCAAACACAATACATAAACACAAATATTTTATGTCTATATTTTTAATGTTTGTATCTTTGTGTCTATGTCTCATCTTATACATCAACCAAACGTAGCCTTATATAACTATTGAATATTGACACTGTCAAGAAAGAAATATGTTATGTGGGCCTATGACTATTTTGCAATCATGATACACTACATTTCACATAACATGGCCATTAGTGGATCCATAATCACGCTAGACTAAAATGATGATTAAGAAACCACATTGTACCGCAAGACTTGGTTTAGTGGCAACTATGTGTTAGAAGATACACCGAATTTAAATTTTAGCTATGTCTAAAAATTTGATATATGGAATCTATTAGAAAAGAGAAGAAGTGTGTGTAAGGGTACTTGACTAAAAAAAAAAAAAATCACATTCTATCCTGACCAAAAAAAAAAAAAAAAAAAGCACATTTTACTGCACCACAAATATAATTATTAGAACTGAATCAATCAAGTTATTAGATCATTGAGTTACTAGTTTATTCGATAAAATACAATTTGAATCGATTGACCCGATTTTAATTAAATGAATATACAAAATTTAATTTTATCTTTTTATTTTCTTAATAAATGCATTTTTTAATTATATTTTATATTGACTTAACTATTATATTTATGTTTAAAGAGAAAATAGTCATTTTTAACTATAAAAGTTTCGGGTGTTAACAAAATTGATCTTAGAAGAACCAAATGAATTTTATATCCATGAAAGATGAATTATGTTCGACAAAAATATCCACTCGTTAAATGTTTGTTAGCTCCATTTAAAAAATACATTAAATTTCAAAATTAACCCTACACCGATCATCTTCAACCTTCATCCTCTTGCTATGTCTCCTTCTTCATTTATTCTTCTTTCTATTCTTCAATTACAAAAATAAAATGAAAAACAAAAAGAAAAAATCCTAAGCCCAAATCTACCTCCTTTTCAAATATGTCCACATCCCTCCTTTTTTTTTCTTTTTTTTTGGAATCATTCATAATAATTATAACTTAATTGGTTATAAGAAGCATAATTTAAAATAATGAGAAGGAAGCTGAGAAGATTTAGCATTAGCAATGACACCTGAACATGGAGGAAAGAAAGGATTTGAGGAGATAAGGAAAAAGTGGGATTCAAAAAGAAGAAAGGGGTGCACGGGGTCAACGGCGAACTTGACGCTAATGGCCAAAGAAAAAATAGAACCCTCATGACCTTCTTTGGTCAAAGCAGAGAGGATTCCCACAATGGCAAGCTCCATGATGGTTCTAGAAATTTCTGCAGGGGAGAGCTTTTTATTTTGAATACTCAATTTAAAATGGGGTGCTTTTGAAACTATTGAAATGGGGCATTTTGAAAACTTAAAGAAGAGAATTTGCTGAAATAGAAGTGGGTTCTGTTGGGGCATTTTGAAAACTTAAAGAAGAGAATTTGCTGAAATAGAAGTGGGTTCTGTTGGTCTTTGATAGTAGTGAACGCGGATCGGATCGGATTAGATATGGCCAAAATTTTGATCCGATCCGCACTAAAATCATCGGATGGATCCAATATCGCAGTTTTTTTAGCTTGGATCCAATCCGATCCGATCCGCATAACGTAAAATACCTTTCAAAAGTTTATTTTTATTTAAAAAAATCAATAAAATCTCTTTTTCTATTCTTTTAAACATGTTTACTTTTAAAATAATATTAAACATACTTTTCTTAAATAATAAAAAAAGTACAACATATATGATAATTATTAGTTAAAATAAAATATAAAAAGAATATTTATTTATTTATTTATTTATTTTTGAAGATATGCAGATCGAATATGCAGATACCTACATAAAATCCGCAATCCGATCTTATTAGTGTGCGGATCCGATCCGATAGTATTGCAGATTAGATCCACATCTGCAGTTTTCGGATCAAATTCAGATACCGCAAATATGCGGATCGGATCCGATCCATGAACACCCCTATCTTCGAATTTGGTGTGAGGGAAGGTGTAGCTACGTGGCGAGCAGGAATGAGGATTAGAGTTCTTTTGTTTCCCATTTTGTTTCTATAAGGGAAGAAGAGAAAGAATAAGAATTGAAGAAGGAGGCATAATAGGAGGTTGAAGGTTGAAGATGATTGGTTGTAGGATTAATTTTGAAATTTAATGTGTTTTTTAAACAGAGTCAACAAAAATTTAACATTGGATATTTTTGTCGAACATAATTCATCTTTCATGGATATGAAATTCATTTAGTTCTTCCATAGTCAGTTTTGTCAATACTTGAATTCTTCATGGTCAAAAATGACTATTTACTTAAACTATTCTTCAATTAGTTTATATTTAATATACTCTTACACCATTTATAAAAAAAATAAAGACTATAATAATAGAAATAAAATTTATTGTAATTAATAAAAAATATTCTTTAAATTTATAAATATAATTTAATTTTATTTATGTAATTTATTTAATAAAAAATCATAATGTATAACAAATAACAACTTAATTAATTAATTAGTTTATTGATGCGAATTTTATAATCCACAAAACACCGGCAAGTGCACGGAGTCGTATTAAATAGTAACTCACGGTGAGATGAGTGTCAATCCCACGAGGATTAACGGATTAAGCAAACAATAGTCAATTGATTATTCTAGTCAGACAATCAAAATTTAGGGTTTTAATAGCAAATAACATAAAAATAAAGAATTAAATAAAAGTAAACTAAAATTGGTTAAGAAAATAATATGATAAAAATAGTTAAGGTGTCATAAATATTTAAATTTCCAGATTTAACATTCAATATCAACTACCTTGATCATGCAAAGATTCAATTCATAGCAAACCTTAAGTGATTAAACTCTAATTTCTTAGTAATTTAATATCCTCTAACCTAATCAACCACCAATTCCTTGGTCACTTAATTAAATTAGAAGGTTAAGTCCAAGTTCTAGTTTATAAGCCACACAAACCCTAAGAACCCAAAAATAAGACCATTATATATCACGTATCGCGTTAAATCCATATAATTCGATAATTGTGAGAAATTGGTTTCAAGCTATAATTCTAATGATATAACTTTTTCAAGACTCAAATAGAATTCAAGTTGAATTAGAGATATTTTCCAATAATCACTAATTCTTAAGATGAAGAATGAAACCAATTCTTAAACAATAATCAAAACATTAATCAAGAGTAGAAGAACAAATAATTATTAATCCATCAAAGTAAATAGAGCTCCTAACCTTAACAATGGAGGATTAGTTGCCCATAGTGCAGAAAATTCCAAATCCTAATCTAATGCAAAACCTAAAACTAATGAAGAATGAAAAGAGGAAAGAGAGAACGAGTGTAGTGTGTGTCCTTGGGAAGGAAGGAAGTTTGTCTTCAAATCCTCATTAATTATGAATATTTCTCGGGTCAGGGGCTGCTGTAGGCATTTAGCGCCACTTTGGTGGCGTTTGGCGCTGCTTTTTACGCCCTTTTGCACTTTCTTGCTGCCTGTCTGTGATGAGTGAAAAATTGATGGTGTAGAATTTCACAAATGAAATCTCATTGCAAGTATAGTTTCTAAACCAACAATAATCATTTCATACAAAAATTTGGTTGTCACAAGTAACAAACCCCTAAAATAATAACCGAAGTATTCAAACCTCGGGTCGTTCTCCCTAGGAATTGCAATAAAGTGTTCTTGTTATTGGTTATGGAGTATGTTTGGGGGTTTTTGAGGTAATAGACAAGAAATATAAATGGCAATGGAAATAAACTAACAACTAACAAAGGTCTTAGCAAGGTATGAGAACTAGAAGTCCTATCCTCATTATCCTCCTTAATTGTGATGAGAATTGTCCATTGCTCCCACTTACTTAATCTCTAACTGTGAAGGAAAGTCAAGTGGATGAATTAACTTGATTCCACAAGTCCTAGCCTAATCATAATGAAAGACTAGCTTTAGTTGCATTCAAGTTAATTAGCAACTTCTAATTATCAATCAACAAAGGAGTTTGATAACTCAAGAGTCACCAAATACTCTACCTAGGCCAAGAGGAACAAAATCTAATTCATAACTAAAAGAGGCATTTCAACAAATACATAGAAGGCAATAAAGGTAAACAACATGAATTGCAAGAATTAAAGAGAGATCTAACTACAATGGCGAGAGATCAATAATAGAACCAAATCAACATGAAAAGACATGAAAATCATAAATTGCATTGAAAGAGAAATAGAGATCTACATAAGAATTTCATAAAGCAAAAGGAAAATTGAAGCAAGAGAAGAAGTAGATCTTGATCTAAGAAATTAACCTAAACCTAATCCTAATTCTAGAGAGAAGAAAGAGATTCTCTCTCTAGAAACTAACTTTCCCTCCAAAACTAAACTAACTAAACTAATGTGATGTAATGTCTAATGTGTGTTAATTCCCCTTCAATCCTTGGGTTAAATAGCATCAGAAATGAGTTGGATTTGGGTCTGGGCAGCCCAGAAATCGCCCCCAGCGGATTCACTTTAAGTGGGTCACGTGCGAGCACCGACGCGTGCGCGTGGGTCACGCATACGCGTCGCCTGACAAATTGCTATCCATGCGTACGCGTCATGTGCGCGTATGCGTCGCCTTGCGACGTCACTTTCCACACGTGCGCGTCTGCTGCGCGTGCGTGTCGATCTCAGCAACCTAAATCCTTGTTTCTTCATTAGTTCTCTGCTTGGATGCTTTTCCTCTCCACCCCTTTGATCTATTCCTAGCCTTTCCAATTTGAATTCACTAACAAACATATCAAGGCATCTAGTTGAATTAAAGGTGAATCAAAATTAGCAATTAAGGGCCTAAAAAGCATGTTTTCACACTTAAGCACAAATTAGGAGACAATCATGAAACCATGCTATTTCATTGAATAAATATGGGTAAAAGGTCATAAAATTCCCTAAATTAAGCACAAGATAAACCCTAAAAATGGGGTTTATCGACCTCCGCACACTTAAACCATAGCATTTTCTCATGCTAAATCAAGAAGGAAACAAAGGGTATCAACATTTATTCAATGTAACAACTACTAAATGTATCCTATCTAAATGCAACTATATGAATGCAACTACTTGGTCAAAATAAATCAATTCCCAAGAGAACCTATATAGGCACAAGGGCTAAGGCAATAGTAAATCTAATCCACAATTGAATTGAGTTATTAAATATTTTTATAAACTTGCAAGAAGAGATGATCATAGGTGGAAACATGTAATTGAGCAATCGAACCCTCACTGTAAGTGTTTGCACTCTAGTCGCTCAAGTGTTTAGGGTTGATTCACTCAATTCTCCCTTAATCATGCTTTCCAAGATTTTCTAACAATCAACAAATATTTCGTGCATGCATACAATTATCATGAGGTCTTTTCATAGGTTGTAACGGGGCTAGGGTCAAGGTATGATGCATATTTGGTCAAGTGGACTTTAAATTTGAATCCTTGATAAGCTTAGACTTCCCACCTAACCTATGACATCCTATACAATTTCAAAGCTAGCCTAACTACCCATTGTTATTGTTATTGATTGTTATTCTTTTCCCCTTTTTATTTCTTTCTTTTTCTTTTTCTTTTCTTTCTATATATATATATTTTTCTTTTCATATATATATATATATATATATATATTTTCTTTTTATTTTCTCATTTTTTTCTTTTTTTTCTTTTCAAACTAAAATATATACAAGAGCATCAATGCATATGGTTTTACATTTAATTAACACATGAATATGTACCAAATTTCCAAATATAGAAATACAAAACAAAAACACCCTTTTCTCTCAACCAATGTCCTAAGTTTCTCCACACTTGAATGACACCACACACTAGCCTAAGCTAATCAAAGATCCAAATTAAGGACATTTATTATTTTTCGCTTCAAGGCTTGTAATGTGCTAAAATTAAGAACAAAGTGGGTTGATCGTAGGCTCAAATTGGCTAACAATGGAAGATAAAAGGTAGGCTATTTGGGTGAGTGAGCTAATGAAACAATGGCCTCAATCATATAAATGCATGTATACATGGAATAATAGACATATAGAATCAAACAAATCAAGGATTACAATCATAGAAAGAGAACAATGCACACAAGGAGGGAAATAAGTGGTTATAAGATGTAACCATGCAATTAAGGCTCAAATCTCACAAGGTTGTGTGTTCTTAGCTCAAAAATCATGTTCCACAATATATAGTTCAAGCAAGTTCTATGAAAAATTTTCACTCAAATCAATTGAGGTGCCCTATAGATAAATTTCTTGAAAATTTTTATTATTTTGACTAAGCTTATTATGTATACATATGAAAAATTAAGAAAATAAAACTAAAAATCCTAAAAGATCTAAAAATGAAATGCAAAAGTTTTGGGATTAGAAACTTGTCACCCAAAAGCGCTGACTGGTCGAACGACCTCCCCACACTTAAAAGTTTACACCGTCCTCGGTGCATTCAAAGATGAGCAAGGGGGTGCGGCGACTCTTCGGGTTGCCACCTTCAGCTAGTAGGTCAACCGGTTGCTGTATGTTCTTTCTCCCGCTTCCGTTTTAGCTTATAACGACTCATCCTGAAATTAGAAGGCAGGATAATGAGAAAAGTAAATGCAACAGCAAGGAAGCCAAAATTGTTGGAATGAGGTAAATCACTAGAAATGAGTGAGTGGATTAGTGTGACATGGATAAAAGTAAGTGCATTCTAAGTTGCACGCGGTTTAGAGCACACACACTAACATAGAAAGCTCGGTCACAATTACATAAAGGGAACATGCACCTCACTCATCCTAATGTGCTTGAGATGCTCTAAACTTATAGGTCAAGATAACCGAACAAGCAATAAAGAAGCACGAAAGCATTCAAACCAAAAACATATGGATGCAGATGATCAAGAAGTACAATAAATTAAGATAAATGCAAGACATCCATCAAGACATTGCCTACTCAAAGAATATGATTCAAATCACATGGTGGCCAAATCATGCAATTCAAAAAGATTTAGAAGCTTGAAGGCAAAGCCACATGTACTTGGTATGCACAAAATTAAGCATGAAAAATTCAAAACAAAGTAACAAAATGTAACATCAATCAAGGAATCCAACAAAGATGATAAACAACAATGATGTTAAAATAACATCTTATCAATGACTAGCAGCAATGAATGGTAAAAAAAAAATGAATAATCCAACACTTATTAGGAAAAACAAAGAAAATGTAATGAAAATTCAACTAACTCAACAATTAACTATCTAAAAGGAATGGTTATAAATGGTATTTGGAAGTGTTGGATGATGGGTGAGAGAAGAGAAGAAGAGAGGAGAAGGAAAGAAGCATGTGAAAGAAGGGCATCCACGCGTACGCATATGTCACGCGTGCGCGTGGATTGAGGTGAAATGGACGCGATGTGTACGCGTGTGTCATGCGTGCACGTCGATGGGTTATTGAGAGAGCGACGCCTATGCGTGCGGTGCGCGTACGCGTGAGTGGCCTTGCGCGAAAGGCGCAATGTTCGCGCGATGTAGGCACAACTCTTGGGAAAATGGCTTGGAGGTGAAATTTTTGCATCCACGCGTACGCATGGGTGACACGTGCGTGTGGATGGTCGAAAATGCTTGTGTCACGCGTACGCGTGAGGCACGCGTGCGCGTGGGTTGGTGCTCTGTTTTTCAAAATTTTTCATATTTTTTTGCACCAAACCAAGCATTCCAAACCTCTAAACAGCTACCAAAACACCATAAAACCTTATTTAACATATTAAACTACCAATTAAACTCAACAAACCAATAAAAACATGAAATTAAACTAGTCTTACCATCATGTACAAAAGAAAAAAAATGAGAAGATTTTACCATGGTGGGAGTGTCTCCCACCTAGCACTTTTGTTTATTGTCCTTAAGTTGGACTTATGGGGAGCTCCTCCTCAAGGTGCCTTGTGCTTGAATTCATCTTGGAACATTCACCAATGCTTGATTCTCCATTGTGCCCCAAGATTTTTCATGAGTTGCACCAAGTCTTGATGGAGTTCTTTACAAGCTTGGGGCTCCCAAAGTCGATCCTCTTCTTGTAATCCGGGATCCCACATTTTATTTTCACACCCGTCTTGAAGTTGATCATCATTAATCCATCTGGGTGGCATGCAAGATGAATTCTCCATGAAGTGCCCAACAATCCTCCTAGACCCATCTAGTTGAGCACTATTTCAACCTTTATATTCCATCTTTGATGTATCAACCATAATGAGCCTTGATTTACAACGCCAACCACGAAACATCTTTCTCTTACGCTTCATCCCGCAAAGCATCCTAAGTTGACCATCCGTTTCAAGAAAGCCATACTCAGGTGGGACAATAAAAGCTAATAGAGATAAATTTTACCCACTCGAATGAAGGAGTGGATGACAACCTAGGTAAAAAATCTTCCAAGGATCATGACAAAGCGTATCCAACTCCTGTCCTTTTTCTTCTAAGGACTTCCACCTCTTCACAAGATTTCTCAAATTCAACCCTTTGTTCATCAATTTTATCTTCTTCACCAAGGAGATTTGATGCTTGATCTTCAATTCCAAGGGAACTCAATTCTTGCTCTATCCCATCTAATTCTTCATATGGGATATGCTTTGGAGGATGTGCACTTTTCTCCTCAACATCAACTTCAATCTTGTTGGGGGATTTTCTATGACCTTAAATTCCCATGGAGATTCCGCATCTCCTAAGTCTTCAACCACTTCTTCCTTTTCTTCAACAATCCTAGCTTCCTCCAATTATTCCAACACAAAGCAACTTCCCTCATTTCCCACCGAAGTTTCCAATCTCTCCTTCATGCTATACTCTTTCTTAGATTCTTCACATGTAGTCATGGGAGTTCCTTGCATATTCAAGCATTGGGATGCTAACCAGTTTACCACCTCATCCAAGGCGGCCGCGAAGTTTTATACATCCCTTTTCATCTCCTCTTGTCCTTGAAGTAGCAAAGTGAGAGAATCATCATTCATTGGGGCTTGGGGTGGATAGGGGGGTTCATTATTTTGGAGGAAGGATTCATAATAGGGAGGTGGTTCTTCTTGGTAGGGTTGTGGCGATTCAACACTCCACTTTTTCCACTTGTTGCACAACACGCTCCATGGTTGCTTGAAGTTGATCCATTGCTTCCTTGAGACGATCCCTTGACTCTTGTTCCACTTGGATAACATGATTAGGATCATATGGCTCTTGGATCGATGGACATGAATATTCTTCCATGGAAGGTGGTGGTAGAAGGTAGAATTCATCTTGTGGTTGAAAATTTTCATACATTGGAGGTAGTTTATCTTGGTAATAGTATGGAGAAGGTGGTTCTTGGAAGTATTGAGGTTGGAATGGTGGTGGTTCAATATGTGGATCATATGGCTCAAAAGGTGGTTGGTATGGTGGATATGGATTAGGGTCATATGAAGGTGGTTGGTGAAAAGGGGCTTGTGAGTGTGGTTGAGGGTTATGTTGAGGATATGACTCATAGGCATATGGTGGTGGTTCTTGAAAGTCACAAGGAGATTCACCATAGCCATTGGATTGATATGCATCATGAATGGCTCTTGTTCATAGTGTATTGGTGGAGGTTGTTGCCAAGAGGATTGATCATATGCATATGGCTCCTCCCGCCTTTGATTGTCCCATCCTTAATGCATATCTTCATTGTAGCTCCCATTTCCTACAACATAGTTGTAATCACACTCATAGCCAAAGTGAGAATTCATAATGAAAGGAGAAATAGGAAACAAAAGCTAACAAGAATTAATGAAACAAAGTCCTAAAACTAGCAAAAACTAACAAGCAATCCAAAAATCAAGCTATTCACAATATTCATATATATATATAATAACTAATACAAGTGCACATTTGCAATTCCCCGGCAACGGCGCCATTTTGATGAATGGAAAATTGATAGTGTAGAATTTCACAAATGAAATCTCGTTGCAAGTATAGTTTCTAAACCAACAATAATCCTTTCATACAAAAATTTGGTTGTCACAAGTAACAATCTCCTAAAATAATAACCGAAGTATTCAAACCTCGGGTCGTTCTCCCTAGGAATTGCAATAAAGTGTTCTTGTTATTGGTTATGGAGTATGTTTGGGGGTTTTTGAGGTAATAGACAAGAAATATAAATGGCAAAGGAAATAAACTAACAACTAACAAAGGTCTTGGCAAGGTATGAGAACTAGAAGTCCTATCATCATTATCCTCCTCAATTGTGATGAGAATTGTCTATTTCTCCCACTTAGTTAACCTCTAACTATGAAAGAAAGTCAAGTGGATGAATTAACTTGATTCCACAAGTCCTAGCCTAATCATAATGAAAGACTAGCTTAAGTGGCATTCAAGTTAATTAGCAACTTCTAATTATCAATCAACAAAGGAGTTTGATAACTCAAGAGTCACCAATTACTCTACCTAGGCCAAGAGGAAGAAAATCTAACTCATAACTAAAAGAGGCATTTCAACAAACACATAGAAGGCAATAAAGGTAAACAACATGAATTACAAGAATTAAAGAGAGATCGAACTACAATGGCAAGAGATCAATAATAGAAATCCAAATCAACATGAAAAGACATTGAAATCATAAATTGCATTGAAAGAGAAATAGAGATCTACATAAGAATTCATAAAGCAAAAGGAAAATTGAAGCAAGAGAAGAAGTAGATCTAGATCTAAGAAGTTAACCCAAACCTAATACTAATTCTAGAGAGAAGAGAGAGCTTCTCTCTCTAGAAACTAACTTTCCCTCCAAAACTAAACTAACTAAGCTAATGTGATGTAATGTCTAATGTGTGTTGATTCCATTTCAATCCTGGGGTTAAATAGCATCAGAGATGAGTTGGATTTGGGCCTGGGCAGCCCAGAAATTGCCCCCAGCGGATTCACTTTAAGTGAGTCACGTGCGAGCACCGACGCGTGCGCGTGGGTCACACGTACGTGTTGCCTGACAGATTGCTATCCACGCGTCGCCTTGCGACGTCACTTTCCACACGCGCGCGTCTGCTGCGCGTGTGCGTCGATCTCAGCATCCCAAATCCTTGTTTTTTCATGAGTTCTCCACTTGCATGCTTTTTCTCTCCACCCCTTTGATCCATTCCTAGCCTTTTCAATCTGAATTTACTAACAAACATATCAAGGCATCTAGTGGAATCAAAGGTAAATCAAAATTAGCAATTAAGGGCCTAGAAAATATGTTTTTACACTTAAGCACAAATTAGGAGACAATCATGAAACCATGCTATTTCATTGAATAAATGTGGGTAAAAGGTCATAAAATCTTCTAAATTTAGCACAAGATAAATCCTAAAAATGGGGTTTATCAGTCTGGTGTTTGGCACCAGGACTCCTGTATGGAATGGTGATGCTGGATGCGATTTGGTGCTAAACGCCAATGTTGCGGCATTTAGCGCTGTGATGCCAGAGAAAAATTATAGACTATTATATATCTTTGGAAAGCTCTGGAAGTTGGCTTTCTAAGCCACTAGAACCGTATCAATTGGACTTCTATGACTCAAGTTATGCTCATTGGAGTGTGAAGAGGTCAGGTTTGACAACTTCCACGAATTCTCTTTGCATTTGTCTTTAATTCTTGGTTCCTCCTTATTCTTTTGCTTCTCTTTTCCTAAAATTTTCTTACAAGAATCATGAAACCAAAAAAATCAAAGTACTAATAGAAAAATCTTGAAAATCATATAATTATTAAGTCACAACTTTTCTATAAGAAATGAGAATAAAAAGTGCTTAAGATGCTCACGAATCATTTATACATATTATACTTTTTAAGTACTTATTGTAAAAATAATATTAAGAGATATCAATAACTATGAATAAGAAAAATATAGTATGTTTAATTTAAAATACTTTTATTCAATTTTTTAATTTATAAATATACAACCAAATTTGGCTGCTTATCTAATATATCTAATAAAATGCATATTATATGCCAAAAGACAAACTAGCCTAGTGGATGACCTACTTGGTCACAAACATGATGTATGGCGCCAGTTTGACTAGCGATTCACAATGGATTTGATCGACTTTTTTGGGTTTGACAGTTCGAATACTTGAACAGTCGGAATAACAAATCGAATTAGTTAAAAGTCCGATTCATCGATTTTTTGATTGGATTGGTTACACTACAAAAAAAATGTTTACTACCATCAAATTTATCGGCGGAAAAACAAAAATAATCCGTCAGTAATCTGACGGTATAAATTTCGCCGGTAACTATTTCCCATCGGATTTCGTTGTCCACCAGTAACTTGTGGTGGATTTAGCGGGGGAATTGGCTTTTTAACCTACGAATATCTGATGTCAATTATTGACAGATTTTTTTCGACGGTAACTTTGGCGCCAAACTATTTTGTTCCAGCATTATTATTGTCAGATTTTTTTCCCGAAAAATCGGACGTAAGTTCAAATTTATGTTTTTTTAAAATATTTTTAACTAAATTGTCAAATTCCAAATAATAGAAGCCATATATGTTAAATCATCAAGTGTACAAATAAAATGAAAAGTCAAATCACAGAGGACATAATACAATCAAACATGTATAAAAAAACCCAAGTCACTAAAGATCCTGATAGTCGTCGCGTCGTCCCGCTGGTCTTACAAGCAGTGCGTTACCACCAGCGTGCATTTGATCTTCGTACGGTGCCATGTGGCGCTCCATTCGCTGAAGCCGTTCCAACTACCGCCTCCACTCTAGCCTGAGGTCATCTGTGCCTATCATGCGTGAAAGGATCGCCTGATACCTCTCCTCAGACTCCCGTAGCTGCTGAGCCTATTGGTGAAGGCTCCAAGTGAGGAGAAGCACCTGCTCCCTCAAATTGATGCCGTCCTTGGGATCGACGGACAGACTGGTGGTAGAGGCGGATGAATGTCTCAATGTGGATGTGCGGAGATTTTCGACGAAGAACAATCCCATCCTGTAGACACGATTCTTGTATGGCTCAGATGCGGCCTTGTGCCGAACCATGTCAGGGTCAATGACTGATGCAGTAGAGTTGTTGCCATCATCTCTAGTAAGCTAAGATTGCTAGGTTGTAGCCTCTATTTACTGTGTGTAGGACTCCGGATAACAGATTTTATAATTAGGGTTGTAGTTAATTGAAAACTTTTTATCACATGATGTTTACTCACATAATAATCTGCGACCTGCTGATCAGTAAATCTCTCTTTGTTCTCCTTCAAGGTGTGAGTATACTTGAAGGTCTCTGCTATCGTCGCATCACGATCCACGACTTAGACTACACATTTAGAAACCACATGTTAAATCAAGTAATAATGACATTATATTAGGACTAAGTGAACTTAACTTAATTCTTAAAGAAACAAGTTATATACCATATTGGCCCTTGTCTTTATGAAAATCACTGCTCCACCGGTATACTTCAACGACCTGGCCGATATCCTATTAGCTCTGTTCATGAGACGGCAACGCTTGAACCCCTCATCAGTCTTCCAATGGACGTACAGTGCCTTCTTAATGTCCGAGTGGAGCCAAATGGTGACGTGGTCGTGGTGCTCATGTACATCCTCCAACATCTGCTGAAGTCGCCTAGCCATCCGATGGTCGAAGATCTTCCTGATCATGAGATCATGAGTCTAGTCCCATATAAATTTCTCCTATAGAAAGAACATTAAGCACGAGTTAATCAAAATTAAATACAGAATCAAATAAAATAGAAGATATAAACTAACTAAGGTTTGAATATGTTGAGTTTTTATCGTCCACTTCTGAAACTATCACTCTCTGGTCTCAGCTGGGATCTTCTTATAGCTCGGCCATGGGTGGTCATACATCAGCTTGATGATATTAGTACACTCCTGTGTACATGCATTATTATTTGGCGCGAACCTATCAATGAAAAACTTAATATTAGTAGTTTACTAAAAAGTTATTTGAAGTAATCTATAAACTTCAATTATGTTTATATTTTTTTAGAAATTTTGGCAGAGTTTCATCTATAACTAGAATGCTCTAAAAACTCTATCTATCAATAATTTATTAAACAACAACATCTATCAACAAACAAGAATCAAGAATCAAGTAGCAACATCTATCAATCAACAGTAAGCAGTTCAATTAATTAAGATTAATAGTTTCATCTATATGGTATTATATGATTTAAGCAGCAACATCCATCAATAATCAAGGATTCTCAAACACTTTCAACAGTTTAAACCTACTAACCTAAATCGAACCTATCTTAACAACCTAAATCCACTAAAACTAGAAAGTTAAGTGTAACTAAATTAATCAAACTAACTAAAATGGTTTTCATGTAAAAGACTTAAAATAGTACTCACGCCGTCAAACCATTAGGCAAAATCGTCATCCGTACGATGAGAGGTGGTGGAGGGGCATTTGGATGGGATCCATGAAAGGATTTTGACACCATAGTGTCTATCGCAGGAGGCGGCATTGTTGAGATAGTGTGCTGCTAAGCGGATAGAGGTGGTGGAGAAGTCCACTCTGATGAAGCAGACAGATGACTTCCTGGTTGTGGGGATAGCACAGCAGTAGGAGCCACATAGTTAGGTTTAGAGACCATGATGAACGGTTGGTCCTATGCACCCATTGCCAGTGATGTCACAGAGTAGTCGTAGTAGAAGGGGATAACCGAAAAGTCCCAGGGGTACCAGTAGAACCCCTCCTTCTACCCCGACCACGAGGTCGATCCGTGACACCTCTACTTCTCGTCATGTCTGCAAAGAGCATATCAATTAACACTAGTCACAAAAATAAGGTAATAGCAAAGATAAAATTCGTAGACACTTTAAGTCACATAAATCAGCAAATACAACACAGATTCTATGTACATTTATATTATTTAGAAAACTTTTGGCATAACCTCCCCTAAAGTTGGACATATATCCACCTTTAAGGTTCACACAAATCCAACTAACCTCGATCATAAATTAAAACTTAAAAAAAATCACAACGTATCCAAAACAACTTAATTAGTTAACTAATTATTTGAGCTCCTAACTACTTAGGTGTTTTATGTTCATCATTAGTGCACAAAACTGGCTCCGCAGAATTCGCACAGATAGACTGACAAGTATATTGGGTCGTCCAAGTAATACCTCAGGTGAGTGAGGGTCAATCCCACAGAGATTGTTAGTTTGAGCAAGCAGTGGACACCTTGCAGATCTTAGTTAGGCGGATAGAAATTATAGTTTGTCACGAAAAGCATATAAAATAGATAAATAGAACGTTACTGGATAGATGAAAAATCAATCGTGATAGGACGGTTGAGGCTTCGGAGATACTTTATCTTTTCGGATTAACTTTTCTTACTGTCTTCTTTAATAAATTTCTAATTCCTTCAATGGCAGTCGTAGGTGATTACCTCATATCCTCTCATCAAGTTAACCTCCTCTACTGTAATAATCCACCATGTTGAAGTGACTCATGTCCTCTCATCAAGCCACCTCTAGGTTTCTCACTGTAGTAGAAGATGAAGCTCTAAGTAATCCATTCCCCTTTACGATCCTACTCATGGTGCCACAAATAAGTCAGATCTTCCTTATCAGAAAGTGCTGCTTCTCTGACTCTAGACTTAACGCCACATAGACCTCACACACCCATAGTCAACGGGATTATATGTCACATATCCAAAGTTGCTCAGATGCTCTATTGGAATCCGCAATGCAATCTCTAGATTTAGTTCGATTCTATCCGGGTCAGGAATCACACGGAACCCATGTAGAACATAGGTGATTGTCACGGGTAACCCTCAATTCATAAGATGAAGAACGACGTTGCATAAGAGAATAGAATCAGACATATTGAATGAAAACAGTAATATTATTGATCCATGAAACTTAGCAGAGCTCCTAACCTTAACCTTAGGAGGTTAGGAACTCATACTGTACAATAAATAACGTAATTCGAATGGGGGAGGGAGAAGATCCTAAACAAGGGTGATCTTCTCCTATATATACTAATCTGCTAACTAAAAATTACAGAAATAAGATAAACTAGTCTAGTAGTGCAAAAATCCAGTTTCCCAGCCCACTTGGTGAGTGTTTGGGTTAGGCTTGAGTGTCTCCCACGAGCTAGTACCCCTTAGGGGCATTGAACACCACCTTTGGGCGCTGGACGCCAAGAATAGGGCTGGTGGCTGGCGTTGAAGTCCAGTTTTGGGCCTTCATTTCCAAAGCAAAGTATAGACTATTATATATTTATGGAAAGCCCTGGATGTTAGCATTCCATATCCATTG
Source organism: Arachis hypogaea (assembly GCF_003086295.3). Classification (NCBI taxonomy): domain Eukaryota; kingdom Viridiplantae; phylum Streptophyta; class Magnoliopsida; order Fabales; family Fabaceae; genus Arachis; species Arachis hypogaea. The sequence continues at coordinate 92,645,422 of NC_092049.1, read as the reverse complement.
AGAGCATGCCATTTAGACTTCTGTAGCTATAGAAAAGCTCCTTCGAGTGCATGGAGGTCAAATCCTGACAGCATCTGCAGTCCTTTCTCTGTCTCTGAATCAGACTTTTGCTCAAACTCCTCAATTTCAGCCAGAAAATACTTGAAATCATCATAAAACACACAAACTTGAAGTAGAATCCAAAAGTGTGAATTTTGCACTAAAACCTATTAAAACTTAATAAAACTTAAACAAAACATAGTAAAAACTATATGAAAATGATGCCAAAAAGCGTATAAAATATCCGCTCATCAATCGTAAACCAATAACTTAATCAACAACACCTTAAAATATGTTTTAATTAGAATCAGAACAAATCAGAACCAAATAACAAACACAAAATTATAATAACAAATCAGAACCAAAATTATAATAACAAATTAGAATAAATCAGAATCAAAATAACGAACACAAAATTATAATAACAAATCAGAACCAAAATTATAATAACAAATCAGACCTTATTCCTATTTTAGAAAAAGGAAAGTTTAGAAGCATTACCTGAAGAAGAGCACCAGCGCCAAGAAGAAAAGGGCAGCAAAAGCGGGGGCAGCAGCAACGGGAAAAGCACAGCAGCAGGAGTGGTGGAATCCGGTAGCAACAACGGTGACAACAAAAAAGACGAACAACACCAAAGAAGGATGGGGCTACCAGCATCGGAGAGGGCTTCCAGAGAGGAGGGGGCTTCCAAAGAGATAAAGGGGGTAGAGAGAGTGGGAAAGCGAGAGGGTTATATATATATATATAGGGAGAGAGAGAGAGAGAGAGATTCAAATGAAGGGGAAGAGGGTTCGTGGTTCGAATTTAGGGCACAATTTCTGTCGGATTTACCAACGGATAAATCCGATAGTAACATATTGCGGGTTACCAAAACGCAGCATTGCACTAAGTGGGTTTACCGGTGGAAAACCTAAATGTTGCGCCTATTTTTCCCAGTTTTTCTCCAATTATTATCGGCAAATTTACCATCAAAAACGAGAATCCGCTTGTAATATTTTGATATGATGAATTTAACGCCTAAACTGCTGGTAAATTCGCCAGTAAAGATGCCGCTACTCTGCGATGCTAAATCCGACGATATTCAGCATTTTTCTTGTAGTGCCAATCCGGTCCGAATTTAATAACTGTGACTATAAGACTTGGTCTAGTGACATTTATGTATGTTTTACTTCAATAGTGTGCCGAGTTCAAATTCTAACTCTGACTAAGAAGTGACTATATGGAACCTATAAAAAAAGGAAGGATAGTGTGTGTGAGGGATTCGAACCCTCGATAGTTCGTGTTGTGAACTATACCGGTTTTCAAGACTGGGGCTATCAACCACTCAGCCATCTCTCCAACCGTCGCTAAACGGATAAAAGTTACTCTAGGGATAACAGGCTGATCTTCCCCAAGAGCTCACATCGATGGGAAGGTTTGGCACCTCGATGTCGGCTCTTCGCCACCTGGGGCTGTAGTATGAACTTTCAGTTTATGATCGCCATGAATTGAATTATAATCAAATTGCTTTAGGCCGATTACCAATGTCAGTAAATAATGAGTATTTCCATTTATTCATCAAAAAAGGCGCGTGTGTGTAGGTGGGTGTAAATTGATAAAAAAAAGGAAACATATTCTATTAACTATATTTTTATCTTATCTATTTTTATATATAATCAAAAAATATTTATCCATTCTCTTTGTGCGAGTGCATGTAGTATGTGTGTGCGTGTGTGTACATTTGTCCATAATGACCCAAATTAAACCCAATAGATGTTAAATTGTGTGAAGTAGAAAGTAAAAATACGTTGATGATTACAATATGATATGTGATAATGCTTGATTCTAAGGTTGTAGAAAAAATGGAGGTGAATCTATAAAATTAGGATTTTATTGAGGTTCTTGATGGAAATTGGATTGATATGAAGTTTATGAGTGAATTGGGACTTGATTTGGGGGTTGTGATAGAGAATATAATTGATTTGAGGTTTATAGTAGAAATTATGGTTGATTATTTTTGCAAGGGCGTGGATTTATTTTTATTTGCGTGATGATATTGACTTCATGCTTGACAAGGATGGTGGTTTATCCTGCTTGCTAATTAAAGTTATTGATGTTATGTAGGAATCATAGTTCGTCGTCCCTCTCATGAGATATGATTTTGACAAGAATGTTGGGTTTTTTTCTCTCCTTTGTGAGATCCAAGTCCAACTTTTTGGGGGTGTATTCTTGCACTCATTGTATCACAACCCTAATCAGATTTTGAGGGTCATTGAGAGGTAGAGAGTATAGCCACCAAAGTGAGTATGCAAAGTAATAAATTTCAAATAGCATTATCTCATTTGTTCACCGTTGGATCGGCTTGAAATTTGAACTGTGTGTTTAGCTCATCTTGTTCTTCATTCTGGTTGGTGAAGATGTTGATTGAAGGTTTTCAATGGGAGAAATCGGCTTTGCAAGAGAGAAAATAGGTTTCTCTTTTTTACACAGAGCAACAATTTTTGAACAGTAGTTTCTCGTTATTTCACCGTTGGATCGACAAGAAATTTGGACTACAGATTCTTCTCATCTTGTGATTGATTATGAACAGTGGAGGTGTTAATTGGAGGTCTACAGAGGGAGAAATAGGCTTTGAATAGAAGCTTTATTTTTTGGGTATTTTTCATCTTCTTGCTTCTCATTTGTAAGTTTTGGTGCTTTGATATTTTGGTTGATTATATGCATGTTTTTGTGATTTGTTTGAGACTCTCTTGTACCTCATTTAATTATAGTGGAGCTATTTTATTAGTCTGGACGAGTCGTAGTTTTTACCTCTCACATTGAGGGAGTTTTCCACGTTAAAATCTCGGTGTGTTCTTGTTATTGTTTTACTTGCTATATTTGCTTGTTCATAGTTTCTGTCATATTATGTTGTGAGTGCTTCCATATTATTCTTGTGTTGAATATTTGTGTTGTCTCCACTGCTAGGCTCTTTTATACTAGCATCAAAGCTTGTTGATATTTTTCTGGGCTTGTGATTCTGTGAACAATGGAAGCTAATACTAATACTAGTAGGATGATTACTCTTAATGGTCCTAATTATGATTTATGGAAGTCAAAGATAGAATATTTTCTTTATTTCAAGAATTTTCATCAACCAGTTTTTGGTACAGAGAAGCCTAATGATAAATTTGATGATGACTGGACTTTGTTGCATAGACAAGTTTGTGGATATATTAGGCAGTGGGTTGACGATAATGTGTTGAACCATATTATTGGCAAGACACATGCTCGAACCCTTTGGATTAAACTTGAACAGTTGTATGTTCGAAAAACTGGGAATAACAAGATGTTTTTGATCAAGCAGTTGTTGGCTTTGAAATATACAAATGGGACATCAATGACAGATCACTTGAATAAATTCCAAGGAATTATGAATCAGTTATCTTCCATGGGTATCAAGTTTGATGAAGAGGTTCAAGGATTGTTACTTCTTGGCTCCTTACCAGACTCATGGAAAATTCTCAGAATGTCATTGTCCAATTCTGCTCCTGATGGTGTAATCTCTATGGATTTTGCCAAGAGCAGTATTTTGAATAAAGAAATGAGAAGAAAGTCACAAAGTACATTAACTACACATTTAGATGTTCTTGTTTCTGAGTCTAGGGTGAGAAACAAAAGTCGAGGTCCTAAAAGTAGTGATCAAAGCAGAAGCAAGTCTCGAAAAAAGTATAAAAAGATTAAGTGTCATCATTGTGGTCAAAAGGGACATGTGAAGAAATTTCGTTGGCAGCTAAAGAAGGAGAAAGCCAAGGCAAGTAAAGACAAGAGCACAAATAAAGATGGTGGTAGCAATGAAGACAAGGTCAATGTAACTCATGATGATTTCTTCTTGTTGAGGAGTTTGAATCTGTTAACGTTGTTGATAATAGCACTAGTTGGGTGATTGATAGTGGTGCTTCTTTTCATGTTACATCTAGGAGGGATTTGCTTACATCTTATACTCCTTGTGATTTTGGTGATGTGAAAATGGATCATCAAGGTATTGCAAAATATGCTGGTGTTGGACATGTTTGCTTAGAAATCTCCAACGGTACCAAGTTAACTTTGAAGCGTGTGAAGCATATTTCAGATATTCAGTTGAACTTATATTCTGTTGGTAAGTTGTGTGATGAAGACTTGGATAGTTCATTCTCTCGTGATAGTTGGAAGCTCACAAAGGGTACCATGGTTGTTGCTAGAGGTACACGACACTCTACTCTTTATTTAACTCAAGCAAAGATTGTGAAAGATGTTGTTAATGCTGCTGAGTTTGTTGATGGAACTGATTTATGGCACAAGAGATTATGTCATATGAGTGAGAAAGGCATGAATATGTTATCCAAGAAGAATATTTTATCTGGTTGTAAGGTTGCTTTGCAAAAGTGCAACCATTGCTTTGCTGGAAAACAAAACAGGGTTTCTTTCAAGAACCATCCACCTTCAAGGAAGCCGAAGATACTTGACTTGGTGCATTCTGATGTATGTGGGCCGATAAAGACAACAACACTTGGAGGGTCTATCTATTTTGTAACCTTTATTGATGATCATTTTAGGAAATTATGGGTTTACACTTTGAAGATCAAAGATCAAGTTTTGAATGTGTTCAAGTAATTTCAAGCTTCTGTTAAAAAAGAAACTGGGAAGAAGTTAAAATGCATTTGTACTGACAATGGTGGTGAGTACTCAGGTCCATTTGATGCTTATTGTAAAGCGCATGGTATAAGACATAAGAAGACTCCTCCAAAGACTCCTCAGTTGAATGGCTTGGCTGAAAGGAATAACAGAACATTGGTTGAAAGAGTTAGGTACTTATTGTCACAATCTGGATTGACAAAATCCTTTTAGGGTGAAGCTTTGAACACTATTTTTCATGTCTTGAACCGAACACCATGTGCTCCCTTGCAATTTGAAGTGCCAGAGAAAGTATGGTTAGGTAAAGATGTTTCTTATGATCATTTAAGAGTATTTGGATGCAAAGCTTTTGTTCATATTCCCAAAGATGAGAGATCCAAGCTTGATGTAAAGACTAGGCAGTGTATTTTTATTGGCTATGGCATGAATGATTTTGGTTATAGGTTTTATGATCTTGTTAGCAAGAAGGTGATTCAGAGTAGAGATGTTACCTTTGTTGAAGAAAAAACATTGAAGGATATTAATAACGTGGAGAAGCCAATGGTTCAGCCTAGTCATAATTTTTCTGACTTGGATATTAATCCCTCTATGCCTATGGTAGAAGATGGTAGAGTTGAAGCTCAAACTAATGAGTATGACACAAGTGCAGGTGAAGATGGAACAATTGATCTGATACTTGATGAAGTTGGTGATGATGATCAAGATGAACAACCAGCTTTAGAAATTCCTGCAAATGCACTTAGAAGGTCTACAAGAGAAAGAAAGCCTTCGTCAAGGTATTCTCCACATGAGTTTGTTTTGTTGACTGATGGGGGAGAACCTGAATGATTTGGAGAGGCTATTGAAGATGAAAGCAAAGCTCAATGGCTTGAAGCTATGCAAGAAGAAATGAAGTCCTTACTTGAGAATGATACCTATGAGTTCGTAAAGCTGCCAAAAGGTATGCGAGTTTTGAAGAACAAATGGGTATCAGAATCAAAAATGAAGAACACAATTTTAAGCCTTGGTATAAAGCTAGATTGGTTGTTAGAGGCTTTAGCCAGAGAAAAGGTATTGATTATGAGGAGATCTTTTCTCCTGTTGTGAGGATGTCATCTATTCATGCTATACTTGGATTAGTGGTGCACGGATTCCCACACTCCGTACAACTAAACCAGCAAGTGCATTGGGTCATCCAAGTAATACTTGAGGTGAGTCAGGGTCGATCCCACGAGGATTGTTGGCTTGGATCAAACAGTGGTTATCTTGTAAATCTTAGTTAGGTGGATAGAAAAGTTGTGTAGTTGTTTAAACGCATAAAAGTAAAATAAAGATAACGTTACTCAGTAATTGTGAATCGAATGATAAGAAGATGGTTAAGGCTTCAAAGATGCTTTGTTCTTCTGGATCAATCCTTTCTTACTGTCTACTCCAACTGTGAATGATTTCTTCTATAGCAGACTGTATGTGATCAACGCCGGTTTGAGCAGCCACCAATCTTCCTCTAGGCTGAACACTAGGTTTAGTGCGCATCCATTCTGAATGAGGGTGAAGTTCCTGTAGTTCATCCCCTTTGTGATCCTACTCAAAATGTCACAGACAAGGTCGAATCTTCTGGATCAGAGAATGCTGTGCCTTGATTCTAGCCTTTACCACAAAGACTCTAATCTTCCCATACCTCGGCTGAACTGATGTCTCGAGAAGTCCCCAACAAAGTCATGGATTAGCTGTCTAAGAGACATATCCTCAAGCTAGTGGTTCATTGATATCCGATGAAAGACGCTTGCTGAACTCATGTAGAATAGAGATAACTTTTGACGGTTCAACTCATTCATAAGGTTGAAGAACGAAGATACATCTTAGGAGAGAATCAAACATGAATTGAAATAGAACAGTAGAGCTTTTATTAATCCATAAAACTCAGCGGAGCTCCTAACCTTAACCTAGGAGGTTTCGTGACTCATGCTGATAAAAGAAATACAAAATAAAAGGTAAAAGTGGGCAAGAGTCTCTAACAAGGGTGGACCCTTGTCTATATATACTAATCTAATAACTAAGGATTTCAAAAATATGATAGGCTTAGGCTTGTAGTGCGAAAATCCACTTCCGGGGCCCACTTGGTGAGTGTTTGGCCTGAGCTTTAGTGTCTCGCATGTGCTAGGAAGCTTCTTGGGTGTTGAATGCCTGCTTGGGACACCTTTGTGGGCATTGGACGCCAGCTGCTCCCTTTTGGGCGTCCAACGCCAAGAAGGGGGTAGGTGGCTGGCGTTGAACGCCAGTTTTGGGCCTTCATATCCAAAGACAAGTATGAACTATTATATATTTCTGGAAATCCCTGGATGTTAGCTTTCCATAGTTATTGAGAACGCTCCATTTGAATATCTGTAGCTCTAGAAATGCTTCCTTGAGTGCAGGGTGGTTAGATCCTAACAGCATCTGCTACTATTTCCTTGCCTCTGAATCAGACTTTGTCAAAACTCTCATATTTCAGCCAGAAAATACCTGAAATCACCATAAAACACAACAACTCATAGTAGAATCCAAAAATGTGAATTTTACACTAAAACCTATGAAAATATAATAAAAATTAAACAAAACATGCTAAAAACTATATGAAAATGATGCCAAAAAGCGTATAAAATGTCTGCTCATCACAACACCAAACTTAAACTATTGCTTGTCCTCAAGCAACTAAAAATAAAGTAGGATAAAAATAAGAGTAAGATACAATAAATCTCAGAATTTCTAATGAAGCTCAATTTCAATTAGATGAGCGGGACTTAGTAGCCTTTTACTTCTGAATAGTTTTGGCATCTCACTATCCATTGAAACTCAGAAGTATTGGCCTCTTTAAGAACTTAGAATCCAGATGATATTATTGACTCTCCTAGGTTTTTTTTTATTCTTGAACATAGCTTTTTAGAGTCTTGACCGTGGCCCTAAGTACTTTATTTTCTAGTATTACCACCGGATACATAAATGCCACAAACACTTAACTGGGTGAACCCTTTCGGATTGTGATTCAGCTTTGCTAGAATTCCCAGATAGAGGTGTCCAGAGTTCTTAAGCACATTCTTTTTTTTGCTTTAGATCACGACCTTAACTGCTTAGTCTCAAACATTTCACTTGACACCTTCACACCACAAGTATATAGTTAGGGACACTGTTCAATTGGAGTGCTTAGGCCAAAATTTTGTTTCTTTTAGGCCCTCCTAACCATTGATGCTCAAAGCCTTGGATCCTTTTACCTTTGCCTTTTTGTTTAAAGGGTTATTGGCTTTTAGCTCTTGCCTTTTGGTTTAAAGAGCTATTGGCTTTTTTTGCTTTTTATTTCTCATTTTTTTTCCGAATAAGCATATATACATTTTTTTATTTTATTACTTTTTGCTGCTTTTTCTTGCTTCAAGAATCAAATTTTGGATTTTTTAGATTACCAATAATACTTCTCCTTTTTCATCATTCTTTCAAGAGCCAACATTCTTAAACTCCAATTTCAAATATGCACTGTTCATTCATACATTCAAAAAATAAAAGTAATGCCACCACATCAAGATAATTGAACTATTCTTAAGATAAACTTGAAATTCATGCATCTTAATTTTATTTTTCAAATAAAATTTTCTTTTATGTAGGGTGAGAGGTATATGGAACATTTTATAACTTCAAGACATAGATAGAAATGATCATGCAATAAGAACAAGAGAACAAACAATAAAACATAATGGAAAATAGAAAAATGACATAAAAGCAAGGGGTGATGGAACGGGACCACCTTAATGACGGCGACTACCACTTCCTCTAGAGAATCCAATAGAGTGCTTGATGTCTTCAATGTCATGCCCTTGTCTCTGTTGTTCTTCCCTCATAACTCTTTGGTCTTCTCTCATTTCATTGAGGATGGTGGAATGCTCTTGATGCTCCATCCTCAGTTGATTCATGTTAGAGCTTAATTCTCCCATAGAAGTATGCCATTGATCTCAATAGCTTTGAAGAGGAAAATTCATCCCTTGAGGCATCTCAGGGATCTCATATTAAGGCGGCTCCACATGCTCATGCTGTGGTTCATGTGCTGGCTCTCTAGTATGGTCCATCCTTCTTTTATTGATGGGCTTTTCCTCCTCGATTGGAGTGTCACCTTCTATGACAATTCCAACTGAATTGCATAGGTGACAGATAAGATGAGGGAAAGCTAACCTTGCTTGAATGGAGGGCTTGTCCGCCACTTTGTACAACTCTTGAGGTATCACCGCATGTACTTTCACCTGCTCTCCGAGCATGATGCAATGCATCATGTTGGCTCGGTCTATGGTCACTTCGGACTGGTAGCTAGTAGGGATGATAGAGCATTGGATGAATTCCAACTATCCTCTAGCTATGGCCTTGAGGTCAGGCCTTCTTAGTTGGATAGGCTTACCTTGGGAATCCCTTTTCCACTATGCTCCTTCAACACAGATGTTTGAGAGCACTTGATTTAGCCTTTGATCAAAATTGACTCTTCTAGTATAAGGATGTGGGTCTCCTTGCATCAAAGGCAAGTTGAACGCCATCCTCACACTTTCTGGGCTAAAATCTAAGATTCTCCCTCGGACCATGGTGCTCCAATTTTTAGGATGAGGCTTCACACTAATGTCATGTTTTTTTATGACCCATGTATTTGCATAGAGCTCTTGCACCATTAAGATCCCAACCTCTTGGATGGGATTGGTTAGGACTTTCCAACCTCTTCTACGGATTTCATGTCGGATCTCCGGATACTCATTCTTCTTAAGCTTAAAAGGGACTTCAGGGATCACCTTTTTCTTTGCGACTACTTCATAGAAGTGGTCTTGGTGGGCTTTGGTAATGAATCTCTCCATCTCCCAAGATTCGGAGGTGGCGACTACTGCCTTTTCTTTCCTCTTTCTAGAGGGTTCTCCGACCTTAGGTGCCATAAGTAGGAATGGAAAGCAAAAAGCAAGGCTTTTTCCGACACCAAACTTAAAACTTTGCTCGTCCTCGAGCAAAAATAAACAAAAGAGAAGAATGTAGTAGAAGAAGAAGAAAATAGATGGAGATGGAGGGAGAAGAGCAATTCGGCTAAGTGAGGGCTAAAGGGGTATGAGTAGTGTGTGGGATAAGTGGAATGAAGGGGGTATTTATAGTGAGGGTATGGTTAGGGTTTCAAATAGTGAGGGGGGAAATATGGGTGGGAAAATTTGAATTTTAGTGGGTGAGGGTTGGTGGGAGTTATGTTGGTTTTGGGGAAGAGGTACGGATGTGATTGGTTGAGGGTTTATAGGGAAGTGTGTGGGGAAGTGTGAAAAGAAGAGAGAAGAAGGTGGGGTAGGTGAAGATGCTGTGGGACTGATGAATCCATATTTTACGATATATTTTGGTTTGATTTGAGTGGATTCCATCACATAAACCCATATTTATTCACCTAAATAGCATGCTTTTGAGATTTCTTCCTAAATTGTGCTTGAAAGTGAAAACATGCTCTTTTGTACTTAATTTAGTTAATTTTATTCACTTTAATCCCATTTGGTGCCTTGATGTATTTGTTAAGTGATTTTCAGGTTTCCAAGGCAAGTATGGGTTGAAGAAGTGAGGAAAAGAGCATGCAAAAGGGAAGAATTCAAGAAATGAAGGATTTGGAAAGCTGCCATCCCTGACCTCTCTGTACTAAATTGGTCATAACCTGAGCTATAAAGATCCAAATGAGGCGGTTTTAGCGGCATTGGAAAGCTAACATCCGGGGCTTCAAAATGATATGCAATTTGCTATAGTGGACATAAGTCTAAGGGTGCATACACACAGGTACTTGTGCGTACGCACAAGTCAGGATTCAGCATGTGTGCGGACGCACACATCTATGCGTCCGCACAGGTCCCTGCACGTGACCTCATTAATTGCAACTCGCTAGCAGCAATTTTTGGGCCCCCAAAATCCAATCCAACTCATTTTTTGAAGCTATTTAAGGCCAAATTGAAGAAGGATGAAGGGGGGAGCACTTAGGTTTAGGTTTTTACATGTTTTAGTTAGTTTTCTAGAGAGAGAAGCTCCTCCCTCTCTCTAGAATTAGGGTTTTTAGCTTAGTTTCCTTTTAATTTCAGCACTTTAATTCTTGTTTTAATGTAGTTTCCTTTATGTTTTCTTGCTCTCTTGTCTTTTTCTTCTTAATTCTTCTTGTTATTCCCTTTATTTTGCTATTTTTATGTTCATGGATACTCTTGTTAACTTTAATTTACAATTAATGCAAATTTATGTTTTATGCTCATTTATTGCTTTCTTTAGTTGTTGTTATGATTTTCTTGCTTTTGGTAGTTAGGAATTTATTTTAATGCAATTTAATATTATTTTATTTTCATGCACACCAAGTGTTTGATAAAATGCTTGGCTTAGTTTTTAATTAGTTTTTCTCCACTCTTGGCGTGAAATTGATGACTTTGGTGATCCTTGAGTCATTGATGTCCATTCTTGTTTGATATATTAGAGTAGTTTGTTGATTTGGTCTCCCTTGACTCTATGTGACCCCTTAGTGTTGACATAGGACTTAGGGATTGAAATCAACTATGCCTATTTGACTTATCTTCGATGTAAGGTTGACTAAGTAGGATTAACTCTTCATAATAATCATATATTTCTGGTCAATGGCTAGGATAGGTAGCCTTAGTCCTCAATTACTTGTCAAGAGGTTTCTTGCTTTTGAAGTTTTATTGCTTTGCTTTTACTTGCTTTCATTTACTTTCTTGCATGTTAAATTACTTTCTTGCCATTTCTTTTCCTTGCATTTAATTGCTTTAACTTTTATTGCTTTGATGTTTAAATCCTTGCATGTTTAGTTTTCACACTCTTGGTTGAGAAATTGGATGTTTGGGTGGAATTGAGTTGTGGATGTCCATTCCGCATTGTGTGAGAATGGTTAATTGGTTTGGTTTCCATTGACGCTGGTCTTTCACTAAGTAATTAGTGAGTTGACTAGGACTTATAGATTGAGATCAATTACACCCTTTGACTAATTCTCAAGGAGGATTGACTAGTTTGGATTGCTTCTACACAATTGCCATATTTGTGATCCACAACTAGGATAGGAAACCTAGATTACCCACTTCTTGCCAAGAGTCCTTTAATTGCTTTCTTTTCAATTCCTTGCGTGTTTCAATTTCTTGCTATTTACATCTCTTGCTTTCATTTCCAATCCCCCATGCTCTCCTTCATAGCCACTAATTGTACATTTTATTGCAACTCCTAGGGAAGACGACCCGAGGTTTAAATACTCTCGGTTTATATTTGATTTGAATTTATTATTTGATCTTGAGAATTCATTGTTGGTTTGGACTATGCTACCAATGAATTTATGCTTATCTTTGATTGATTCCAAATTATACAAGAATTCTCTTGTCAGGGACCCACTGGTCCTGAGAGGCTAGGGAATTCAAATTCCCTGCCCTCCTTATGGGCATTGAACGCCCAGCTCATGCTCCATAGCTGGCATTTAACGCCAGCTTCCTGCTCCACTCAAGGTGTTGAACACCCAGGAGGGACCTCCTTCGTGGCGTTCAACGCCAGGTCTTCTGCCTCTGTTGGGCGTTGAACGCCCAACCTCTGCTCCAGGGATGGCGTTCAACGCCAGTAATGTTACCCTTTATGGGCGTTGAATGCCCACTCTTGCCTCTTGTCTGGCATTCAACGCCAGCAAGACATGTACTCCAGGGTATTCTGTTTCCACTTCTGAACGTTTCTGTCTCTGTTCTGACTAATGCACATGATCATGAACCTAAAGAAAATAATTAAGAAGAACAAATTCAAAGAAAAACATAAATAATAACTATAGTTGGGTTGCCTCCCAACAAGCACTTATTTAACGTCAGTAGCTTGACGGTTAGCTCCTTATGAAGAATGATATGGGCTTAGAATTTCGCCCCTTATAGTGAACTTTCTTCCTGTCTTCTCATGGATGAGCTCCACATGCTCTAGAGACAAGACATGACTCACTGTATGTGGTATGACTGGTTTCTTGGTGAAGAAAACTCTCATGTCAGGTGAGAGGCCTTCTGTGGGGATCTTTTTATCCCTCCAACGTTTAAGTACTTTCTTCTTAGTATCTTTGTTCTCAGTGCTTGTTGATGGCTGTCCAACACCAAACTTAGAATTGGTATCTGGGGCTTAGTAAAGCTCTGCACTATGGTTGGAACACTAAGTGTTGCACAGTTATCTCTTTTTTCTCAGAGGGAGAGTTGAGGTGAGGCATCTTGAACATGATATGCTCCTCCCCTAGTTGTAAAATCAGTTCTCCCTTTACTACATCAATGATAACATTGGCAGTGGCTAGAAAAGGTCTTCCAAGGATGATGGATTCATCCTCACCTTCCCCAGTATCTAAGATTATGAAGTTTGCAGGGATGTAAAGGTCTTCAACCTTCACCAAGACATCCTCTACTAAGCCATATGCTTTTTTCATTGACTTGTCTGCCATCTCTAGTGAGATATTTACGACTTGTACCTCAAAGATTCCCAACTTCTCCATCACAAAGAGTGGCATGAGGTTTATACTTGACCCTAGGTCACACAGAGCCTAGGTCATGGTGCCTATGGTGCAAGGAATTAGGAAGCGTCCAGGATCCGAAAGCTTTTGAGGCAACGTCTGCTAAACCAAAGCATTGTGTTCTTTGGTAAGCACTGGAGGTTCTTCCTCCAATATCTTTACTCCAAATAACTTAGCATTTAGCTTCATGAGAGCTCCTAGGTACCAAGAAACTTGCTCTTCCCTAGTTTTCTCATCCTCATTAGAGGGTGAGTATTCATCAAAACTCATGAATTGCAAGAGTTCTTGCAAGGGGACTGATGAGTAGATAATTTATACCCTTTTTCGCATTGTTTTTACATAGTTTTTAGTATGTTTTAGTTACTTTTTATTATATTTTTATTAATTTTTATGCAAAAATAATATTTCTGGGATTTACTATGAGTTTGTGTATTTTTCTGTAATTTCAGGTATTTTCTGGCTGAAATTGAGAGACTTGAGCAAAAGTCTGATTCAGAGGCTGAGAAAGGACTGCAGATACTGTTGGATTCTGACGCTCCTGCACTTGAAGTGGATTTTCTGGAGCTACGGAAGCCCAATTGGAGAGCTCTAAATTGCATTGGAAATTAGACATCTTGGGCTTTCCAGAAATATATAATAGTCTATACTTTGCCCGAGATTTGATGGCCCAAACTGGCATCTAAACGCCAGCCAGAGACCCTTTTCTAGCGTAAAACGCTAGATCTGGCACCAGAACTGGAGTTAAACACCCAAACTGGCATCCAAGCTGGTGTTTAACTCAAGAGAAGGCCTATGCACGTGTAAAGCTCAATACTCAGTCCAAGCACACACCAAGTGGGCCCCGAAAGTGGATTTCTACACTATCTACACTTAGTTACTTATTTTCTGTAATCCTTAGTAACTAGTTTTAGTATAAATAGCACGTTTTACTATTGTATTCGTATCTGGGAATTATTATCTTATGCCATTTTTCACATTTGGAGGCTGGCCACACAGCCATGCCTAGACCTTTTCCTCTTATGTATTTTCTACGGTGGAGTTTCTACACCTCATAGATTAAGGTGCGGAGCTCTGCTGTTCTTCATGAATTAATGTAAGTACTATTGTTTCTCTTTCAATTCACACCTACTTTTTCTCCAAGATATACTCTCGTACTTAATTCAGTTAAGTCAGAATGAAGGGGTGACCCGTGACAATCACCCACTATCTTCGTTACTCGCTTAGCCAAGATCCGCGTGCCTGACAACCACAAGCGGTCTACATGATGTTCAACGTAGTCATTGGACGATAGCCGGAGTATAATCTCTTGGGTCTCTAATCCACGGACCGAGTCCGTGAGATTAGAACCTTCGTGGTAGAGGCTAGAACCAATTGGTAGCACTCCTGAGATCCGGGTGGTATTCCAAGTAGGATCTGGGAAGGGATGAGTGTGACGAGCTTCAAACTCGTGAATGTTGGGCGCAGTGACAGTTGCAAAAGGATAGAGAGATCCTATTCCGACACAAGTTAGAACCAACAGATGATTAGCCGTGCGGTAGCTGTACCTGGTATTTTTCATCCGAGACGAGAAATCCGACAGTTGATTAGCCGTGCAGAAATCGTACTTGGACCATTTTCACTGAGAGGATCATACAGCTTGCCATGGAAGGGAGCATGCATGATTGGAAGGAGACAATAGAAAAGCAGAGGTTCAGAAGCAACAAAGCATCTCCAAATGCTTATCTGAAATTCCCACCAATGAATTACATAAGTATCTTATTTTATTTTATGTTTTATTTATCTTTTAATTATCAAAACTCATAACCAATTGAATCCGCCTGACTAAGATTTATAGGATAACCATAGCTTGCTTCAAGCCAGCAATCTCCGTGGGATCGACCCTTACTCGCATAAGGTTTTATTACTTGGATGACCCAGTGCACTTGCTGGTTAGTTGTACTGGAGTTGTGAAAAGTGTGATCACAATTCCGTGCACCAAGTTTTTGGCGCCGTTGCCGGGGATTGTTTGAGTTTGGACAACTGACGGTTCATCTTGTTGCTTAGACTGTGTAATTTTATTTTATGTTTAAGCTTTTTATTTTTATTTTCAAAAAAAAACAAAAAAAAATTTAGTTTTCGAAAAATTCATAAAAATTTTTAAGAATGAATTCTAGAGCTTCATGAGATATGTTGGACTGAGGTTTCCACTTTCCATTGTAGAAAGGACATGTCTATATTTGTTATGCTAAAGCTTGGCTGGCCATTTGGCCATGTCTAATTCTTTTGGACCGAAGCTTTAGACTAACATTGTATGAATCCTGGAATTCTTATTAAAAATTTTGAATTTCTTTATTTTCTTTTTCCAAATTAATTTCAAAAAATATACAAAAATTAATAAAATCCTAAAACCAAAAAAAATTTGTGTTTCTTGTTTGAGTCTTATGTCAAATTTCAAGTTTGGTGTCAATTGCATGTTTTAATTTTCTTAAATTTTCGAAAATATATGCATTGTGTTCTTCTTGATCTTCAAGTTGTTCTTGATGATTTTCCTTGTTTGATCTTTAAATTTTATTTTTTTGTGACTTTTCTTATTTTTCTTGTGCATTTTCGAATTCATGGTGTCTAAACATTAAAAAATTTTAAGTTTGGTGTCTTGCATGTCTTTCTTTTCTTAAAAATTTTCAAAAATATGTTCTTGATGTTCATCATGATCTTCAAAGTGTTCTTGGTGTTCATCTTGATATTCAAAGTGTTCTTGCATACATTATTTGTTTTGATCTTAAATTTTTATGTTTTGTTTCATTTGTTATTTTTATCTCTCCTCATAAAAAAAATTCAAAAATAAAAAAATATCTTTTCCTTATTCTTCTCATAATTTTCGAAATTTTGAGTTGACTTGGTCAAAAATTTTTAAAATTTAGTTATTTCGTGTTAGTCAAGTCAAAATTTTAATTTAAAAATTTTATCTTTTCAAATCTTTTTCAAAATCAATTCTTTTTCATTTTTTATGATTTTCGAATTTCATTCTTAAAATTTTTCAAAATTTTTTTCATTTTTCTTTTAATGTTTTCGAAAATTTTAAAACTAATTTTTCAAAATCTTTTTCTTAATTTTATTTCATATTTTCGAAAACTTTACTAACAATTAATGTTTTGATTCAAAAATTTCAAGTTTGTTACTTTCTTGTTAAGAAAGGTTCAATATTTAAGTTCTAGAATCATATCTTATAGTTTCTTGTTAGTCAAGTCATCAACTTTAATTTTAAAAATCAAATATTTTTAATTTATTTTTCAAATCTTTTCCAAAATAAATTTCAATCATATCTTTTTCAAAATTTAATTTCAAAATCTTTTTCTAACTTCTTATCTTTTCAAAAATTTGACTTTCAAACCTTTTCAACTAATTACTTGATTTGTTTGTTTTAATTTTAAAAAGTTTACTATTTCTTATCTTTTTCAAAACCACCTAACTACTTTTCTCTCTCATTAATTTCGAAAACTAACTAACAAATTTTTCAAAAATCTTTTTAATTAATTAATTTATTTAGTTTTCAATTTGCTTTTATTTCTTTTCTTAAATTTCGAATTCTAACTTAATTAGTTAAATAAAAATAAAAATATTTTCTTTTCCCTCTTCTTAAAATTCGAATACTCTCTCTCATCTCTTTCTATTTATTTATTTAATCACTAACACGTCTCTTCTACTCTTAATTCGAACCCTTCTCTCTTCTCTCTGTTCGAATTACTCATCTCCTCTCTCTTCTCATTCTTCTACTCTTCTATTCTTATACTCACATAAAGGAATCTCTATACTGTGACATAGAGGATTCTACTATTCTCTTTGTTCTCTTCTTTTTTATATGAGCAGGAACAATGATAAGGACATTCTTGTTGAAGCTGATCCTGAACCTGAAAGGACTCTGAAGAGGACGCTAAGAGAAGCTAAAGTACAACACTCCGGAGAGGACCTTACAGAAAATTTCGAAAAAGAAGTAGACATGGCAGCCGAACCCAACAACAATGGTGGAGATGCAAGGAAGGTGCTTGGTGACTTTACTGCACCAACTTCCGACTTCTATGGAAGAAGCATCTCAATTCCTGCAATTGGAGCAAACAACTTTGAGCTTAAGCCTCAATTAGTTTTTCTAATGCAGCAGAATTACAAGTTTCATGGACTTCCATTGGATGATCCTCATCAGTTCTTAGCTGAATTCTTGCAAATCTGTGACACTGTTAAGACCAATAGGGTTAATCCCGAGGTCTACAGACTTCTTCTTTTCCCCTTTGCTATAAGAGACAGAGCTAGGATATGGTTGGACTCACAACCTAAAGAAAGCCTGAACTCTTAGGAAAAGTTGGTCAATGCTTTCTTGGCCAAATTCTTTCCACCTCAAAAGTTGAGCAAGCTTAGAGTGGAAGTCCAAACCTTCAGACAGAAGGAAGGTGAATCCCTCTATGAAGCTTGGGAAAGATACAAGCAATTGATTAGAAGGTGTCTTTCTGACATGCTTTTAGAATGGAGCATCTTATGTATATTCTATGATGGTCTGTCTGAATTGTCCAAGATGTCATTGGACCACTCTACTGGTGGATCTCTTCATCTGAAGAAAACACCTGTAGAAGCCCAGGAACTCATTGAGATGGTTGCAAATAACCAGTTCATGTATACTTCTGAAAGAAATCCTGTGAATAATGGGATGACTCAGAAGAAAAGAGTTCTTGAGATTGATACTCTGAATGCCATATTAGCTCAGAACAAAATATTGATTCAGCAAGTCAATATGATTTCTCAGAATCTGACTGGAATGCAAGCTGCATCCGGCAGTATTAAAGAAGCCTCATCTGAAGGAGAAGCTTATGACCCTGAGAATCCTAGGATGGAAGAAGTGAATTACATGGGAGAATCCTATGGAAACACTTACAATCCTTCATGGAGAAATCATCCTAATTTCTCATGGAAGGATTAGCAGAAGCCTAATCAAGGCTTCAATAATAATAATGGTGGGAGAAATAGGTTTGGCAATAGCAAGCCTTTTCCATCATCTTCTCAGCAACAGATAGAAAATTCTAAGCAGAGCCTCTCTGACTTAGCAACTATAGTCTCTGATCTATCTAAGACCACTCTCATATTCATGACTGAAACAAGGTCCTCCATAAAAAATTTACAGGCACAAGTGGGTCAGCTGAGTAAAAGAGTTACTGAAACTCCTCCTAGTACTCTCCCAAGCAATATAGAGGAGAATCCCAAAAGAGAGTGCAAGGCCATAACTATATCCAAAGTGGCCGAACCGGGAGAAAGTAAAAAGGTAGTGATTTCCAATGAGGAAGACCTTGCTGAACGTCCACTGACCAATAAGGAGTTTCCTATTGAGGAACCAAAGGAATTTGAGGCTCATATAGAGACCATAGAGATCCCATGGAACTTAATGCTGCAGTTCATGAGCTCTGATGAAGATTCTTCCTCTGATGTGGATGAAGATATTGTTGAAGAGTAAGTAGCTCGGTATCTAAGAGCAATCATGAAAATGAATGCCTTGGTTCAACAGAAATTACCTCAGAAGAAACCGGATCCTGAAAAGTTCTTAATACCTTGTACCATAGGCACCGACCTTTGAGAAGGCTCTGTGTGACCTAGGATCAGGAATAAACCTCATGCCACTCTCTGTAATGGAGAAACTAAGGATCTTTGAGGTACAAGCTGCAAGAATCTCACTAGAGATAGCAGACAAATTAATGAAACATGCTTATGGACTTGTAGGTGATGTTTTAGTGAAGGTTGAAGGCTTTTACATCCCTGCTGACTTCATAATCCTAGACATTGGGAAGGATGAGGATGAATCCATCATCCTTGGAAGACCTTTCCTAGCCACAGCAAGAGCTATGATTGATGTGGACAGAGGAGAGTTAGTCCTTCAATTGAATGAGGACTACCTTGTGTTTAAGGCTCAAGATTCTTCTTCTGTAAACATGGAGAAAAAGCACAAAAAGCTTCTCTCAATACAGAGTCAAACAGAGCCCCCACACTCAACTTCTAAGTTTGGTGTTGGGAGGCCACAATTAAGCTCTTAGTCTCTGTGAAGCTCTCTAAGAGCTCAATGTCAAGCTATTGACATTAAAGAAGCGCTTATTGGAAGGCAACCCAATCTTACTTATCTATGTTAATTACTTTTTCATTTCATTTTCCACTGTTAGTTTATGTTTTCTTTAGGTTGATGATCATGTGGAGTCACAAAAATAGCTGCAGAAATAAAGCAGAATAAAAAAATAGCATCAAAAATAGCACACCCTGGAGGACAGGCTTATTGGCGTTTAAGCGCCAGTAAGGATAGCAGAATGGGCGTTTAACGCCCATTCTGGTCGTTAAACGCCAAAATTGGCAGACAGACTGGCGTTAACTGCCAGAAAAGGGTGTCTGGCTGTCTGGCTGGCATTAAATGCCAGAATTGGCAGACAGACTGGCGTTTAATGCCAAAAAAGGGTGTCTGGATGGCGATAAATGCCAGAAAGAGGCATCAGCCTGGCGTTTAACGCTAGGAAAGGTAGCAGAGATGCCGTTAAATGCTAGAAATGGCACACAGAGGGTGTTTAAATGCCAGAAAGGTGCAGGAAGCAGAATTCCTTGACACCTCAGGATCTGTGGACCCCACAGGATCCCCACCTACCCCAACTCACTCTCTCTCCTCTTCACACCTCTCCATAACACTCTTCCCCAAATACCCTTGACCAATCACATCAATACCTATTCCCCAAATACCATTCACTATCAAGTCCTACCCTCTTCCCCATAATCTCTTCACCACTCACATCCATCCACTATTCCCAAAAAACCCATCATAAAACCTGATGAGTGGATAATTTATACGCTTTTTGGCATTATTTTTACATAGTTTTTAGTATAATTTAGTTAGTTTTTGATATATTTTTATTAGTTTTTAATTAAAAATCACATTTCTGGACTTTACTATGAGTTTGTGTGTTTTTCTGTGATTTCAGGTATTTTCTGGCTGAAAATGAGGGACCTGAGCAAAAATCTGATTCAGAGGCTAACAAAGGACTGCTGATGTTGTTGCATTCTGACCTCCCTGCACGCAAAGTAGATTTTCTGGAGCTACAGGTGTCCAAATGGCGCGCTCTTAATTGCGTTGGAAAGTAGACATCTAGAGCTTTCCATCAATATATAATAGTCCATACTTTGCCTGAGTTTAAATAACGCAAACTGGCGTCCAACATCAGCTTCCTGCCCTATTCTGGAGTTAAACGCCAGAAACAGGTTGCAAAGTGGAGTTAAACGCCAGAAACAGGTTATAAACTGGCGTTCAACTCCAAGAGAAGCCTCTACACGTGTAAAACTCAATGCTCAGCCCAAGCACACACCAAGTGGGCCCCGAAAGTGGATTTCTGCATCATTTACTCATTTCTGTAAACCCTAGTAACTAGTTTAGCATAAATAGGACTTTTTACTATTGTATTTACATCTGGAGTTTTATCTTGGGAATATCTTTTGATCTTTGATCACGTTTAAGGGGCTGGCCATTCGGCCATACCTGGACCTTTATCACTTATGTATTTTCAACGGTAGAGTTTCTACACACCATAGATTAAGGTGTGGAGCTCTGCTGTTCCTCATGAATTAATGCAAAGTACTATTGTTTTTCTATTCAATTCAAGTCTATTTCTTCTCTAAGATATCCATTCACACACAAGAACATGATGGATGTGATGATTATGTGACGCTCATCATCATTCTCACTTATGAACGCATGCTTGACAAACACTTCCGTTCTACATGAAAACAAGCTTGAATGTGTATCTCTTAGCCTCCTTATCGTGAGATCAGAGTCTTCGTGGTATAAGTTAGAATCCATGGACGGCCATTCCCGATATCCAGAAAGTCTAAACCTTGTCTGTGGTATTCCGAGTAGGATCTGGGAAGGGATGGCTGTGACGAGCTTCAAACTCGCGAGTGCTGGGCGTAGCGACAGATGTAAAAGGACGATTGAATCCTATTCCAGTATGATCGAGAACCGACAGATGATTAGCCATGCAGTGACAACGCATTGGACCATTTTCACTGAGAGGACGGGATGTAGCCATTGACAACGGTGATGCCTAACATACAGCTTGCCATGGAAAGGAGTAGGAATGATTGGATGAAGACAGCATGAAAGCAGAGGTTCAGGAGGAACGAAAGCATCTCTATACGCTTATCTGAAATTCTCACCAATGAATTACATAAGTATCTCTATCCCATTTTATATTTTAATTATACTTTAATTATCAATTCACCATAACCAATTGAATCCGCCTGACTGAGATTTACAAGGTGACCATAGCTTGCTTCAAGCCGACAATCTCCGTGAGATCGACCCTTACTCACGTAAGGTTTATTACTTGGACGACCCAGTGCACTTGCTGGTTAGTTGTGCGAAGTTGTGACAAAGTGTGATTCACATTTTAGGGCACCAAGTCTTTGGCGCCATTGTTGATGATCACAATTTCGTGCACCAAGTTTTTGGCGCCGTTGCCGAGGATTGTTCGAGTTTGGACAACTGACGGTTCATCTTGTTGCTCAGATTAGGTAATTTTATTTTAATTTTAAGCTTTTTGTTTTTATTATTCTCATTTTCGAAAAAAAAATATATTTTTCAAAAAAAAAATTTTAATTTATGTTCTTTAGAATTTTTAAGAAAGAATTCTAGAGTTTCATGAAACATGTTGAAGCCTGGCTGGCTGTAAAGCCATGTCTAATTCATTTGGACTGGGGCTTCCACTTATCAGCATAGAATGAAGTTGAATGAAGTATCAGCTGTTGAATGCCGGATTTGTATGCTAAAGCTTGGCTGGCCATTGGCCATGTCTAGTGTTTTGGACTGAAGCTTTCACTGAAAGCTTGGCTGGCTAGTAAGCCATGTCTAATTCCTGGACTAGAGCTTTAGACTAACATTGCAAGATTTCTGGAATTCTTATTAAAAATTTAGAAATTCTTATTTTTCTTTTTCCAATTAATTTTCGAAAAATCCAAAAAATTTATTAAATCATAAAATCAAAAATATTTTTTGTGTTTCTTGTTTAAGTCTTGTGTCAATTTTTAAGTTTGGTGTCAATTGCATGTTTATCTCTTTCTTGCATTTTTTGAAAATTCATGCATTGCATTCTTTATGATCTTCAAGTTGTTCTTGATGAATCCTCTTGTTTGATCTTCATATTTTCTCGTTTTGTGTCTTTTCTTGTTTTTCATATGCATTTTCAATTTGTTAGTGTCTACACATGAAAATTTTCTAAGTTTGGTGTCTGCATGTTTTTCTTTTCTTAAAAATTTTCAAAAATGAGTTCT
Source organism: Arachis hypogaea (assembly GCF_003086295.3). Taxonomy (NCBI): domain Eukaryota; kingdom Viridiplantae; phylum Streptophyta; class Magnoliopsida; order Fabales; family Fabaceae; genus Arachis; species Arachis hypogaea. The sequence continues at coordinate 92,622,936 of NC_092049.1, read as the reverse complement.
TGATGTTCATCATGATCTTCAAAGTATTCTTGGTGTTCATCTTGACATTCATAGTGTTCTTGCATGCATCATTTGTTTTGATCCAAAACTTTCATGCATTGAGTCTTTTTCATGTTTTTCTCTCTCATCATTAAAATTCAAACAATAAAAAAATATCTTTCCTTATTTCTCTCATAAATTTTCGAAAATTTGAGTTGACTTTTTCAAAATTTTTTAAAATTTAGTTGTTTCTTATGAGTCAAGTCAAATTTTCAATTTAAAAATCTTATCTTTTTCAAATCTTTTTCAAAAATCAAATCTTTTTCATTTTTCTCTCGTAATTTTCAAAAATTTCAAAATTGATTTTCAAAAATCTTTTTCTTATTTTGTTTCATAATTTCAAAATTTTTACTAACAATTAATGTGATTGATTCAAAAAAAAATTTAAGTTTGTTACTTGCCTAGTAAGAAAGGTTCAATCTTTAAATTTTAAAATCATATCTTTTTGTTTCTTGTTAGTCAAGTAATCAACTTTAATTTCAAAAATCAAATCTTTTTAAATTTCTTTTTCAAATCTTTTTCAAAATAAATTTCAATCACATCTTTTTCAAAATTTATTTCAAAATCCTTTCTAACTTCTTATCTTTTCAAAATTTGATTTTCAAATCTTTTTCAATTAACCACTTAACTTTTTGTTTGATTCTTATCTTTTTCAAAACTACCTAACTAACTCTCTCTCTCTAATTTTCGAAAATCCCTTCCCTCTTTTTTCAAAATTCCTTTTTTAACTAATTGTTTTGACTTTTAATTTAATTTTATTTTTTTATTATTTTTCGAATTTTAATTTTTAATTTGAAAACGAAAATTTTTTTTATTTTATTTTAATTAATTTTCGAATTCTTCTCTCTCTCATCTCCTTCTATTTATTTATTTATTTATTTACTAACACTTCTCTTCCCTCAAGAATTCGAACCCACTCTTCACCTCTGTGTTTGGATTCTTATCTTTTCCTTCTTCTATTCATCTCTTTTTATACTTCCATAAGGAATCTCTATACTGTGACATAGAGGATTCCATATTTTCTTTTCTGTTTTCTTCTTTTTTCACATGAGCAGGAACAAGGATAAGAACATTCTTGTTGAAGCTGATCCTGAACCTAAAAGGACTCTGAAGAGGAAGCTAAGGGAAGCTAAAGCACAACTCTCTGGAGAAAATCTGACAGAAAATTTTGAAAAAGAAGGAGACATGGCCGAAAATAATAACAATGCAAGGAAGATGCTTGGTGACTTTACTGCACCAAATTCCAATTTACATGGAAGAAGCATCTCAATCCCTACCATTGGAGCAAACAATTTTGAGCTTAAACCTCAATTAGTTTCTCTGATGCAACAGAACTGCAAGTTTCATGGACTTCCATTAGAAGATCCTTTTTAGTTCTTAACTGAATTCTTGCAGATCTGTGATACTGTTAAGACCAATGGGGTAGATCCCGAGGTCTACAGGCTCATGCTTTTCCCGTTTGCTGTAAGAGACAGAGCTAGAATATGGTTGGACTCTCAATCTAAAGATAGCCTGAACTCTTAGGATAAGCTGGTCACGGCTTTCTTAGCCAAGTTCTTTCCTCCTCAAAAGCTGAGTAAGCTTAGAGTGGATGTTCAAACCTTCAGACAAAAAGAAGGTGAATCCCTCTATGAAGCTTGGGAGAGATAAAAGCAACTGACCAAAAAGTGCCCTTCTAACATGCTTTCAGAATGGACCATCCTGGATATATTCTATGATAGTCTGTTTGAGTTATCAAAGATGTCATTGGACCATTCTGCAGGTGGATCCATTCACCTAAAGAAAACGCCTGCAGAAGCTCAGGAACTCATTGACATGGTTGCTAATAACCAGTTCATGTACACTTCTGAGAGAAATCCTATGGTAATGGGATGCCTCAGAGGAAGGGAATTCTTGAAATTGATGCTTTGAATGCCATATTGGCTCAAAATAAAATATTGACTCAGCAAGTCAATATGATCTCTCAGAGTCTGAATGGATTGAAGGAATCATCCAACAGTACTATAGAGGCACCTTCTGAAGAAGAGGCTTATGATCCTGAGAACCCTGCAATAGCAGAGGTGAATTACATGGGTGAACCCTATGGAAACACCTATAATCCCTCATGGAGAAATCATCCAAATTTCTCATGGAAGGATCAATAAAAGCCTCAACCAGGCTTTAACAGAATTCTGAGCAGAATCCATCTAGCTTAGCAAACATAGTCTCTGATCTATCTAAGGCCACTCTAAGTTTCATGAATGAAACAAGGTCCTCCATTAGAAATTTAGAGGCACAAGTGGGCCAACTGAGTAAAAGGGTCACTGAAACTCCTCCTAATACTCTCCCAAGCAATATAGAAAAAAATCCAAAGAGAGGGTGCAAGGCCATTGAATTGACCATCATGGCCGAACTTACAAAGGAGGAGAAGGACGTGAATCCTAGTGAGGAAGACCTCCTGGACGTTCAGTGACCAATAAGGAGTTTTCCTCTGAGAAACCAAAAGAATCTGAGGCTCAACTAGAGACCATACAATAGCAAGCCTTTTCCATCATCCACTCAGCAACAGACAGAGAATTCTGAGCAGAATCCATCTAGCTAGCAAACATAGTCTCTGATCTATCTAAGGCACTCTAAGTTCATGAATGAAACAAGGTCCTCATAGAAAAGAGCACAATGCAACTGAGTAAAATCACTGAAAAATAAAAAAAAAAAAAAAAAAGAGAAAGAAAACAAAAAAAAAAAAGGAATTAAAAAAAAAAAAATCTGAGAAACAAAAGAATCTGAGGCTCAACTAGAGACCATAGAGATTCTATTGAACCTCCTTCTAACCTTCATGAGCTCTGATGAGTATTCTTCCTCTGAGGAGGATGAAGACATTACTGAAGAGCAAGTTGCTAAGTACCTTGGTGCAATCATGAAGCTGAATGCCAAATTATTTGGTAATGAGACTTGGGAAGATGAACCTCCCTTGCTCACCAATGAACTGAATGCATTGGATAGGCAGAAATTACCTCAAAAGAAACAAGATCCTGGTAAATTCCTAATTCCCGGTGACATAGGCACCATGACCTTTGAGAAGGCTCTGTATGACCTGGGGTCAGGAATAAACTTAATGCCACTCTCTGTAATGGAGAAACTTGGGATCTTTGAGGTGCAAGCTGCCAGAATCTCATTAGAGATGGCAGACAACTCAAGAAAACAGGCTTATGGACAAGTAAAGGACGTGTTAGTAAAGGTTGAAGGCCTTTACATCCCTGCTGATTTCATAATCCTAGACACTGGGAAGGATGAGGATGAATCCATCATCCTTGGAAGACCCTTCCTAGCCACAGCAAAAGCTGTGATTGATGTGGATAGAGGAGAGTTGGTCCTTCAACTGAATGAGGACAACCTTGTGTTTAAAACTCAAGGATCTCCCTCTGTAACCATGGAGAGGAAGCATGAAAAGCTTCTCTCACTGCAGAGTCAACAAAAGCCCCCACAATCAAACCCTAAGTTTGGTGTTGGGAGGCCACAACTAAACTCTAAGTTTGGTGTTGAACCCCCACATTCAAACTCTAAGTTCGGTGTTGGGAGGTCCCAACCTTGCTCTGATTATTTGTGAGGCTCCATGAGAGCTCACTGTCAAGCTATTGACATTAAAGAAGCGCTTGTTGGGAGGCAACCCAATGTTATTTAATTATATCTATTTATTTTCTTCTTGTTATTTCATGTTTTATTAGGTTGATGATCATGTGGAGTCACAAAAACTACTGAAAAATCAAAAACAGAATGAAAAACAGCATTAAAAATAGCACACCCTGGAGGAGGGACATTCTGGCATTTAAACGCCAGAAACAAGCATCTACCTGGCATTAAATGCCAGAAACAGGCTACTTTTGGGCGTTTAACGCCAAAAACAGGCAGCAGTCTGGCGTTAAACGCCAGGATTGCACAGCAAGGGCGTTTTACACGCCTAATTGGAGCAGGGATGTTAAGTCCTTGACTCCACAGGATCTGTGGACCCCACAGGATCCCCACCACTTCTCCTCTCCTCTTCACACCTTTTCATAACTCTCTTCCCCAAATACCCTACACCAATCACCTCAATCACTCTTCCCCATCACCTCTTCACTATTCACATCCCTTCACTCTTCCCCATAAACCCCACATACCTCCAAAATTCAAACTCTTTTCCCTCCCAAACCCAACCCTAATGGCTGAACCCTAAAACCTCCCCCCACCTCTATATAAACCCCTCATTCCTTCTTAATTTTCACACAACACAACCCTTCCTTCTTCCCCTTGGCCGAATACACACATCTCTCCCTTTCCTCCATTTTTCTTCTTCTTCTCCTTCTTTTTTTCTTCTTTTACTCGGGGACGAGCAAACATTTTAAGTTTGGTGTGGTAAAAAGCATTACTTTTTGTTTTTCCATAACCATCAGTGGAACCTAAGGCCAGAGAATCCTCAAGAAAGAGGAAAGGGAAGGCAATTGCTTCCACCTCTGAGCCATGGGAGATGGAGGGATTCATTTCAAAGGTCCATCAAGATCACTTCTATGAAGTTGTGGCCAAGAAGAAAGTGATCCCTGAGGTTCCTTTCAAGCTCAAAAAGAATGAGTATCCGGAGATCCGACTTGAGATCCAAAGAAGAGGTTGGGAAGTTCTCACCAACCCCATTCAACAAGTCGGGATCTTAATGGTTCAAGAGTTCTATGCAAACGCATGGATCACTAGGAACCATGATCAAAGTGTGAACCTGAATCCAAAGCATTGGCTTACCATGGTTCGAGGGAAATACTTAGATTTCAGTCCGAAAAATGTAAGGCTGGCGTTCAACTTGCCAATGATGGAAGAAAATGCACTCCCCTACACTAGAAGGGTCAACTTTGATCAAAGGTTGGACCAAGTCCTCATGGACATATGTGTAGAAGGAGCTCAATGGAAAGTTGACTCAAGAAGCAAACTGGTTCAATTGAGAAGACTGGACCTTAAGCCTGTAGCTAGAGGATGGTTGGAGTTCATTCAACGCTCAATCATTCCTACTAGCAACTGGCCTGAAGTTACTATAGACCGGGCCATCATGATCCATAGTATCATGATTGGGGAGGAAGTGGAATTTCATGAGATTATACCTCAAGAACTCTACAAGGTGGCTGACAAGTCTTCCACTTTGGCAAGGTTAGCCTTTCCTCACCTCATTTGCCACCTATGCAATTCGGCTGCGATTGACATAGAGGGAGACATCCTCATTGATGAGGATAAGCCCATCACTAAGAAAAGGATGGAGCAAACAAGAGATCATGGACCTCAACAAGAGCATGAGGAAATTCCTCACCATGAAATCCCTGAGATGCCTCAGGGGATGCACTTTCCTCCACATAATTATTGGGAGCAAATCAATACCTCCCTAGGAGAATTAAGTTCCAACATGGGACAACTAAGGATGGAGCACCAAGAGCACTCCATCATCCTCCATGAGATTAGAGAAGATCAAAGAGCTATGAGGGAGTAGCAACAAAGACAAGGAAGAGACATAGAGGAGCTCAAGAGCACCATTGGTTCTTCAAGAAGAGGAAGACGCCACCCTCACTAAGGTGGACCCGTTCCTTAATCTCCTTGTTCTTATTTTCTTGTTTTTCGTTTACTATGCTTTATGTTTATGTTTGTGTCTTATTACATGATCATTAGTATTTAAGTGTCTATGCCTTAAAGTTATGAATGTTCTATGAATCCATCACCTCTCTTAAAGGAAAATTGTTTTAATTACAAAAGAACAAGAAGTACATGGTTTCGGATTCATCCTTGAAACTAGTTTAATTATTTTGATGTGGTGGCAATACTTTTTGTTTTTTGAATGAATGCTTGAACAGTGCATATGTCTTTTGAATTTATGGTTTATGAATGTTAAATATGTTGGCTCTTGAAAGAATAATAAAAATGAGAAATGTTATTGATAATCTGAAAAACCATAAAATTGATTCTTGAAGCAAGAAAAAGCAGTGAATACAAAAGCTTGCAGAAAAAAATGCGAAAAAAAAAGAGAAAGAAAAAGCAAAAGCAAGCAGAAAAAGTCAATAGCCCTTAAAACCAAAAGGCAAGGGTAATAAAAAGGATCCAAGGCTTTGAGCATCAGTGGATAGGAGGGCCTAAAGGAATAAAATCCTGGCCTAAGCGGCTAAACCAAGCTGTCCCTAACCATGTGCTTGTGGCGTGAAGGTGTCAAGTGAAAACTTGAGACTGAGCGGTTAAAGTCGAGGTCCAAAGCAAAAACAGAGTGTGCTTAAGAACCCTGGACACCTCTAATTGGGACTTTAGCAAAGTTGAGTCACAATCTGAAAAGGTTCACCCAGTTATGTGTCTGTGGCATTTATGTATCCGGTGGTAATATTGGAAAATAAAGTGCTTAGGGCCACGGCCAAGACTCATAAAGTAGCTGTGTTCAAGAATCAACATACTGAACTAGGAGAATCAATAATACTATCTGAAGTCTGAGTTCCTATAGATGCCAATCATTCTGAACTTCAATGGATAAAGTGAGATGCCAAAACTATTCAAGAGGCAAAAAGCTACTAATCCCGCTCATCTGATTGGAGCTAAGTTTCATTGATATTTTGGAATTTATAGTATATTCTCTTCTTTTTATCCTATTTGATTTTCAGTTGCTTGGGAACAAGCAACAATTTAAGTTTGGTGTTGTGATGAGCGGATAATTTATACGTTTTTTGGCATTGTTTTTACATAGTTTTTAGTATGATTTAGTTAGTTTTTAATATATTTTTATTAGTTTTAATTAAAAATCACATTTATGGACTTTACTATGAGTTTGTATGTTTTTCTGTGATTTCAGGTATTTTCTGGCTGAAATTGAGGGACCTGAGCAAAAATCTGATTCAGAGGCTGACAAAGGACTGCTGATGGTGTTGGATTCTGACCTTCCTTCACTCAAAGTGGATTTTGTGGAGCTACAGGTGTCCAAATAGCGCGCTTTTAATTGCGTTGGAAAGTAGACATCCAGAGCTTTTCAGCAATATATAATAGTCCATACTTTGCCCGAGTTTAGACGACGCAAACTGGCGTTCAACGTCAGCTTCCTGCCCTATTCTGGAGTTAAACGCCAGAAACAGGTTGCAAAGTGGAGTTAAACGCTAGAAACAGGTTATAAACTGGCGTTCAACTCCAAGAGAAGCCTCTACACGTGTAAAGCTCAATGCTAAGCCCAAGCACACACCAAGTGGGCCCCGGAAGTGGATTTCTGCATCATTTACTCATTTCTATAAACCCTAGTAACTAGTTTAGCATAAATAGGACTTTTTACTATTGTATTTATATCTGGAGTTTTATCTTGGGATTATCTTTTGATCTTTGATCACGTTTAGAGGGCTGGCCATTCGGCCATGCCTGGACCTTAATCACTTATGTATTTTCAACGGTAGAGTTTCTACACACCATAGATTAAGGTGTGGAGCTCTGCTATTCCTCATGAATTAATGCAAAGTACTATTGTTTTTCTATTCAATTCAAGTCTATTCTTCTCTAAGATATCCATTCGCACACAAGAACATGATGAATGTGATGATTATGTGACGCTCATCATCATTCTCACTTATGAACGCGTGCTTGACAAACACTTCTGTTCTACATGCAAACAAGCTTGAATGTGTATCTCTTAGCCTCCTGATCGTGAGATCAGAGTCTTCGTGGTATAAGTTAGAAACCATGGACGGCCATTCCCGAGATCCGGAAAGTCTAAACCTTGTCTGTGGTATTCCGAGTAGGATCTGGGAAGGGATGGCTGTGACGAGCTTCAAACTCGCGAGTGCTGGGCGTAGCGACAGACGCAAAAGGACGATTGAATCCTATTCCAGTATGATCGAGAACCGACAGATGATTAGCCATGCAGTGACAGCGCATTGGACCATTTTCACTAAGAGGACGGGATGTAGCCATTGACAACGGTGATGCCCAACATACAGCTTGCCATGGAAAAGAGTAGGAATAATTGGATGAAGACAGCAGGAAAGCAGAGGTTTAGGAGGAACGAAAGCATCTCTATATGCTTATCTGAAATTCTCACCAATGAACTACATAAGTATCTCTATCCCATTTTATATTTTAATTATACTTTAATTATCAATTCACCATAACCAATTGAATCTGCCTGACTGAGATTTACAAGGTGACCATAGCTTGCTTCAAGCCGACAATCTCCGTGGGATCGACCCTTACTCACGTAAGGTTTATTACTTGGACGATCCAGTGCACTTCCTGGTTAGTTGTGCGAAGTTGTGACAAAGTGTGATTCATGTTTGAGAGCACCAAGTCTTTGGCGCCATTGTTGATGATCACAATTTCGTGCACCAAAACCCCACCTACCTCACCATTCAAATTCAAAACATTTCCCTCCCAAACCCAACCCCCTCTTACACGAATTCCCTCTCTCTCTTACCCTATAAATACCCCCTCCTTACCACCTTCAATTTCACACATCATAAACACTTAAACCCGCTTGGTCGAATTTAACACACCCATCTATCTCCTCTATTTCTTCTTCTTCTACTCCTTTCTTTCTTCTTTTGCTCGAGGACGAGCAAACCTTTTAAGTTTGGGGTGGAAAAAAATCTCTGCTTTTTGTTTTTCCATAACCATTAATGGCACCTAAGGCCGGAGAAACCTCTAAAAAGAGGAAAGGGAAGGCAATTGCTTCCACCGCCAAGTCATGAGAAATGGAGAGATTCATCTCAAAAGTCCATCAAGACCACTTCTATGAAGTTATGGCCAAGAAAAGGGTGATCCCCGAAGTCCCCTTCATGCTCAAAAAGAGTGAATATCCGGAGATCCGACGTGAGGTTCGAAGAAGAGGTTGGGAAGCTCTCACCAACCCCATCCAACAAGTCGGAATCTTAATGGTTCAAGATTTCTATGCTAATGCATGGATCACTAAGAACCATGATCAAAGTGTGAACCCGAACCCAAAGAATTGGCTCACAATGGTTCGGGGGAAATACTTAGATTTTAGTCCGAAAACTGTGAGGTTGGCATTCAACTTGCCAATAATGAGAGGAGATTCTCATCCTTTCACTAGAAGAGTCAAATTTGATCAAAGATTGGACCAAGTCCTCACAGACATTTGTGTGGAATGAGCACAATAGAAGAGAGACTCAAAAGGCAAGCCAGTTCAATTGAAAAGGCCTGACCTCAAACCCGTGGCTAGGGGATGGTTGGAGTTCATCCAACGCTCTATCATTCCTACTAGCAACCAGTCTGAAGTAACTGTAGACCGGGCTATCATGATCCATAGTATCATGAATGGAGAGGAAGTAAAAGTTCATGAGATCATACCTCTAGAACTATACAAGGTGGTGGACAAGCCCTCCACTTTGGCAAGGTTAGCCTTCCCTCATCTCATCTGTAACCTATGCAATTCAGCTAGAATTGTCATAGAGAAAGACATCCTCACTGAAGAGGACAAACCCATCACTAAAAAGAGGATGGAGCAAACAAGAGAGCCCACTCATGGACCTCAACAAGAGCATGAGGAAGTCCCTCATCAAGAAATCCCTGAGATGCCTCAAGGGATGCATTTCCCTCTACACAACTATTGGGAGCAACTCAACACCTCTTTAGGAGAATTGAGTTCCAACATGGAGCAACTAAGAGTGGAGCACCAAAAGCACTCCATCATCCTCCATGAAATCAGAGAGGACCAAAAGGCCATGAGAGAGGAGCAACAAAGGCAAGGAAGAGATATTGAGGAGCTCAAGCACTCCATAGGATCTTCAAGAGGAAGAACTAGACGCCGTCACTAAGGTGGACCCGTTCTTTAATTTCCTTGTTCTTATTTTTCTGTTTTTTGTTTCTATGCTTTCTGTTTTGTCTATGTTTGTGTCTTCATTACATGATCACTAGTGTTTAGTGTCTATGTCTTAAAGCTATGAATGTTCCATGAATCCTTCACCTTTCTTAAATGAAAAATATTTTCTGAAAAAGAAAAAGAAGTACATGAATTTTGAATTCTATCTTGAAAATAGTTTAATTATTTTGATGTGGTGGCAATACTTTTTATTTTCTGAATGAATGCTTGAACAATGCATATTTTTTATAGTGAAGTTTATGAATGTTAAAATTGTTGGCTCTTGAAAGAATAGTGAAAAAAGAGAAATGTTATTGATAATCTGAAAAATCATAAAATTGATTCTTGAAGCAAGAAAAAGCAGTGAAAAACACAAAGCTTGCAAAAAAAATATATATGGAGAAAAAGAAAGAAAAATAAAAAGCAAAAAGAAAAAGCCAATAACCCTTTAAACCAAAAGGCAAGGGTAAAAAGGATCCAAGGCTTTAAGCATTAATGGATAGGAGGGCCCAAAGGAATAAAATCCTGGCCTAAGCAGCTAAATCAAGCTGTCCCTAACCATGTGCTTGTGGCGTGAAGGTGTCAAGTGAAAAGCTTGAGACTGCACGGTTAAAGACGTGGTCCAAAGCAAAAAGAGTGTGCTTAAGAACTCTGGGCACCTCTAACTGCGGACTCTAGCAAAGCTGAGTCACAATCTGAAAAGGTTCACCCAGTTATGTGTCTGTGGCATTTATGTATCCGGTGGTAATACTGGAAAACAAAATGCTTAGGGTCACGGCCAAGACTCATAAAGTAGCTGTGTTCAAGAATCAACATACTGAACTAGGAGAATCAATAACACTATCTGAATTCTGAGTTCCTATGCATGCCAATCATTCTGAACTTCAAAGGATAAAGTGAGATGCCAAAACTGTTCAGAAGCAAAAAGCTACTAATCCCGCTCATCTAATTGGAACTAATCTTCATTGATATTTTTGAAATTTATTGTATTTTCTCTTCTTTTCATCCTATTTTGTTTTTAGTTGCTTGGGAACAAGCAACAATTTAAGTTTGGTGTTGTGATGAGCGGATAATTTATACCCTTTTTGGCATTGTTTTTACATAGTTTTTAGTATGTTTTAGTTCTTTTTTATTATATTTTTATTATTTTTTATGAAAAAATCACATTTCTGGGCTTTACTATGAGTTTTTGTGTTTTTCTGTAATTTCAGGTATTTTCTGGCTGAAATTGAGGGACCTGAGCAAAAGTCTGATTCAGAAGCTGAGAAAGGACTGCAGATGCTGTTGGAGTCTGACCCTCCTACACTCGAAGTGGATTTTCTGGAGCTATAGAAGCCCAATTGACGCGCTCTCAATTGCGTTGAAAAGTAGACATCTTGGGATTTCCAGAAATATATAATAGTCCATACTTTGCCCAAGATTTGATGGCCTAAACTGGCGTCTAAACGCCAGTCAGAGACCCTTTTTTCTGGTATAAAACGCCAGAACTGGCACCAGAACTGGAGTTAAACGCCCAAACTGGCATCCAAGCTGGCGTTTAACTCAAGAGAAGGCCTATCCACATGTAAAGCTCAATGCTCAGCCCAAGCACACACCAAGTGGGCCCCAAAAGTGGATTTCTGCACTATCTACACTTAGTTACTTATTTTCTGTAATCCTTAGTAACTAGTTTTAGTATAAATGGAACGTTTTTTTATTGTATTCGATATCTGGGAATTATTATCTTATGCCATCTTTCACATTTGCAGGCTGGCCACATGGCCATGCCTAGACCTTTTCCTCTTATGTATTTTCTACGGTGAAGTTTCTACACCTCATAGATTAAGGTGCGAAGCTCTGCTATTCTTCATGAATTAATGCAAGTACTATTGTTTCTCTTTCAATTCACGCCTACTTCTTCTCCAAGATATACTCTCGTACTTAATTCAGTTAAGTCAGAATGAAGGGGTGACCCGTGACAATCATCCACTATCTTCGTTACTCGCTTAGCCAAGATCCGCGTGCCTGACAACCACAAGCGGTCTACTTGATGTTCAAAGTAGTCATTGGATGACAGCCGAATTATAATCTCTTGAGTCTCTAATCCACGGACCGAGTCCGTGAGATTAGAACCTTCATGGTAGAGGCTAGAACCAATTGGCAGCATTCCTGAGATCCGAAAAGTCTAAACCTTGTCTGTGGTATTCCGAGTAGGATCTGAGAAAGGATGACTGTGACGAGCTTCAAACTCACAAATGTTACACGCAGTGACAGTGTGCAAAAGCATAGAGAGATCCTATTCCGACACAAGTGAGAACTGACAGATGATTAGCCGTGCGGTAGCTGTACCTGGTATTTTTCATCCGAGACGAGAAATCTGACAGTTGATTAGCCGTGTAAAAACTGTACTTGGACCATTTTCACTGAGAGGATCATACAGCTTGCCATGGAAGGGAGCACGCATGATTGGAAGGAGACAATAGGAAAGGAGAGGTTTAAAAGCAACAAAGCATCTCCAAACGCTTATATGAAATTCCCACCAATGAATTACATAAGTATCTTATTTTATTTTATGTTTTATTTATCTTTTAATTATCAAAACTCATAACCAATTGAATCCGCCTTACTAAGATTTACAAGATGACCATAGCTTGCTTCAAGCCGGCAATCTCTGTGTGATCGACCCTTACTCGCGTAAGGTTTTATTACTTGGACGACCCAGTGCACTTGCTGGTTAGTTGTACCGGAGTTGTCAAAAGTGTGATCACAATTCCGTGCACCAGGGACTTTTATGGTCTCTAGATAAGCCTTGACTTCCTTTAATTCTTGGATAGGAACTTCATCAGTGGGTGTTGAATACTCAGTAGGAACACCTTTACTAGCATTCAACTCCACTTCTTGTGGCCTTTTGGGCGTTGAACGCCCAGTGGGGACATCTTTACTGGCTTTCAACGCCAGTCCTTGTGCCAGTTTGGGCGTTGAACGCCCAGTAAGGTCTTCCTTACTGGCGTTCAATGCCATTAAAGGTGTAGCATTGGGCGTTGAATGCCTAGTAAGGACTTCCTTCCTGGCGTTCAACGCTAAGGATGGCATATCATTGGGCGTTGAACGCCCATTAGGGATCTCATCATTGGCGTTTAACACCATATTACTCCCTTCAGATTTGGCCTCAACTTCAGTAGTGATGGCCTTGCACTCTTCTCTTGGGTTTACTTCAGTGTTACTAGAAAGAGTATTAGGAGGAGTCTCAGAGATTCTCTTACTCAATTGACCAACTTGTACCTCCAAATTTCTTATGGAGGATCTTGTTTCAGTTATGAAACTATAAGTGATCTTAGAGAGGTTGGAGACTATAGTGACTAAGTTAGAAAGGCTCTGCCTAGGAGTCTCCATATGTTCCTGAGAAGATGGGAATGGTGGCCTGTTGTTGAACCTATTCTGGGTTCTTCCACCTTGATTATTATTGAAGCCTTGCTGAGGCTTCTATTGATCCTTCCATGAAAGGTTAGGATGATTCCTCCATGAGGGGTTATAGGTGTTTCCATAGGGTTCTCCCATGTAATTCACCTCCTCTATCATGGGTTGGTCAGGATCATAAGCTTCTCCTTCAGAAGAAGCTTCTTGAGTGCCGCCAGCTACAGCTTGCATTCTAGTCAAATGCTGAGAAATCATATTGACCTGTTGGGTCAAGATCTTGTTCTGAGCCAATATGGCATTCAAAGTGTCTACTTCAAGAACTCCTTTATTCTGAGCTACCCCATTATTCATAGGGTTTCTCTCAGAATTGTACATGAATTGGTTGTTTGCAACCATCTCAATGAGTTATCTTGCTTCTGTAGGCGTTTTCTTCAAGTGGAGTGATCCACCTGCAGAGCTGTCCAATGATATTTTAGATATCTCAGAGAGACCGTCATAGAATATGCCTAAGATAGACCATTCTGAGAGCATGTCAAAAGGATATCTCCTGATCAGTTACTTGTATCTTTCCCAAGCTTCATAGAGGGATTCACCTTCTTTTTTCTTTGAAGGTTTGAACTTCCACTCTGATTTTGCTCATCTTCTGAGGTGGAAAGAACTTGGCCAAGAATGCATTGACCAATTTTTCCCAAGAGTCTAGGCTTTCTTTAGGTTGAGAGTCCAACTATATCCTAGCTCTGTCTCTGACTGCAAAGGAAAAGAGCATAAGTCTGTAGACCTCAGGATCCACTCCATTGGTCTTAACAGTGCACAGATTTGCAAGAATTCAGATAGAAACTGATGTGGATCTTCCAGTGGAAGTCCATAAAATTTGCAATTCTGTTGCATCAGAGAGACTAACTGAGGCTTAAGCTCAAAGTTATTTGCTCTAATGACTGGTACGGAGATACTTCTTCCATAGAAATCAGAAGTTGGTATGGTGTAGTCGACAAGAACCTTTCTTGCATCTCCTCCATTGTTAGGCTCGGCTGCCATGCTTTCAGCTTCTTATCCGAAAATCTCTGTGAGGTTTCTTCCGGAGTGTTGTGCTTTAGCTTGTTGTAAACACCTCCTTAGAGTCCTCTTAGGTTCAGGATCAGGATTTAAGAAAGTTCTTTATCCCTGTTCTTACTCATAAACAAGAAAAGAAAGCAAGAAAGAAGAAGAATGGGAGCTCTATGTTCAAGAACAGAGGACTCCTCAGTCAGATGTGAAGAAGAAACAAGAATGAATATAGAGAGAAGAGAGAAAGAATTCGGCTATGAGGAAAGAAGAATTCGAAAATTAGAAGTAAAAAGAGAAAATATTTTTGTTTTTATTTATTAATTAAATTCGAAAATAGAAGCTTAATTAATTAAAAAGATTTGAAAATTAAATAATGAATTTCGAAAAAGAAGAGAGAGAATTAGAGAAGATATTTTTGAAAATTAGAAGGGAGAAGAATTAGTTAGGAAGTTTTGAGAAAGAAGAAAGAGAAAACAAGTAACTAATTAAGAAAGATTTGAAAACAAGATAAGATAGAAGATTAGAAAAGATTTGAATTTAAAATTTAAAATTTAAAATTAGAAAAGATAAGATAGAAATTTAAAAAATTTGAAAAAGATTTAGTTTTAAAATTTGAAATTATAAAAGATAAGATAAGAATTTATAAAGATTTGAAAAAGATTTAATTTTAAAATTTGAAATTAGAAAAGATAAGATAAGAATTTAAAAAGATTTGAAAGAGATAAGGTTTGAAATTTGATTTTTGAAAAAGATTTGATTTTGAAATTTGAAATTTTGAAATTAAACTTTAAAATTTGAATTTGAAATAAGATAAGATTTTTGAATTTTAAAGAAAGATAAAAAGATAAGATAGTAATTTGAAAAGATATGATTTTGAAAAGATTTAATATCAAGATAAGATAGTAATTTGGAAATTAAAATCTGAAAATTTTGTTGCAATTTTCAAAAATTAAAGTAAAAAGATAGAAAATATATTTTTTGATTTTTTTTAATTTTTAAATTAATGAAGAAAGAAAAAAACAACCAAAAGACACTAAACTTAAAATTTTTTAGATCAAAAGACACTAGAATTCGAAAATTTTAAAGAAAAACACCTAAAGACACCAAACATAAAATTTTTAAGATCAAAACAGAAAGAAAAACCAGAACAACTTGAATACCAAGAAAGAACACTAAGAACAAACTCAAAAAATTCAAAGCGATTAAAGAATGATAAACCACTATTTCATGGTTTATCTTGTGCTCAATTGAGTGGTTTTTATCAACTCTTTACCCACTTATTCATACTATTTGCATGGTTTTACTTTTTTCCTTCCGGATTTTGTGCTATGATTGAAAACATGCTTCTTTGGGCTTTAAATTTGCTATGTTTAATCCTCTCTTATTACCATTCGATACCTTGACATGTGTGTTAAGTGATTTCAGGATTTATAGGGCAGGAATGGCTTAGAGGATGGAAAGGAAGCATGCAAAAGTGGAAGGAATACAAGAAGTTGAAGAAATTGGTAAGCTGTCCAACCTAACCCTCTCGCACTAAAACTGTCATAACCTGAGCTATAGAGATCAAAATGATGCGGTTCTAATTGCGTTGGAAAGCTAACGTATGGGGCTTCGCAACAATATATAATTTACCATAGCTTCCTTGAAGCCAAGTGACACAAATGCGTGGATCACGCAGACGCGTGATCTGACAAAAACCCAATCCACGCTAACGCGTTGACGACGCTTCCGCGTGACCTTGCCGCTGCTGTATGTACCAGAAATCGCTGGGGGCAATTTCTGAACTGTTTTTGACCCAGTTCTCGGCCTAGAAAATACAGATTAGAGGCTATAGAGTGGAGAAATTCATTCATACAACAAGACAACATAATACAACTTCATTATTCACAATTTTAGGATTAGATGTAGTTTTTAGAGAGAGATGTTCTCTCCTCTCTCTTAGGATTTAGGATTTAGGATTTCTATTAATTTTAGAATTTCAACTTCTTCTCAGGTTCAATGTTCCTTTAAATTATTTTCTACTTTTATTTATTCTATTAATTTAATTATTATTTATCTTTCCAAATTGACTTATGAACTTTTCTATGTTAGGATTGATGTCTTTATTTAATATAATTTGAGGTATTTCAGATTTAAGATTGTTTTATTTTATTTATGTTATGGATGCTTTCGATTTATCCAAATTATTTTTATTCAAGTAGATTTTCTTCCCTTTTGCCTCTGGTTAAGTAATTGGTAACACTTGAGTTGTCAAACTCAGTAGTAGATTGAGATTTAGGAATTGCTTATTGATTTGGATCGCTCTAAAGCTAGTCTTCCCATAGGAGTTGACTAGGACTTGAGGATTAAATTAATTAGTCCACTTGAATTTCCTTTATTTAGTAAGGGTTAACTAAGTGAGAGCAACAAACAATTCTCATCACACCTGATAAGGATAACTAGGATAGGATTTCCAGTTCTTATACCTTGCCAAGAGATTTTTCTTCATAATTATTAATTTATTTTTCTTGCCATTTAAATTACTTGCTCCTTATTTTATAAACCCAAAAATATACAATTTTTCATAACCAATAATAAATCATACCTCCCTGGAATTCCTTGGGAAGACGACCCGAGGTTTCAATACTTCGGTTATAAATTTTATTGGGTTTTGTTACTTGTGACAACCAAAGTTTTTATACGAAAGGATTCTCTGTTGGTTTAGAAACTATACTACCAACGCGATTATATTTTTATAAAATTCTTTACCAGCAGAATTCCGATCGTCAAAATGGCACCGTTGCCGGGAAATTGCAAACGTGTGCCTTATTATTGGTTATTGTAAATATTTTATTTTGCTTGTTTATTTGTTTTTATTTTTGTTTTTATTTTTTTTTAATTTTTATTAGTTACTATGAGTTCTCACCCCCGTCGCTTTGAGTTTGGTTCTAATGCTATTAAAAGGAATGGAAGCTATAACAGGAACATGCATCAAGGTCAAAACAATCAAAGATGGAAGGAGCCACGAGGATCTGATCAACCCTTTAGGCAACAACACCCTCCAAGATACCATGGACCACGGCCATTCCACAATGCATGCCAAGACAATAGTTATGGTGGACCTTCTCGTGACAACCAACCCCCACCAGTTTACTATGGTCAAGAGCCATTCCAGGGAGCGTACAAAGATGATAGATATGGTGGACCCCCTTGTAATTACCGACAAGCCCCGTCATATGCATATTAACCACCTCCTCAACACAGCTTTGAACCACCACACTCACAAGCCAACTACCACCATTCACCACCATATGACCCTAACCTTTATCCACCCCAATTTCAATCCAATTACCCCCAATGACCACCACTTCCATATGCACCATGTCCATATCCATCGACCCAAGAATCACAGGCTCGTCTCAAGGAAACAGTGAATAAATTTCATGCAACCCTTCACCAATTGAATCAAGCGATAAATCGATTACCTTCCCAACGTTCGGACACCCAAGAAACCCCCATGGCTTCATGTCGACAATCTAATGAAGAACGTAGCATAAAAGAGATACTAGAAACTCCAGTGGACAGTACGGAGCATGACTTTATACTAGAACAAGTGGAGGAAGTTGTAATTATTGAAGAGGAAGAAGTGGTTGAAGGATTAGGAGATGCTAAACCTCCATGGGAAAGTCAAGTTATCGAGCCTCCCTCAAAGACGTTTGAAATTGATGTTGAGGAGGGTGTACAACCTCCAATGCATATCATAGTTGAAGACTTTGAAGAGGTTGATCAAGAGATGGATTCAATTATTGATGAATTCTTATCTACAATTGAATCCTCTCCTATTGGACTTGACATGGAAATTAAAGAAGAAAAAGCACAACCTCTCATGCCCTTGGTGAACAATGAAGAAGAGATCAAATTGGAAGAAAGCTACCAAGTGGAAGAGGTTGATATTGAAGAAGCTTGCAAGGAGGTGGAAGTTGTCAAAGAAGAGCCCAAGATAATGGAGCTGGAAATCACCTTGCCAAAGTTGTTGGAGACCTCTCCCCCAAAACCATCACCATCCATTCCTTCATTCAAGTGGGTAAATCTTTCATCTCTAAGCTTAATTAGCTCACTTGAATATGCTTTGCTTGAGACAGATGGGTAACTCAGAGCTCTTTGTGGCTTTAAGAGTAAGAGGGAGATGGTTAGTGGTAAGAGTCATCATGCAAGATTCAATATGGTGGAAAGCTCAAAGTTTAAATGCAAAGATTGGTGTAAAGCTCAACTGAATGGGTCTAGAAAGTTGGTTGGCCGCTTTAGTGAGAATTCAGATTGCTTGCTACCCGGATGAAATCATGATGATCAACAAGAAGACGGGTGTAAAAGCAAAGTCTGGGACCCCGGAATTCAATCTAGAAATCAACACTCTTGGGGCCTTGTCACTTGCTTTAACCTGCTTGAAGGCTTTCTGCGCCTAGTTTAGGATCCCGGAGGCCATTGGAATCACAAACATTGGTGGAGATTTCTAGATGAGTTCAAGCACAAGCCACCATAACAAAGGACTCCCCAAATGTCCAACTTAAGGACTTTAACTAAAAGTGCTAGGTGGGAGACAACCCACCATGGTATGATCGTTCCTTTTCTTTAATTTTGATTTTATTTCGTTTTGTTTGTTTTTGAGTTTTATTTTATTCTATTTTCATTGAACCTGGAATTATTCATAGCATCCACACTATCATTGCATTTTGCATCCTGCATAAAAAAAATCACGCACGTGACGCGTCCGCATCACAGGTGCGTTGGGAAGAAAATAAAATTGAACAGAAAGTCACGCAAAAGCGTGGCTGGAGGCGTGCCTTAGGCACAAATATGACCACACGACCGCGTCGCTGACGCATTCGCGTCGTTTGCGAAATAGCCTCCCCACGCGTCCGCGTCACCCACGCTAACGCGTGTCCCTGTGAAATCGACGTAAATAGGTGTATGACAGAGAGTTATGATAGAGCTGGGCTGGAGCCATGCTAGAAGCACAAGCCCTACCACGCGAACGCGTGCCCCACGCATCTGCGTCATTTTTAAAAGAAAGGCCATTCACGCGTGCGCGTCACCCACGCGCACGCGTCACCCAGATTTTTGATAAAAATGCATTTAAAACAGAGAGTTACGCGAACGCACGGCTGCACTCGCGCGAATGGCACAAATCAGGGCACGCGATCACGTGACCCACACGTCCATGTCACCTGAACTTATCACACACCACGCGAACGCGTGCACCACGCGTCCGCGTCGCCTGCGCCGCACAATTTATCCAGATCGGCGCCAAATATCTTATCTTTTCTTCCCCAAATCCTAATTTTTTATCCCTTCTTATTTCTTTCTTCATCCTTCTTCACTTTCATTCTATTTTATTTAATTTATTTACATACTTTCATCCATTGCATTTTAATTTTGTGCATATTTTTGTTTTCTTTTCTAAATTTATTATTTTTCCATTGGTGTTAAATTTTCTTATTCAACTGTTGCATCTTTTCTTGAATTATTCTGGTGCTTCATGACTTGTTTTACTCTGACTGGGTATTATTCTTCATAAGTCAATGCTACTTCTTCATGATACTTATATTGCATTGACATGAACTTACACTATCTTGCATTACCCACACTCTCTTCTCCCCTTTGCTGAAAATTTTGCACCACTGGTATGCCATGTGCTTCTATTATTTTCTCACTTGCATGTTGTAGCTACCATATAATTGAGACCTCATTATTTGGCATTAACCCAACCATATTTTATTTGTTTCCTATCCTTGTTTTTGGGTTACTTTCCTTCTTTTTCCTCTTCTTTCAGGATGGCCACCGAGGAAGAGAAACAGAAAACTTCTCAATGGGGCAACAGACAAGTCCATCTGCACAAACTTTAGAGAAAAGCATTAGTTGGAGCCACCCGTCCACCTGCACATCTTAGCATGCACCGAGGACGGTGCAATCTTTAAGTGTGGGGAGGTCGATACCGATCTCCGTGGGTTAGTCATTTCCTTCTCAAACACCAATGTTTTATTTCCTTTGTTTGTTCATTGTTGCATTTGCATGTTTGATTGCATATTTGTTTGATTTTGTGCATATTCTACCACTGGTTGGTTAAAGTAATATTTTCTTTTTCAAGAAATTTTTTATAGCATTTCACTAATTTGAATTAAAATTTTTATTGAACTTGTTTGAAGAAATATTATATTGGAACATGGTTTAAAGCTAAGAACACACAACCCGTGAGATTTGAGCTTAATTACATCGTTACATTATTTAACCATAATATTTTATTCTTGTGTGTTTTCTTCTCTATGATTGCAATCTTTGCTTTATTTCATTCTATATGTCCATTATTTAGTGTATTTACATGCTTGCATATGATTGAGGCCATCATTTGTCATTAACTCACTTATCCCAAATAGCCTACCCTTTTATGTCACCCTTGTTAGCCACCTTGAGCTTCTTAATCCCCTTTTGTTCTATATTTTGCCACATCACTAGCCTTAAGCAAAAAAATAAATTAAATATCCCCAAATTGAATCTTTGGTTAGCTTAAGATAGAGATTGTGTATCAACTAAGTGTGGGAAACCGTGGGAACTTGGATGACAAGATATTTGAAATTTGGGTACATACTCATGTGAACTTAGAAAAATTAAAAATCCATGTGTATTGACAATGTTATGTTTATTTTTATGCTACAAAAAAAATAATAATAAATAAAAAAATAAAAAAAATAAAAAAAGAGAAAAAAAGAAAAAAATCCAAAAAAAATATTCAATAATTAAGTAAATAAATAAGGGGACAAAATTACCCTAATATTAAGTTTAATAAAAGATCAATGCATATGTGATAAAATTAAAGAAAAGTTGATACATGAGTATGTGAAATATACAAAAGTGGGAATTTTGGGTAGCCAGGCATGATTTTAGAGTTATATAGAGTATGTGTGTATGTTAGGTGAAAGTTTAGGTTAATTAAAGATTCATATTTCAGCTCACTTGGCCATACATACATCCTCACCCTTACCTTGGCCCCATTACAACCTTGAAAATACCTCATGATGTTTGCATTAGTATACTAAATATTTGTTGATTGGTTAGATGAAGAACAAAGTTTAGAAAGCATGACTAGAGAAGAGTAGAGAGATTAACCCTAGACACTTGAGAGTTAGAGTGATATACACCATCAGTGAGGGTTCAATGCTTGATTCTATGTTCCCTGCTTTCATGAGCTGTCTTCTTACAAGTTTACTTGTCTTTTATTGTATGATTTGAATTAGTGGAATTTGATTTATATTTGTCTTGGAGAACTTGTTTATTTTTAACCAAGTAGATAGAAACATCTTAGCATATATAGTTGCATTCATATACATAGGTTGCATTTCATACATTTTACCATTCCTCTTCACTCCTTTATAGCTTCTCTTGAGCTTAGCATGAGGACATGCTAATGTTTAAGTGTGGGGAGGTTGATAAACCACTATTTCATGGTTTATCTTGTACTCAATTGAGTGGTTTTTATCAACTCTTTACCCACTTATTCATATTATTTGCATGGTTTTACTTTTTCCTTCCGGATTTTGTGCTATGATTGAAAACATGCTTCTTTAGGCTTTAAATTTGCTATGTTTAATCCTCTCTTATTACCATTCAATACCTTGACATGTGTGTTAAGTGATTTCAGGATTTATAGGGCAGGAATGGCTTAGAGGATGGAAAAGAAGCATGCAAAAGTGGAAGGAATACAAGAAGTTGAAGAAATTGCTAAGCTGTCCAGCCTGACCCTCTCGCACTAAAACGGTCATAACTTCAGCTACAGAAATTCAAATGACGCGGTTCTAGTTGCATTGGAAAGTTAACGTCCGGAGCTTCTAAGGGCTAAAATGATTTATTTTGGCTTTTTGGCCCCATTCCGCCACTCGGACTCAAACCGAGATGCTCTAGCACTGCTTCCTAAGAGCAGCGTGTCTACCAATTTCACCATAGCGGCTTACCCGAAATCATAATAACCTATTTATTGTAAATCGTCGAGATTGAAAGAATAAATTCGAAAGATGCAATTTTTTTTAGTAACAATATATAATTTGCCATAGCTTCCCCGAAGCCAGGCGACGCGAACGCGTGGATCACACGGACGCTTGACCTGGCAAAAACCCAATCCAAGCTAACGCGTGGACGACGCTTCCGCGTGACCTTGCCGCTGCTGTACGTACCAGAAATCACTGGGGGCAATTTCTGGGCTATTTTTGACCCAGTTCTTGGCCCAGAAAATACATATTAGAGGCTATAAAGTGGGGGAATGCATTCATACAACAAGACACAACAGAATACAACTTCATTATTCACAATTTTAGGATTAGATGTAGTTTTTAGAGAGAGAGGTTATCTCCTGTCTCTTAGGATTTATGATTTCTATTAATTTTAGGATTTCAACTTTTTCTCAGGTTCAATGTTCCTTTAACTTATTTTCTACTTTTATTTATTCTATTACTTTAATTGTTATTTATCTTTCCAAATTGACTTATGAACTTTTCTATGTTAGGATTGATGTCTTTATTTAATATAATTTGAGGTATTTCAGATTTAAGATTGTTTTATTTTATTTATCTTATGGATGCTTTCGATTTATCCAAATTATTTTTATTCAAGTAGATTTTCTTCCCTTTTGGCTCTGGTTAAGTAATTGGTAACACTTGAGTTGTCAAACTCAGTAGTAGATTGAGATTTGGGAATTGCTTATTGATTTGGATCGCTCTAAAGCTAGTCTTTCCATAGGAGTTGACTAGGACTTGAGGATCAAATTAATTAGTCC
Source organism: Arachis hypogaea (assembly GCF_003086295.3). Lineage (NCBI taxonomy): Eukaryota > Viridiplantae > Streptophyta > Magnoliopsida > Fabales > Fabaceae > Arachis > Arachis hypogaea. The sequence goes on along the minus strand of NC_092049.1, from coordinate 92,599,840 downwards.
ACTTGACTTTCCTTTATTTAGTAAGGGTTAACTAAGTGGGAGCAACAAACAATTCTCATCACACCTGATAAGGATAACTAGGATAGGATTTCCAGTTCTTATACCTTGCCAAGAGATTTTTCTTTATAATTATTAATTTATTTTTCTTGCCATTTAAATTACTTGATCCTTATTTTAAAAACTCAAAAATATACAATTTTCCATAACCAATAATAAATCATACCTCCCTGCAATTCCTTGAGAAGACGACCCAAGGTTTCAATACTTCGGTTATAAATTTTATTGGGTTTTGTTACTTGTGACAACCAAAATTTTTGTACGAAAGGATTCTCTGTTGGTTTAGAAACTATACTACCAACGCGATAATATTTTTATAAAATTCTTTACTGGCAGAAATCCGATCATCAAAGAGCACACAATGGACACCAAACTTAAGATTTGACACTAGACTCATACAAAAGACACTAATTTTGAAAATTTTTGGAAAAAGACACCAAGAAGTTCGAAACTTTTACCAAGAACAAGAACAAAGACTCAAACAAAAAGATAAAGATTATAAAGAAAACAAAGATTTTTGAAAAAATTTTGATTTTCTTTTTCGAAAAAGAGAAACAAAAGACTCAAACAAAATTAAAAAGTACATAATCTAAGCAACAAAATAATCTGTTAGTTTGTTCAAACTCAAACAATCCCCGACAACGGCACCAAAAACTTGGTGCACGGATTCTCACACTCCGTATAACTGAACCAACAAGTGTACTGGGTCGTCCAAGTAATACCTGAGGTGAGTCAGGGTCGATCCCTCGAGGATTGTCGGCTTGGATCAAATAGTGGTTATCTTGTAAATCTTAGTTAGGCGGATAAAAAAGTTGTGTAGTTGTTGAAACGCATAAAAGTAACATAAAGATAACGTTAATCAGTAATTGTGAATCGAATGATAAGAAGATGGTTAAGGCTTCAGAGATACTTTGTTCTTCTGGATCAATCCTTTCTTACTATCTACTCCAACTGTGAATGATTTCTTCTATAGCAGGCTATATATGATCAACGCCGGTTTGAGCGGCCGCCAATCTTCCTCTAGGCTGAACACCAGGTTTAGTGCGCATCCAGTCTGAATGAGGGTGAAGCTCCTGTAGTTCATCCCCTTGGTGATCCTACTCAAAATGCCACAGACAAGGTCGAATCTTTCGGATCAGAGAATGATGCACCTTGATTCTAGCCTTTACCACAAAGACTCTAATCTCCCCATACCTCAGCTAAACTGATGTCTCGAGAAGTCCCCAACAAAGTCGTGGATTAGCTGTCTAAGAGACGTATCCTCACGCTAGTGGTTCATTGATATCTGATGAAAGACACTCGCTGAACCCATGTAGAATAGAGATAACTTTTGACAGTTCAACACATTCATAAGGTTGAAGAACGAAGATACATCTTAGGAGAGAATCAAATACAAATTGAAATAAATAGTAGAGCTTTTATTAATCCATAAAACTCAGCAGAGCTCCTAATCTTAACCTAGGAGGTTTAATGACTCATGCTGAAAAAGGAAATACAAAATGAAACATAAAAGTGGGCAAGAGTCTCTAACAAGGGTGGACTCTTGTCCATATATACTAATCTAATAACTAAGGATTACAGAAATATGATAGGCTTAGGCTTGTAGTGCAAAAATTCACTTACGGGCCCACCTGGTGAGTGTTTGGGCTGAGTTTTAGTGTATCCCATGTGCTAGGAGGCTTCTTGGGTGTTGAACGCTTGCTTGGGACACGTTTGTGGGCGTTGGACACCAATTTCTCCCTTTTGGGCGTCCAACGCGAGGAAGGGGGTAGGTGGCTGGCGTTGAATGCTAGTTTTGGGCCTTTATCTCCAAAAACAAGTATAAACTATTATATATTTCTGAAAAGCTTTGGATGTTAGCTTTCCATAGCCATTGAGAATGCTCCTTTTGGATATCTGTAGCTCCAAAAATGCCTCCTTGAGTGCACGGAGGTCAGATCCTGACAGCATTTGCTACGCTTTCCTTGCCTCTGAATCAGACTTTGTCAAAACTCTCAGATTTCAGCCAAAAAATACCTAAAATCACCATAAAACACAACAACTTATAGTAGAATCCAAAAATGTGAATTTTACACTAAAACCTATGAAAATAGAATAAAACTTAAACAAAACATGCTAAAAACTATATGAAAATGATGCCAAAAAGTGTATAAAGTATCCGCTCATCAATTAGCAGCGTCTCATGATATGGAGATTGAGAAAATAGATGTGAAGACAACTTTTTTTCATGGTGATTTAGATAAGGAGATTTACATGGAGCAACCGGAGGGTTTTGTTGTTAAAGGAAAGGAAGATTTTGTGTGCAAGCGTAAGAAGAGTCTTTATGGGTTAAAACAAGCTCCAAGACAGTGGTACAAGAAGTTTGAATCTGTTATGGAGGAGCATGGTTACTGTAAGACAACTTCAGATCATTGTGTATTTATGCAAAAATTTTCTTATGGTGATTTTATCATTCTTTTGCTTTATGTGGACGATATTTCAATTGTAGGCTAGATTGCTTTGAGGATTAATGAGTTGAAGAAACAGTTGAGCAAGTTCTTTGTTATAAAGGACTTGGGTCCTGCCAAATAGATTTTGCGCATGACTATTACTCGCTATAGAGATTCCAAGAGGCTTTATTTGTCACAAGAGAAGTACATAAAGAAGGTGATTCAAAGGTTTAGCATGAATGATGCCAAATGTGTTGCTAGTTCTTTTGCTCCTTATTTTAAGTTGACACCAAGTAGTGTCCATCCACTGATGAGGAGAAACAAGTAATGGATGAAATTCCTTACGCCTTAGCTGTTGGAAGCTTGATGTATGCTATGGTTTGTACTAGACCAGACATTGCTCATGCGCTTGGTACTGTGAGTCGTTTTATCTCTAATCCAGGTAAAGAACTTTGGAATACTGTTAAATGGATTATGGGATATCTCAAAGGTACAACTAACTTGAGTTTGAGTTTTGGTGGTGAGAAATCTTTGCTAGTTGGCTTTACTGATGCAGACATGGTAGGAGATATTGATTTTTGAAAGCCTACTTTAGGTTATTTGGTCAAGTTTGTAGGGGGAGTTATCTCATGGCAGTCAAGGTTACAAAAGTGTGTTGCACTTTCTACTACAGAGGCAGAGTTTATTGCAGCAACTGAAGCATGTAAAGAGTTGTTGTGGATGAAGAAGTTTCTTGTAGCACTTGGTTTCAAGCAAGACCGTTATGTGTTGTTGTGTGATAGTCAAAGTGCTATTCATCTTGCTAAGAATTCTACTTTTCATGCAAGATCTAAACATATTGATGTTAGGTATCACTGGATACGAGATGTGTTAGACTCCAAGTTGTTGAAACTTGAGAAAGTTCACATTGATCAATAGATAAGTTTGAAACATGCTGTTTGATCGCCGGAATGGTGAGGGCCTCCACCTAGTCGAGAAGGGGGAGATTTCTTAGGTTTTTTTCTCTCCTTTGTGAGTGGTGCACGGAATTGCAATCACACGTTTGCAACTCCGCACAACTAACCAGCAAGTGTACTGGGTCGTCCAAGTAATCAAGTTTGGGTAAGCCAATTTAGAATCAGTGGATTCCTTGTTTGCAAATATGTAAATTTCACCAGGAATCAACTGATGAATCTCTACTTCTTTTCCCAGCATAATACAGTGAATCATCACTGCTCTCTTGATAGTGACTTCAGAGCGGTTGCTGGTTGGGAGTGTAGAACGGCCAATGAAATCCAGCCAACCTCTAGTAACTGGTTTAGGATCTCCTCTCTTTAGCTAGTTTGGGAAACCTTTTGTATTAGTAATCCACTTGGTTCCAGGGAGGTATATGTCCTCTAGAACTTGATCTAGCCTTTTATCTTTGGCTATTCTCCTATTAAAGGACTCTGGATCATCTTGTAGTTGAGGAAGCTTGAGAACTTCTCTCACTTTGTCAAAGTGGAAGTAAATAATCTTTCCTCTGACCATAGTCTGAAAGGAGTGGAAAGCAGTTCCCTCTAATCTTTGCTTATCCGTCATCCACAAATTTTCATAGAATTCCTAGATCATGTTTCTTCCAACATGTATCTCAGGATTAGCCAGGACTTCCCATCCTCTGTTTCGAATCTGCTCTTGGATCTCCTGGTATTCGTCTTCTTTTAGATTGAACTTAACTTCTGGGATTACTGATCTTCTACAAACAATTTTGAAGTAATGGTCTGCATGTTCTTTGGTGCAGAAATTCTCATGCATCCAAAGTGGCTTTGGATTGCTTTCTTTCTTGCCTCTTGAAGTGGGTTGTCTTCTTTTGGGAGCCATGAGATTCATTTATTTTAGCTCAAGGATCATGAAAATCACACCAAACTTAGAGATTTGCTTGTCCTTAAGCAAAAATAAAAAAAAGAAGATGAATAGATGGAGAGAAGGATTCGAATGATGGGTAAAAAGGGATGGCCGAATGTAAATTTAAAAGGGAGGGAGGGAATGGGTTTCGAATTTTTTAGAGAAAGATAAGATAGAAAGATATGATTGATAAAAGATAAGATTTTTTTAAAAAATTAAAAGATTTGAAAAAGATATGAGGAGGTTAAATCTGAAAAATATTTTTACGCATCTAAGAAATAAAAGATAATATGAATGAGTTAAAAAGATTTGAAAAGAAATTGGAAAGATAAATGAGCTTTTAAAAATGTTTTGAAAAAGAATTGAAAAGAATTGAAAAGTAATTAAAAAGAATTTATAAGGTTATTAATTTTTTGAAATGGAAATTAAAAAATGAATGTTTGTAATATTTTGATGCAGAAAATTTTGAATTAAAACATGAAAATTCGAAAAAAAATTGAATTGGAAACGAAATTACCTCCCCCTTGCTGTTCCAGCGTTAAACGCCTAGAATGATAGTCATTCTGGCGTTTAACGCCCATCTGGTAGCCATTTTGGGCGTTTAACGCCAGAAATCCTTTGTTATTGGGCTTTTTTTTGAACTCCCAGGATGCTGTTGTTTCTAGCGTTAAACGCCCAGAATGCTGCCCATTCTGGCGTTTAACGCCCAGAATGATACCTTTACTGGCGTTAAATGCTCAGAATGATAGCCATTCTGGCGTTTAACGCCCAAAATGCCTCTTTACTGGCGTTTTAATGCCAGTAAGCTCTTTTTCTCTGTGATTCCTCTGCTTTATGTTCTGAATCTTTATTTCCCTAACTTGTTCATTGAAAAGCTTTAACGAACATGAATAACAAAATTAAATAGACTTATATAATTGTTATAAACATCTAATTTTTTGGATAATGGCTGGGTTGCCTCCCAACAAGTGCTTATTTACTGTCTTTAGCTAGACTTTACTGAGCTTTTAATTTAGTCTCAGTTTTGAGTACTTTTGCTCAACATTGCCTTCAAGATAATGTTTGACTCTCTGTCCATTAACAATGAACTTTTTGTCAGAGTCAATATCCTGAAGCTCTACATATCCATATGGTGACACACTTGTAATCACATATGGTTCCTTCCACCGGGATTTCAATTTCCCAGGGAACAATCTGAGCCTAGAATTAAACAGCAGAATCTTCTGTCCTGGCTCAAAGACTCTAGATGACAGCTTTCTGTCATGCCATCTTTTTGCTTTCTCCTTGCAAATTTTTGCATTTTAGAAAGCATTGAGTCTGAACTCCTCCAGCTCATTCAACTAGAGTAATATTTTCTCTCTGGCTACCTTAGCATCAAGGTTTAGGAACCTAGTTGCCCAGTAGGCCTTGTGTTCTAGTTCCACTGGCAGATGATAGGCTTTTCCATACACCAGCTGGTATAGAGAGGTCCCTATAGGGGTCTTGAATGCGGTTCTGTATGCCCACAGGGCATCATCCAGACTTCTTTCCCAATCCCTTCTACAGGTACTTACAGTTCGTTCCAAGATTCATTTTAGTTCTCTATTTGAGACTTCAGCCTGCCCATTTGTCTGTGGATGATATGGAGTTGTCACTTTGTGGTTAATTCCATATTGGATCAGAGCAGAGTCAAGCTGTTTATTGCAGAAATGAGTGCCTCCATGGCTCCATCACTAATCAGTACCCTAGGGACACCGAATCTGCTGAAGATATGCTTCTGGAGGAACTTCATCACTGTCTTAGTATCATTAGTGGGTGTTGCAATTGCCTCTACCCATTTAGATACATAGTCTACTGCCACCAGAATATAAGTGTTTGAATATGATGGTGGGAAAGGCCCCATGAAGTCAATACCCCATACATCAAACAACTCAATCTCTAAGATCCCTTGCTGAGGCATGGCATAACCGTGAGGCAGATTACCAGCTCTCTTGTAACTGTCACAGTTACATACAAACTCTCGGGAGTCTCTATAGAGAGTAGGCCAGTAGAAGCCACATTGGAGAACCTTTGTGGCTGTTCGCTCACCTCTGAAATGTCCTCCATATTGTGATCCATGGCAATGCCATAGGATCTTCTGTGCCTCTTCTCTAAGCACACATCTACGGATTATTCTGTCTGCACATCTCTTAAAGAGATATGGTTCATCCCACAAGTAGTACTTTCCATCAGAAACCAATTTTTTTGTTTGCTGCTTACTGTACTCTTTGGGTATGAATCTCAGAGCTTTATAGTTTGCAATGTCTGTAAACCACGGTACTTCCTGAATGGCAAAGAGTTGCTCATCCGGAAAGGTTTCAGAGATCTCAGTAGGAGGGAGGGACATTTCTGCTACTGGTTCTATCCGGGACAGATGATCAGCCACTTCGTTCTCTGTCCCTTTTCTGTCTCTTATTTCTATATCAAACTCTTGCAGAAGCAATACCCATCTTATGAGTCTGGGTTTTGAATCCTGTTTTGTGAGGAGATATTTTAGAGCAGCATGGTCAGTGTACACAATCACTTTTGATCCTACTAAATAGGATCTGAACTTGTCAATGGCGTAAACCACTGCAAGCAACTCCTTTTTTGTGGTTGTGTAATTCTTCTGTGCATCATTTAAAACATGGCTAGCATAATAAATGACATGCAGAAGCTTGTCATGCCTCTGTCCCAATACTGCACCAATGGCATGGTCACTCGCATCACACATTAGTTCGAATGGTAATGTCCAGTCTGGTGCAGAAATGACTGGGGCTGTGACCAGTTTAGCTTTCAGAGTCTCAAAGACCTGCAAACACTCTGTGTCAAAGACAAATGGTGTATCAGCGGCTAGCAGATTGCTCAGAGGTTTTTCAATTTTTGAAAAATCCTTTATAAACCTCCTATAGAATCCTGCATGCCCCCAGAAAGCTTCTGATTGCCTTAACATTGGCAGGTGGTGGTAATTTTTCAATTACCTCTACCTTAGCTTAATCCACCTCTATTCCCTTGTTCGAAATTTTGTGCCCAAGGACAATTCCTTCAGTCACCATAAAGTGACATTTCTCCCAGTTTAAAACCAGGTTAGTCTCTTGGCACCTTTTTAGAACAAGTGCTAGATGGTCAAGACAGGAGCTGAATGAGTCTCCAAATACTGAGAAGTCATCCATGAAGACTTCCAAAAATTTCTCTACCATATCAGAGAAGATAGAGAGCATGCACCTCTGAAAGGTTGCAGGTGCATTACACAGACCAAATGGCATCCTTCTGTAGGCAAATACTCCAGATGGACATGTGAATGCTATTTTCTTTTGGTCCTGAGGATCTACTACAATTTGGTTGTAACCTGAATAGCCATCCAAAAAGCAGTAGTATTCATGACCTGCTAGTCTCTCTAGCATCTGGTCTATGAATGGTAAAGGAAAATGATCCTTTCTGGTGGCTGTATTGAGTCTTCTGTAGTCAATACACATACGCCACCCTGTAACTGTTCTTGTGGGAACCAGTTCATTCCTTTCATTATGAACAACTATCATACCTCCCTTCTTGGGGACAACTTGGACAGGGCTCACCCAGGGGCTATCAGAAATAGGATAAATAATTCTAGCCTCTAGTAACTTAGTGACCTCTTTCTGCACCACCTCCTTCATGGCTGGATTCAGCCGCCTCTGTGGTTGAACCACTGGCTTAGCATCATCCTCCAATAGGATCTTGTGCATGCATCTGGCTGAGCTAATGCCCTTGAGACCACTTATGGACCACCCAAGAGCTGTCTTGTGTGTCCTTAGCACCTGAATTAGTGCTTTCTCTTCCTATGGCTTTAAAGCAGAGCTTATGATTACCGAAAAAGTGTCATCTTCTCCCAGAAATGCATATTCAGGGACGGTGGTAGTGGTTTGAGCTCGGGTTTAGGAGGCTTCTCCTCTTCCTGAGGAGTTTTCAGAGGTTCTTCTGTTTTCTCTGGTTCCTCCAGATCAGGCTGAACATCTTTAAAAATGTCCTCTAGCTCTGATTCGAGACTCTTAGTCATATTGACCTCTTCCACCAGGGAGTCAATAATATCAGCGCTCATGCAGTCTTTTGATGTGTCTGGATGCTGCATAGCTTTGACAGCATTCAACTTAAACTCATCCTCATTGACTCTCAGGGTTATCTCCCCTTTTTGGACGTCAATGAGGGTTCATCCAGTTGCTAGGAAAGGTCTTCCTAGAATGAGAGTTGCACTGTTGTGCTCCTCCATTTCCAGCACTACAAAGTTAGTGGGAAAGGCAAATGGCCCAACCTTGACAATCATGTCCTCAATTACGCTTGATGGAATTTTAATGGAGCCATCAGCAAGTTGGAGGCATATCCGGGTTGGTTTAACTCCTTCAGCCAAACCAAGTTTTCTGATAGTGGATGCAGGTATCAGGTTGATACTTGCCCCAAGATCACATAAAGCTGTCTTGGTACAAGCATCCTCTAATGTGCATGGTATCATAAAGCTTTCGGGATCTTTAAGTTTCTCTAGTAAGCTTTTTAAAATGACTGCACTGCATTCTTCAGTGAGAAAAACTTTTTCAGTTTCTCTCCAATCCTTCTTATGACTTAAGATCTCTTTCATGAACTTAGCATAAGAGGGTATTTGCTCAAGTGCCTCTGCAAACGGAATCTTTGTTTCAAGAGTCCTGAGATAGTCTGCAAAGTGGGCAAATTGTTTATCCTGTTTCGCTTCGCGGAGTTTCTGAGGATAAGGCATCGTGGCTTTATATTCTTTAATCTTAGTTGCTGCAGGTTTATTTCCTACAGAAGTGGTTGGAGAAGCCTGGTTAAGGGGGTTGTTATCAGCACTTGCATGTGTCTGATCCCTCATTGGCGTTTGAACGCCATAATTGGGTTCTTTTTGGGCGTTTAATGCCAGATTGCCACCCTTTTCTGGCATTTGAACGCCAGAATCATTCCTCTTTGGGCTCTTTCTGTCCTCAGGGGGATTTTGGATAGTGGTTTGGTCATCCTCTATCAGTTGTTCCTTTCTTGGCTTTCTGCTGCCTTGAGTTGAAGCATTCAATGTCTTCCCACTCCTTAAATGAACAGCTTGGCACTCTTCTGTTATCTGTTTAGATAACTGCTGTCTTGTCTGATCCAATTGTGCTTCCATATTCTTGTTAGTATTTTTAGTGTCTTGTAGCATCTCTTTAAATTCTGCTAACTGTTTTGTTATAAAAAGCAATTGCTGATTGAGTTCAGCAACTTGTTCTGGAGGACTATGTTCAGTGGATACTGCTTTAGCCTCTTCTTTCATGGAGGACTCACTACTTAAGTATAGATGCTGATTTCTAGCAACTGTATCAATGAGCTCTTGAGCCTCTTCAATTGTCTTTCTCATGTGTATAGATCTACCAGCTGAGTAGTCTAGAGATATCTGGGCCTTTTCTGTAAGCCCGTAGCAGAAGATGTTTAACTGCACCCATTCTGAAAACATTTCAGAGGGGCATTTCCTTAGCATCTCTCTGTACCTCTCCCAGGCATTATAAAGAGATTCATTATCCTCTTGTTTAAAGCCTTGGATGTCCATCCTTAGCTGTGTCATCCTTTTTGGAGGGAAATATTGATTCAAGAATTTGTCTGATAATTGTTTCCATGTTCTTATGCTTGCTGTGGGTTGGTTATTTAACCACCTCTTAGCTTGATCTTTTACAGCAAATGAAAATAGTAATCATCTGTAGACATCCTGATCTACTTCCTTATCACGTACTGTGTCAGCAATTTGCAAGAACTGTGCCAGAAACTCAGTAGGTTCTTCCTGTGGAAGACTGGAATACTGGCAATTTTGCTGCACCATGATAATGAGCTGAGGGTTTAGCTCAAAATTGCTGGCTCTGATGGGGGGTACACAGATACTACTCCCATATGAAGCAGTAATGGGGTTAGCATATGACCCCAGAGTCCTTCTGGACTGTTCATTTCCACTTAGGTCCATGATGGAGAAAGGGAAGTGATGTGGATTGTAAATAAAAATTTTTATTCTTTTCTCTTTTTTTTTTGAAAACCGAAATTAAAAAGAAAATAAATAAAATAAAATAAATGAAAAACTGAATATAAGTTCAAAAATTAGAAGAAAAAAATAAAAAAAATTGAAAACTAAAATAATTAACTAATTAAAAAGATTTAAAAAATTGTAGGTGAGGATTTTCAAAAAATGAAGAGAGAGAAAGTGGTTAGGAAGTTTTGAAAAAGATATGTCTTAAAATCAAAGATACTTGTAAGAAAATAAATATAAGAAAAAATTTGAAAAAGATATGATTTTAAAATTTTTAAGATTGAAACTTTCTTAACAAGAAAACACCAAACTTAAAATTTTTCAATCAAAATAATAAAATAGGACAAGTAATTCGAAAATTATAAAAAAAAAAGAGAAAGATTTTGAAAAATTTTAGAAGAGATTTTCGAAAAATATAAAAAGAAAATTGAAAAAGAATTTGTTTTGAAAAAGATTTTAAAAAAAGATAAAATTTTTAAAATTGAAATTTTAACTTGACTAACAAAAAACTACCAAATTTTAAAAATTTTGACTAAGTCAACCTAAGGAATTCGAAAATGATGAGTAAATAAAGGAAAAGATATTTTTTGAATTTAATGAGGAAAGAGAAAAACAATAAAATGACACCAAACTTAGAATTTTTAGATCAAAACAAAGAAAACAAACAAGAAAACTTTGAATGTCAAGATGAACACCAAGAACACTTTGAAGATCAAGATGAACACCAAGAACAACTTTTGGAAATCTTTAAGAAAATAAAAACACAAAGGACACCAAACTTAAAAATTTTTATACTTTGGACACTAATAATTCGAAAATGTACAAGAAAAACAAGGAAAGACACAAAATAAGAAAAACTAAAGATCAAACAAGGAAAATAAATAAGAATAACTTGAAGATCAAGAAAGAACAAGGAACATAAAAGTCGAAAATATGAAGAATAAACAGAACATACAATTCAAAACATTGAAGGAAAATAAAAATATGCAATTGACACCAAACTTAAAATATGAAACTAAACTCAAACAGAATATTCAATTATTAGTTTACTGGTTTTTATCTATTTATTAAAAATTTTCAAAAAAAATCTAGAAAAAGAAAACAAGAATTTTAAAATTTTAACAAGGAAAAAAAATAATAATAGAAGACTCAATTTTAGTGACTCTAAACCAAAAAGATAATTTTTTCCTAATCTAAGTAACAAGATGAACCGTCAGTTGTCCAAACTCGAACAATCCCCGGCAACGGCGCCAAAAACTTGGTGCACGGAATTGCAATCACACCTTTGCAACTCCGCACAACTAACCAGCAAGTGCACTGGGTCATCCAAGTAATACCTTACATGAGTAAGGGTCGATCCCACGGAGATTGCCGGCTTGAAGCAAGCTATGGTTATCTTGTAAATCTTAGTCATAAGATTAATGATAAAAATGATTTTGTTTATGAAAAGTAAATAACATGAAATGAATGATACTTGTGCTTCAGTAATGAGGAACAGGTTGAGGTTCCGGAGATGCTCTGTCGTCTGAATCTCTGCTTTCCTACTGTCTTCTTCTCCAAACACGCATGGCTTCCTTCAATGGCAAGCTGTATGTTGGTGGATCACCGTTGTCAATGGCTACCATCCGTCCTCTCGGATGAAAAATACCAGGCACAGTTTCTGTACGGCTAATCAACTGTCGGATCTCTCATCTCGGATGAAAAATACCAGGTACAGCTACCGCACGGCTAATCATCTGTCGGTTCTCACTTGTGTCGGAATAGGATCTCTCTATCCTTTTGCACACTGTTACTACGCCCAACATCCATGAGTTTGAAGCTCGTCACAGTCATCCCATTCCAGATCCTACTCGGAATACCACAGACAAGGTTTAGTCTTTCTGGATCTCTGGAATGCTGCCAATTGGTTTTAGCCTCTACCACGAAGGTTCTAATCTCACGGATTCAAATGCTCTGTTGTCAGGAGATGCAAGTCAAACTCGTGGATTAGAAACCCAAGAAATACGCACTCAAGCTGTTGCCCAATGACTACGTTGAGCTCAAATAGAACAGGAGTGATTGTCAAGCACGCGTTCATAAATTTGAGAATGATGATGAGTGTCACGGATCATCATATTCTTTATATTGAAGTACGAGTGAGTATCTTAGAACATAATCAAGCGTGATCGAATAGAAAATAATAGTAATTGCATTAATCCATTGAGACACAGCAGAGCTCCTCACCCCCACCTATGGGGTTTAGAGACTCATGCCATAGGAGATACAATATGAAATGTAAAATGTCATGAGTTACAAAATGAATCTCTAAAAGTAGTTTTTATACTAAACTAGTAACTTAGGTTTACAGAGAATGAGTAACTAGGTGTAGATAGTGCAGAATTCCACTTCCGGGGCCTACTTGGTGAGTGTTTGGGCTGAGCTTTCAAGCTTCCACGTGCATATGCCTCAAATTGGAGTTAAACGCCACCCTAGGTGCCAAAATGGGCGTTTAACGCCAGTTTGGGCCATCAGATCTAGGGCAAAGTATGGACCATTATATATTACTGGAAAGTCCAAGATGTATACTTTCCAACTCATTTGAGAGCACGCCAATTGGGCTTCTGTAGCTCCAGAAAATCCACTTCGAGTGCAGGAGGGTTAGAATCTAACAGCATCTGCAGTCCTTTCTCAGCCTCTGAATCAGATTTTTGCTCATGTCCCTCAGTTTCAGCCAGAAAATATCTGACATTATAGAAAAACACACAAACTCATAGTAAAGTCTAGAAATGTAATTTTTGCATAAAAACTAATAAAAATATAATAAAAAGTAACTAAAACGTATTAAAAACTACCTAAAAACAATGCCAAAAAGTGTATAAATTATCCGCTCATCAGTGAGACCCAAGCCCAACTTTTTGGGGGATTTATTCTTACATCCATTGTGTCACATCCCTAATAAGATTTTTGGGGTCATTGAGAGGTAGAAAGTATAGCCACCAAAGTGAGAGAGAAGAGGGAAAACAGAATTCCCATTTTTATGCAAAGAAGTAAATTTCAAATGGTAGTTTCTCATTCATTCACCGTTGGATCGGCTTGAAATTTGAACTGCCTATTCCTCTCATCCTGTTCTTCATTTTGGTCGGTGAAGATGTTGATTGAAGGTTTGCAGTAGGAGAAATTGGCTTCACAAGAGAGAAAATAGGTTTTTCATTTTTACACAGAGCAGCAATCTTTGAATAGCAGTTTCTCATTATTTCACGTTTGGATCGACGTGAAATGTGAATTGCAGATTTTTCTCATCTTGGTTTTTATTCTGAAGGGTGGAGATTTTAATTGGATGTCTATAAAGGGAAAAATAGGCTTCGAATAGCAGCTCTGGTTTTTGGGTATTTTTCATCTTCTTGCTTCTCATTTGTAAGCTTTGGTGCTTTGATGTTTTGGCTGGTTATATGCATGTTTTTGTGTTTTATTTGAGACTCTCTTGTACCTCATTTGATTATAGTGGAGCTATTTCATTGGTATGGATGACTCGTGATTTATACCTCTCATATTGAGGGGGTGTTCTACGTTAAAATCTCAGTGTGTTCTTGTTATTACTTTACTTGCTATATTAGCTTGTTCATAGTTGCTGCCATATTGTATTGTGATTGCTTCCATATTGTTCTTGTGTTAGATATTTGTGTTGTTTCCACTGCTAGGTTCTTTCATTGTATGCCCGATGAATTCTTTTTAATCACAAGGCATGGTTGGGTACTCTTTTCCATTTGCTAGCCTCCATGAGAAGGTGATAGAAAACGTACTCTTCCTCTAAGACAAACTATCTGGACTGTACTTATGTTTCGTTAGGAAATGAGCAATGTTTCCCTCTCCCTCTGAACTAGGCTTCATGGTAGTCTTGATGTGTTTTTCATTGGAATGTAGACAGAAAATTTGTATTTGGGATCAGCCCCTGAGTATTATTGTGGTTCTCACTACAAAAAAAAATCATTTTTAGTGGCCATTTATTTTTTTTACCGACAATAAAAATAGCCGCTAATACATTTACCAGCAATTAGATATTAGCCGTCTTATGCTTTGTTGCTAAAAGGTTTTAGTGGCAATTATAACATTTGCTGGTAAAGACTTTTTTAATGGCCGCAAAAAGTATATAATTTTTAGCGGCCATTTTCTTGGCAATTTATATGGCCACCAAAAATAATTTTAAAATTGCAATGTTATTCATTTTTAGCGACGATTACTGTTGTCGCTAAAACCCATTTTAGTGGTAATTTATATAACCACTAAAATTAATTATAAAATTATAATGTTACTTACTTTTACCGGCCATTACTATTGTCGCTAAAATTTTAAGACTTTTTCTAGTGATACTATACTCATTTTCTTAGAAGCAACAAACTACCTTTTTTGTTTAGAATCTCAATTGTTTTTTCTAACAATTATTATTGTTATGTATAATATAAATATACTAAAATTAATTACTACAAAATGAGATATTTAATTAAACTCAAAATATTGATATACAAATTTCTCTTGAAAAGTAATAAATGATGTTACAAATCTAAATAACAAAAAATACTACAAGTCTATAAACTTAAAATGAGCTTCTTGCAGGGTTGTTATGTCCCCTTCTATCTTAAAATGAGCTTTCTGCAGGAGTGACCTGATGAATGCCAGAATCAAACTAGTCGGTCCATTCAGGAGGAAGCTGCAATAAATAAGGCCAAAAAGAAAAGAAAAATTGGGATGAATCAATCAATCATGAGATAAGTACACATAAGTAATAGAAGCAATATTTAAATGATGGGTTATGTGTTGTTTGAAGCTAAAAAAGCAAGGGAAGAATAATAAGTAAGAAAGAGAGAGAGTTAAGAGAGGTACAGCATCAAAGGAGCTCTGCTAGTAGTTGGAGATATTAGGCTCACCATTTCAAAACTATTCCCTAGCATTTGACGTGTCTCTACAAAACTTAAAGCATCATCTTGGGGCAAACAAGTTCATCTACCTCCATGGAACTAGCTGATCTTTGCAATACAGAGATAATTAACCAGCTCAGAAACCTTAACATCACGGATGAACAGCAACAGTTAAAAAAATTAATCCAGGTTAAAAACTGAGACGGGAAGGTCTATATGAATAGATAATAGATTGATACTTGATAGAGTGAAATTTGCAAGTGAGACGTAACTAAATCATCATCCATTGCAACCTTCGAACTTAACAAAGCACTAAATTCCAGAACATAATACATAGTAGAACATAGTAGAAGAAGATTAGGATGCAAGAAAAATGCTCCTATATTTCCTATATATGCTATCTATATTCTACTTGATTTTTTTATATTATGTTTGTCTTTAGAATAATTTTCTCTTTTTCTAACATTATGTTATATATACGATAGGTTGTGATGGTCTAATGGAATATATTTAATTAACACTTCAACCAAAATATAAAATGCTTCTTCACCACTTTATATCCTTTTTGGTTTCTAATTAATTGGTTATTGCAAGAAGCCAAGGAAAAAAAATCACTAGTCCATTCACATAAAGTGCTTTTTCTAGATAGCAAGATCTAGTGATTCTGATGAAAGATAAACAAGTACACGACCATCAAATCAGTTCTACTTTAATTTGTGATATGCATGATAATCAAGCTTATTTTAATTAAGTTTGTAATCATTTTGTTCAATAAAACAATTCAACCTCAAGTTAATTAGAACATAGTAGAAGAAGAAATAGATACTCACAATAGCCAAATATAGCAGAGATAATAGAGACAGCTACCAAAAAGCTATAATTAATTTAGTCACTAACTTTTTATAAAAGACTAACAATCAATTCTATAATTTACTCACGATTTAGTCACGTATGTACTCCTTGAAGAACACCTGATGTTCCACCCAATACTGGAAGCCATGCAAAGAGCAAACTAACAGCACAATCCTGACAGGAACCAATGATTTTGAATATTGCATTAGAAATTGTGTGAGAGAAATCCTCAATAAGGAATATCAGCTCATAGCATTAGTCTACACTCTATTTTTAAGAATTGGTGGAAACACTGTTCCAGTCAAATATATACATCAGAAATATAAACATAATAGTACAAATCTGCAGAATCAGTGTTCCAATTGTAACCTGACCATGAAGGGCATTGACACTATTACTTTCCATCAAGAATTTCAAGACCTATGTGTCAAACAAGAAATAAAAACGTTAAGTAGCAGTACTTTAACGCAAAAATAAAATATCTGAAAAGAAGTCTTAGTGTTACTTCAGGAAGAATAATACTATAAAAATTAAAGTGATAAATAAAGTTTAAATTCTTCAGAATTTATTCAATAAGTAACTTCACTAAACTTTCAAATTGAATGGAGAAAAGGATTTCAATAAGTAATCACACAAGAATGAGAAGTAATGACCAGAAAGAATATGCAGGAAAGGATTTCAAATTGAACAACTATATTTAAGCTTGTACTTCATTACAGATTCAGCAAACCAAACTTGTCTTACCTCATTGTTGCTCTTTCCTCAGCCAACATACAGAATGATAAATCCTCATAGGATATCATAGCTGATACTTTAACATAAAAATTTCGACTTCAGTACAATAACATGTGATAGCTCGAATTTAAATTTGTACCAAACAATACTTCAACAAATACAGATCAATGGTGTGAAATTGACTAAATTCAAGAGATTTAGTGTAGTTGTCTGGGGTGTGGGGTTCCACTTTTTATCATTGCACATAATTTATCATAGTTTATTCTTCCATCATGTTAGTTTAAAAATCTCAGTAATGATAACAATATTTTCATAAGGAAGTTCCGCAGATTTAAGTTTA